>NW_027094054.1:630000-1260000 GCF_000319635.2 Colletotrichum fructicola Nara gc5 | reverse complement strand
TGTGTGGTCGCTGAGGTACATCAGCAAAATCAACCCGCTCCCAGATGGTAAAAGCCACAACGAATGTGGTTCGGAAGAATGCAAGACGGACCAGGTTAACGAGGCCCACTACGTCCAGAGACACACTGAATGCTGCGTCAGTTCCCACAGTATCTGCGATAATTGGCGACCCAACGTCAATCGCATTCTTGATTGCATTCAAGGGGGCGAAGTACCCGTCATTCTCTTCGTTGATGGACAGGAAGAGGCTGATGTGCGAAGGGCATCAGACGTTCGTTACGTTGCCATATCCCACGTTTGGGCAGATGGGCTTGGCAGCCATAGCGAGAAGGGAATGCCTGTCTGTCAATTGGGCCGGCTAGCTGGACTGGTAGCTGAGTATTGCCCAGGGGCTGCATTTTGGGTCGACAGCCTCTGTGTTCCCGAGAAACCGGCGATGCGGAAGAAAGCTATTCAAATGATGGCAGAGACATATCAGAGAGCTACAGCAGTAATCGTTCTGGATGCTGGCCTGCAAATATTCCGATACGAGAGCTCGTCCGTTGAGGCCACTCTACACCTTCTCACCTCCAGTTGGATGCGAAGACTCTGGACACTTCAAGAGGCTGTCTTGGCGCAGAATATCGTTGTTGCATTCGCAGATCGTCAAGTTGAGCTTTCCGATCTTATCCGAGACGGACTTGAGTCGAAACCCTTCCTGATCGTCGGACGCATAAGTCAAGAGCTGCATAGGCTCGGAAAGTTATCTCGGCGGGGGGAGTTTCCAGACACGAGATACACAATTGCCGATGTATCAAGATCTCTTAAGTGGAGGAACACGAGTAAGCCTTCAGATGAAGCAATAGCGATTGCAAGTCTACTGGGAGTGGATATCAAACTAGTTTTGGAGGAGGAAACCCCCGAGAGGCGGATGATTGTGCTGCTAAAGCACCTCAAGAGGCTCCCGAAAGACATCATATTCAAGGCCGGCCCAAAAATTGACCAGCCTGGCTTTGGGTGGGCCCCGATATCCCTCATGGGCGCTGGGGGCGGGCCATTGGGAACGGAAGCGAATGCCATTTGCACAGACCGTGGCCTCCAGGGAATTTACATGGCTATCGAAATCAAGAGGCGAGAAGTTCAGCCAAAAATTCCCGAAACTCGCAAGGTGTACCAATTGGCTGGACGTCGGGACGAGGATGATTTTCCTTGTGATATGTTGTTGATTGATCGCCCATTGCACCTCGGCGAGAGGGTAGCATGTATTGCGGTTACAACTTCAGGAAGATCGGAGGCAAAGGGGCTATGCACAGCAGACTGTATGTATCAGACAAAGATGGTAATCACTGACATTCTTCTCGACGACTGGATTGTTGAACCAGTCGTCGAGGCTTTGTGGATGGGTATTTTGAGAGCGCGAATTGGCTAAATCAATAAATGCGCTATGTAATTAAGCAATCAACCTGAGAATGATTATTTTTCAAACAATTAGAGTCAAAGGGTATGAACCCCGGCCTCAAGTTCGGCACAGGTGGGACGTTGTGTGGTTTCGGAAACCGCAGTGGAATACAGAGATTTCAGACCTTCGCTACCACTGGCGCACTGATGGCCTTATATCCCCGTGAGTTTCTAGAGTTTGATCGTACTTAGAAATACTGATTTCAGGGCGATAGGAGTATAGACTACTCTCTCAGTGAGGGCGGTAACAGGTAATAAAGTCAGCGGTTGTTTCAATATACTAGAGAATAGGATAAAACTGTTTCTCATTGCTCACGCCGACCTCGCGTGAAGTACATGGGAATGAGATTTGTCGACTCTACTAGAAACTAATTCTACAACAACTGCAATTTATATTCCAAAATTACCCCTCATCACTGCATATATCGCTAGTATTGCTGCCCTAAGTTATGTTCTACTGAAATTCAATGACCCTAAGACGTAGCTTTTCAGCTAACGCATATCACTACTGGCTGAATCTTTGCGTCTATGCGGGGCTGGCGAAGTTACTATTCTTGAAAATGAGGCCACGATGAGAAGACGCGCAACATATAGCACCTTCTTCCCTTCTTATTTCTTTCTTCGCAGTTTGCCGCCTGGAGGCGCATAGTACATGCTGAGCCACATTATAAGTAAGTCTTTCGTCCAACATGAAGTTTCGACGCTTATCCACGCGCCAATGGCGATTCCCATAACGCCTGCTTCGTACTAATTTGACCGTGGAACATACTTTGACAAAATCCATGTCTTATAGTGAAATTGAACACTGTAAGCCTGCATCTGGATCTCCCACAGCCCGTTCTTCGGGCGCTGATGGCGTAGCTTGCATGCGGGCGTTTTCTAGTCCCCGATGATCGCACATACAGGATACCTGTCTGGATGAGCAGATGACCAACATCAAGTACACTACACCACAATACCAAAGATCCAACAATCGCTGCTCGGGCCCCCGCGCCACTTGACAACTGAGAAGGAAGAACTTTGTCTTTCGACCATCAGCACTAAGCAGTTTTCAGCATTTGCCGCCCGCAACCAACCCTCAAAAGCTGGGCGTATTCACTCCGGGATTTAAATAAGCTGCTGCATCCTACGCTGCAGCCATGCGTCGACCGAGTTTCTTGAACTTTCACCCACATTTACAGGCTGTCAGCGTTTCGAAATGACTACCCAAATCCCCTCCATCTACAAAGCCGTCTTCCTCTACTGGGACCCCCCGTGTGCGCTATGGGGCGCTTTCATGTCCTTCTTCACGCGCGACTGGATGCTTGACCAGTTCTTTCTCGATTCCCATACCGGAACGCGCGATGCAGCCCACGACCTGCTTCTCTACCAGGGCGGTGGCGCCATGGTTGGCTGTGCCATCCTCAACGGCGTCCTCCTACGATATACAAAAGACATCGGTGTGTGGAAGATCGCCCAAGCAGCTATTCTAGCGATCGACCTTTCACTTCTTGCAGGCACCTTCGAGGTGTTTGGGAACCAAGGTCGCCTGTCCCCGACCACGTGGCAGGCCGGGGACTGGGTGGGGATGATCATCACGATTGGAGTGACGGTTGCGAGGGTTTCATTCCTGGCAGAGCTTGGCTTCAAGAAGCAGAAGACTCGATAAACCTATTCTTAGACGGTCGTCTGCCATCAAGCAGGAAGCAATGATAGCATACCATAGCCGTGTGGATTGATTGCTGAAGGAACGAGGCACCACGGAGTGGTGCAGGATAGCCTGCGGGGAAGATATTGGTGGATAGCAGCGTTATACCATACAGCGCCAACATTGAATGGACATCTCAAGCCAAAATCTTTAGACCCTATTCCATCTTTTACAATTTGCTGATAACGTGAACCTCCTTATCTCCCTTCTCGCTAGGGAACGTTGGTGGCTCCCGATCGACGGGCCCCTGAAGCCACCTTATCATCCTCTGCGTCGCCTTTCGTGGGTTCATCCCATCGGCTGCCGTTCGAAATCATGATTAGCACCAATCAAAAAAATCTCGCAAGGGCATTTACGACTCACCATATCCAATGAAGGGAATCGCACTCCGGTACCCCATCATATCCACAATCTTCTTCGGAATCTCTCCCGAAAGCGCCCTCCTCGGATCAATTCCAATCATCAAGTTCTCAATCGGCCGAATATACGGCTGGCAGTACTGAATGGTCGCCGCATACCTCGGCTTCTGGCTGCGATTCGCTCCGCCAGAGTGCCACGTCGTGCCCAAAAAGTAAATCACACTTCCTCTCGGACATACCGCCGGAATTGCCTCATGCTCCGCCCCGATCCTATCACTCCCCCAGAGATGCGAGCCAGGGATGATTCGCGTGGCGCCGTTGGTCTCGGTGTAGTCATCCAACACAATCATCATCGCCGCAGTGACGGGCGGCCTCGGGCGCGGGAGGTGCGTGACACTATCGTCGTGGTGAAGAACTTGATTCTTCTCGCCCGGGTTGATTACGATCGTCTCCATGATGTAGATGAGGTAATCCTCGTCGAGGAAGTAGTCGTTCAGAGCCAGAACCTGTGGCAGGACCACGAACTTGTCGAAGGCGCGGGTCTTGCCTAGCAGGGAGAAGATGCGGTTCGTCTTGAATCCGTCAAAGGCGTGCATGCCGCCTTTGGGATCTTTGCCGTGGAGGCGGTCGATTTCGGCGACAGCATCTTTGGCTTCGGCCTCGGTGAAGGCGTTTGGGATCACAACGTAGCCATTTTCGAGGACGGTCTGGACGTAAGCTTTGACAGTTGGGTCAGTCGGGAGAGGCTTTTGTTTGCAGATGTAGTAGTCCACGGGCACGGGGTCAGCAGCTTGGGGATCTTTGTCGGAGGATGATGAAGGCATGATGAAGGGCTTAGGGTAGACCGTAGAAAGTACTTTGTTCATGAACAGGGCAATGGAAGAAAGAGGGAAATCCATCTCCTCATCGATCGGAACAACGTGCGAGGGTTCATTCTAAATGTGGTGGCCCCTCGGGGATACACCCCGGCGCATTTTCAAGCCAAGTGATGAGGATCATGGGCTATATGAACGTAACAAGGCCTGCATGTAATCAGCAAATCATATCACGGAGTATGTTGTACGAGCTGCTCGTTTCGTGGCCTCCGTAAGCTGAGGTGAGACTTTAACCCGCTCGGCTGGGTCGGGTCAGCGCATGGCGACTCGTTGGGTGATACCAAGAAATGATCTCCCGTGATAAGAATTTTCGTAAGCTGTGTATTTGAGAGCGACTCTTTCTTATGTTCTAGTTGTTGCAAAAACATGACTAGATGGTACCCGGGGAGCTGCGCAAGTCGCAAGGAGCAGGTCAAAGCCCCATCTGTGCAGTTGCCTCAGGGGAACTCCAACTCTTATCTGCATCGTTAATCACATGCATTCAAACAAGTCTTCAATCCGAAGCAAGCGTTGAAAAGCTCACTTGGCTGCTTTTCATCTCTGGGTGACTTCCCCTGCCATCACTTCTGTCTTCGTCCTGACAGTTTACACGAAGTCCTTTTACAGTCACGAATTCTCGCTGAGACAGTCAGAATTCTTAAGATTTGAACAGCCTCTTTGCAGTATCGCTCTCAGGTTCCTACCAAGGCCGCTTGGATGACTACGCTCTATTGAATGTGTTCAAGAAATATGCATAGGTGTCCCGTCATAGCTCTATGTTAGTTGGAGACATGTCCAAGTCAAGTGCGTGCAGGCCGAGATACCAACTTAAGAATCCGTGGATATGGAAATCCCTGTATCTGTAGTGCTGCCTAAAGTACTGTGTCTATGGAAATTGATCGCTGTGTGTGGTATTTATCTATGTATGCATAATTATGTTTCCGTCCTCGTGGAGATGTACCTGTGTCCCATTAAGTCCTTTCTTTCTTCGTCTTCCAAACCCCGCTGCTCATCTCAGCAGCGGCTCCGCGATCTCCAGAACACCTGCCATCATCTTCATGAAGATAGCTTCCTCGTGACGCGCGGACTCCTCGCGCTTTGACAACGCTACCATGTAGTCATTGCGAACCGCGCGTCCAATCTCACTGTTACGACTCTTCATTGACTCCGCAGACCCACGAATTGCCTCGTCGAGAATTTCCACAGGGGTGTCAACCACGCTGGAGAACATTTCTCCCTTGCGCAGCATGACATGGTCCACGAGCCCATTTCTCATGCGCGCCATCGATCCTTTTCCTATAAACACAGACTGTTAGCTTCAGCTATGTCGAACTTCTAGTTGAATGGGTGCTACCTTTCTCGTTGAGGCAATTGTCATAGCCCGGATTCATGAATTCGGCAACAACCTGCATGGGCTTTCGGCTTGCCAGCTTTTGAGCACTGTTGATCTTGGTTATGACTTCGGCCTTGACGCGCTTGAAGCCCTCCTGATGAATTTTCAGCTGGGTCTGCAGCGGTGCGCCGATCTGCGTGACTTCGTCCTCGTCTTGTCCAATCTGGGCCATGATGTTCTTGTGAGTCAACGTGAGTTCTTGCCATGGTTTCACAAGAAACTCATCGAGGTCGCTGGGAATAACCTTGAAATACATCAGCCCATTTATGCAAGTACCTGGTGGAGAATGGCGCGAGGAGCTTTTCGTTGAAGTTCCGCGTTCTCCAGACACCGCGCCGCACGAAGAGTGCCTTCAGCGTCGAATGGAAGATGCTGAACCAGCCTTCGACAGAGGTTGGTGCTTCCTCGCTAGCATGGCCTGCGGCAACATTCATGGTCTTAAGAAGCTGGTGCCTAGACTTCCAAAGATTGTCGATGCAATCGTTGGTAATTGAAGACATTTCCTGCGAAAAGTTAGCCTCGGGCAATACAGTCGGAAAAGACATAGTCGGGGAACATGGCAATGCAAAAAATAACAGCAAGATCTGTTCTCAACTTACTGTGTCGAACTTGTCCAAAATTGAGGACCTGCAGAGGAGCCTGGTTGATTCTGCGTCCAAAGAGAGACAGAGTTCAAGATCTGGCAAATGCCGACGAGTACTTCCCTGTGCTTTGCAATGCGCAGCTCTTCGGTAAGGCTCTGTGCATGGCGCTGAAGCTGTGGAATTTGAGTATCCTCAATTTCCATGAAACCGGGAACGTCCCCCGTAGCATCGTCTGACAGTCCTTCCATGGACTGGTATGCATGGCTGCTGGTGCAGAAAACAGGCAGATTGTTGGAGATCTTGTTGTCGATTCGAACCTTCGCAGCATCTTGCTTCCGGTTAGCAGTCTGTTGACGGGCCCTATCTCTTGTTAGTTTCTTCATCCATGGTATTGGGGATATTTCCCTTTCTTGCTTACTCTTTCATCACGCGGGTGAAATAATTCTTCAACGTATCGCGAGAAAGCTCATTTCGCTTGTCAATGCAGGCCACGCGAACATTCTCGACAAGCTGATAATGATTATCCTTGAAATTGTCGAGCTGCTTCCTGCATTCCTCAAGCTCAGAGATCTTCGTTCTCTTGCGTGGTTGCTCCTGGTCCGAATCATTTGCAGATGAATTGGTCCCTCTGGACTTGGTTTGTAACTTTTTAATCTTGTTCTCAAGATTCTTTATCTCCGGCTTCTGCTTGAGGGATTTCTGCCACATGTTCAGGACCCCAGGCTTCAGCTTTCTTTTCAAGTTCTTCACCGCATCATTGAGGTTGATGTGGTCTGTCTTGGAACAGATGAACGTGACTGATGAGAAGGATCCGTCAAGGTTGAGCTGACACTTGAAATTGTCGCTCATCAAATCCCTGGCTGCCTTGTTGTCGACGGCTCTGTCGATGGGAGCCACGATCCAGATTCCGGCGCAAGACCTCATGTACTCCCTTGCCATGGATGACCTAGCGGCATCGGCGTCATGGGTTCCAGGCTGTGATTGAGAACTGCTATCAGCTCACATGTATCTCCCAGAACATTCGGAAAGCTTACCAAGTCTGCGATCGTCACGCCATTAGACAGTGCTTCTGCCTTAGTGAAGATTCTAACAGCCTTAACCAAGGGCCATTTTGCGACTGCGTCCACGTCGTCCTTGTCTGTCGAGTCAATGTAGCATTCGATCATCTCACGAAGTTCTTCGGCCTTCTGGGCTTTGAATGTTTGGGTCATCCCCAGAACTCCATGGACATTCGGATGTCTCATCAAATCATGCACTGAGCTTTCCAGAAGAACTTCGTTGTCCATGTTAGCGTATACTGCTCTGGCCTTTGGAACGGAGCGATCAGTATCGTCACCGCCAAGGTCTTTTTCATCCTGGCCCTCATCGCTGTCATTGCTCTCCACCTCTTCGTTGTCATCTTCATCGTCGAGGTTAAGATTGCCTGCAGCATTTTTTGCAGCAACATCGTCAAGAAATGTCTTGATCTCGCGAATCCACTCGTCAGGAGACACGAAGTCTATCTCTGCTTTGAATGGGTTTTCATCGTCATCGTCGTCATTGTAAGAGATCTCTGTGACACATGCGGTGCAAGCGCGCATGCAATTTGTCGGGAGCAGGCTGAAAATAGTTAGCACAGGTTGAACTCAAAATTAGAGGAGAATATGTACTTAGCCTCGCCCAGGAGGGCATTGATGGTCGAACTCTTGCCATCGCCCGTGTTTCCAAACACTCCGATGGTGATCTTGTTCGTTTGAACAGCTCGCTTTCGGACTGTCGCAATCTGCCGCACCCAGTTCGAAGCAACACCTCTCGTCTCCATATTGAGCTTTGTGGATTCAGCGATGTTCTTGCAGACGGGCTCCAATCTCTCCAAGATGGGCAAGGCCTTATCGATGTGTTTCTCCCAAACCTTCGGATCCTTCTCATGCTCGAGTCTGTCAAGAACGGGGAAGGTAATGTTGCCTGAAGGTTGCTTATTACGAGAGGCATTGTGCCCTGGGGGCGCGTAGCCCGGCTCAGCTTTGACGGACTTGGCGCGAGGCATGATGGATGTATCTTTATTCGTAGTTGAGATGAGAAGTGGCCGAAGGGTTTTGTTCGATTGGTGATGATAAATTGCTCAGACTCTCATGCCTGCCTGATAAGTGTTGAACTGGAAAATGGATCGGAGAGCGGTAGTGAGATTCGGGAGAATGAATGGTGATGTCGGAGGTGAAGGTGAGGAAGTGAGGAAGTGAAGATTGGCGAGATGGGGAAATGGAGGAGGTTAAATAGAAGCCTGTGAGCTAGGAGAATCGGGAAGCAGAAAAGTGAGATCTCCAGGGAGAGCTGCTTCCTATTTTGTTGAGCAACGGAAGGCAAAATTAAGATGGAACGATGATGCGATAAGGAAGGAGCAAAGAGTGGGGGGAAAGACTTGGTGTGAGGATCAAGATGTGTTTTTCATTTGAGTGAAGCAGAGGTGGATGTGAACCCTGAGAATAATGTGAAGAGGCAAGAGGTGGAAGAAGTATCGAAGGTAAGTGGCTTGAAGCACCAAGGCCTTGCTGATGTGGTTGAAGAGTCCAAGCTGTGATGGTGTTGTTGTGAAAGAAAGGGCTGAAGTTGGAGGAAGCTCAGTGTGAAGAAAGTGAGGATATTTATACTCCTGCCAGCAGAGTCCATTGTTGAGGAAGCTTCAACCAGCTGGTGCCTACCTAATGTTGAGAGCTTTCCTCTATGGGAGCAAGAGGTGATGTTGCTCCTTCCACCGCGACTCTCACCGAGGCAAGAGCAGCCTCCTCGGTGAGCCACCCGCTACACACCGAAATACCGAAGATGGCCGAAGGAAGCCAGAAAAAGATAGCGCGCCTGTGGAAAACAGCCCCAAACATGGCAAAGATCTTATCAGATCAAAAAGCGGCCCCGTCCATCCCGCTTTAAACCCCGCGGTTCCGCCACGAACGTCACACCAGATCCCTCGCAACCCACGCGACTCGCTCCTGCCCCTCCCGAGTCATAAAGCCGATAATTTCCCTCAAGAACACATCACCTCACACCTCATACACCAGACTGTCACTCTCATCGATCCCTGCGTCTTTTAGATTTTTTTGCCTGCATTTTGCCATATTTTCACGTTATCATTCACTGCATCTTTCATCGAATCACATACAGAAGGAGCAACGGAAAGCGCAAACCACCGCAAAGATGGCCTCCGAACCACCACCGCCCGAACTCTTCACAAATGCCCGCGTCTTCCTCCTCAACCCCTCAGCAACACTCACCACGGAGCCCACCTTCGCCGAGGCGATGCTCGTCGCCGACGGGCGCATAGCAGCAGTCGGCGCGGCCGCCGACCTCGCCTCCGCGCACCCCACCGCCCGCGTCACCGACCTCGCCGGCCGCACCGTGCTGCCCGGCTTCATCGACGGCCACATGCACCTGCTCCTCCTCGGCCAGGGCCTGCGCAAGCTGTCCCTCGACGCCTGCACCTCCCTCGAGGAGATCCGCGCCGCCATCAAGGCCTTTGCGGCTGCGAACCCCGACGTGCCGCGGATTATGTGCAAGCTGTGGACGCAGCATGTCACGCCGGGTGGTGTGGACAGGCATATGCTGGACGACATTGATCCCAGGCCGATCTTTATTGACACCAAGGACTTGCATTCTACGTGGTGCAACACGGCGGCGGTGATGGAACTCGGCATTGAGGACATGAAGGACCCCGTCGGAGGGAAGATTCACCGCGACGCGGAGGGGAAGGCGACGGGGTTACTGAGCGAGGCGGCGGTGCTTACCCTCGTCTGGCCTCATCTCGCACAGGTCGCGCCAAAGAGGGACAGGATGGACGCCATCAAGGCGGCGGTGGAATCGTACAATGCATCAGGCTACACAGGTCTCACCGAGATGGCCATGGACGAGCCGGCATGGGACGCCGTGTGTTCTCTCCGCGCCGAGGAACCAGACCTACCGATGAGGATTCACGCCTACTGGCTCATCAAGCCCTCAGAGACAGAAGAAGAGCGCTTCAAGCAGGTGGACCGCGCCATCGAGCTGCACACGGAACTCAACAAGACAACCTCGCCCGACCTGCGCATCGTCGGCATCAAAGTCATCACGGACGGCATCATCGACGCTTGCACAGCCTACCTCTCCGAGCCCTACGCCGCCGCCGGCTCCCCGCCGCCCTTCTGGAACGCCTCAGACCTCAACCCCGTAGTAGCCCGCGCCGACGCCGCCGGGCTGCAGATCGCGCTGCACGCCATCGGCGACGCCGCGATCAAGATGGCCGTCGACGCGCTCGCGACGCACGCAACCCCGGGCCGCCGGCACCGCATCGAGCACATCGAGATGGCCTCGCCGGCGGACGCGCGCCGCCTGGGCGAGCTGGGGCTCACGGCGTCAGTGCAGCCCGTCCACGCGGACCCCGCGATCCTCAAGGCGTGGCCGCGGTTGATTGGCGCGCGGCGCTGCGAGCGCGCGTTCGCGTACCGCGAGTTCGCGGACCACGGGGCGCTGCTCGCACTCGGATCCGACGGGCCCACGGCGCCCTGGGCGCCGCTGCAGAACGCGTACATCGCGGCGACGAGGCGGTCCGCGAGGGAGCCAGGCTACGAGGTGGTGGTGAATGAGCATTTCAAATTGGGCGTGTGCGAGGCCATCACGGCCGGGGCGTATGGGACGGCCAAGAGCGTGTTCGCGGAAGATCGGATTGGGAGCCTGCAGGAGGGCAAGGTCGCTGACTTTGTGGTTGCAGATATGGACTGGTCACCGCAGGGTCTGCTCAAGGGGGAGATCAAGGCGACTTGGTTCGCGGGGAAGAGGGTTTGGGCGGCTCCAGACTTTGCTTGAAAGGAAGGGTGTGGTGTGGTGTGGTGTGGTGTTTGGCAGGCAGCGGCTATTGGTTAGATGTTTTGATGACGGCGGAGAGGGTTGTGTTGGTTGGCTAGGTTGTTCGGCTCCCGCAAGTGTTGGCATATTTGCAAACGAACGTTCGTGTTGAGCCGCGGCTGCATGCTGCTTGGTTTCATCCCATCTCGGTGGTGTTTCCGGGTTCGCGGCAGCAATGGCACTGTCCGCCCCAACAACCTGTCGCTCGACAGCGACAAGGGGGGGCCTCAGCTCTCGCCGATTGCCTCTTTGGGGAAAGGTCGCAGATCTCCCCAAGTCGGGGCAAAGTCGCGCTCGATTCGATGAAGCAGAGCAGAGATGCGAGAGGTTCGCTGCGAGCTCGGGCCGCCTATTCCTGGCATTCTTCGACTGTCAAGGCCGCCCAAGGGCCTCTCCGATGAGATTGGATAGAAAGGTGGGATGCCGAAGAATTCCAAAACCAAAACACTGAACAGCATGAGACCCTGGAGTTTCTTCCATGTGGAGTCCTGCAAACCTGTGATGTTCAGCCAGTGATGCCATGCGCGAACAGACGTGTGCAGTGCGTTCCCTCCCGTCCTTCCCTCGCTTTCGCACACCACCTCCACACCATTCCATCCACATGGGGCGATGGCAGAGATGCCGCGGCTGTGTCATGGATGTCGTCTCGTCTGAGGCTCTGCGATGGGCGCAATACAAGAAGGCCTTGATCACCCCCAAGACGGCCTAGAGTAGAAGCCCCGTCAGCCCATCACAATCTCGCCAGCCTTTTTTTTCTTCAAACCAGCTGGACCCTTCAAACGCACGGATTCTTCTCTGAATCTCTCGAGTTCATCCTCCGACGGCGAAAAGATGCATCACCAACTGAGCCTGTCGGCCCTCGCGTGCCTTGCCCCTCTGGTCCTCGCCCTGCCGCAGCCGCAGCAGCCGCCGGCGCCATGCGCACCGGTCCAGATCGTCGTTGCCCGCGGCAGTCTCGAGGCGCAGGGTGCCGGGCTCCTTGGCAACATCGCCAACAAGTCGTCGATGGCGATTCCGGGCTCCATCATCACGCCGTTGGTGTATCCTGCGCAGCTTGACCCGTACCCGCCTTCAGTGTCTGCCGGCGTCGGCAACATGACACAGCTCCTCACCTCGCAAGCCCAGGCGTGCCCTAATACCAAGTTTGTGTTGATGGGATACTCTCAGGTAAGGTCTCTTGCGTTCGATGGCGGAAACCAGCGCTGACATGTTACAGGGTGCGCAAGTTTCGCTTGATACCCTCTGCGGAACGACAGACGGACCCAACTTCAACGCCACTCAGGCGCAAGCACCGATGCTTGGCAACAAGAGTAAGTTCCCTGCCTGAAGATAGCATGTATCTCATGCTGACATGTTGCGCAGTCGCAGCCGTCGTCTTGGTCGGTGACCCAACCAGCATCGCGACGCAGCCCTTCCAGAAGGGCACCGCCAAGAAGAATGGCGTAAGTCCTCCCCTCCTCCTGGCGGCACACGGCGCCGTAGCTGACCGTCCACCAGATCTTCCCCCGCCAAGACTTCGGCGCCTGCCAAGGCCTGACATCCAAGTTCATCTCCTTTTGCGACGAGACGGACCTGTTCTGCGCGTCGGGCCAGAACCTGACGGTCCACCTGGGCTACTTCCAGAAGCAGGACTACGTCGACCAGGCCGTCAACTTCGTCGCCATGAACAGCAAGTAGACGTGTCGTGCGTGTATCATGCCAGAGCTGGATGCTCGGCCGGGAAAGAGAGGTCGTCGTGTGGAGGAGGGCTCATCGTATGCGATATCTCGGGAGGTTTTTCGTCCTTTTTTTTTTTTTTGGCAAGAGCATCCGGTCTTGACGATCGATCGACGCGCGCGAGGAGTTTGTGGGCAAAATACACTGGATGTAGCGTTGCGGTCTGTCTTTTTTTTCGTTTCGTGCTCGTCAGAAAAAGAGCAGGGCCTTCGAGCCGATTGAATAATGGAAGTATTTTAATGATCAAGACAGTCCGGCAGTTGGTGGCTGAGACCCTGGATATGGTGGGAAATTAGCGATTATGTAATGACATGGCCGAGGTAAGCAGACAAAACATGGCTGTGCGTTGCTGTACACCGAGCCTACACCGAGCCGTGTCAATAAATCCATCCATTCTGACTTATTTGTAAGAAGGCTGGATCAATCCAACCAGCCATATTAGATACATTTCTCAAAACAGCTGTCAACTCCAAAGCTGGGCAACTATGAGAGATTAGTCGGAATGAAGGGCACTCAATTCGCTGTTGCTTCGGCAAATGATTGCCTTAATGGCGCATCGCTGTCAAATGGGTACCCGGCGAGCCTATGTACGGGTTAGAAGCAATTCCGCCGAAAGTCACGCTCAGCCCATGAGCTATGTACACCTCAATGGCCAAGCGAAAAGTTTCTTGACCTTCAGGCCCCGCTAGGCAGTCTCTTAAAAGTCGGTTCTTGCGATGACGAACCTTCACTAAACACACTATTCGCGGAGGCACCTAGCCACCTATTCACCGATAAACCCCCCCTGAAGTCACTCTTATGAAACTCCAAACTGTCGCCATGAGCGAGTTTCAGGCAAAGATCGATGTAGCCAAGACAGCACCACTTGATAACGAAGAAAAAGCCCTTGGCCCTGTTAGATCAGAGACACATCATACTCGTTTCAACCGATGTATCCTTTGGGTTCACAAGCATCCTGACCTGTAAGTAACCACTAAGAAACATTCACAACAATAGCACTAACCCCTTTCGTAGTCTCCTTTGCCTACCCCAAATGGCGATAGTTGCATACCGTGTTATGGTCGTTATAGATAGCAACAACCCACTTTCAAAAGCAATATGGATCGGCGTCTTTTTGACTGTTGCGTGGTGTTTGGCACTGGCCTATGATTCATCAGGATGTAACAAAAGCGTCAGATCTAGAAATCAAAGTGCTGAAGATCAACAGGAAAGGGGTTCCAGTGGTCCTTAGTAAAGAGTTCCAACTAGTTTGAAACTTCAAAACAGGCAGACAGGCGTGTTCTGAGACAAGTCACTAGCTTGAGCGAACAGGGAGTTTGGTAGAATCTTAACGGAGTTTGGACTTCCATATTGGACCAGAAGCTGTCGCTCTTTTCGAACTTTGCATCAGTGACCTACAAGGTAAAAGGAATGGCTTACCATCATAGCGCAAGGGAGTATAGTATAAGTGGCTTCCGAAGAATCTTCAATTAGCGCCAAGTCGATCATCGTTTAGGTAGACAACTGTCTCCTCTGCTTCAGACATGTCGTCTCCAGAAACGCTCACATGCATGCATCCATGCTAACGCATTCATGTCACTCGTCAAACTCAGGAGTGGACGAGTGGTTTGATAGACATAACTCTTTTTCAGACTTTAATGCCGTCGTGCCGTTAGATAGTGTCTTTGTTACCCGGGCTCTAAGCCCCGACCAACAGCCGTGCCCCTTCTCATCCGAGGATGTTCGCGTTAAGGTCATATCAACTGCCGCTGGGTGTTGCACTAAATACCATGAGGTATGTTTCATGATAATCAGATGAGTAAATCATTGATGTTGGTGACTCCTTAGAAGATCAATCCACGTCAACTTCGTTTTTCGCGATCTACGTCTCTCCCTCCAAATTTGCTCCGACAAATCTAGCGAATTGAGCCAGCAGGCCATCCTATGAGGGAGTGCTGACAGTGTCACTATAAGACTTTAACGATACGTCTCTAAGGTTTCTATGACCGCGGCGAGGAAACAAAAGTTGGCCGTGCCCTGGACTATACCAAGCAGTGTCACTAAATGTGCCCGTCTGAAATGATCTCACTTGCTTGAAAACAGGGTCGATCAATCAGTACAGGCATGTTAGGTACCTTTCTTTAAATACGCCTGTTTTTGCAGCTGTCTATCCTAGAGAATCATCTGAGCCTATTGGTTTTTAAAGATACTTAACTTGCTGTTAGCTCCGGAAATGCTTGCAATGATGGCACAGAACTGCTTAGATGGTGCGTGAGGGTAACTAGAATGCCAGGGTGACTAAGCCTACCTTATGTCTTTTACCTTCAGTCACATCTCCTTCAGGGCGGTACGTATTGCACCTACCAGGTGGTAGGCATCAGCCACAGCCACCACAAGCCTCCAACGGGAGATTTTCAAAGGCCAATCCAGCTAGTTTAAGAAAGAATCATCTGGGGACCTACAGAGATAAGTCTGGTCCTACTGCTTAATGATGGGGCTAGCTGACACCCTGAGAAATGGTGGAGGGTGAGTCGCTTCTGGTGCGCGAACCATAAGGCAGCCACTAAAATGGTTCGCCATTTCTCGTGGTTCGCATCCTCTCGCCATGCCCAAATCCATTACTTCCCAGCTGCGAGAATGTTTCCCTCTTCTCTTTCAAATTATTCCCTTCACGATTTGGACATTCTTTGGGATCCTAGCTAAGGCTACCGACACGACAAGCCTGAGGATTGCCTGCTTTCTGATTTCACCCGCCTCTCTCCCATCCCGATTTCAATTAGCTCTGGCATTGGACGACTTGCACGACGGAACCTTTCACGCCACAACGCTATTACATAAAGTCAAAATGCTTGGTTTATCTACAGAAGCAATCAGTCTTGCCCTTTCAATCTTTTTTGGCATACTAAGCCTACTTGTAGCCACACTTAATCTCTGGGTGGCCTATAAAGGTCGCATGGATCGTGTTGAGAAGCCTGAAGAGCTCGAAAGGCTTGAGGGTCTGCAGTACTCAGTGTACCAACCTCGCGTCCAAGTCTCACTTCATCACGATCATGCAGCCACAGGTCAGTTCTGCACGCTATGCCGCCTTACGTTGCCTAACTTTATTCTGTTCAGATCAGTGGCCAGCAAGACCTCGCGGGGTTCCACACTCAACTACACCCCCTTGCGGATGCCTTCTTACGTCTACGGAGTCGGTTGGCAGCAGCCGCGAATGGATCCCGGAAGCTACCACGACGCGACGTGTGTGTGCTAGCCACCGCTCAGAAAAGCTGCGCTGGGGTTAATAGCATGCATGTAATCGTCAACGTTTGACCGCCTACACTGCTGATCATTCGACGGATGAAAAGCACGATCGTCCAGCATTCGCGGCCCGCCCCGCTTAAGGTTGTCACTTGGTGGTTGAAAAGTACAATAGAGGTTGATTCAGGGATGGGCTTGCACCATCCGTACCTACTTTATGAGGCGGTTTTCCAGGCGGACCAAATTGTATTCCGCGAGTCTAGCAACCTTTTTGTATTATGCACACGGGTGTGAAAAAGATAGGTCAGGCGTTTGGGGCGCATCTTGTTTATTAGTCGGCATTGGCCGAAACATACAACATCAATAGACCATCATGGCAAAATGATTTTCATGATATTAGAAAGACTTCAGCCTTTCCAACTTTAGTCGCAACGGAGTTTGAATTTCCAATCGGAGCGCAAACTGTCGCTCTTTCCGGACTTTGCCTTTGGGACCAACAAGGTTAAAGAACTGACTCGCCATCAGATTGAAACGCAGTATAGTACAAGTCCCTTCCGATTAAGCGATGATCTTGGTATCGTCTGGCGGGCTTGTCTTCCTTCCAAAGCCCACGAGGTTTCGCGATATCTCGATCAATACGAAGGAGCCCAGATTGAATTCAAACATCATGACAGCATATTCCAGTCTATCCCAAGTTATTTTTCCGCCCCAGGTCCCTCGAGAACACCTCGGACCTTCTATTTCTCTGGTACAACCAAGATATCATCCACATTCACAACCTGTCCCGTCGCAATAGACCGGTTCGCTGCAATTCCCGTCAAGATCGACGCGGCGCCGTCCACATGGCTGGCGGCCCTCATGTACTCGTCGGAAACAGGTTCTCCAAACAGATCTCTCAGTAGCACAAGATCACCACCTCCATGTGCACCCTTTGCCTCGCCGAGATCAATATCCTGGGGCGGGCCGAACAAGGGCCGCAGCAACATCGTCCTCTTCTCAATCGCGCCTTCGAGAGCTTGGCTGCCCCCAGAGTTGACGTAGCTCTTCTCCACAACCTCGACCTCGAGACGTCCACCGGTTCCGTTAAAGTTGACGCGGAAGCCCTCCCATGGGGCGTACGCCGTTAGTGAGTACGTCATGACAGCGCCGTTGCGGTATCGGATGAGCAGATTCATCGTGTCCTAGAACGGCGGTTAGCGTTTTGGTGCTGGAGAGGACTCTGCGATACCAACCTCGATGGAAATACCGTCTCCGAACACACTTTGGTCGCGGTAATACGCATCCTCATGCTCGGCATCAAGATACATCGCCTTCAAGTTCGGGTTCTGATCTAGCTGCAACGCAAACGGATCATCCTTCGCCGCCTCACTGCCATGCGCGCGAGAGTAGAACTTCGTAACGCCCCTACTCTCCGCGTTCTCCCTCCCGTAGAACTTCAAGTCACCCTGCGCATACACCGTCTTCGGCCGCGTCTGCAGCCAGAAATTCACCAAGTCGAAGTGATGCGTCGACTTATGCACCAACAAGCCCCCCGAGTTGCGCTTATCCCGATGCCACCGCCGGAAGTAGTCCGCGCCGTGGTTCTCGTTCAGCATCCACTCGAAATGCACGCTCGTCACCTTTCCGATCTTGCCCGCCTTGAGTATCTCAAAGATCTTGGTGTTGTGCGGCGCGTAGCGGTAGTTGAACGTCACGCGGACCTTGTTCCCCGTGCGCTCGACCGCCGAGAAGATCTCACGGCACCGCGGCGCGTCGATGGTCATCGGCTTCTCGGTGACGACGTTGCAGCCGAGCTCGAGCGCGCGCACGATGTAGATGTTGTGCGTGCGGTCGACGGTCGTGACGATCACCTCGTCGGGCTTGGTGTCGGCGATCATCTGGTCGAAGGAGGCGGCGAGGTACGTCGGGACTGCGCCGTGGCCGAGGGATTCGAGCTTGCTGTTGGCGAAGTTCATGCGCGTCTGGTTGGTGTCGCAGAGGCCGACGATGGTGGACGTTGCGCTGTAGTCTTGGGCTATGGCTGTGTAGAAGAAGCTGGAGCGGCCGCCGGTGCCGACGATGGCGTAGCGCTTCTTCTTGGTCGTGATGTCGGCCATGTTTGGTGATGTTTCGGCGATTTTGCTGGTGTTTGATAGAGTTGAGATTCGAACGGAAACAGGTCTCAGCACAGACGTGTGCAAAAGGAAATGGACCTGAAGTTATTTGCAAGTCTTGGTGACCCCGCGAGGACGTCACGACTCCGAAGAACGGCACTCAACACCCCACGCAGCACGGCATCCGGCACATCGACACCCTCATCTCGGGTCCATCTCCCCCATCCCCCGAGTTTAGCCAAAATACGACCACGTTGATTGTCTCCTGCGGCAGTTTGAACACCCGAGGCCTGATCCCCACACAGCAATGCGGGGGTGGTCCGACTCTTTTTTTCTTATCCTCTGGGGGCGACGCGGGGGTGGATTGCTCTTAAGTGGGTTCTCCTCATTTTAACCAAACCTCGGGCGGGGGAAGTCGGGGTTACGAGAATGCGGAGAGAGTTTGGGGTGTCTTTCTTTTGATTGCAACGTCAACGTCAGCCCAGCCGGTACCCAGCTGAATGCCACATTGCCCAGCGCGGCCGTTGACAGCCACCCGCTCCCCAAGCCCGTGGATCTCCGGCTCTGAGCAGGGAATCGCTTCCACGACTCGTGGGAGACCTGCCATTTATCATGCGGTGTTGCAGGGCATGATTCGACACGAGGCGGCCAAAACGTCGCACCCCTCGTCGCTAGCATTCAGGCTGAAATTCTTCCTCCAATGGGGACTTTTCTCGGCGGCCAGGGGTGCGATGTCTTGGATGTTGGTCAAGCAACGGGACCAAGACCTTGGTATGGGATTAATATCCGGGTGGTTACGTTGACCGTATCCGTCCATGGGTCGTCGCGCCAGGACCACGCGATGTAGGAGAGAAACCGAGCGGAAATACGCAACGGCCCAGGTCATGTGTTCGAGGATATCCATAATTCTGGCCCCAGTCTACCCCGGGCTTTCTCCAGGTTTGCTGCGTGAAATTGAGTCGGCTGAGAGGAGCCCGAATGTTGGGGTAGAACCTGGGGTTTGTGGGCTGCGTGCGACTTGATAAGATGAACTCTCCCCGGATTCTGGGTGGTTCATACGACGCTAGGTTCTAGTTGACATCCCACCGGTTCCATCGTCGCGGTGTTGCGTGATCATTTCAGCCGCCATTCCTCTGGCCTTCTCATCGTCTTCTAGAAGGGATTCGACATTACTTGCATCATTTAGGGCCTGCTAGGGCGTGAGTCAGGATGGCTACCAACGCAACAGCCACGAACCAAACTGGCGGCAACGCCGTCGACGCGATTGAGCCCGTCCGCCATGAGCCGGTCCAGGGTGACAGCCTTCAGGAAAAGGCGGCTCAATTCTTGGCGGAACATGGAGGCGGCGATACGGCTTTCACCTATGAGGAAGAGAAGGCGGTCTTGAAGCGCATCAACTTCCGCATTCTGCCTCTTCTCCTGGGCGCGTACTTCTTCCAGCAACTCGACAAGAGTTCTCTCAGGTGAGTTTCATCAGCAGGATCCGCATCTCATCGATTCTTCACAAACATTCATCATTCCTGACACGGAAGACTAACCATCTCGACATAACAGCTATGTTTCCATCTTCGGCATCACAGAAGACGCCGGCCTCGTCGGCCGTCAATACTCCTGGCTCGGCTCCATCCTCTACATCGCTCAACTCGTCTGGCAACCCGCCGCCGCCTTCATTCTCGTCAAGCTGCCCAACGGAAAAGTCATCGCCGCCGCCATCTTCCTCTGGGGTTCCATGCTCGCCATCATGACCTCATGCACAAACTTTGGCTCACTTCTTGGTCTGCGGTTCATGCTTGGCACATTCGAGGCTCTCATCGCGCCTTCATGTCTGAGTGTTACAACTATGTGGTGGAGGCGCAGTGAGCAGACGCTCGTTACCACATCTTGGAACGCCATGAACGGTGTGACTTTCATCGTGGGTAGCTTGGCGACGTATGGACTGGGACACATCAAGAGCGAGACTCTGCACTCGTATCAGATCATCTTCCTGTGAGTAATTGCATCTCCCCTAGTTGACAAAACACAACTAACGATCATCACAGCTTCTGCGGACTGCTGACCGTCTCATACTCCTTCATCGTCCTCATCCTCATGCCCGACTCGCCTATCTCCGCCAAGTACCTAACCGAGAGAGAAAAGGTCATCGCCGTCGAACGCCTCCGCGCGAACCAGATGGGCATGCAATCAGGCCACTGGCGCTGGGACCACGTCCTCGAGACCTTCATGGACCTCAAGACGTGGTGCTGGTTCGTCCTCATCATCGCCATCTCCATCGCCAGCGGCGGCATCTCCACCTTTGGCAACCTCATCGTTAAGTCCTTTGGCTACGACAGCTTCACTACGATCCTGTTCAACATCCCCTTCGGCGCCATCCAGATTATCGCCATTATGGGCAGCGGCTGGCTCGCGACTAAGATCAAGCGCAAGGGTGTCGTCATCTCTATGCTATCCGTCCCGCCTGCCATCGGCTCCATCCTGATGCTTACCGTGCCCCGTCATGAGAAGGGTGTCTTGCTGTTTGGATACTACCTCGTCTCTATCCTTGCTGCCATCACCCCGATCATCTTCACATGGCAGGTGCAGAACACCGCTGGTGACACTAAGAAGAAGACGACTTCCGCTGTAGTTTTCATCGGCATGTGCGTCGGCAACATCATCGGACCCTTGCTGTATTCCGTTGATGACGCTCCTCTCTACCGCCCTGGATTGATCTCAAACTTGGTCATGTTCGTTCTTGTCGGCATCATGGGACTGTGAGTTCAACCCCTCTTAACCAGTGACCATGACCATTTTTGCTGACTTGCTACCTTTTCAGTCTCATACCCATCTACCTCAAGTTTCTCAACAACAAGCATGCCAAGCGCCGCGAGGAACTCGGCAAGAGCGCCCAGATCGTCGACAAGTCCATGTTGCGTAAGGACGAGACGGAGACCAGCAAGGCTGTCGAGGTTGAGGGTGATGCCGCCGGCCAGCAGCACAGGACGATTGAGGAGGATAATGCCCTGCGCGACATGACTGATCTTAAGAACGAGGATTTCATCTATGTCTACTAGGTACGAGGGAACCCTCACAGCGAAGCACCTCGGCAAGCCTTTAGATTTCGGCCATGCATAATACCATTTCACGTTACCCATGTGTTCATGTTCTCTGAGCTCCTTGTTTGAGACTTGTCAACTGCTGTGGCGTCGTTGTCATCGCCATTAGCTACCGTCTTTCTTGAATCGTCTTCATGTTTAACATTGCGTCGGAGCCTTGCTATCCGGCGGATAACTACCTGTATTAGGTCTGATAGTTTATTTTATCTTAATTAACTTTCAACACTATCGTCACTATTCCTGGCCCTGTCTCTATTTTCATCGTTATCGTCGTTGTCATCGATTATTTCTATCTTACTCGCCCAGTCAGCCAGAAGTATCCGCCCAGATAGCAAAAATCTTGCGTGGAAAGGAACAGCCCGGAGACATCCATCGGGAAATCGGGAAATCAGGCGGACTCAAAAAGAAGCATGCCCCATATATGTCAGCATCTAGCGCGCAACACAAGAATGTTGTGTCTCTGATTGCAGGCGATTGTGGAACCCCATTTCAGCAGATCCCCCTAGCGTGGCTGTGCGGCTCGCGCATGCAGGCAACCACACAAGGCTACGATCTCTTCGCGACGACTTCGTCCATTCAGGAACGAGTAGGTTACGAACCGACTACCATCTCCAGCATCTCATATCGCGGGGCAAAAGACTTTGGCGTCTTCAAAGGTTTGTATATGGCTGGGACAGGATCAATGGAGCCCGACTACGCGAATCCGCAGCATGGGTGGTGGCCACGCGCATCCGATGGGCGGATGGTTCCATTGGTGGTGCAAACGGCCGGCGACCCGAGTCTTCTACCTCCGACGATACGATGGACGCGGTTAGGAAAGCCGATTTCGCAAGTCACGCTCCTTCTCCGTCTCACAAATTGGGTTGCGTCGTCATTATTCGCCCCGGGCACCCGGGATATTCGTAAAAACCCTGTGTTTCTTCTCATCACGGCTCTGAAATTCATTGTTTCATGGCCTGTGTTTTGCGTTCTGGTACGATAACTCCATGTGCATCTTGTCTGAGCGTGCTTGAGACTTCGAGCCGTATTTCGCTTTGCTCATATATCCCTCAGGTATCCTGGCAAGAGCCCATGGCCACATTTCATAGACTGGTTTACGGATTAGTAAACTCGCTTTCCGTGCCTGGGTTGGGTGTTCAGCGACAACTCCTAGCACATAGCGGCCCTCGAGGACTGGATCCATACACCGCCCTTGTCTCCGCTGATACCAATGCGGCAACTGGTCGTCAGTATTTGGACAACATACGAATGGACGAGGGCTTGGTTCCTCCTCTTCCCAGTCAGGACCAACCAAGGCTCACCTACGACGACAACGAAAGAGGACATCAAGGAGATACCACCGCCTCTGTGCGTCCGAGGTATCTTTGCCTTGTGAAAGACTTCGATGAGGGCACCTATGAAACCATCAACGTATCCGAATACCTTGTCGAGAACGGAGATGACATTGATCTGGAGTTTGTCTTCGTTTCCTACACACGTATGCATTTCCGGGTAGCCACCGACGATGAAATTTCCGGTTATGACTATCCTGATGAAGAGACAAGAGAAGCCAACCGAGCTCTCGCGAGGAGAGATCGTGAGACGCTGGCAAGATGGGGAATGGACGCGGCCAAACGAGTCAGGAAGAAAGCCTTCTGGTTGGACTTTGAATGCGTGCGAAACGACGACGGAGTCGCAAGATCAACTAGCAGCAGCGAGGACGTCTACAGAATCTGCGACATCGTACGGGCGGCGCACTCCATGATCATAGCTATCGGACCTACGGCTTCAGAAAAGGTAGCCTGCCTTCTGGCCCACGAAGAATCTCCTGAATACCGCAGGGAACAGGTGACTCCTTGGCTCAGACAATGGGGCTCAAGACTCTGGACGTTGCCGGAACTGCTACTTTGCCCAGCAGAATACAGAATACGGCTTTATGTTGTTGGAGACCCTTCGGAACCGAAGCCTATGGCGAAACGGAATTTTGCAGAGAGGGCTTGGGACGATGCAGAGGCTGTCAAGGAATTGGTCAACCACTTCGAGGGCTCAGCCATCCTGACTTCGGTGAACTTGATCGAGGCAGCATTAAGATGCTTTGCTCGGCGCCAAACCGACCAGTTCAGCCAGGGAGACATAGCCTACGCGATCATGGGTCTCTTTCCCAGTCGCCTTCGGCCGCAAGTCAACAAGGAAGACACCGGGTTCCAGGCTTTTGCCAAATTGTCGCTCGCCAACGACAGTGGCGCCTTCATCGATCGCTTGATCTGCCTCTCTCCACCACCCGGTGCTCCTTGGTATCACACTCAAGACCAATGGGGAGCAAGACTAGGAGACATTCAACCATTTCTCAAAGTGAAAGACGTTTCAGGCTCTGACACAGTCATTCTTGATGGAGTCTACGGAGCGACAATCCAATGGGAGCGCATCGATCCAGAGCCGTATGGTGACCGGAGTATGGGCCAATTCCAGAACGCACTCTTCTCTTTCTCTTTCTTCTGTTGCACAGCTGTGCCGGTTCTAATCATGATCGGGACTTATGTGTCATCATTTGACCACATGGGTGGAATGAAGCCGCCCGAAGGGTTCCCCAAATTCCCTCACCCGGATTGGCCACCCATTGATCGGTCTGGCTCACTGGTTCCAGTCAAGGCTTTTGCGACCATCATATTCTCCGCCATTGGCGTGTTTGCTTTAGTACTTCCTGTACTTCTCATCAGGTCCAAGCGAAACACCAAGCAGCCATTCGTCCCTCGCCTCATTGGCGTTGAAGGTTTCATGGATGCTGGAACTGTTGAGACATACCTCTGGGGCTCCAGTCACGGAAACCTTAGAGACGTATCCTTACAGTCTTACTCTGACACTGTCAGCACTCCCTCGGAGACTCTTCCTGCGCAACAAGCAGAGGACAGCTTTTCTTTCACCCTCATTGATACGCACCTCCTGACGGTGACACATCTACAATGCAACACGCCCCCTCTTGCGATGTTTGTATGTGGGCAGGAGCGCGAGATGCACAGGGCCATGCTTTGTTCATATGACCCGAAAGCACAGACATATCATCGGCAAGCCAACCTCAGATCAAGCCGTCGCCAACTGGAAGGGATGCGTTTGATGGACCAAGTTAGCGTCTCACTTGCACCACATCCAACTACCACCGGTGTCGCCGAAAGTCCTCTACCAGACGGTCTACAGCCAGATATTTCGAACACAAGCAATCACGGCAGGCAGTCTCCAGTAGTGGAACGACCGCGTCGACGGAAAACAGAATTTTTGTTTCTCGTCATATCCTTGTGAGTATCCTCACTCCTCTGGTATACCACTTCAACTGTTATTCGCATGTTGGGGATTTACCACATTTCAAGTGCCCGTCATATGGACTTGGGTGGTATAGCTCCAAGAGTCTTATTGAGACGTCCAGGTCCTTGCTGCCATCAACTCGGCATTGGCGTTCCTCTGTTTTGATCCCCAATTTGCCAATGAGGCTGACATTCTGTAGCTCAGCGTCAATATCTTCAGAGCATATGATTTCAACCGCCGTTCCTACGATCTGTTGAACTACAAGGTCTCCTTTGTTGTTGGACAAGTCTTCTCGCTCACTATTTTGTCAAGGCTGCCGCTCAACTTGGTCTTTCCGTACATTTTTGTCGCAAAGGGTGAGTTCGCGCCGCATAATGAGGCCACCATCAGCTAATCTCCCATGGTCAGTATTCATACTTGTCGCTGAAGCCACCAACGATGCTACTCTTACCAGTTTTATCCCCGAAGGCGCGTTAGATGGGTGCCTATTGTCAACAGTCCTTGTTCTCATCTTGGCCTGGTACCCAGCGAATGAGCTGCCACTGAGACTGCTCCTAGTGACCGTTGCCGTCCCTAAAGTGGAGGTTATCTGGGGGTGTGTCGCTCCCAAAGCTCTGCCGTTTCGCCTTTTCGTCGCCATATTCCACTTCATCTTCTTAGTGATCCACATGATGATTGGCATGTCACAAACCATCGGTCAACCTGGCGAAGTTTCTTGGCTGGATGCGTGCCAAACTATTGCGCAACGCCATAGCACTTGGTTACACAAGTTCTTTGACGATACGACGAGGTTGAATTTGAGTCGGCGACAGGTTAGTTGTGCTCTACATTACAGTTCAAGAGCTAATCTTCATGCAGACGCTTGCACGCTCTGTTGCTAGGATATTCCTCGTCTTTGCTGCATCCTTTCTAACCTCGGTTCTTTTTGAGTCAAGAGACAATGATGGTCGCGACGATTCAAGCCTCGGCGTTACTTACATAGTGATTACTGTGTTAGTAGGACTAGTCACGTATTGCATGCCCCCGGCTTCCTGTGAGTAAACGCATTGTCGACGGCGAATGGGAACGGATGGCACTGACAATCGTGACTTTGCCAGACGCAGTCATGGTAGTGAGCTGTCTCGTCCCGGGAATCATGATACTTTCCCGGGATGTCAGCCACGATTGGAGGAACGCAATCCTTCTTCTGCGAGTTTTAGTAAATCTCGGCCTGATTGTTCACCCATGTAAGTACATGCCTCTTCCAACTTGGTCTCGAACTTTCTCACAACTTAAAGTACTTTGGTCAACGATTCTGCAAAGCGCTCAAGGCTGGGCAGAGGCAGCGGCCGCCATTTCACTGTCCTGCGTTGGTAACGCCGTGGGTCAGATCTTGGTTCAGTATAGCACCAAAGTATACGACATGACTCATCGATGGGGGTTCTATTTTTCTTTCTTGGTAGTACACAGCGTTATCTTGGCCATGATTTGGGTCGATGGGTACTTGTGTAGACGTGGGACAAGGCTCATTGGATCGCCTTCAGCTGAATACGCCGAGGCAGAGCCGTTGTTTACAGACATTTATTCCTAAGATTCAGGAAGACCAGACGAGACATCAATCTGACTTGATATTGTCTGAGATAATATCGAAGTGATTCACTCCAATTGCCTCATCAACTTTGACCACGTGCTCGTTCGCTGCCCATGCCCAGTCCATATTATACATACAGTGACTCCCCGACTGACACAATTTAGTTCGTCTGAAGAGCCACACCGCTAGCATCGGGATTGCATCCGCCCTGACTACGGAAAGATCGGGGGACTAAGAATGTCAGTGCGGTATCAGTGGACAAGGGTCAGATCACTGACTTGGGGGTATGTACACAATTCAGGCCCCATCGCATGTTTTCTGACGAGGTATGCATAGTGGTAGTATATTGTGTGGTCACTTACGGTGTGGCCGTCAAAAAGTGCCGCTTTTTACCCCGAAACTTACCTGGCCTGCCCCGAGCCTCCCTTTTCCTGGGGGGCGACTTCCAAAGTTCAATTGAATCTCCACCAAGCCCACAGTCATGGATCCCCTGGTTTCTCTTACGTTTTGCGGTGGGACTTCCCAGTACGAGAAGTGTTCTTGTAAGCTTTTCCTGCTTTCTCGACTCTCTTGAGTTGATATCATGGTATCTCAACGCTAATGCTGTCAGCTTCCTTCCGGTGTGGCCCATGATGGCGATGAGCCTCGCTTGCTGTTCGAAAGGACACCGATGTCTCGGGCTGATGCCTATTTTTGTCACCTTGCGAACCTTCTCCCCCCCTGGCTTTGGCCAGTAACTCGCCGCAATTTCAATTTCCGCATCCTACGCACGCGGGTGATGGGTTTGCCGGCTTCCGTCCTGGTTCGGAAGTGAGGCCATCGTTAGTCCCGGTTCCGTGTCGGCGAGGATTCATGAGTCGTGAGCCGGTCTCCCTTGGAAGGGCTATTTTGCAAAATGCAGCGTCCTGCACTACATCTTGAGTCCATCTCAGGTATTTCAAGAGTAGCTTGTTGCGGCCGCTGATTGACTTGTTGGAACCCAATCACTCACCAGTCATATTCGTACTCAGTTCCTGAACATCCCTCAGGGTCGCAGTTCCAGTCACGATGCATCCCACCGGCCTGCAAATTCTCGCTACGGCGTTGACTGCTGTTGGTGTAAATGGCCATACTCTTTGGTCCCGGCAGGACGCCGACTACCAAGCCCTTGTCGCATCGCTTTCGAGCACCGCCAAGGTGTTCTATTCGGGATCCGACGACTTCAACAATGTCACGACGCGGTGGTCAAATTTGGACATGCCGACGGTGAATATGGCCGTGAGGCCTGCCACTGAAAACGATGTTGTCGAGACGGTAAGAAGAATCGTCCAATTTTTTACTTTATTTTTCATACTTCCTGTCTACCTTTCCTCACTAGATCTTTGGCTGATATTGGAATCGGGCGGTTTGGCGCACAGGTCAAGTTTGCCAACAAGAAAGGCCTCCCCTTCCTAGCCACAAACAGTGCCCATGGCGCCATCACCACACTGGGCAAGATGAAGAGCGGCATCCTGTTAGACCTCGATGATCTCACAGGTGTGGAGATTGCCGCAGATGGCCAGACGGTGACAGTGGCTGGCGGAACCAAGTCGCATGTTCTCTCTCACGCGCTTTGGGATGCAGGCAAGCAGGCAGGTAAGTGTCCCTCCTCCTACACCCATCCAGATCCCGTGTGTATCTCTGATGATGCTAACATATGGCGGTTTGAAGTCACTGGTGCATGTGAATGTGTCTCGTATCTCGGACCCGGCCTCGGTGGTGGCCACGGATTTCTCCAGGGCCGCCACGGGCTGATTGGCGACCAGTTCCGTTCCATGAACGTTGTGCTCGCCAACGGCACACTGGTGACGATCAACGAAACCGCGACCCCGGACTTGTGGTGGGCCATGAACGGCGCGGGCCACAACTTTGGAATTGTCACTAGCGTCACATCCCAGATCTACGACGTCGAACATCAAGACTGGGCGCTAGAGCTGATGAACTTCAGCGGCGACTTGGTGAAGGAAGTGTATGAAGTGACGAACAACGAGATATTGAAGAACGGGACGCAGCCGGTGGATTTGATCAACTGGAGTTATTGGATGATGAGCCCGGATCTTGATTCCGAGAAGGTCAGTTCAGCCCTCGTCTTCCTCGGCACCCTACCAAACCCCTACCCAACCCCAAAGTGTGCCAACGTTATATCTGACTAGCTCTCTCAGCCCATCGTTCAAGTCCTCCTCATGCAAGAAGGCGTCACCACCGTTGACCCAGTCTACACCGCCCCGTTCCACGCCCTCGGGCCCCTCTCCAACTCGTCGGAATCTGGCGTATACACCGACCTCGCAAAGTTCGTCGGCGTCAGGACCACCGACGGCCCGTGCCTAAAGACCGGCGCCAACAACCCACGCTTCCCCATCTACCTCGAGACTTACAACACCACCGCCCAGAAGCTCGCCTTTGATTTCTTCACCAACAGCATTGTGGCCAACTCGGCGCTCAGTAACTCATTGGTCACCTTTGATGACTATTCCATGCAAGGGGTCAAGGCCAAGGCAGATGATTCGAGTGCGTATGCGCACCGCGCTCAGAATGTGTTGGTCGGGCCGTTGCTGCAGTACATGCCCGGGGACGCGGCGCTGGACGAGGAGGTTGCGAAGCTAGGCAACGAGTTCCGCCAGATTCTCCACGAAGGCACAGGACGTGATTTTGTTCCCGTGTATCTGAACTACGCGTTTGGAAATGAGGGGCCGGAGCAGTGGTACGGGCAGGAGGAGTGGCGTGTGACTCGCCTGCAAGAGGCGAAGGCGGCGTATGATCCCAATGGCTTGTTTAGCTTCTATGGACCTATTGCTTAGGTGAGTTGAGGTGGGGGGAGTGTTAGATTATCCATAGAGCTTTGGTGATCATTTTCAGTTCTTTTAGCTTCGCAACACGCGTACGCTGCTCATTTCGGTTTGGAGGGTTTGGTTTAATTCAATGTCACGACTATGAGTTTGCTCGTAACACCACGCGCTTTGCCTCGGAAAAAGTACGACGATAATCTCGCAGACATGAGTCAACTCGAAGACTACTGACTTGAGAGTAATCAGCAAGGTGACTTGACTATCTGAACATCAGATGGGACATCGGCGCCGTCAGGCAGAACCCGGCAGCTTCAGTCCCGTAAAGTCCTCCAAAGCCTTCACCACTGCCTCCTGCAAGCCTACGTCTTCAGTAGCAGGCAGCGGCTCGCCCTTTTGCTTCTTCGGATCAAAGTATCGACCCGTCTCTCCGCTCACATCGTATTCGCCCTCGGCCAGCATGACATACGTCTCCAGCCCGTCTTCCATCTTGTCAGGCGCCTCGAACTTTGTGAGCTTGGTGGGCACGTAGCCCGGGTGCATCGCCACCACCGACGTGCCCTTGCCCTGCAACCTCTTCGCGGCCGCATTCACGAGGCACATGACGTGGAACTTGGAGTTGCAGTACGCTTCGAAGTCGTTCCACTCCTTCTCGCCCCTCTTGAGCCAGAAGATGTCCTCGACGTCCGGCTTGCCCTCGCGATGCAGCACCGACGCCACGAACACGATCCGTTTCGGCGGCGTCAACAGGCAGGTGAAGATGTACGGCGACACCAAGTTGACAAAGACCTGGGCGGGCACGCCCGACTCGGTCTCGCGGAAGGGCCCGTACAGCAAGCCGGCGTTGAGGACGACGGCGTCGAACTGGCCGACTGCGTTGGCCTGCTCGGCGAGGGAGCGAGTCTCGGACGTGCTGGTGAGGTCGGCGACGAAGACGCCCGCGGCGCCGGGGACGAGCTTCTTGGCCTCTTCGGCGCGGGCCGCGTTGCGTGCGTGCAGATAGACGGTGTGCTTGCGCTCGACGAGCTGACGGGCGGCGCCGAGGCCGAAGCCGTCGGTGGATCCGGTGATGAGGATGCGGCCCATCTTTCACTGGGGTGACTTGCGAAGGTTTGCAGGGGCGGGATTGATTTTGTGTTGGGATGGTGTGATTTTGACGACCAGGAGCTTAAGAGAAATGAGGGAGGATTTTGTAGGGACCGATGGTGAGTGGATGTAGCGGGTGAGGTCCTCACGAGTCACGACATCAGGAAGTGGAATCGCGGCGGAAGCAAGAAAAATCCTTGATGGTAAAGTGGATCTGTTCTGTAGCAACGATTACACGAGGCATTTTGCGTATCACCGGCTTGGATCGGAGTAAGGACTGAGAGCTGATTCTTGGTGGAGCATCTGCATGCTACCTGTCAGGCGGCGGTAATTAGAAGCGGCACAGCCTGATGTTCAAGTCTGTTTTTTTTGTGTGTTCTTTTTAGCCTCTGTGCCAGCTTGGCAGGCAACATGAAGTGAGGCGTATGGAGTGGGGCACCTGAGGGGAACCGGCGGGGTTAGGCTGACAGCCCCGGTTCCCCGGAACCCCGGAGCCCCGCCGAGCCCCGCCGAGCCCCACTGAGGTCCAGATGGCCCGGGCAGAACCCCGGCGTCGCATTCGGGCACCGGACCGTCCGTGACACGCTTGTCCGTGCCGCTTAGCTAATTAAAGCACTTCCGATGTCGACAAAGCATGGATAGCGAAATCCTTCACGTTAGTAGCCGAATGCAAAGCCGCTGATTAGGCGCACTAGCTGCCCCACTAGAGCTTTGCTCTCTGTGGCAGGCTTTAGCATAGTAAGCATTGAAATTGAGCGCTTCTGTTATAATTAATGAAGCAATCATACATAAGTTAGTGTTAAAGTATAGTACTTGGATATATAGAGGAATCAGGTTTCAATTAGAAAAATCACTATATCTTTCTGGGCAATGTTAGCCCTCCACAACGGTTGTGCGATCGCAACTGAGCACTGCCATTCCCAGTATGGCTGCTATTCGCGCCGAGCTCGGGACCCCTGATATGGTTCCCAGGGCCCCCGGGGCATTATCACGACTCATTACGTCTAAAATCCCTTCCCCAGCTCTACGGCACGGCCCATTGTTCGGCTCTACCCTTCCATCCGCACCTATGCCATCTGGGCTTTGCCAAATCTTGTCAGCCCTGCACGCACCCCTCAGTCGGATCTATGCGCAAAGTAGTCAGTACTTGTTGCTCATGAATCGTGGGTGGGATCCCGAGAAATGGGACCGCAGTGGGCAGTGCAGTTTGGGTGGATCATTTGCGTGCAAGACCCTTGTTTGGCAACAAACTCATGGGCAAAAGCCGGGAAAGGATTAGCCGGAAAGACATCTCCTTAGTTGCAGAGCTGTTCAGTGAGCGTGTGACTGTGCCGGGCCGCTCTCTGTGAAGGCGACGCGAGAAGTCTCCGTTTTACGAGGTGCAACCTCTAATAAGGCTGCCTTCATAGAAATGTCTCGGATAATTGCGGGAGGCATTTGACGCGCACAGGTTCTCATGTACCTCGTCGTTTTTAAGAGTCTCATAGTGAAATAAGTGAAAAGGATAAGGCTTGTCAGTATCATAGTTCACACGCTTGTTTATCATCGTCAACGCCATCTTTCGTCATGGCCCATCAAGGCATCTTTCGCTACCTGCCTCCCAACGCAAGGCCCGCCTCGGCCAAAGAGGCCTACCTCCTGCCCTCTCTCTCCGAGTTCAGCTCTATCGTCACGCTCCCACTCACAGACCTCAAGCCTACGCTCGACCTGGGCGATGCCTCGCCTTATAAGCTCTCGGTGCATGGGTTCACCTCCCGTCGGCACCACTCAGCTTTGCATGCTGAGCCATTCAGTTATGCGAGCTGGAAAGATGAAAAGGCACTCAGAGACGTCTATTTTCCCGAGATCGAGGAGTTTGTGAAGAAATTGACGGGCTGCAAGACAGCGGTAGTGAGTGCTGCCGTTGTGCGGACGCAGACGTACAGTGAGGGCACCGGCGATTCCAATTCTTCAGCAGAAGACGACGGGAAAGGAGAAGGGGAACGGGAGGAGGAGGGGGAAGAGGGCAGCAGCGGTCCTACTCCCAAGTTCCCTCCCATCGTCGGCCTCGCCAAGTCCGACGCCGTTTCCCCCGCCCCCAAGGTCCACCTCGATCTCACGCCCAAGGGTGCAAGATTGCACATTCGCAAGTACGCCAACCAAATCACTTCGGCGGCCGAGCACGTCATCACGGCGGAAAACGCTCTACTTTCCTCTGGGGTCCGGTTGGAAGATCTCAAGGACCAATACCACGAGGCCGGCGTCCCGCGCTTCGCGCTGTTTTCCATCTGGCGCCCGACCAAGACGGTCAAGCGGGATCCGCTGGCCGTCGCACCAGCCAACAAGTTTCCAGAGGAGGATTATGTGGTTTCTGCCCAACTGGAGCCTCTTGACCGGACTATCCCAGCTCACCTGTCGCGCCTCGTTGGTTCCCAAAGTCCCAACTCTGCCCCCGCCTCTACTGTCCCTCCTTCTTCAGCCGAGGACGCTACGTATGATACTGAGGGGTATTTGGCCTACGCACCAAAGAATGGAGAGGAGGGTGGAGCACATGACTGGCATTTCATTGCAGACCAGGAACCGAGTGAGGTCCTGGTGATCCAGCTGTTTGACAATGAGATGGAGGCGAATGCGAGGGCACCACGCAAGGATGGAGGGAAGGGAGGATTGGGCGTCGGCGGGACGGTGCATAGTGCGTTTGAACTTGTGGGACAGGATGACACGGAGGAAGCCCGTGAGAGCATCGAAGTGAGGGTTGCGGCGTTCTGGTGAGGCGGGAGTCGGGACATAGATGATGTTGGAACGACCTACCTAGCTAAGCAGGTACATAACTTGGCAACAAATTGTGAATTGATTTCCCGTGGAGTTGTCACTGTTATTGCATTGTTTTAGAGCCGGATCGGCCCCCTTAACTAGGGGCAAAGGGCGCTCGTAGGAATGGGTTTCCCATGGAAGAACGAGTGAAGAGTGAACGTGGAACGCAAATTATCACCACTGGCCAAATCCTTCTACGGATACCGATTGTGGATATATGCAACTCTCCTTCTACTGCCCCGGCACCGCCTTCTTTACGCCAAATCCCTTCCCCAGCACCACAAATTGGGCCACTGTAATGGCTCTTCTCAAGGACAATGCATCCTGCTCCTCAAACGCCCTCTTCACCGCCTCCTCGGCCGCCTGCCAGTCCACAAAGCCTAGCTCTTGGACGTTTTCCTTCGTCACCAGCTCTGTCACCTTTTGCCACAACGGGCCCCCGACCCAAAACTTCCTGGGCCCCATGTACGCCTTCTTACTCATATTATAAATCTCATCGGTCACAAACGGCTTCACCGCCTCACGCAGAATATGCTTCTCCCGCCAGGACTTGGTGCCGTGGTGATACTGTATCTTGAGCGCCGGCGGGATGTTGTTGACGTACTCGGTGAGATGGTGGTCTAGGAACGGACAACGCGACTCGACTTGGTGTCTCATGTCGACGTTGTCACCGTTGTAACGCAGGATATAGTGCGGCATGAAGGTCTTCACAAACATGTACTCCGCCGCGTGGAATGGATGCCAGCGCTTCCGAATGTTCTCCCGCACGCGGCCGTCCAGGCACTCAACAAGCGCCGTCTCTGGCGCCGTGTCCCCGTGGGCATGTCTGGTCCACTCTGCAAAGGGAAGAGAGCCCACGCGCGCGATGGACGCAAGGACGTAACCGTGGTTCATCATCCTCTCGGAGGAAGCGGGGATCTCTGGCGTAAAGTCCCCAAAGATTCCGCGCTTGCTGGCGGCCACAGCCGTCTGCAGCGCCTCATCACGGTCACTCGCAGAGAGTTGCTCTTCCTGAGCCGCCCACGAATGATCGGCCTCGCTCAGCCAGTCGGCGCGGAAGGCGTCGTAGCCGCCGAAGTGCTCATCCGAGCCCTCCCCGGTAATGACGACTTTGATCCCCTGCTTATGAACGGCCTCGGCGAGCGCGTACCGTCCCATCCCGTTGAGATCCGGCAGCGGGACCTCGGCGTTCCACACCGTGTCCTCGAAGCGCGCGACCAGGGCCTCTTCGTCCATCTTCACCATGTGAATGTCCACGCCCAGCCATGCAGCCGTGCGGTGCGCCACGGCTGACTCGTCTGCGCCGGTATCCTCGTCGAACTGCACGGTGAAGCACTTCATCTTGGATGGCACGGTCGACGACTCGGAGCCGAGGTGGTGGCCTTGCTTCATGAGGTGGGCCACCATGCCAGCCACCGAAGACGAGTCGATGCCGCCCGACAGGTAGACGGCCACCGGCACGTCGGCTTTGAGGCGGATTCTGGTGGCCTCTAGGAGACGTGTGCGAACGTTCTCTGTGAGTTCAGTGGCGGAACGAGAATCAGGGATTGACTGCGACGTGGGCTTTAGAATTGATGTGCCATATAGGACAGATGCAGGCAGAGACTTACCTTGTCTGGATACTCAACGTCCCAATAAGGCACCTGATATTCTTGCTCACCAGGCCTTGCGACCAAGTAATGTCCTGGGAGAACCTATAGCACATCACGTTTCATCAGCACTTCGTCATCTCTCCCCACGCCTCGCCCACAGAGCGCCCAAAAGTCCAAAAAAAAAGATCTACTCACCCTGTAGATACCTTTGAAGTAAGTCTCGCTTCCAACCCGCCAACTCTGTTCCCGCAACTCCCTCACGCCCCACTCCATTCCCTTACCAAACTTCAAAAAGCTCTTCATCTCGGTGGCCACCAGCAACTTCCCATCGTGCCATGTATAGTACAAGCTCTTGATGCCATACCGATCCCGTCCGGCAATCAGCCTCTTTTTGCTCTCGTCCCACAGCACGAACGCAAACTCGCCGCGGAGGTGCTCCAGGAATGAGAGGCCGTAGTGTTTGTACAAGGCGATGACAATCTCACAGTCCGAAGTCCCGACGAAATGGAACTCGGGTGAGAGAAGATCCCGGTAGTACTCGTGGTTGTAGAGCTCGCCGTTGACGACGGCGGAAATGGTGGGCGCGGCGGGAGGGTGAGAGTCGTGGAAGGGCTGGTTGCCGGTAGGAGAGAGGTCTAGAATGGACAGACGGACGTGACCGAGGCCTTTTGGAAAGGTGGTGTCAGGAAAAACGGCTGTCGATTGGACGCTTCACGAGGTAAGGTGATACTGACCGACCTGGTGGTTCTCACTGTACCATGTTCCTCTGGCGTCAGGACCGCGATGGGCGATGATGTCAAGGCTGCTCTCGAGCTCGTCGACAACCTGTTTGGTCTCCTCGGGGCTTCGGTTGGAGGAGCCATGGCTCATGAAGGCGCTGATTCCGCACATGTTTGCTGGGTTGGAATGACCTAAACAAAGCGAACCATGGAAAAGTTGACGTTGTGGCCTCTCTATTCACGCCTCTGGCAGCTAGTCAACGTCGAATCTAGTAGAGGATATTATTACAAATTTCACGAGTCATCTATCTATCGATAACACGGGCACTTCTGATTCAGACGAGCTTCCATGTGTCGACAGCAGATGCCCTGAGACTCGCGCTCGCTCTCTAAAAGGACTTTGGTAGTGTCCACAAGTTCAAACACAAGGTCTTCATGGAGATGGAGGCACTAATGCTGCTTTGGCCGTAAGCACAGCATGGAATTTCCACCAGCCCCCACTGCAAAGTGTCAGGGTCTTTCCTCTTCCACCAGCGTCGCGCTGGAAGTAAGCCAGTCGAGCGCGGCACAGCGATCACGGAAGCCTCCATCTTCGGAGGAGAGTGTTCTGCGGACGAACGGACGAACCACGTGTCCCATTTATTACAAGGATATATAGTGGAATGTACTTCGTACAAAGCAGGGTGCGTCTGTAACAGATTTGTGGACTTTCCGCTACCTTGTCAAAGTATGACAAGTCGTGATGGCATGGGGGGCGGGGGCTGAAGCGTGTGTTATGGGTCCCGGAGCTTATGCCATCTTCTGGACCTAGACCGGAATCATTGGATATTTCACATCTTAATCCATCACAAAGTCCCACAATGGGCCTGGTGGGTCACCTTTGACCGTATCCTGAACCCACTGTTCAAGCTTTACAGCGTTACCAGCTCTTTAGTAATACGCAGGCGAAGTGTAACTGCTCCGCAAGAAGTCGGCCCCACTTGAGATGCATCTCATCGCTGCGGTCCAGAGGATGGTTCCCGCCTGCGAGCCGGTCCGGACAAAGCCCGGGGCCCCGGGCGGGACTTTCGGGCGTCTGGATCGTCACATTACCTGACTCGTATACTGCTGTGGAAAAGACATTTTGACGCACTATGCCGGCCAAACTGCGGCGTACTTTGTAGTTCGTGTTTGGAATAAGAAGATGTGGATTTGTTGAGACTGGCCCGTACCAAATGCCTCAGCTCACAACGCATACCTCGGGTCTAGCCCGGCCACCGGGGCTCTATACCATTGCGTACACCTCCAAAGGACGAAGGGTGCCACAATGACAGAGTTTCTGAACTCAAATTCCCGCTTGAAATGATACGTGTATTCAGCCGCGCACAATTCAACGCTATGGCTGACTGATATTACACCACCGTAGTCGAACACCTCTTCAAACGGTGGCCGGAAGCACAACCCGACGGTCTAGACTTTGGGTTTGTTCGTGCATTTGGGACTCTTCAACGCTCATCAGCACGACTTTTGGGCACTGATCGACAGATTAAAGGTACAATACCAAGAGTTTTCCGGTCTGTTTCCAGGACCTACGTAACATGACGGGTCAGAGGAGAAGCGCTCTTACCCAGCGCCAAGCGCGATCTGTATGCCTCGGATAATACGTAGCGATTTGAGCTTTGTCAGGATCTTATACCATGTATCGTGTACCCACAAAGTCTGATTTGCAGCTCGTGAAGACAGGGGAGCAGCTGAGATGCACCAGCAAGGCGGCAAAGAAAGGAAAAAAGAGCCGAGCCACCCGAGTCACATTTACTACCGCGGCGGTTAATTCAGTCTCCAGACGCTCGCGGGATTCATCCCGACTAACTGCTCTCATCAGGGAGAAGACGAATGTTTTATGGCAGCTGTCCCGGGACCCGAGCCGGTCTGGTCAGTATTCTTCCGCTCCACTGACTCTGGAGATACTATTAGACAGTTAGCACTCATCGGCAACTACGTCTATCTCTGAATACCACAGACTTGCTATCTCAACCTTACGAAACCTCACAAGGACCATCTCACCACCACCAACGCACTCTTAGCCTCCGCAGATTCAAGAGGGCCTTTGCGAAGAACCAATGGCCACCGTCACCGCTGCGGTGCCAGACCTCTCTGGCGATAACCTCACCTCCTGGCTTGAATCAGAGCACAAGACCCTACTAGACCTCGTGCAAGCAGCATGGGGGATCACACTGGTGAGCTATACAGGGTCTGAGGATGTGGGGTTTCGTTCATACATTCAGAGTGGTGGGGTTAGGTATGGGATCCCCCCAGCTTCGTTTTTAAGTGAGTTAGTTCAGGAGGCTGATAGAATGAATCAAGTTGGTGGCAAACTCATGCCTCGGCGAAGCAACCCGTGCGCTCGCTCTATGAAATTCAGCCGCGCGAGAATGCCCCTGAGGAGAGGGAAACTTTACTTTGGGGGCAACGCTCGGTTGTTTTCGAGGGTAAGGGAGAAGGTGTTCAGGACATTGTGAAGGTAAGTTTTCGTCTCCCTCTCCCAGCTTCATCAAAGCGAATCGGCATCATGGGGAGTCAGGAGTAAGACTGACAACTCTAAAGCAATTCGATCTTGCCGTGTCTTTCCGCGAAGACACGATCAGCATCAGTCTCCAGCACAATCCTGCCGTTATTGCATTCGAGCAGGCTCGCATGATAGCGGCAACAGCGGCTAGAGCAGTCGCACAGATTGTACAACACACCAACTCTATCATCTCAGACCTCGACCTCATCAGTGAGACCGACATTGCTCGCATCTTGCAATGGAACTCTATTCCAAACAAGGAGATTGGCCTTGCGAAATATATCCATCAGGCGATTTCGGTCACAGCCAGCTCCCAGCCCTCCACCACCGCCGTTTCCTCCTGGGATGGCGACCTCACCTACGGCGAACTCGAACGCCTCTCTTCTGCACTGGCGGTGTCTCTAAGGCGCTTGGGCGTTCGGAGAGAGGACTTTGTGCCACTTATATTCGACAAGTCGAAGTGGGCGATCGTGGCGATGCTTGGGGTGCTCAAAGCAGGCGGTGCATACTTCTTCTTGAACCCTACGCATCCAATTCAGTATAACAGGACGCTGTGTAAGCCATTTGATATCAAGCTGGCCGTCTGCTCGCCGAAACACCACACACTGGCGCAAAGCTTTGCTCCCAGGTTCGTGGAGTTGGGAAACGAGGCCGGTAAGGACCTCAAGGCTTCATCACTAGAGGACGAAAACCTCCCCAAAGAAGAAAGCCAAGAAACCCCGAGCCTCTCCCAAGCAATGTACGCAACCTTCACCTCAGGCACGACTGGCACGCCAAAATCCATCACCACCTCTCATGACGCCTTTTACCACATGGCCATGGCTACAGCCTCCCCTTCTGCCTTGCACATCTCGCCATCTACCCGCATGCTGCAGTTTGCCTCGTACACGTTTGACGTCGCAAACCGAGACATCCTCATCCCGCTCATGTTTGGGGGCTGCGTGTGCGTGCCCTCGGAGCGGGAGCGCGTCGAAGATCTCGGCGAGTTCATCGAGAGAACGCGTGTCACGCTGGCGAGTTTGACGCCGAGTATGGCGGGAACGCTGCGGCCAGCTTCAGTTCCAAGCTTGGAGCGGCTTGTGCTCGGCGGAGAACAGATGACGGAATCGCACGTTCAGAGTTGGACGAGTGACGAGGATAATAAAGTGGTGCTCTTCAACGCCTACGGCGTTAGCGAATCCACCGGAATCGCAGCTCTTGCTCAGGATGTCCGGCTCGGTGGTGATTCTTCGCCCTCCAACATTGGCCGTGGCAACGGTTCCACGCTCTGGGTTCTCTCCATGACCGACCCTTCCCACCTCGCGCCTGTTGGCGCTATGGGTGAGCTCGTCATTGAAGGGCCATCCGTTGCACGTGGGTACCTGAACGACCCGGAGCGCACGGAAAGATCATTCCAGACGGAGCCAGAGTGGAAGAGCGCTTTTCTTCGACGGCTTGCTGAGAATACGAATGGAGACGAGAAGAGTGATAAGAGGTTCCCTTGGACAAGAGCGTTTCGGACGGGTGATTTGGTCCGATACAGTCCCCGTTTGGACGGAACGCTGGAGTTAGTGGGCAGAAGAGATCATCAGGTGAAGGTCAATGGGCAGCGACTAGAGTTGGCGGCGGTGGAGAGCCAAGTTGTGGCTTGTACGCAACTCGACCCGTCCACAGTAAAATTTCAGCATGCTGCCGTGGTGGCCGTGAAGACGAAAGAAGGTGGGGGTGGCACGAAGCTTGTCGCATTTCTCGGCGTCGAAACCTCCCGCAGGCCACCTGCAGCAAGCCTCGAAACGAAACTTGAAGGCAGCTGGGAATTGCAAAACGTGTTGCAGAATCACCTTTCGCAACAGATGCCCGCGTTTATGGTTCCTTCCGAATTCATGTTCCTTCAGCATATGCCGCTCACTTCATCGGGGAAGATAGATAGGGTGTTGCTTCAGGAGACAGCGATTCGTGAACTTGCCCGCCGTCAGACCAGAACGTCGGGTGTTGGTGGTGAACAAGCTGGGAGCGAGATCACGACGACCGCGGAGAAGATTCTTGTCCAAGCTTGGTCCAAAATACTTGACATCGACGAGGAGGGCATCTCGAGGGAAGATTGTTTCTTCCAACGAGGTGGAGATTCGATCGCAGCCATCAAACTCGCCGCAAATCTTCGCGAGAAACGGATTCAGATTAACGTTGAGGATGTCTTCAAATACTCCACCCTCGCCGACATGGCCGCTCTTCCTGTCCTCGTCCAAGGCGTCAACGCTAGCACCGCCCTCTTCCAAGCATCACCACAGCCATCAGCTGTCCCGCCTCCTTTCTCGCTGCTGAAAGCTCCCCAATCAATCATCCCAGCCATTCTCGAGGAAGTCGGTCTCTCAAGAGAGAAGATTGAAGACATCTATCCGGCAACACACATCCAAGCGGGCCTCATCGCGCTTACGGCACAGTATAGTGGTGCGTATATCGGCAGCTACACCTGGCCCATACGCCATGATATCTCTGTCGCAAAACTCAAACAGGCATGGGAGAAGGTATGGCAGATGAACCCTGTTCTCCGGACTCGTGTTTTGCAGGTTTCAGAGGGGATGTTTCAAGTTGTGACTGAAAGTGGTTGTGATATACCATGGACAATGGTCGACGATGTTGACGAATCAAGCTTATCAGTTGAAATTGCTGTGAATGGGAAGAGCCCTATTGTACGCTTGTATCTGAGCAAGGAAGCCTTTCGGCTGGACATTCACCACGCGCTCTTCGACGAATGGTCTTTGGATCTCATTCTTGAGCAGGTTGAAAAGGCGTATGCTGGACAATCTCTGCCTTACCGACCCTTTTCACCATTTGTTCAAAACCTCCTTACTCAAGAGCAAAATGTTGCCGCTGATGAGTTTTGGAGAGAAAGTTTCGCCGGCCTACGAACTGAACACTTTCCTCCCGGCAGCAGCATTACGTCCTCCACCGCCGAGAAAGTCATTCTCGAACACACCCTCTCTCTCGACCCGACCATGACGAGTGCCCACTCTAAATACACACTCTCCACGACTCTCCGTTTAGCGTGGGGTATCATACTCTCAAACCAGACTGATTCCCCGGATGTGGTCTTCGGCGCAACAGTCACGGGTCGAAATGCGGACAATCTGGAGCTCACAGGACCCACGCTTGCTACGTTGCCTGTTCGTGTCAAGGTTCCAGGAGACCAAGCCATCCACACGGCGCTGGAGGAAGCGCAAAAAGGTTTTGCCAATATGATGGCATATCAACAAACGGGCCTGTCGCGGATTAGAGCAGTGAGTGGCGAGGCGGCTAACGCGTGTGGATTTCAAAACCTCCTCGTCGTCCAGCAACAGACGGCAAAGATGGACAATCAACAATCCTCACCCAGCAGTATTTTCGAAACTTCGGCAAGCATAGGGGGCTCAAAGTCGCCTGACAACGCGAAGGCATTCGCAAGTTATCCGCTTGTCCTCACTTGCCGCCCCTCCCAGCACTCCATCGCCTTCACCGCCGCCGTGGATCCTACCCTGTTGGATACGGACACCACGCGCGGCATACTGAGGCAGATGGCGCATGTTGTGCAACAAATTCTGTCATCGACTTCCTCCTGTTCCTCCCCCGAGGCGCATGACTTGCGGATCAAAGACATCGACCTCATGCCACGACAGGATGTGGAAAGGTTGCTCAAATGGAATCGCATTCTACCAGCGGGGGTCGAGACGCCCATCCACCACACCATCCGCAAGAAAGCCGGTTCGCAGCCGGAGAAGGTTGCGGTCCATTCTCATGGTTTAAATTTGAGCTATGAACAAGTAGAGCGCTACTCGAACTTGTTCTCACAGCATTTGTACGCCACGGGTGTCACCAAGGGGGACTTTGTGCCGTTGTTACTGGAACGCTCTCCATGGGCGCCAGTCCTGATGCTGGCCGTCCTCAAACTCGGCGCAGCCTTTGCCCTGCTTGATCTCTCACACCCTGTTCGGAGACTCCGCACGATGTGCACCGTGCTATCGGCCAGAAGAGTAGTGTGTTTCCCTCACCATCAAACAATGGTGGAGAACGATCTGTTGCTGCCGGAGATTATCTTCGATCCGGAGGTCATCACAGATGTTTCTCAAAGCACCCAAGATGCTCCCGCTAGACTGGCAGAGATAGAAATGGATGCCCCGGCCTGCGTCGTCTTCTCGTCTGGCTCGACTGGTCTCCCAAAGGCCATCCAGCTCACGCACCACGCGCTGTCCACTTCGGCGTATCACCTCTCCACCACCGGCCATCTCTCTCAATGCTCTCGTGTCTTCAACTTCTCCTCGTTTGCATTCGACCTCTCCATCGGCGAACTGTTGTTCTCACTCAGCGCGGGCGCTACTGTCTGTGTGCCGACCGAGGAAGAGAGACGAGCGAACCCGTCCAAAGCAGCTGGGGATTTGGGCGTGACGTGGGCTTTGCTGACACCCTCCGTGATCGGCCTGCTTGACCCTGAAGAGGTGCCTACGCTGCAAGTTCTGGCGTCGGCGGGGGAGCAACTTACGTCGCAGATTGTGGAGAGATGGGCAGGGAGGGTGAGGTTGTTCAACATGTATGCGCCGGCCGAATGTACCGTCATCTCGCACATTTCGCGCATTTTACCAGGTGCAGATACACCGCCGGCGTGTATCGGTCGCAGTCCCGGCGCCGTATCGTGGGTGGCGAGCCAAAACGATCACCACAAGCTTGTGCCGATTGGTACCATTGGCGAACTGCTCGTCGAAGGCCCCGTCGTGTCGTCAGGATACCTCGGAGACGCCAGGAAAACGGATGCTGTGTTCCTTTCTCCTTCGAATCCACCCTCATGGCTGACCCAGATCCGCGGCAAAGCTCAGGGCGGCAAGATTGGCCGGGTGTACAAGACGGGGGATCTGGTGAGGCAAAGAGAAAATGGCACTTTGTTGTTCGTCGGACGCAAGGATGATCAAATCAAGCTACACGGGCAGAGGCTAGAGGTTGAGGAGGTGGAACTCAGCATCACCTCGCTGTGCTCGAGTGTCCGCAAGGTGGCGGTGGATTGTGTCAAGATCGCGGAGAAAGGAGGAGGACAGAGAGCGTTTTTGGTCGCTTTTGTCGCGCCGCATGAGTTTGAAGAGTGGGGAGAAGTCGGGAAGGAGGGTGGACTGGAAGTGATCCAGGACCCCAACGACAACTTCTACAACACCATCGAGAGCCTATACACCTCTCTCCAGGACACCCTACCCTCATACATGCTCCCCTCGTATTTCCTTCCCTTTTTGAATATTCCCCTCAGCTTGTCCGGAAAAGTGAACCGCAAACTGTTACGGGAAGAATCGACAAATCTCCTCAGCAGCCAGGATCACAGGGAGAAGTACCAACTTCGCACGCGCACAGCACGCGAGCAAGCAGCAGACGGAGAGCAGGTTCCTCTCACGGAACATGAGACCCAAATCCTCCAAATAATCGCCCAGGTGTTGCATTTGGATGCGCAACAAGTGCCCATCAACGGCAACTTCTTTGGCATAGGCGGTGATTCTATTTCGGCCATGCGTGTGGCTGCGCTCGCTCGACGCAAGGGACTTCGGCTGGGCGTCGTCGAGATCTTCAAGCACCAGATCCTATCGCAGATCGCAGCTTCTTGCTGTCCAGAGTCAGACACAGACAGCACCACTCAAGACATTTCCGAAAGCTCATCAATCACCGACAGCACGTCTCAAGATTCGTCTGAAAGCTCGTTGACCACCGACAGCAATAGCGAAAAGGCCCTGGGATGTGAACTACCGCCTGGTCTGCCGCAGGAAGTTGCGCAGCAAGTGGAACTGGCTCTACCAGCGACAGATTTCCAGACAATGACGCTGTACAACTTTTACTCGCGCTATCTGTGGATTTCGCTTCCGGACACCATCGATACTGAAAGGTTGCAGCAGGCGTGCCAGCTGTTGACGGAGAAACATTCGATTCTGCGGACCGTGTTTTACACCACAACCACAACCACCGCCACTGGCTCCGTCGTCCAGCTCGTCCTCCGCAGTCTCCCGGTGGACCTGAAATATCACAAAGAAATCGAGTCTTTGGACCAGCACTTCACCAGCGATTCATTTTCCCACGGGCCCCCGGTCAACGGAGCAGAAGGATTCCAGGTGCAACTTGTCTCCCTCCGTGGCGGGCAGAAGAGATACCTTGCACTGAGACTCCCGCACGCCCAATTTGACGGCTTGTCCCTCAACGTCCTCATCGACGACCTGTCGGCCGCCTATGATGATAATGCAGGCCATTCTCTAGCTCCCTGCGCGCAGTTCTCGGACCAAGTCAGGTGCGTGACAGAAACAAGAACGACACCTGAAGCGTACCAAGTTTGGAAAGACATCCTTGACGATGCGGAGATGACCAGATTGGATGGCCAGATTCTGCGCCGCGGAAATAGCGTGGCGAGAACAGAGGAGGGTGGGGAGAGTGTTAAGGAAGAGTTGAGCGTCGTGACAGCCATGACCGAGACAGCGCCGTTGGTGGCGCCAGCGGGTATCACGATGGCTACGTTGGTGAAGCTGGCCTGGGCTCTCACACTCTCAAGGCTCTTCTTGCCGGAACAACCCAACGAAAAGGGGCCGGGAGGCGGAAGGAGTGTGGTCTTCGGTCAAGTCATCCACGGCCGCTCACTCTCGCTCCCCTACGAAGACAGGATCGTGGGGCCGTGTCTGAATATCATCCCCGTCCGGGTTCTTCTACCACCCACCACGCCCAATCTGGACGACCCAGTGAGCACCCGGGTGCTTTTGGAGCAGATCCAATCGCAGCACATGGCCACGCTCCCGGTAGAGAACCTGTCCCTCTCGACCATCGCGAAACACTGTACCCACTGGGCACCGGGGACACAGTTTGGGAGCTTTGTGAGGTTTCAGAATTTTGAGGACGATGACGGCATGCGATGTTCTCTGAACGGAGAGAGCTGTGAGACCGGGCTGTGGAGTCTGCCCAATAAGCCCTCCAGGACGGCGAATGTGTTGATTATGCCGAAGAAAGCGGGGAATTTGCAAATTACGCTGACGGTAGGGAACATGGTGTTGAGCCAACGGGATGCGGATCATGTTGTGGGATGCTTCAGAGAGGTTTTAGAGAGTCTCGCAGGAGGCGAAAAGGTCATGTGAGAAAGTTTCATTATTTCGGCTAGGTCCACATTAGACAGTGGGATGGGTTGTTTTATGTTGTTCTTATTGTTATGCCATCAGTTAAGAAAGGTTTGTCTATCAGACGTTACGCGTGACTTTAGAAGAGCTTCATTATCCATGGATGGCGCCCATTACGCCCACACCATTCCACACACTACATTCTCACCAATACAACCTTTTCTCGTGGAAGACACCTTAGAAGTCTGTTTCTCAGTGTGTTGTCTTGTGTGTATCTAGCGAAATATCTTGTGCTGCAATCTGCGTCTGAATCTGGCTATAACCCCTATCTTCACCTCTGAAGTTCAGTAATGCCGGTCGGAATAGCCGGATCTCTCTCCGCTTTTAGGCGGAAAGGTGGGTGGACCCCTACGTCTGACAGGTGAATCAGCTATAAATTCAACACAGAAACCCTAACTTCAGAACTCCATCATCCAAGCACACAACTCTCCAGAAGCAATCTTGACGATTTCCCAACAGACCAGCCAACATGGCATTCCGCGTCGCCATCCTCGCAAATTTCGACCCGGACGAACCAGGTGGGAGCGAAATGTTATCCAGAATCACCACTCTCCTCCGCTGCTCCCGAACAGGTGCTACTGAGATCACTGTCCATGCCGCCATCCGCGGCGATGCCTTCCCGGATCCGTCCGAGTACGACCTAGTGATTCTGACCGGAGGACCATTCAACCTATTGAAACACACCGAGGAGAATGAGAGACCAGAGTGGGTGCGGCGAACACTTGGCTGGATCCAGGAGACTGTGAAATTTCACGAGGCAAGTGGGCTCAGTGAGCCACGTGGTAAGAAGAAGGCCAAGTTAGTGGGTATCTGCTGGGGTCACCAAGCCATTGCCTTGGCTCTTGGAGGGCGGTTGGGACAGGTGCTGCAGGAGAGAGGCGGGCAATCAATTGGTGTTGAGACCGTCCCTCTCACTTCTCAAGGCGCTGCTTTCTTCAAAACTGAATCGCTTGTATGGACCTGCCTACCCAATACCCCCCCAATCTCCCTACACACTAACACAAAAACTAACTTGTGCCTCTATCTTTACTGTAGGACATTCAAAAAAATCACGCCCTTGTTGTAATTCATCCCGGGTCATATCTTACACCTATCGCCTCTGGCTCAGCTTCTTCTCAAAACGAGGTTCTCCTCTCCCACTGCCCTCCTATTCTCACCTTCCAAGGCCACCCAGAGATGGATGCCGCTCTCGCAAGACTATTTGCCGGATTTGCGACGGGGGGCGCGTCGGACCGTGCAGACTGGATACCGTCGGAAGGGTTTAAGGGTATCAACGACGTACACGATGGGGAGGCGATCTTGAAAAGGGTGGTGGCGTGGGCGGCCGAGTAGAGGAAATAAGCGAGGCTGAATTGGGGTCTGCTGAGGGTCACATTGGTGGACGAAGGTGTTGGACGTAGGGTCCACCTCTCTGCCAAGAAGCGGTGAGGCCTACACGTCGATGGTGATGAGTAAGTAAGGTATAAATAATATACAGCCAAGAAAAGCAGTCAATGCATGACTTGGGATGTAAAGGCCTGCCCATCCAGGATGAAAGTTCGTCAACCACGTTATCAGCTGCTGGATTGTGTGATGACAGTATATCTGACCGTGGGTTGGAACCTCAGTTGGCATGCTTTGTTTTAAATATGACCTTTTGAAAGGCGATGCTCTGATAGTCTTTCGCAAAATCAAATACGCTGGGCATTCACAGGATAGTCTATTGGCATAAAGACGAGTGGTCTTCAACTACGCAGCGTTATCCTCACTTGCATACACCATGTGCAGCAATCGCATCTCTATCGACGATGAGTATAGTAGACACCAGATCCTAGGTCACCGAGGAAGCGGAAAAAGAGCACTGGTGGATCCATGGCAGAAGGTCACATTTGTGCAAATAAGCTTGCCAATGCTTGACAATGGGAAGTGTGTCAGGGGAATTCACCGAGTGCCCAGCTAGGGGTGCCCATTATTGAATGTTAGCATAAATAGTCTCATTCATAAGATCAAGTTTTGTATGCAAGTTCGATAAAACCTCGTTGGGTCCCAAAAAAAAAAAAAGGAGATGAAATATATCCACGTATGGTCGAAAGGTTATCCCAAATAAGCTCCAGACATTGCCAGCGTTTGAAAATCACGAGTCTGCAACGTTATACCTTTCGCAGTTATCCATTAGCCAAATTTGAACACCACACCATTCTGAACAATGTATTCTACATCAATAGGCATTTTCTCATTTTTTCCGCTTCTCCCCTTTTACTCTTCCTAACTTCGATGTTCCCTTTTGATGGATAGACGGTTGGCACCCATGTAAAAATGACTACTTCTTAGATGTTCAAATGTAGTGGCTGTGCACCCATACCAAACATATTCAAGCCATTCCAGAGCGAACATCAGGGTGGCCTTTCTGCCTAGTGGGCGTGGTGTGATGCCTTGCTGACGGATATTAGTACTCTTTCCTTAGCTTCACTTCTACGAAGCCCATTGGTTTTCCTTCCATGCATCACAAGCCATCACATTGCCTGCACAATTTCACTACATCCTTGAACCAACTAAACTGCTCATTCCCCTTGCAGATGATATCTAATTGGCTGGAAATAGATACAAAACCACCACAGGTTAGGTTGTCTGACCCAACTCAGCTGTCTTGCTCTGGGCTGTGGTTCGAACAGGATGCCCGAATCGCCACAAGGGCGAGCCCACACGGGTAACGGATACCGGATGATACATAGCACAGTTTGGGTCAGCAATAGAAACAAATTGCCTCGCAGAACCGCTGCATCGGCAGAATGCATAGTTGCGCAACACATTAAATGTGTCTTCGTAGGTGGTGGACAGCTGAAGTTCAACAATCATATCGCATTGAGAATTTCAGACGAAGTCAAGCGTGGAGGAAACTGAGGCGCCGATGGCAAAGCTTTCTACTATTGTGCGGCAGCGTTGCTTCAAGGTGCCTCTTCTTAATAGTTCTTATTGGTTGGCGAAGAAAGCACTGTCCCCGTAGGCGCTATGCGAACGCGTAATTAATGAGAACCTACCTTGGAGGGAAAAAGGGGAAGATAAAATCTGATCTGGGTAAGGTAATTGAAAGAATTCATGAGTGTCTATGAACATTTCCAAGAGCGTGCTAGCCAAACTTATTATGTACACAAAAACGCGAAGAACCCGCAGTCGTCGGATATTAGGTGCAGTCGTGATGGTTGAGGGAGTACTCCATCGCTATTTTAATTGCTAAACCGCTGCTGAGAAATGCACAACAGCGGCTAGTGATGCGTCAGCGAGTAATGTTAGCCGCAATGAACCTTGTCAAATATCAGCGGCACGGAATCTTATGGACTGTAGATACAGCCAGTCAGAAACTAGTGATGACATACATATCAGAATCCATATCGTTGATTTGTTGTAAATTACATGTAACCAGAGCGATCGTGCACAACGACCCCGGGGCGCATTGACGTAGGCGCATAGTCTGCTGGACGGGACATGTAGCGTGGGACCTGTTGAGATCTCGGCTGCCAATAATAATCTGACCCCACTCGAGTACTTAGCAAAAGAAACTTCGGCGGCATGGCATACTAACCTGCTCTTGCATCATTGTAGCAAAACGATATCCCAACCTGGGGTGGGCGAGGGATGAATTCCTCAAACGCAATAGAGCGTGCCAAATGGTGGTGGGTTGTTCTATGATGCTCAATTCTGGTTCTATGGGCAACCCAAAGGTTCAGCATGGCGACAAGTAAGCTCATGATCCCAAAAATGATCGTGACAGCCAGGCTGGCGGTTTCAACTAGTGAGGGGGACATAGGGCCGATGATGGAGACCTGAAAAACAAAAGAGTTCAAACAATGGCCAAGTGTTGTGTAAAAGCTTGAGGTCTGTGACCGCTGAGAATTGTGGTGCTTCGATTTGAAGGGTCGGGGAATTTGGCAGGAGAGGTACGGAGAAGCAAGCTTTCATCATGTATCGGGAAGACGGGACGCACCGAGCCTCTCCACTGCTAAGCGCTTCGGGCCCAACAAGAGAAATGTCACGCGACCTGCAGCTCCAATTCGCTCGCGTTCGACAGTGCTGTGGGCACGCAGGTGCGTGGTTCCAATGATGGCTCCTGGTTTCCACAATTTCCATGGCAGTACCATAGCTACCTCTCGCGGGTCAATCGCTCCGCCAGAATCCTTAGCGTCATGCAACTGGTAGACAATTTGGTTGCCTTGTTTGTGCAGCAGGTGCCCATCGAGTGCGGCACAAAGCCAGTACATACCCACATTATCCCCGAATTTTCTCCGGATTCAGTGTCTTGTAGACCCTTTGATTCGCCTGAAAAAAGTGTCATAATAGCGCATTGGTCGTACTCCGCACGAAGCTGTACGGGCGTCATGCAGTACTCGATGGGGTCGACCTGTGTAGCTAAAGTGTGATACTTAAATCAGCTGCTACACCCGAGTACTGACCGGCTCATCAGCAGCAGATCAGAAGCTAACAGCACAGTCATTGTTAATATTTCTTCCATAAAAAGACGGTAAACTAATGACAAGATCCATCACTTCCCTGCAAAGAGTATTGGGTGATAGAACCGAAACGAGCATGAGCATCGTGGCACTACAGAAAAGAAGGAAATCCCATTTCTCCTTCTTCGAATTGCTCAGGTACCAATACTATGAACATGTCTCGTGTAAATTTCACATGGCTCATAAGCCTTATGCTTCATCCGAGGATTGAATGAGGTACGGAACGAGGTACCGATACAACATGACGCGACTAATAGAGCAGAAGAGAGCTAAAACTGCCCAGATCTTTCATGATACCTTCCATGAAAGAGCGATGAACTGTTGACGCAGGGCGCATAATGTCTGATATGGCTATGTAGCTGTAGGATAAACTGAGCATTAATAGGTGGAAGACTGGAGTGCATTACAGTCTTGAAGTGCTAGACTTAGGTGTGGCAAAGGGGGGATTCAAAGAGGAGACTGATTGCAAAGACCACACGGAGCAATAGCCAAACGTACACTTTTTGAGGGAAGGTCAAGATATGGTCTTGAAAGGAATGCAAACCCATACTACGTACTAGATGTATTTGCTTCTTGCATCAGCTCGCATTCGATCAGACTCTCAACGCCATTGCCCACATCATAAGTCTTTATCACCGTCAACCCCGCTTTTTCAAGCAAAGCATTCCACTCGAGACGTGTTCGCTCCTTGCTGCTGACCAATGTAAGCATCATGATATCCTGTCCCGTGTTTTGCCAATCGGCACCAGTATCAGGTATACAGTTCTCATTGATCAAAAGCCTGCTATACCCAGGCCTCATCGCCGCGGTAGTTCGCTCAAGGATCTCTGCGCACTTGGCATCAGGCCAATCGTGAAGAACTGAGTGCATATAATATGCTCGAGCACCTGGGCAGATGTGAGAGATGGGTCAAAAGCTGGGGCCCATCGACGTTGAAGATTGTTTGGCACACTTACCCCTAATTGGTTGTTCGGTGAAAAAGTCATGACCCATTCTTTCAACTTTTGCATCTAAGTTGTCGATTTGTTCGATGACGCTTGGCAAGTCCTGCACGACAAGCCTACCCGGAGCCCTTGGGAACTTTTTCCGGAATTCGTCAATGTCGTGACCAAAGCTACCTCCCACATCGACGAGGAGAACTCCATCTTCGGAGTGGTCGAAACCATCAAGAAGGCGCTCCTTTACGGGGTAGAATCCCTTATCCATCCAGCTTGGTCTGCCTTGTCTATACGCGCCCATGTGTTGTGCAAACTGCATATCGTACGGTGCATTGGCGGCAAAGTGGCTGAAGCAGTCGAGCTTTGTGTTATATCCGTATTGCAGAGGGCTGTTGAAAACATCGTGGGGCTCGCGGTAGTTGGTCTTCTTGGCGAACTCGTGGAACTTTGCAAGAGCTTCCATACAGGCACCAGCACTGGACATAGGTTGGGTCATTAGTAAAATGAAGATTCCGTGAATGCTTTGGACTGCACTCACACGCAAGGATAACCAGCTCCCATGCTTGTGATTGTCAATGCGTTGGAGAAGTTCGTTGGTTTGTACTCATCCGGCCCGGTTTCGGTGATGTACTGCATCGCTCCTAAATGCCGCATGATCCGACCTAGTAGGTATTAGCAACACGTCTCAAGTGAAGTATGCTCGTGAAGGGACAACACACCAAGTAGAGCTGGATCATGTCCGAGTCTGCAAGCGAGGTCAGATACTCGTTGAGGTGCTTGAGTCTGAGCCATCAAGGTGAAGAGTCCCGAGTCCACGGCGTATGTGAGTGCAGTGAATGCAGCGGGCTATACCAGAATCACACGTTAGACATGTCTTAAAGAAATGAACAGGTCAAGTTATATCGCACCTGCGCCCAGCAATGCTTGATCATAGTCTCTCGCGGAGTTTCCAGGGCATGGACGAGTGATCGTGCGTTTGCCAACATCTTGAGACGAGCAGTGTCATTTCCAGAAGCCACAACCTCGGTCAGACCAGCAATATTCTTCACATGTTGATTGACGCTGGGAAGGTCACACGCGCTCAAAGCAACAGAGATGTCAACCTCCTTGGGTGGTTCTGGTATGGAGCCCATTTTGCGGGTGTGGAAGAAACCAAACACGACTTGAAATTCAAGGTACAGAGAAGACGACAAAGGGGGAATAAGGAAGCAATGCCGACTACCGAATTCAGAATATGCAACGCGAAGATGAGCTGCTGGTGTAAGGACACTGGCCATAGACCTGTCTTTAATGAAACAGAGCCACATTGACAGCATGGGTAACCATCGTCCCAACTGTCTATTCCCCCGGCGCAACCAGCGGCTTCCCCGGCCAATTCCTGGACCCGCCCATGATACTTTAAACCGATCCAACCCCTCTCCCTCACATCTCATGATTTTTAGTCTCTGCTGTCGGCCAGACCCTTAAGGAGCTCGTCTCAAAAAGGCAGGTTGCCGGATATTAGTTGCCATCGGGAGGTGGCGGAGGAAGGTGGTGGACCTTGTCGCGACCGTAGGCAGCTTGCGCCATGCTCAAGTTCCATGAAACTTTCTGATTCGGCGCTCTTGCTTGGTCTTGCTCCAACGCGTTTCCATGAGCTAACACTTGTGTTTTCATCCGTTCCACTCTGATTGTTGTTGAAGGAGGTTTGAGGGGCACCTTCCTATCTCCAGGGGCTACACAAAAACTTGACAAGGGGATTCCAACGTTCCTGCATAGAATGGGCTGATGTTGTTGTTGTTGGTTCAAGAGAAATCACAAGTACTCCGGCCATTGGACGAGGACGCTTTCAAAGTGGAAACTGTCCAGGATCCCGGAACGACTTTCGGTGGAGCTTGCGGATCGTGATCCCCGCGGTTGCGGCCGCGGGCCCGACCTGTCCGAGCATTGCGCGTTCTTGATGGGGAAATCTTCACGATCGTGCATGGTTATTTGTCTGTTGGTTCAAGTCGTTCTATATCCAGGCCATAAAATCTGCTCACCGGTATCCACACTCAGAAGTGCTTCGGGACTAATTAATGCACGCTTCAGGTTGAAGGATGGGTTACCTGCGTCTGCTTGCTCTGCCACTCCTCGCTGATTGAGACTTATGAATATTTGGCCAGGTTCCCTGCCGGACTGTTGCAGGTATCTCCCTCGTGGCAAGGGGAGTTGGCTGATAGCAGGCTTGCGTTGGAACATGCACCTTGCTCGTAGGTATGTCGGCATCGCACCAACAGCGGCGGAAAACTGGGTCTCTTCAGTTCTCTCGCGATGTTCCAAGTTCTTTTGCAATAACATTGGCGGAATTCGTGTAGAAGTCTACGTGCGTCGCAGCAACCTCGAAGGAAAGTTGCGAATGTTTTCCCTCCCTCATCATGTGTCTCGCTTTCTTCTGCGATCGCGGTCGTGAACATGGCTGACACGTCACTAACAAGTCAGTCATCCGCCGAATCTAAAGGCACAAGCATAATAGCAACCATCTGCATCATTATAGGCATCAGTACTCTTTTCGTCCTCGGTAGATTGTTTGTGAGAACCAAGATTCTTCGAAAAGCTCACCTGGATGACCACTTGACGGTCCTGTCACTGGTAAGAGTGCTCATTTATCTAGTAAGAAACCTCAGACTGCTGACATCCCTTCTCCAGCTTCTCAGTTATGTCACAGTCGGACTCGAGATATGGGCCGTTCAAAGTGGCAACGGTCGCCACGTCGGTACGCTTTCCACAGAACAACAGTCCGCCGCTGTCTTGTCAACGATTTCCGGCTTCCCACCCAATGTTCTCGCATATACGGTGCCCAAGTTCGCGGTGGTAGCGCTACTAGTCAGGATACTTCACCCGGGAAGGGTCCATCGCATCGTCTTATGGTCACTGGCAACAATCTGTCTGGTGCTTGTAATGTTGTGCATCATCATACTGTTTGCCCAATGCACACCATCACGAGCGCAATGGGACTTTACGATCACGGATAAGAGCTGCTGGAGCCCCTGGGTGCTGATTGACGTTGCTATTTTGACTGGTGGTAAGTGATTAGCTCTCGCAGACACTGAGCTGTATCGAAAGATAACATACTTCTGCAGCATATTCGGCCGCACTTGGCCTGTACTTAGCAGTATACCCCGCCACCGTTCTGATGAGGCTTCAGATGAATATCAAAAAGAAGGTTATTCTTAGTGTTGCGTTGGGCATTGGATCGATGTGGGTATTCTCGACTCAAGCTGTTCATTGCCTCTAGACACTGACCTGTACATGGCAGTTCCTGCTTTATATCGATCTACAAGAGCACGCGGCTGCCATCTCTCGCCAGCAAAGACTTCACCTGTAAGCCAACCTCGAGTCGCAGACGACACCATACTCACTTATTTTAACTAGACGATAGTGCGGACCTTGTAGTTTGGACAGTGTATGTAAAATGATGCTTTGAAACATGATGATGGAGAAGCTAATGTCACCGCAGAGTCGAGGGTAACACTCTCATCATCGCTTCGTGCATTCCTGTCCTCGGCCCCCTCGTGGAGCTGGCCTTGGGCCGTCGCGTCCTAAGCTCGACCGACCGGAAATATCAGAAACAGAGCAATACAGGTGGTCTTCGATCGGGTGGAATCGGGATGGACGGCTCTAGACCCATGAACCGGAATGGTAATGTTGTCGGCAAGAACTCAACTGTCATTCAGTCACGGCATGACCGAGATGACGCTAGTAGCCAGGAAGGTATTACCGTTGGAACCGCTAAGTCGGCTCACAGACCAGGCGGCATTCTGAGGACAGACGATGTTACGGTATCTTTTGACTCCCGAAGTGTAGCGGATGGGAGAAAGAAGGAAGGTGATGGGCCGAAATGGGATGCCTTCCAGTCACGAGACTAATCAACTGCTTGGGCAGATACGGGCGACGGCGGCTTTGGCAGATTGGGCCCGTACCAGAAATTGTTTGCAGCAATCATATGACTTCGTTGCATCGTACTTTCTGTCTTGTCTTATATGGTGGCTCAAAAACAGCTGTCAAAGTACTCCCTGACTTGAGGTGGCAGCTCTCGGTAGTTCTCAAGCTTTCCGTCTACAATCAAGTCTTTCAATGTCGCCTTCTTGTAGTCTTCAACTTCCCATAGATCCGTTCCGAGCATCTGCGCCTGCTGGCCTGTGCCCCATACCTTGCGACAGTACCACGCCAGGGTGAACAGACTACCTGAAGCAAGCCCATCTTCAATCTCTCGGTTGATCTTCTCCAGGCTGTGGTTCGATACTTGAGGTGCGTTTCCGTTCCTCACCTTCAGCGCATTAGCAACGTCTTCTCCTGTTGGTGATAGTTCTGTCAAAGCTATGGAACGATTTTGAATTTGAGCAAATGGCGTCTTGGTGAAAATGGAGACGTATGCCGCCGCCACAAAGTCTCTTGTGCTGCACACCAGAAGCTATTAGTCTCAAGTCATTTAACAACGGCACGGAGCAGCTCCAGACTTACCACAAGTAAACTTTAGTCTCAGCGCTGTTGGCGGAATTGGTGAGTCGATTCCCTGATATGTCGACACCCATGCAACTAGAAGCAAAGGAAATCAGTACATGACTCAGTTGAACAGCTTATCGCACTCACAGAGTGTTCAGCGCAAACTCTGCAAAGTTTCCGATAAGGACAACCGTGATTGGGATGCCTGCGGCCCTTGCCGCCTTCTCAACGTCGTCCTTATTTTTGTTGACTTCGATACGCATGCCCTGCTCATCGTAGCGGGCGGCCAATTTCGATGGCGAGAACAGCTGCACATTGGTCTTGGGAATGGCCTTCACGAAGCCCTGCTGGTCCTGAATCCCCTCATGACCAACAAGTGAGCTAACGAGAACGTTTGTCAGTGTTGTCAAGTAGACCGGCTATGTCATAATCTTACATGACGATGTCTATGTCTTCGAGGGCGCTAACTAGACGTTCCTCATCGTTGACATCTACCTCAACCTTCTCGACATCATCCGGAAGGCTGGACGCATCTGAGCCAGGACGGGTCAGTACCCTAACTGGCGCGCCGGAGGCGATCAAAGCCTTCACAATTCGAGAGCTTCCCCAGCCACGATGGCCATACACAGCGATTCGGTTGAAAGATGACATGGTCAGCTGAGATGTGGCTTCGGGCGCAATATTGACACGGAACATGAGATGAGGGAAAGATCATTTGGTTTATATAGTCCGTGGCTAAAACGGTGACTAAGACATACATGCAGCCTCCTTCCACTTTGCATCGGATGTCCGGGACCAAAATATTTGATGGCTTACGAAGAAATGCATTGGACTCAAGATATTAATGCAATCATCGACTGGGTCACTAGCCACTGTTCATCTTCGTTCCCGAGTAGTCGCTCACCGCCCCACATCCACAGCCAAATGCCAACGTCGAGTGGCTTGCGGATCGCATTTTTTGGGGTAGTAACTGATCTTGCTGTACGATCGTGGTGGAGATTTGGTCCTGGTGAGCAGTTTGTGCGTTGAATTCTAGCCCCGATGATAAATCGATGTTGAACGATCACTGATTGCGGTAACGTTTTGCTTCCGAAACGATACCCACACAATGCTTCGGAAGTCGGGTGCCCATGGATTGGCGCTGGAAGAGCGCCTTAGGGCGTAACGAGCCAGTCCATCTGGAAGTTAATGGAGGGCACAGTGTCTGTTGGGGTCTTTAGCCTGTTCTCGTACCACGCAACGTCAGTCCTCAGCGATAACTCCGAAGATTTGTTCACTGCCGTAAAACTGACCGAGCACTGAAGCCCGGATCCTCGCCGGTACACGGCCCCACATTTCGTTCAATCCCTGGACACACGTTTCGGCCTCGGCGCTTATAGTTCGCCGGGTCTCATCCCTTTGATGCCGAGATGTGATTCTTAGCGCGGTTTTCCTCTCCAGTTTTCCTCAGTTTCTTGCGTAAGTAAGCAAACGACTCTTCGCAGTATCTGATTTACTCTAAACCTGCATTCTGGGGAAATTTGATTGGACACCAGAAGCTGCGCTAAAAACACATCTTGGCGTCAAAAGGATGAAACATCAAACCGACGCGACTGGTTCGATGAAACAACTATGGCAGCGGGACGTTGGGGCCGATGCCTCTGAGGTGCAGACGAAGTAAGTGACTTGTATGGTTGTGATATGTGATTAGGAAACGTTTGGTTCTTGGTTACAAAACGCGGTGGGTGTCTTACAGTGGATCATTTCTTGGCATGAATCGTCTCTACATGTCGACAGTTGAAATGAACATCGTGCTTTGGGTAGGTATGCTATTGGCAGAAGCGAATGTTCTCGCACACCCGATATTTGAAAATGGATAGGAAGTAATGGTTAGGCTTCGTTGTTTGACTTGTCATTACTACACAGGACACTTTTTTATCCTGGAAAAGACTGCTTAAGACGTTTTTGTCTAACTTCAAGCTGCAACGAGGGTTCCGAGTAAGCGGTGTTCATGACGATTCCAACACCACAACTACGTAGTGCTGGGCTTATCTCGATGGGGAGGAATCACCAACCTCGTATTTACAAGGCTGGCAAGCGCGACTTTGTCGCTCCTATGCCCCAACCACCCGCGAAGAATTTCAGGTACTGCAAAGTCCGGTTTTAAATGCCTCTACTCGAAATCCACTATCAATCAGGCTGCGCAGTCAGCGTTACACGCCATCACGCCGATCAACGGCTCATGTCAGCCTGCGCCGCACCGTAATCTCCTCGCTCTAACCCACTACTGCATTCGTACTCCGGGTCCAAAAAACAACTCACCAGAACTTGTTCTGAACTACCAGATTCTGCTAACACGATGCCATCCGATCCGAAATCGCGCGACAAATCCTTGGCATTTTACGGCTGAAGATAACGGACGCCAGCCGCTGTCGCGTGTGAAACAAACAGCTGCCTGGCTTGGGCAGGGATAGAGGTCTCATTCGAATCGTCTCAAGCGAAAAGGCCACAGCCTTGTGAACAGGCGCCACCGGTCTGGACCCTCCCACCCGGCATATGGAAAAAGCAGGCACGCGGTCATTGTTTCGAGATGAAGAATCTTCACAAGGGCACGGAAAGGCAAGAGATGCAATTTTTCGGTGCTTGTTTATCGCATCACATGGTCTGCTAATGATCCTTCGGCCCCCAACAAAGTTTGGAGAGGGCGGGGGTTAGGTCCCAGAGGAGCCCAGCCTGGTCTCGACGCCATGTGTCTTAACAACCTTAGTTTGATCGAACCCGCCGGTTTGAATGACACGTTCTAGCAAAGTCTCTTGGTAACTCCCTGTCTTGAACCACGCAGGAGTAGTCCCGGGTACAGGAGCCGCGCCTAGAATGTCAGCGGCAAGGGTCTTGTACAAAACACGTTCACAGTTCGACTGCCCAAATAACTCACGGAAAACGTTACTAATTGAGACAAGGCAGTTAAAAATATGGAGAGTGATAGTTCTTCGTCTTTTATTGCCGTGGTCCGTGACGTTCTGAATTATATCTTATCGACTGCCGGTGAAGTCGCACATGGATGAATATTCGAAGAAGCCCGGCCCTGCGACTGCACCGCAGAGATGCAGGAAACAGTGGACCGAGGATGCATCACCACCCACTCCCCGGCCCTCTAAAGGCCGAAGGCTGAGAGTACACTAGCCTACATGTGGTAGCTAACCCGGACTCGCATTCTCGCATGCCGCCATAGCCAGCCTGATTTTCAATCACGGGAGAAGGATTTAACATATCGAAACCCCCATTCGAAAAAGCCTCTTTCTTGTGCCGAAGAAACCTGCAGACTTATACCCAATGCATTGTTGCCAAGATGGCCTCGCATTCTGATGCCATGGAACTCAATCAGCGGTACACCCGTCTGGGGAATGCCACGCCGTCTGATGGAGAATTCAGTCCAAGTATCATCTCTTATGACCCGATAGAGCCTGCCCCGGTACGTCGAAGGCCGCTTCCAGCAGGTGCCAGAACCACGCTTGAAGAGCCGCTCCTGCTCGAGCAGTCCCCAGATCCTCGCACCAGCATCGACGTCAGTTTTGAAAGTTCTCAACATCGTTTCTCAGACTCAACACTGAAAGACGACTACATAACATCGGTCCATCCGTACCACAGCCCCGGCCTAGACAGTGTCGGGAAGCAAATTACGTACGATGCCAACCTCAAGCCAAAACCAATCACCCGCACGAACCTATCGCGCTATCTCAATGGATGGCTTATCCATATCCCGGCGCTCGCCTCCACCGCAGTCATCATATGGATCAGCTGGGAAGACTGGTACTGGTTCCCCATGGAAGGGCCCTGGCCTAATCTAGGATTCACTGCCGATGTCATCAACAACATACTCCAGCTACCCGCTAAGATCCACGAACTTCTCATCGTTGCTTCTTTTTCCTCCATCGCTATAGCAATGCTCCGTCGCCGACTGATTGGTGGCGGCGTAAGTTTGGGGTTCCTTACCGGCGGTTATCGAGTTGGCGACATTCTCTACCTCGCCTCAAAACCCTTCCGTCACTCTCAAGACCTCAAGAACCCCATCTCTTGGGAGTTTATTATCGCCCTTTTTCTTGTCTTTGCCACTCTCATGTCCACAGTCGTTGGACCTGCATCGGCCGTCCTTCTTGTTCCGACTCCCGGATGGTTTCCATTGGCCCATTCCCTCGCGTTCAGCAACCTTTCCGACCGTTCGCTTCCGGTATTTTATGATTCGACCCCGGAAAGAGTATGGCCGCACACATTTAATGCAACACCAGACATATCAGAATGCAAGACTATAGATGGAATGTACGAAGCATGGTGTCCGGCTGGTGGCTATTCGGAAATATGGAATTGGGCCGAAAGCTACGGCGCGACCGATTTGAAGAACAACCTCACGTTCCAATTCCCCACGACAGATGTGCGGCGACATTTGGTACACGTCGAAGCCGATGGTAAATACAAAACCGTCCTCTCAACCACCCCGTCCAACTTCTTTATGATGGGGCTTGGTCTCGTTCAGAAGTACATTGATGGCCACGATGTTGGACTTGTACACAGTAGCTCCCGTTACGAGCTCACGCCCCGGCTGGTTAACTACACGCACCCTAACAACCGAGAATTGGACAGTTCAATCTATCAGCCCATGGTGCAGTCTAAATGCAGGGTTTACGAAAAACAATACTTCACCGAGCCGGGTCAAAGCATGACATATCCAACGGAGGCCATGAACTGTTTTGGCGACAGAGACTGTGAGCAAGTTCGGGACACTCCACCGACTTTTAATGAGAAGTTTCTATTCACCGAAACCGAGGAAGATGAGACGATCTCCACTGAGTACACTATAGAGGGTGGCAAAGTAAGCTCCGTGGTTCTCATCGCCGGACAAGTTCCAAACACAGATGATCACACGAAGGACATAGCCTACACCTGCAGCCTTCTAGCTACTTGGATCCCCTCGAACTTTTCCTTGGACCCCGCAGTCAGCGATGTTCTGTACTCTAGCCTGAGTAATGCAAAGACGCTGCGGTCAGTCTATAACCAGACATCGGTTGAAGAGGCCCGCGTCATCAGGTTCAACCGCACCTGGCTTCCGTACCTAAATCCTTCATACGAGATGACGACTGAAGGTGGCATCAGCTTTAATACCTCAGCCGTTCTCAGAATTATCGACCTCATCAGCGGCTTAGGTTCCAGGGCCAGCAGTTCCAGGAAGTGGCCCATCTATGATAGAAAGGCAGAAGACGCGGAGCTCTTCCTATCTAAGGTATTCGGTGTCTACCTTACTGAGGCTTTAGCACGCACGGGAATGGCCAGGTCCATGATGATGATACAAGAGGGCGACGACGAAAAGATGCAAGGCATCGATTTGAATACACAGTACACTAACTCCGATGGAATGTTCAACGTCGAGCTGCTCCATTCAAATCAAACTCAATGGAACTTTGGCAGGGGTGTTGATGTGAGGAACTACACTCTGACCGACTTGTACGACACGATTCTCCCTGGTCTTCTGAATTTCGACTTCGACGTCAGAAGATACGGTTACGGAACGGGCCATCAGCGGAAGACCGTTACCTTCGCACGGGTCATGATGTACATCTACCTAGCAACGGTTGTGCTCTACGCCCTCACAGTCGGCTTTGCACATGCTGTCGAGCTGACCGGTAGGGGAAGGAGGCTACGGGTCCTCAGTGTAGTGCCGTGGGCGGACCTACAAGACCTGATCGTTCTTGCACTCAAGACGCCTCCTCCCAGAGATGCCGACCTTGCAGACGCTGGAGCGGGGGTCAGCTCCCCTAGTGTGTGGAAGAAGACGGTGATGGCTCGAGCGGACGAGCAGCATAATGTGCAGCTCGTGCTAAACGACGAGCCAGGGATGGCAAAGTTAGATGTCACTGGGAAAGAGAAATACTTCTGATGGATCCCGCTGTTTCGAGATTTCGTTGATTTCCTCACTTCGACTCTGTCCTCTTGTTTGCTCAATCAATTTGGCACAATGATGCACCCATGTGCACCAAAGGAATTAATACTAGATAAACTACACAAATAGTCACCTTCTTCGCAAAACTGTAAGTATTACGCCAGGCGGTATCAAAATCAGATATGATGGCCATATTCCCTTGGGTACAGTCAGCGTGGGTCTAGTTTACGGCTTGAAAAGGTAAGTTAGTTACGGGAATGTCTGGCCATTTCTACCTCTGGTTTTCTTTTGTCTACGTTTTCCTGCACAGCATTGGATTTTGAAAATGTGATTGATCTAAATGCGCGCGCGGACATGGTCCCTGAATCACTCTGCTAGAGACAGCCCACGCTCTCTAGGTATGAGGCCGTTGGATGGTGAACGCACGGAAGTGGAGTAGAAATCTGGATAAGTAACACTTCGACTCATCATGAGAGATGCAACTCGGAAGTAAATCTGCTCACATCACACTTGCTACTGGATTATTGCAGAGAAACAAGAGTCTGAGCCGATCATCGGCTTTGTAACGTCACTGCATCGGCCCAGTTTCACACGCTGCCCAAGGGTTACCGCTTTTGAAACGCCCAATCATTCCCCTGCCTGAGACTTAGTCACCTAGCTAGGCCTCACCGAGCTCTCACCGCGTTCATTTAAGGAAACCTGCCCCAAACCCGACGGCTCAATTCCGTCTCCCTGCAGGAGAGCATGTAGGGATGCCGATCGTAGGCGTGCCTGCACAGTCTTCGCACTCGCACCTCAGCGGCTCGCCTCGCGAAGCGACGGATCCCGCGCGCCACAGGAACAGACGAAATGACATCAGAAAGCAACCGAATTGTCGGAAGTCCGTTCTCGTGCCAAGGGACAGGGCAGCGATCGAGTCACGTATGCGACCCTGAGGTTTCTGAAGCTCGATCTGACAGGTGATCTCGGACCGAGAGCCTGGCTTAAAAGGTGATGCATCCGCAAATCTGCGAACCGTTGGCCCACGATCAACCTAAATCTCATCTCGATTCACCATGAAAGAACCCACGCGCAAGCTGAGATACAACGTTGCCACTTCGGTGGATGGCTTCATTGCGCCCCCCGATGGGTCTACGGACTGGATTGTGATGGACTCGAACATCGACTTCGACGCGCTGTATGCACAATTCGACGCGTTCCTGATGGGCCGCAAGACGTACGAGTGCATGTTCGCCATGGGCGAGCAGAACCCTTTGCGAAAACAACCAAAAGAAAATCTCATCGTCTTCAGTCGCACCCTGAAAGCGGAAGATCATCCCGCCGTGACGGTCGTGTCGAAGGATGTCATCGGGCACGTGGCGGAGTTGAAGAACGGCGAGGGCCGGGACATTTGGCTGATGGGCGGGGGCGAGCTAGCGGGCTTGTGCCTGAAGGCCGGAATGCTAGATGCGGTGGAGGCGGCGATCATGCCGGTCATGTTGGGGAAGGGGACGCGGATGCTTGAGGAGGCATCGCTGATGCCCCACGGCGGATTCAAGTTGGAGATGGTGGAGAGCAGACATCTGGACGCGAGCGGGATCGTTATGTGCAAGTACAATGTTAGCAGAGGGATGGCCTGCTCACTTGGAGAAGCGTTGACATTTTGCTGATCCACGGATGGACAAGCTGAGCAGAGGCAGGGATTACAGTTGACTGAGGAATACCCCAAAAGTTGCATCTTCAACCTTACGAGTATCTAAATATTGAACAAATTGACAATTTCGTCTTGATCGTAATTGCAGCTGGGAACGATGAGAACGATCGATGACTTGCATGTTCATTTCTCGACATGGCCAATCCCGTGACAATTTGATACTGCCAGCACGTAAAAAAGGACTTTTGTACGATCCGTACCGCGCGATCACGCCACGATTTATAATCGAGGTCACTAAGGAACAACCTGAAGCCCGATTGTACTTCGAGTTTGTCAGTCTTAACCCGTCGGATAGATTGCGGGTCTGAAGGATTCTGGTCGCCTCCGATGACCGTGTAGGATAGGCAGGACAGCGAGCTTAAGTCCGCCGCGGGCGATCTTCTTAGCTCCGCTAAAACCCCAGTTACCGTGGTAGTATGATCGCATACAGCATCATCTGGCGTCATGTTAAATAGACATATCCCATGTCGTGTGCACCTTCACAATCATTCATTTCACACCAACCCGCCGGGGAAAATCTCACCATGTCTCCCAACAGCAATCAACAGACGGTTCTCATCGTAGGTGGCACCGGTAAAGTTGGCCGGCAAATCACCAAGCTTCTGGCCAACACCGATACCCCCACCTACCAGTCCTCCCGGAGCGGCGCATCCACCACGGAGCCGGGGGCCGAAAATGTCAAGCCGATCGCCTTCGACTGGACCTATGAGAAGACATGGGCTGCGGCCTTGAAGTCCGGCGCAACAAGCGTCTTCCTCGTAGCGCCGCCCGTGCTCGACATGCTGCCCCCAATGCAGTCCTTTATTGACCAGGCACGGCTGGCTGGAAAGGCCAAGCGCTTCATTCTCTTAAGTGGAAGTCCAATGGAGGCAGATATCAATGGCCAGGGGATGAGTCGGCCGCATGCGTACCTGAAGGAGCTTGGTGACAGGGGTGAGGTGGAATGGGCCGCGCTGCGACCGACATGGTTCCAACGTGAGTACAAGTCAACTGAAAAAGATGAGATGGGTGCTAATGAAATGGCAGAGAACTTTGCTGAACAGCTGAATCACATTAATTCCATCAAGGACGAAAGCACTGTCTACTCCGCCACCGCAGACGGAAAGATTCCATGGATCGCGACCGAGGATATTGCTGCGTGCGCATTCCAGCTACTTCTCCAAGATGACGCACCCAACGACGAATATCTACTGTTGGGGTCGGAGCTACTAAGTTACGATGGCGTACGTGTTCAGCAGACTCGTCGGCAGAGGTCATTGATGTCTAACTTTGGTGTTCAGATTGCCCAAATTCTAACCGAAGTGCTCGGTCGCAAAATCATTCACAAGAACCTCTCACGAAAGGGGCTCGAGGATCGATACGTAAACTACGGCCTGCCGCAGGACTACGCGGAGATGATGGGTGCCATGGACACGAGCATCAAGAATGGGAGCGAGAACCGGACGAATAGCGTCGTCCTAGCAGTGACTGGTAAGCAGCCGAGGAAGTTCCGCGACGTAGCCAAGGAGCTGAGGAATGTTTGGGTGACGGAATCGTGAACCGCTACGTATTTGGCGGGGTTGGCTGTGCCTGAAATGAAGCGTCTCGGAGATCTGCAAACGCTCGCGAGGTGAAATGCCCCATTCGCAGACAAAGATGCCTATTGTCTCGGAGATTAGGCCACATGGAATTTTGACCCAGCTAGAAAACAGAGTTGGGAATTTGAGAAAGGTTTTTGTTTTCAGTCAGCGACAGCCAGTGTCCGTTTCCAGCCGAAATGTTCGCACATGCTTGTGCGGGGGACCCGCGCTAGGTTGAAACAAGTCATGAGATCACAGGTGCTAGTCCCCAGATGTGTAATTCTGCAGGGCGAATGGACCTCTTTCTTCACGCTCAATATTGCTCTAGAAGTTTCATCCTCACTTTGGCCATGAGATAGATCCGCAAACTCGAATATCGTCAACATGGAATCCTCGTTCGTAGACATTGAGGATGATCGGCCGACAACCCCTGGGACCGGACCGGAGTCCGGAGGGGAGAGGCCGAATCCACTAACGTACCCGAAAAGCACCAAGCCATTCAGTCAGGACCTATTCGAGAGCCCAACAACAGAGTATCGCGGGTGCCCATTATGGGCATGGAACGGGACGTTGGAAAAGAAGAGGCTGCTGCGCCAAATTGACTACCTCGAGGAGATGGGCATGGGTGGATTTCACATGCATGTACGGACCGGACTTGATACCGCCTACATGGGCCCGGAGTTTATGGATCGGGTGCGGGACTGCGTCGACCATGCCGAGAGCAAAGGCATGCTCGCCTGCTTGTGAGACGCATGTGACCCAATGACGATGGGTGGGATTGCTGACTCTGGTTTAGATACGACGATGACCGATGGCCGTCCGGGGTTGCTGGGGGCAAGGTGATTGAACAGTACCCCGAACACAAGACTAAGCACATCTTGTTCACGATTCATCCTTATGGGACGGTCGACTTAGGAGGGTTTGTTACCTGAGAGCTGGTGATGAAAGCCGGCTGACCTCCTCTAGCGAATGTTCTCCAAGTTCGGCAAAACCATGCCGAAGTGAGGAGGGATACCTCCTCGCGAAATTCTCAGTTACTCTGGATGAAAATGGACGACTCATATCAAGCCGCAAGCTGGATGATGATGAGGATGCCGATCCTGGGGGTAGGGTATGGTACGCCTACGTCGAGCACAATCCGCCGTCACCTTGGTTCAACGGCCAGACGTACATCGACACGATGAGCACTGAAGCCATGGGCCGCTTCATTGAGAGCACTCATGAGGTGTACAAGACTGCGGTTGGAGACAGGTTCGGCTCGACGGTGCCGTGCATCTTCACGGACGAGCCCCAGGTTGCCATCAAGAGTCAACTATCCAGCCCTGATGGCCTCGAAGATGTCTTCATGCCATGGACGCAGGACCTGCCCGATACTTTCAAGGATGCGTTTGGCAGCGACGCCAACCTGATCAGCGGGATTCCAGAGCTTTTCTGGGACCTTCCAGGAGACACACCAAGTTTGACACGCTACCGCTTCCATGACCACGTAAGTGAGCGCTTCGTCACCTCGTTCCTTGACCTTCTCAGCACCTGGTGCAAGAAGAATAAAATCCTTTTGAATGGTCATATGATGGAAGAGCCGACACTCCGACTACAAACAACCGCCCACGGCGAGGCCATGCGATGCTACCGAAATCAGTCACTGCCCGGGATGGACCTCCTTAATGACGGGGTAGAGTACAACACCGCGAAACAATGCACCAGCGTCGCGCGCCAAAACGGGATACGCGGGGCTATGAGCGAGATCTACGGCTGCACGCACTGGTACTTCAGCTTTGAGGGGCACAAGGGCTGCGGAGACTGGCAGGCCGCCCTCGGCATCACGTTCCGAGTACAGCACTTGAGCTGGTACAGCATGGCGGGCGAGGCAAAGCGGGATTTTCCTGCGAGCATCAACTATCAGAGCCCGTGGTACAAGGAGTACAAGTATATCGAAGACCACTTCGCCAGAGTCGGCGTCGCCATGACCCGCGGGCGGGCCGTGACGCGAGTGGCCGTTATTCACCCCATCGAAAGCGCTTGGCTTTGTTTCGGACCTAACAATAGCGGCGATGACGAACTCGGGCGACGGGATCAGTACTTCGCTGAGTTGACGAACTGGCTGCTTCAAGGGCTGGTCGACTTTGACTTCATCGCGGAGAGTCTGTTACCCAGCCAGATCGGAGAGGATGTGTCTGCACCACTGAAAGTTGGCCATTGTAGTTACGATGTGGTCATTTTACCTCAGCTGAGAACCATTCGCTCAACTACGCTCAGCATTGTCAAGAGGTTCGCCGCTGCTGGGGGCAAGGTCATTATCGCTGGTAATGGGCCAAGCCTAGTTGACGCCCAGGCCGTATCCCCGGATTTGAGCCTGGACATTGAGCCCTGTACGAAGTTGGCATGGGATCAGGCTGAAATATTGAACAACCTCTCCGAGAACCGGGATGTGGCCGTTGAAGTGAAGGATGGAAAGCCGGCACAAACTCTGCTTTATCAGATGCGTGAAGATGGCGAAGAAAGATTTGTCTTCATCTGCAATACGGACCGTAGCAAGCCCCACAATGCCACGGTCAAGATCAAAGGCGACTGGGAAGTTGAAGTCTTGGACACATTCAAGGGCTCAACGCATCAGCACAAGGCAGAAATTGACGGAGGCTGGACAGTCTTCGACCACAGGTTTGAAGGATGTTCCAGCCTGTTGCTCCGTTTATCTGCGGTGCCAGCTGAAAAGCTCTCCTTCGTCGATATTGCCGGCGCTGTGACTTTGTCACCGCCGAAAGCGGAGTCAGTCGAGCTGAAACTTGAAGAAGTGGTGTTGTCCGAGCCGAACGTCTTGCTATTGGACTACGCCTGCTACAGAATTGACGACGAGCCATGGGAAGACTCAAATCGCCAAGAGATTCTCAAGATTGACAACGAGATCCGATCTCGGCTACGACTGCCGGCAAAGGGCATGGCATGGAAGCAACCATGGAGTATCCCCCCATCAAAACGCTTGCCAAGGGTCTACGTTGACCTCCGCTTCGAGTTCGAATCAGAGCTCATTATCAAAACACCTACATACTTGGCGATGGAGAACCCCGAAAACGCCAGAATCACAATCAATGGCCACAAGCTGCCCGTATATGACGCGAAGCTTTCTTGGTGGGTAGATGAGGACATCAAAACTGTGCCGGTGCCGAAGAGAGCCGTCCGCAAGGGAAAGAACGTCATTGAGCTCAGTATGCCGTTTGGTGTGTTGACGAATCTTGAGAGAATTTACTTGCTGGGCAGCTTCAGCATAGATCTCAAGGACAAAAGGCCGGTTGTGCGAGAACGTCGACAGAGTTTAGGCTGGGGAGACGTTGTTACGCAAGGGCACCCTTTCTACGCGGGCAACGTGACTTACAACTGCAGCTTCTCGCTCAACAAGACATCGAATGTTACTCTTTCGATTCCACATTTCGCCACGCCTGTTGTCAAGGTTCAGTGGGGCAAGGAGCGAAGCGACCACATTGCACTTCAGCCCAGGACACTGAGCCTCGGAGAACTAGAAAGCGGAAAGCATCATATGACCATCACAGCCTTCGGGTGTCGGTACACCGCTTTTGGCCACATTCACTTGGCTGATGGAATCGCGGGGTGCTTTCCCGATCAATGGCGAAGTAAGTAATTCTACACAACAAAATGCATTCGTATTCTTGCTGACAAACACAAAGCTGGTGGTGCAGCATGGAGTGACGAGTACAGGTTGAAGCCCACAGGAGTTTTGGAGAAGCCGTCTCTGCGAGTTGAGCCAAAGGCCGATGCCGGAGAGGACTGGGTTGTACTGGCCGAATAGCATGAGGGGAAAAGAACATTAGCTAGTGTACTGTTCAACGGAAAATACACTTTAATCTAATGATACTTGTCAGACTAAAGAAATTTCTCTGTCTCTTCGCACTTGTTACGCTGGTCCTAAACGTGATATCTTGTGGTATGGAGTTTGATTATACGTCTTGTTGGCTGCGGACGGCTTTATCTAGACACCGACGACAACATGAAGGGGGCGTGTATCGTTTACCAAGGAAGATGTCTGATCTGTCCAGCCACAACCGAACATGTCGTAGAACACGCCTTTCCATTGCTGCAGCATCCTCAATTACCAAAAATAGCATTGCCCATGAGAGCAGAGGATAAATCTCTGAATGATTCACCCCTGAAGGGCTCAGGCAGTTGCCTGATCCACGGCCCCATTCACTCCACAACCCCCTAGGCAATCAATCTGTTGCAAAACAATATGATTAGCCCAATGTATGATGAAAATTAAGGTCAACACCGGAGAAGGGGGTTCGATATTACCTTCACAGTATCCTGCTTCAACACCAGTGGTCAGTGTTAATACTGACCTAGACCTTAGTAACAACCCCCTCCTCGTAGAGGATCGGAAGACCACAACGGAACTAGGGAACCAGCGGGAACTAGGGACGAATAGAACACATAGTAGCCCACGGGCAAGATTTGGAGGACGTTAGGAAGAGGCGTGTACTGTAGAGTATATAGCTTGAGCCGGCGACCCTCCACGCCATATACCCCTCGGGAGGTCGGCCGCAAGGGCGGCTGCGCCCTTGCCGCCACGGCGTTAAATATAACAACAACAACAGTGGTCAGTGTGGTTCGGCCAAACCGTCTTTGGATAGCTTACCCGCCTGTATGAATCAACAGTCCCAGTGGAAGACTCCACCGGCGCTGTAAACGCTAAACCAACAAGGGTAGCAACAATGAGGGCAATGTAGCGCATAGTGAATGTTCTGATGGGGTCGTGAGAATGATTGGTCTGAGTGGTGTTGTGATAATGTTCTGGATGGCATGTGAAGCTTGGTGACAGTTTGTGAGAAGATGGAGACATTTTATACGCAATTCATCAGGCCAGTCAGACAGTCACTTCTCATTTGACCGGCGTCCTCTCATACTGTGGATTCTCAACGAAAGCACTTCGCAGACACGAGCGAGCCCTGTTGACAAGGTACATGAATAAGTGCCGTTCGGCTGGCCGAGGTCTGCCTACGGAGCCTGGTCTCCTCCTGGCCAGCTATCATGGTCCTTTAACCGAAAACGATGTATGAGCACGAATACCATCTCCGGAAATAGGCATGTCCTGTCGTCCCCGGTGTCTCAAGCTGTGCCCGCGGCAAGACTACCATTGGCTCACTTATGGATCTGATAGTGTGGGTTCAGAACACCAGCCTCATTCGCCTCGTTGCGCTCCACCGAACGAACTAAAACCGCCTAAGCGTTTTAACTGGTCTCGCAAGCTAGAGAAGCGGGCAACAACATCAAGTGCAATCATCACCGCATCCAAGAGCAAAGGCTGTGCACATCATCCGCTGGAAGCAAGCAGAGTCATGTTCAACTAGACTCATGTTCAACTAGATCACACGTATGATGACACTGGGAAACGCTCGTCGAAGGGATAGTTCAGGAGGGGAGTTAAAGACTATTACCGGAATGCAGCCCAGTCGTAAGCGTGTTTGATTTAATAATAACAATTCCGGTGAACAATTTCTACTCTCGAAATACTGAAGCGGTCTAATTTGTAGAGACAAGCTTAGGATTGCTAAGAAACGAACCTGGCGGGAAATGTTCTCAAGTAGTACACAGTAGGTTGTTGCTGCATATTCATCTTCCTTTTGATTTCAAGAAAGTGAGTCCAAAGTGAACCACTCCAAATCAAGCAATGGACACCAGAAAACAAAAATCAAAAAGAGCCTTGAAGCCGACTCGAAGTCGCAAACGTCGACCAACGGCAAGCTTTGACTAAGGAAGGAAGATTCTCTATTTTCATGGTGGTGACTTAGGAAGGCACTTCCTTCCCATATGTCAATCGCAGCTTCCCGAAAACGAGACAGCCAAAGCCAGACAGGCAGGTACCTTCCCACGAAAATCTTTTCTCTTGCCGGGCAGGTAGAGCTTCTTTTGTATTTCCTCCCCCCCCCCCCCCACCCCCCCATTGGACTCAACGAAAATAGTCGGCCTCGCAACCTTCGCACGCAAAAGTCCGCTTGCGACAACTCACTCCTCCACAACTTCACTTTTCCATCAGAATATTGAAGAAGGCCAACTGACCGCAAATATTTGCGACAATCGTGCGCGTCTCCAGGTCACCGTCCGCATCGCGAACAGAATCGCCGTCACGCCTGAGCAGCTTCGCACAACTCTCTCATCCTACTGCTGATTCTTACTCCTCTCTCACACCCACATTCTCCTTACCAACGTCAACACGCCATCATGATGATCTCTACTTGCGGCACGTGCGGTCGCATATTCCCTGGTGGCGACCAAGAGCTTCAAAATCACATCGCAGTGACGGGACATCAAAGCACCTTCTACTCGTGCTTTTCTTGCGACTACCGTTTCGCAAGCCAATACTATGCTAAGCAGCATATGGATGCTGAGGACCATTGGATTCCCACATCGCCTCCTTTGTCGTGCAGCAAATGCACCTCGCGTTTCTCGAATGAGGAGGATGCCGAGAAGCACGAGCACAAGATACACTTGAGATGCCGACCCTGCAATGTCAGCTTCCCCACTTCCCAGGAACTGAGCATGGTAAGATGCTTCCCATTGATATTGATATCACGACGAATTTCTAATCGTTGCAGCATCTTCGCGGCCGAATGCACAAGGACTTTTCGATGTACTGCCCCTTCTGCAATCGCTCGAAGCTGTCCGCCGGTGGTTTGATCAGCCACCTCGAGAGTGGAAGCTGCCCCGACTCAAAGCTTGACAGCGACACTCTGTACGAAGCTGTGCTTCAACGCGATCCCAAGGGAGTTCTTTCCAAGCAGCTTCAAGACTGGACTGGGACCCCTCGATTCGAAGTGACTGCGGATACTTGGAACTCAAAGGCGCAGGCGTATGAATGCCGCATCTGCCATCGCTTATTCAAGCAGCTACCTGATCTGCAATTCCACGTCAATTCTGCCGCTCATACGAAGAAGATCTATCACTGTCCAAACCCGCGCTGCCGTAAGGCTTTTAACCACCTGGGTAGCACGATCCATCATCTCGAATTGGAGACTTGCCAATTCATGTCATTCGAAGCGGTGCAGAAGAACGTGGAGGAGGCACTCAAATTCTATTACATGTTTCAAGATTGAGGCTCCACAATTTGAAAGTCGTTTCTGCGTGGAGGCATTCTGCCTTGGCGGAGGATTGAAGGGCGATGGGCATAACGAGAAGATCTCCGGTCTGGACGAATGATGGAAATAGCAAGACATAGGCGTTTATGCTATGGGATTTCTTCTTTCGTTTGCGTCATCATAAAACGCCATTTGGGCAAGGATAGCAAAGAACTGAATTCACGTTGACTGATCGCAAATCTTGGTAACAGCATGTTTGCACAATCCCCCAAATGTCTGGACGAACTATCTGCAAAGGCTTCGCAACTCGACCACCCAATGCTTCAGCCTGTCATTCTTGGCAAACCATGGCGTTCACTCATATCGAAGCAGAAAGATTACAGTCTGGCTCGATGAGGTTGCATCAATCCAAGATGCGGACTCACACATTCCGAAGAGTAGGCCAATTCAGTGCGGAGATCCTGGTCATCATCACGGAGCTGTTGCGATTGGTGCCCTTTTTGGGAATCTGCCTGAATTGGAGACCCCATCGAACACACGCCACACCACTTCCGAGATTCTCTAATCGGTAGCGTGCCGAGACCGTTTAGATGACAGCTGTTGGAGATTGATGGTAAAATATGCATAAATATGCTCTGTCCCCCTGGAGGTGAACTTTGGCAACCTTCCCATGGAAGGTGCCCTCCAGTTGACCCTGACCCATATAACCCCTCACATTGCAGGACTTGCGATCCGAAAGATACCGATCATGGCCGTCGGCAACAACGAAGACGTCGAAACAACCCCGGCCACGGATCCGACGATCAGTACCGTTGACTTTAATCTCCAAATTGGTGTCGAGGAGATCCTCGTCGACGTTGACCCAGATGTCTCCCTCGAGTTCCTCCAGAAGGCCGAGGCGCATGCTGGCAAGCCGCCGCCGACAAGAGCACCCAAGGAAGCTCTTCTGCGCATGCACAATCGCTATGTCGAGCAACAGCGGAAGGCCAGTGAAGGAAAAGCCCCGCGAATGGTGAAGAAAGTGGTCCTGGCTCTGGCCTATCCGCCGTCAGGCAAGCCGATTAAGGATTTATCCCCTGTCAGTTAGCCTATTCTCGTACATGCATGCGACGTATTGATTTTATCACAGATCAGACTGGATGAGCTTCTTGTAGAAACTCACCACGAAGACAAATACCTGGTCGTCAAAGCGATCTCTCCGCCTTACCAAGGTGCTGGGACGATCACCGTGGTCGAAGACGAGCATGGAAATGTTGACAAGCTGGCGTTGTACAACCAAAGCACCTCAAAAATCCTTCAGTCCATCCCAGAAGAAACCATCGTTCTTATCAAAGAACCGTACTACAAATTCAGCGGGGAAAATGATTATATGCTTTGCGTCGATCACCCATCAGACATCATCAGGCTCCAGCAAGGCCGAGATGAATCTCTGATACCAACTCCATGGAGAGAGTCACATGAGACCCGCGAGGCGGTGGACTGGGGAACTGCAGGTGACAGAGCCTTCATGTCCAAGGAACTTCCGTTGGCGGCTGAAAAGTGTGTGTCGTCAGATCCGCTCGCCATCTTCCCAGTTGGCTAACACTTTCACAGCTATACAAAGGCTCTCGAAGTGGCAGGTGACGCCGACCACTCCTTCCGGAGCAGCATTTTCTTGAAACGTGCTAGCATAAATCTCACTCTCAAACGCTTCGATGACGCATTCTCAGACGCTCTTGCCGCGATTGGAGGTTCCTCGGACTGGAAGGCTTACTTCCTTGCAGCGAGAGCTTCATACGAACTTACCGACTTCCAAACAAGCAAGCAACACTTAGAGTCCGCTCTTGCCCTCAAGCCACCGACGTCCAACGTGGATAAGGAATACGAACGATGTCTTGCACGACTAGAAGAGGAGAAGGGCGTCTACAACTTTCCCGACATGGCCAAAGACGTCACCCCAGAGAATATCCACATCGACCGCGCCAGCTTCTTTTCAAGGACCGAGATTAGAGATTCACCACACCATGGGCGAGGTCTGTTCGCAACGGAGGATATCAAGGCGGGCGAGCTTGTCTTCGCGGAGAAGGCGACCAGCGTGCCCAACGAGTTCAACCCAGAGCACAACTCTGCTGCTGCATATGCCCAACTCATCGAGCTCTGCGCAGACAATCCCACCATGCATAAGAAGGTTCTCGATCTCTATGGTGGGACATACAAGCGATCCGGACTAGAAGGGACCGAAGTCGACGGCAAGCCTATCATCGACGTCTTCCTTCTCGAGTCGATCCGAAGAAAGAACTGCTTCAGCGGTGCACACGTCTCTGCACAGGCCGCAAACGGGGAGTGGAACATGTGGAAGGATGGCATGTCGCGCGGGCTTTGGGTGTACTCAGCTTATGCCAACCACTCCTGCCTTCCAAACTGCAACCGGTCTTTTGTCGGAGACATGCTTTTCGTCAGAGCTACCGTGGATATCCCGAAGGGCACAGAGATTACGCACATCTATCTCCCGCCTAAAGCCGCGTTTCTTCTCCGTGTGCCGCAGTTCCGGAGGACGTGGGGCTTCGAGTGCAGCTGCGATCTTTGTGACGGGGAGGCCAAATCGCCATTGGAGCAACACAAGAAGCGCGTCTCAGCGCTGGCTGAGCTGCGACGCACGATCAAGAAGAAGAACCCGGTGAAGTTCCACCCCGACGCGACGATTCGGCAGATTGAGAGGATGGCTGGCAAGCTCGCCGCTCTCCACGAACCCGAAGTCTACGACGAGTTGAAGTTGCCGAGGTTGATGCTCGTCTGGCCGACGATGTGGCTTATCGAGGCGTTGTATACGAGGAAGCAGTGGGCCAAGGTCATCAAATGGGGCAACGAGGTCTTCCGCAACTTTGGGTTCGTTGAGCCGGTTCGTGGGGAGAGGTTGTGGATGTACAAGAACACGCAGGCCGTGACCACCTTTGAGGTCATCAAGGCATTGAAGTTGACTGCAGACGCATACGATGCTACTGGTCAAGGGGACTTGGCGAGAGACTGCAGAGATGCGGCTAGAACCGGGCTGGTCTGTATGGTGGGTTGGGTGACGGACGAGAGTTTTGAGGCGTTTAGATAACCTTTGAACGTCCGGGGTTGGAGCCCCATGGAAGAGATGGCAATCAATACATTGGAGAAATTTTGCTTGTTGAAAACTTTGTACGCTGCGTGATTTTGTGCGTTGGTGGCCGAGAGATATGGCGAAGCCTTGGCAAACGGCGTTCGTCTTGGCACCGGCCGTTGAGCATGAATCAGGAACTAGCCTTATCGCTGCAAAGAAACGTTTCTTGGCGATTTGGCTTGTTTTTGGGAGGATTTCGGATGAACCCCAATTTCATACGATTCCGTGGCCATGGGTTCGGCAGAAACCTACAACGTCGTCTTCGATGAATAGCGAAATCCATGGACCTCGTTCACCAACCTGGTGTTCGATACTTCCAATCCATTTAAAAAAAAGTCTTTGCTTTACTGTTACGTATACTTTAGGCGTCATCAATTGAGTTTACGTGCCTGTGCATGTTCCACCTGCATTGCATTTATGCTTGGAGATGGAATAGGGCGAAAATGATCAGATCCCCGGTTCCTCCGAGCATCTTCCCTCACCCTTCCTCCGGCCTAAGCCTCCCACTGCCAACAGCCAAGATCAAACCATCCTATCATTCCCAGCAAACTCGGCAACTGGTCGCGTGCTTATCGAGACCTGGTGAGGGGGAAAATCACCAACGGAGCGGGGTACGCAGCAATGAAGCTGCAAGCCAAGAATGATCCTGCGCTTGCAATGCCTGTCTTCCCCCACCTCATGACAGGTCGGTCAGTGGCTGTCGGACGACGCCGATCCTCATTCTTCGTGATAAGTCGAGTTCACTGGTCACAGCATGGATCCATTGAGGAGTATTCCCCGGTTTTCGCCCCGGGAGTTGGGAGAATGCTTGCGCGGCACCTTGGACAACCTTCTATGTCGAGTTAGCCACATATCATGAAGCCACCGACGAAGAGGAGGTTGGGGAATTGGCATCGTGACACGCGGATATTTATATGACCGCAACCCCTCCTCGTGGCACGCTCAGTAGCAGTCACCCCAAGCCCTCCCCTCCTCGGTGGACCATCCCATCGTCACCTCACCCGCGATGTCCGCCCTCGCCTTGGTCCTCTTGGCATCCGCCCCCGCGGCCCTCGCCCAAACCTTCCAACGTCTCGGCGCCTGCCCCGACCTCGGCTGCGTCTTCCCGCCAGACCAAGCCAACTTCCTCCCCGGCCAGAACTTTGACATCCGCGTCGAGGTCCACGCGCCCGTCAACGGCACCGAGGCCTTCAACGACGGCGTGCCGGACACGGAGTTCACGCTCACGATCGCTAGCAACAGCAAGCCCGACGGCGTGCCGGTGACGGAGTTCTTCGCGCTCGACGAGCCGCAGCTGGAGACGTGGACGTTCTCGTGGTATGAGGACCTTTTTGCCCAGGATGCGGGGGAGAAGTCTGTTGTCAACGTCGCGTCGAAGGCGTACCGCCATTTGTCGCTGTATGAGCCGGGAAACTACACGGTCGAGCTGAGCTACTACAATGGCACGAAGAAGACTCTGGCGGAGTGGTTTGTGCGGCCGCTTGCCGAGGAGAAGAAGGCTAAGAATGTGATTTTGTTCATTGGAGATGGTATGACGACGAACATGATCACGGCGGCGAGATTGTTGGGTCACAAGAGTGTGAACGGGAAGTACCAGTCGAGGATGCAGATGGACGAGTTCCCGATTCTCGGTCACCAGATGGTGAGTTGCATCAAGCGAGTGTGATTTGAAGGTCAAGGCTGACGTTTGGGTAGACTCACTCAGTCGACAGCTTTGTCACAGACAGCGCGAACTCAGCCTCGGCGCTATACTCCGGCCACAAGGGAACATCAGACTCTATGGGGTAAGACAGTTCTATTGGCGATATTTGTGCCTTGGTAGCTAACATGCCTAGTGTGTACTCTGACTCATCCAACGATGACTTTGACGATCCCAAGGTTGAGACCATTGTGGAAATGGTGACAAGAATCTGGGTAAGAAAACTACAAAAAGCAAGGCTGAAATATCTCTGACCATCTGGTAGGGATCCGCATGGGGTGCAGTGACAACCGCCGCCCTCGACGACGCAACCCCGGCTGCTCTCACTGGCCACAGCCGATCCCGCTCCAACGCCGGATCTCTCATCGACCAAGCCCTCAACGGCATGACAAACTATTCGTGGAGCACCCATCCCGGACCAGACGTCTACTTTGGCGGCGGTGCCTCCACCTTCCTTCCAGGATCCACCTCATACCTGGGCAAGGATTACTACGAAGAGTTCCGTAACCAGGGATACTCCGTCAGCTGGAACGCGACATCACTCAAGAAAGCACCGATCGACACCCCTGCCTTGGGCGTGTTTTCCCTCTCCCACTTGCCCGTGTGGCTTGATAGAAACATCTTGACCGATAACATTGCTGAACTAGAGACCCACCCCTCCGGAGACGGTTCCCCGCCGCTCGACCTCCCTGGGTTGAAGGACATGACTCTCAAGGCGCTCGACATCCTGCTCGAGCGCAGCAACGACACCGGCTTCTTCCTCATGTCTGAAGGTGCGTCGATTGATAAGCAGATGCACGCCCTCGACTATGACAGGGCCCTCGGCGATCTCCTCGAGTTCGACGATACGATCCGTGCGACCGTGAAGAAGCTCAAGGAGGTCGGCGAGCTGGAGGAGACCCTCATCGTCGTCACCGCAGACCACGGCCATGGTTTCGACGTCTTCGGCGTAGCAGACACAAAGTATCTTGCCGCCCAAGACACTGATCGCAAGAAGCGTGACGCGATCGGCATTTATGAGCGCTCTGGTCTGTCTCACTACACTGTTGAACGACCTGATGGCATCGAGTATGGGACCGGTCCTAACTTCCCCTTGAACTGGAGCCCTCGTTATGCCATTGCGCCCGGTTTCGGAGCAAGCCCCGATCGGAGGGAGAACTACCAACTGCACGAGTCGCCTCGTAAGGTGGTCGTCAGCGGAGATGATGGATATGTGGCTAACCCAGAGGATGGTGAGGGTGGCTTCTTTGTTCAGGGAACGTTGCCGGTATCTTCGTCGTCAGGCGTCCACTCAATTACGGATGTGCCACTCTTCGCGATGGGTCCCTGCCAACAGACATTCGCTGGCGTGTATGACAACACGGATGTCTTCTTCAAGATTGCCTCTTGCCTTGGCCTTGGACAGTCATCGGCTACTCCCAAGAGACAGCGAGTGAGAAGATAGCGAAGAGAGGATTTCGTAGAGATAGAATCAGACTAGGTCTGCCTCTCGGTGACGGTTATCCAAAATCATCTTGCAGCAATCCACATTTTCCGTTCCAAACTGCATCCGCTGGGCGTCCTTCGCGACCCAAACCTCTTCCATGTCTTGTTGAACCCGCGCCAGGGACGGCAGCCGTCTGCTTTCGTACATTTCTTTGATTCTTCCGAGAACGAGCTGCCGGTTCTGAGGATCGACCGACTCGCATCCTGCGGTCCAGAGAGGCCAGGCATGGGCCGAGCAGAACGAGGATGTAATTGGGACCTTCAGTAGATGATGAATGCATTGCTCTGCATGAAATGGCTTTGGAGGCTCCGTGCCATCGTCCCAGACTCGGTAGAGATAGACAATAGCCGCATGCCTGTATGCCTGGATTGTATTCTCGATGTCCTGGTCCCCATCTGTGGACGAGTCCATGGACAGCAAGTTCTTCCTGATGTTGAAGCCTCGTCGCTGGTGTGCTTCGCCCGACTGCCCCTGCATTTTGCTGATTGTGCCAACGATAGAGAGAAGTGATGTAAGCTCCTCTAGGCTGTGCAAGCCCTCCAATGGGGCCACATTCGTCATGCTCAAGAGCGGCTTCGCTGTGCGAGAAATTGATGACATGACGTCATGGTAAAAGCAGAGGCTCAGAAGAAACTGCGCACTAGAGCTCGTCCAGTTACTAGGTCCTCCTGAGTGCATGATCACAGCTTTCGCACCAGCGAGGTGATCAATCTGACTGTCCGTGTTGAACAGTCTGTCAGAAATCTGGAGCATCATGATGGTGGCGAGGGATAGCTCTGGGTTCTCTGTCTGGATTGACTCTCGAAGTGATGATACGGCCATGAGCATGTGTCTCGATGCCACTGTCCGGAGACTCTCATCTTTTCGGAGTACTGCAAGATGTCCTGCAGCCATGGAGGAGATGGAGAACAGGAGGGCTGACGAGCGCAGCATCATGGGCGTCAGGTGAATGAGGAATGGGTTCTGTCTGCCGGAGGCCATGGAGACTACGCTCGCTAGAGATGAGTTCCAGTGATGGAGTAAGAATCTGTTCGTTGAGGAGATATCCGATGGGATGTACGATGGATTCTGAATGAGGCTTGTTTCAGTTGATGGCGCAGTTGATGATGGCCAAGCAAAACCTGGTATCACCATCCCAGTCTGTTCAGGAGATGTTGGCTTGAACGCGCCTTTCTGAGGTGCTGTGGAGCCTTTCGCTTTTGGGCTCCGTCGTTTCGTGACCTTGGAGGGAACCGTCGACACATCGGTAGCCTTCCATCTCACCCTGAGACCGTACCCCTTACAGACCTTACCGAGCCGGACGCATCGGCCGCAATTCGGCTTCGCCTCGTCGCACTTGTAGCCATCGTCTCTGCACTTCAGTCAGTCTGAGAGCTCAGAAGGTGATGAGGGTTAATTACCGGCAGGTCAAGCAACCTGTTCGACTTCTTGTATGTTGCGGCATTGTGGACTTGTGTCGTGAATTGCGATGGATCGAGGGGCGAAACAGACGATTCTTCACCGAGGGGTGGGGTAGAAACCCACTTTCGGGGAACCGGGATAAACCCCGAACCTGTGTTACGGTGGCGCACCCATCATCCGTCGACTCGGCCAGTCAAAACTGACGATGCAGATTTTCTTTGTTCTCAATAATTCACAACTTTAGGAAATGGAAAGGTCATTTGAAATTTGTCCATCAATCATTGGACGTCCAAAACGTCATGTGATTCAACTCCTAGTGGTACCTCCACGACATTCTCCGGTGGCTCTTGTGGATCGCGGACCGGGTGACGTTAATTCTGATTGGTATTTGACAATCAGATAGCATTGACTAAACCTCCACTTGGGACTTACGAATACTTCGTTGGTTGAGGATGTTCTGTTCCTTTCCAAGGAAGTTCAAAAGATAAGTCCGCCATGGTAGTACGCTGTTTGGCTGGCAACCCTACCTTGTACGCCGAAATGACCTACCAAGTTGCTTGTAAACATCTCGGGGTACGCGAGATCTCAAACTTCATATCCCTTCGTATAGAGAGAGCCCATAGAACGAATCTTGACTGCATTGCAATTGAATGTTGCATTGCGCACCCATCAGGCCATATTTATCTGACATTTCCTTCATTTCGGGCGAACCATGGCCCCCGATTTGACAGGATCTATCACAATTGCTGTTTTCTTTCGACATTCTTCAGCAAAAAGCAATCATTGCCCTTTTGGGTCAATTCCTATCACATCTGGGCTTCCAAGCATCTGACAATGTCACGCGTAGTCCGCCCAGCTTTGGAGACCGTTGGTTGGCTGACGTGATTTCTAAAATGAGCCTTGGGGTCCGGACCCAACTCCGCTCTCAGCCTTCGCATGCAACCCAACCTGTAGCCCTATAAGGTCTCATGCCAGTGGCGCAGCTTATGAAAAGGGTTGGCCAAGCTAAGATGAAGTCGTTTAGGCCACCAAACTCAGCACTTCTTTCGCCCGACAGTATGCTCACTGCCTGGCTGAGACTCAACATCCCCAAGCAACTAAATCCACAACATGGGGGCCTTCGAAAAATGTCAACCTTGGGGGAAAGGGGCTCTGACGGACAGGTTTTGAGGATGAGGCTGAGGCCGAGGGCGACAGACACCATTTTGACTTTAGTGAACGCTAAGAACAGAACTGGTTGCGGTGTGGGACAATGGAAGAATCTCGAATACCAGCTTAAAAACTATAAAGGCACTTCAGCCAGGCTTCTTCAATCTAAATATTGCTCGTCATCATCGCAAAGAACTCAAACATTTTGTAACTACTTCAAGCCCCAAAATGTTTCCTTCAACTTCAGTCCGGTTGCTGGCCATCTTTGCTGCCTTAACCACGGCGATGGAAACTAAGTTGAACGTCACCGCCATTGGCACGTACAACAACGCCTCGCGATTCGAATGCTGGGAGTTGGACGAGCCTTTCCGCTCCTCAACCCAATCTGGACTCGTTGATACCAAAACAACAGTTCTCGGAGATGTCTCAAAGATGTCGTACAATGTCGTCCCTGCCGGCTTCGACAGTGGTTTCCATCCTGCACCCACCAATCAGTACGTTTACCCGGTCAAAGAAGACAATATGAAACATTGACACAGCTTAGGTGGGTAGTTTTGGTTGGAGGCCTTGGTGTCATCACTTTGCCAGACAACAGCTCCACTACCTTGACAACGAAGGGTGGAGAGTTTGGCTTGCTGTTTGCCACTGACACCGCGGACCTTACCGAAGAAGGGCATGGCTCCATTTTTCCTGGCGCAACGGAAAGCATTGTCCTTCAGATCCCAACCAAGGACAACGAGATTCCAAAGCACCGCGTGTTGTACGATAACAAGCCATGCACAGCGGGCGAGGTTGCGGGGCTGCGAGCGTGGGCAGTTAGTGCTTGATCCGAGAGGACTGGGGTTGAAATGACTGTACTAAAGTGCGTCAGTTTGAGCATGGCTTCAATTGTTTCACGTCAAACTGGCATGGGATGGCGTCAGGATATCTGTTTCATGGTTATGTATATACTAGAAAGAGGGGATTGATAGAGGCCACCCACTTTTCCCACGGGTTTATACCAAATACTATTATTGCTGTCGTCATCGTTACGTCTATTGATAGTATAAGGTGACTGTAATTATTAACAACATCGTCATTTCCATTATTCTCATCGTCGAATGAAGAAGTTAAGTGCAGAGAGAGAAAATGTAGCTGCAGCCACCAAAGGATTAGGCGGTTTCTGTGAATATTTGTATCAGGCTAATCGCAAGGTCTTGTCTCGTTCTCAATACAGCAATCAGTCGATATTGATATTGTTGATAGAGTCGTATCTCAGAGCTCTTCGCTCCGGGCGTCCACCTTGTAGTCCCTCGTAAATGGGGCTGTTGACCCAAAGCCCTCCACTCGCCCCAATAGTACCTCTAGTGCTCGAAACGAGATAAATGGTGCATCACGACCAACGAAGTGGCCAGACATCGGGGTCTCGAAATACGTGAGACCTCTCTCTGAATGCCATACCCCAAGCTCACCACTACCACCAAAAGCTTCCATATCTGGGTGAAGCGGTATGTTCAGTGTATTCTCAGGTCGCACTTGGAACCCCTGTATCCCGCCCCATGTCATGTTCTGGATACCAAGCAAGGTGCCAGTGCTCTGCAAGATAAAGTCTTGCAATCCGTGCCCGATGATTACGTTTTTGGTTCTCTCGATAATGCCTGGGATAACAGGCAAACTTCCAGGACCTGGGTTGTTGGAGTTGTCGATGTCATCTACAAATACGGGCTCTCTGCTGCAAAATCGCCACTCCTTGTCAACAGGAGCATTGATGGCGGCTTTGACGTCTTCTCGGTCAAAGTAAACCGGACCAGCTGACGGATGACGGAGCCTGTTGTCGGTAAAGCCGATGGGGTCGTACGCAAGTGGGCAGGTCTGAAGGACATTGTAGAGACTAAAGCATGGATTTGCAACTCTCTCTGCTTCGACGACGAATGACAGGATGTCACACTCTGGAATGTACTCGTTATCTGGGTTCCAAGCTCTCGGGACGTCGACTGGCTGGGTTCCTGACGGTGGGAAAGTCATATATTTGTCCATATACTCGCTGTAGCCACATCTTTGATCGATTTCATTGACTTTCGCCCTTGCTGTGTGGTTCAGCGTGAAGACAGGACCCCAGTACTCGAGAGTCTTGGTCACTCCAAATTGCTGACCAATGCTCCGTTGCGATATCGAAGGATCAAAGATCATCATGCCCTTGACGTTGAAATAATCCGTATCCTCTGCATCAAGCATGGCACTCGAGATGTACGGAGAGAACAGGCCGCTATAGGAAGACCCAGTAACAAAGACTTTGTAGCCATACAAGTCGAACGTGTCAACAAAGGCTTTCCAGAATCCCATGAACTGTCTTGCGACATCTCTTTCGTCAGTAGCCGTTACCGGACCCTGAGAGAAGCCTGTTCCCACGGGTTGTTCAATCCACACAACATTGCTCAGGCGGTGCCAGCTCCAGGGGTTTTGCACAGGCCCGAAGGTTCCAGGCTTCCACGATATGGGGCCATTTTCTTGAAGAAGTTCACCAATGGAAGAGCAACCAGGCTGCATCTTGATTAGCTTTTCGTCTTTAACACCACCAATGTGCATGGAAACCGAAAGAAGACTTACACCACCAGTGAGCCAAATGATGATCTCTTTTTCAGCCGGTGGCTCTTTAGAGGGGAAGAACCAGAAGTATAGCTCTTGCAAGTCATCCTTGGCCACAGAAGAGTTCACTGGAAGCAGGCCCGCATAAGACTCTCCAGCATCAAAGTGAACGTTTGGGAGGGTCTTTCCGTCAACAGTAAACCCTGGTCGTGTTAGAATCGAATTTATCTGGACTATCATTTGATTGTTGCCTTACCTTTGGTCTTCTCGGTCAAGAACCTGTGTTGTTCTGACTGCGTTTGATCCCCCTCAAATGACGATTCGACGAAAGATTCTCGTGTCCAGTCTAGTCCTGGGTTTTGAACTTTTAACGCGGGTTCATTGAACGCCCCAGCGACTTGTGTAGCGCAGAGCGGAAAAAGAGATAGCCAATACATCGTTTCTCGGACGGTCCGACAACCTTGAGGATTGAAACATTTCTTCCATCTCGCGTGATATGTGCTTTTTGCTTTGCCAAGCTCGCTTGTGTTGGCGATGGCGACGCGTTGAGGTCTCACTCGGCTAACCGCTTTCGCTCTCGCCAAGATTTCGAACAGGCAGGCGGTAATGCGAATAGCGTCATTGTGCAACGAAAGCCGACGCGTGTCGGCGCCCTTTGCGCGGGGTCATCGGCAGGGAAAAACGGACCCTCGGAAACCCTAGCCAGCCGGGCGATTCTGAGATTGGATGTCGCATTCGTGCCAAGGTGTTTGGTCGCCAACAGCGAATCCGAGCCTTGGCAGTTAATTACCAGCAATTCAACAGCCCTTTGGTGAATCTGCGTTTCCGTAAGGTTAGCTCCGGCTAGCTCCAGGGTCGCCTATCTCGTCACACGTGGAATTGAAATTGACTTTACGAAAGAAACATCCAGTTCAACGGCATTGAATCTCCAATGGGCCGTCCCTCTAATGAGCTCCCTACACGAGTTGACACGCCATATTAATCGAGGCCGCACTTTTGCCCAGGGCCAGTCCGGCCGTCGCGCGCGCGGGCTTATTAAGGAAGCTGATCCCTGTTGCGCCCGGGCACGCGGTGACAAGAACAGACAGGGATATCCGAACTCCGCGAGGTCTCCGCGAGAGCTCAACACGGATCCGAAGCGCCCCGAGGGCGCAAGCGACTCGGGCACGGTCGTTTCGCGGAGATATCTTGTGCGATTGCCTTACTCGTGAACAGTAGCGATAACTTAGATTCTATTACTCGATGATTGATCCCATCATCCTCCCACCTATGTTTATGCCGCGGTCCTGGCCGACCTTTTTCGTCTCTATCGTCCTCCCGCCGTTGCCTTTATCGTCCAAAAAAGTCGTTGCAGACTCTAAATGTTCGGCATGTGGGAAATTCTCAGCTGGCGGGCTGTTCACAGAAGCCTATTCTACAATTAGACCTTTGTGGCGCTAGGAAAGGTCAGATTTCAGATGGAAGCCGTCGATCCGGAAAACTCACTAACGGCCTGAGGAAGCTGGGCATCGTGGGATTTCCGTTGGCCTCGACTATTATTTCTCCGACAAACTCATTGGTACTAGCGCAGGGGAAAACGCCTTACAGCTGGGGTCTTTCGGTTTACCCCTGACTACGACAGTGAGGATCGCTGCCCCTTGGGCCTGACTGACTCTGGGCATTGCTTGTCTGCGTTATGGTTGACAGAAACCCCACTGGCGGGCGAGACGCAGCGCGACTGGATACTTCACATTCGAGACACCTCGCGACGGCGACCCTGCCCCTTATGCAGACTTCGGACGGAAATTCAAGGCGGAGAAGTCCAGTCAAAAGTGGCATGTTGCTGCACACCATCTCAACCTATCGCCTAACCGTCATAGGCGCGGATCCCCACAAGCTTGAGTTTATCCTCTAGCTCAGCGCCCTGATCTTGAGGTAATCGCTTCCTGCGGTCTCACTTGTCTTCCAATGCGGGATGCCGGTGAACGAGAAGCACTCAAAGTGTGTTTGCAAATCACTCAAAATGCGTTTGAACTACAGTTGCGGGAAGATAGTTTCTGCCCGGCTTGTGATCATAGCTTCTGCAGGTATGACAGGTAGTAAAAGCAATTGTTTCTCGATCGCGTTTCTGTCATGATCCTCCGGGATGGCTCATTCCGCAGGGCATTTTCAGTCTCCACAGCATGGCTTAGCTGATTCATGATGCTGTTATCTGGGGCTATATAGCATGCAATATCTAAGATAACGCGCTTGTCGTATCTGGCGATAAGTCATGCAGCCTACCATCGGCGATTCTTGTGGAACGCGACCTCCATTGCACCGTTGCACGTCTCGGGATCGGCCTTTTGCCAAGAGCGCGCCGAGAGGAGTGTTCGCCCATCATATTGGGTTTGAAAATCCCAGCAAGGGTTTCAAGATTGAAGACACAAGAGCCTTGATTTGCATGAGAAGATGAATGTGGTGTGGTGCCGTGTGGTACTGGTCAAAACACGGGCTGGCTTATTACCATGAGCGTTTCCGGGATGAGGCTTGTGGTTGGGGCTGACACTCATAACATCTTTCTTAGTTGGTATGATCATCTCGCCTATTCTACAATGCAGTGTGCACATGACAGATTCTTAAAATCGAAAGTGGTGGGCTCGATTGCATGCAAGCGTGGTGGCGCACATGGACATCCGTTGGCGACGGAGTAGTGTTAATCTCCGCGAAGATGGTGGCGCTCAGTCTGATCAGTGAGAGCCAAACATCTGGGACAGCCAGAGGGAGAGTTTCTGTAGATCCGAGGAAACTTTTTTAGCGGCTGAGCGAACGCCTCCCGCAGCTTCCACAACGTGGGAAGGGACCGGAGGGAAGGGTGACCGAGATCCAGGCCGCTCATGTGCAGCCCTATCAAACTGCCAAGGAAATTATATGACACTCTGTTAAGAGTCTGTTAAGAGTCTGTTAAGAGGCCGGGCCTCAGCTAGCTGCTGGCCTGGTTGACCATTGGGGCCAGAGCACCAGACACTCAATTTCGCTACGGGCCATATGAAACTGCGCTTTCCTTCTTCTTCTTTCAAGAAGGGAGAGACCCGGACAGGCAAACAAGCAATTAAGTTGTCAACTTGCAGGTTTTGAGGACGGGTGTTTGAACTGCCATCCGTTCCTTTTGGCTTAGATTGGGCCACCTTTGGCCTGTTGGAGGCTGCTTGTAGTAGCATCACCCAAGGACGGGAGATGACTAACCAAAAGCTTAGCCTATTGTAGCGACGGCGCTGTCATTAAGCTTCTCGGAGAAAGTACTCTTTTCAGCATTGATGGGTGTGGGCAGCGGAAACATCCTTCAGACGAGTCATGGATGTAGCCATGTTGGCAGTCGGCAAGACTCACCATTCCCCCTGAATTTCCAGGAGAAGAGGGACGAGATTGGGCCAGAAGAAAGCGGGAAGGAAGGGCACCATTCCAATCTAAGTTCGAAGGCCGAGACGTAAAGTTGTGACGTCTGGTCGGGGACCGCCGGCGGCCCCCCTGTGAAGGTGCCAACCAACACCAATCCGCTCCGCAAGTTCGGACTCGTCCTGCCTTATGAAGCCGGCCACGAGTCGGCAGAGGGGGAGAAGGGCAGGTGGAATCTGGACCGGCGCCCTGCCACCAGGGATGTGATTCGTGGGCTGTGTGGCTACTCTGATACCCTGCATCTCAATGCACCGTCTGTGCGACTGGACAATCAGGGAAATCCTTCCTTCGTCCCAATGGTATTCAAGGTTCGAAACAAGCAGCACAGTGACTCGGCGACCGCACCAAAACACTACAGAAAGTCTATCATCCGGAAGTTTCAACCTCCTTCGCTGGCCCGCCCTGTCTTCTGCGCTGCCGCCAATGGCTCCCCCACCCGCGGCATCATCTCATGATTGCTTCGTGAACCGTGCCGGCGTTGGACTGAATGCCGTCCCGTCGTTGCAACTTACTTATAAGACCAGTTGACCCAACCCTCATTCCCCCATTTCCTTCTGGTCGGTACTGAATCTGGATTCGGCATCGTCGTCAAGCAGCAGCAACGGTCATTACTCAACCAGCCCCGGGCAGGTCCTTCATACCCTAATCAACTACTATTCAATCTTTACCAATAATCAGTAAACAAAAGCAACCCGCAAAAATGAAGGCCTACGCTGTCATCCTTTCCCTCGCCACCTTGGCCGCCTGCCAGGCTCCCCAGCCGCCCCCGGCCCCGGCCCCGAATGACACCCCCGCTTGCGCCGAGGCGAAGATTCTGGCTGGCGGTATTGCTCTGAACATCCAGATCCAGCAACAGGAGCAGGCCGGTCTCGCGGCCGTGATGCAATCTCTTCAGGCCAACCCCGTCAACATGCAGCAGTTCCAGGTTGCCAAGTCCAACTTGCTGTCCTTCGTCAGCGACGGTATCCAGGTCCGCCAGGCCAACCAGCTTATCGCCCCCTCCGGCAACGGTGCCGCTCAGGGTCTCGCAGTTGTACGTGGTGTCTGGAAAGGATATTGAATCGTATATGAGAACTAACAGTCCAACAGGTTGCGAATGCCCAGCTCTCTGAGCTCCAGAAGGTTGCTGGCCTTACTGGCAACCCTCAGCAGGATAACCCGGTCACTCAGTCACTTCAGATGGACTTCTCTGGAGGTATCCAACAAAACATGAAGAACCAGCAAGCTGTACGTGACAATGATCAAGACACTCCGAGAAATAGTTACTGACATCCTCTAGGCGCTTACTGGCTGCTAGAGAATGACATATCAAAGCGGTCATCATGATGATAAGCGACGGTGCTTGGGATGGGTTTCGGCAACGGCGTTTAGCGGTTTTATCCACATCTCCTTTTTAATTCAATGAAAGAACCGGAGCTGGGGCGGCTGGGACTTGACGATGTTGATCCTCGACGGGATTCAGCCGGCAGGAGTACCAATTAGGCTACTTGAATACCACCAGACATCCGACTACTATTAGTTCCATTCTCGTCGGGGCTGAGGATCTAGGCTTCCCTCCTGAAATATTATTCAAATAAAATATTACCATTTGAGGGAACTTTCTGTATGACGCACAGCTCCAGTGGCATGTATGGTGACAGAGTACTCCTCGATTCAGTCCGCAAAAGACTTCATCCTCACACGAGATGCGGGCACATCAAACTCGCCTAACATGTATTTACAAAGATCAGCCTTAGACGATGCTAATCCGGAGACGCAACCGACAGAACCCCACCTGGAGAGGATAATCTCCGTCGGCCGAAGAGGGGTAGTAAACTATATTCAGAACAAAAGAAGACGCGCTCTCTGTAGCCCAATCGAGCCTTGCAATCCAAAATCAAATACCCAAAGCCTCAAACAATGTTCCATTTACTTGAAGCTAGCTTCTCTCCAAGTGGACCCCTATCCTCGAACGAGACGCAGACAACGTCGGTTCGGACGATGCCACCATCCGCAGACTGAGGCGGAGTCGTCTCGTGCCTGTCTGACATGAACGCCGGGGCTGGCCTCTTGCACTCGGGTAGAATGTTCTCCTGGCTGTTATCCTCCATGATTGTGAAGCCTAAGTCGTCCCTAGGTTTCGGCCTGGGCTTGCGCTGTCCAAGCTCGATCTTGCTTCCTCCTCGAGACTCCCTCTGAGAAGCGTAGTCCTCGTAGAACTTTGGCGTCTCTTCGTTCGTATTTTTGGCGGTGCTGAAGGGGTTGCGTCGCAGGATCAACTCGAGCAAGGGCTGGAGGACAGGGATGGTGCTCGCAATGGTGATCGTGCTGCCTTCGACCCTGTAAACTCTAGTCAGTTCCGTATGATCGACGCAAAGAATCAACTACATCTCGGAGCCGACCAGCCGAGAAATTGGAATAATGCTCACACAGTTCGTATTTGAAGGTCAGAGGTGAGATCTGGGTCGCGTGTCAGTATCTTCCATGGCATTTCAAGGAGGGTGGGGTCATACAGGTGAAGTCGTCTTCCCTGAGTTGTGGCAGACGTATGGACTTGACAATTGCCACAGCACCACCACTGAATCAGTGTTAGCCAAACCTCACGAAACACTGGACAGTCTTCATGGGAGTTCCATACACAGCACCGACTCCAAGTGCACAAGACAAGGCAATCTTTCTCTTCATTGCCATTTGTAATCTGAATAGCACCACTGTTGGGTACAACGCTAGGTAGACATCTACAAATGCTGACAGTACTACGCAGGGATGTTAGCCAAGACTCCCATGACTGAAGGTTCACGTAGTTGTAGATTACCTCCTCCATAGATACTGTAATCGACAGTGATATTTGGGTCAAAGCAACGGCCGGGAACATGCTCGTCCCAGATTGAAGCGACGGGAACGCATCGACCGAAATGTAAGCCGGGGACAACGATGTGTGTAAGTAAACACAGGATTGTGATACCCCAGAGGAACCACAGATGATATCGCCTTGGATTCATTAACCGCGTTAACAATGAGACAACCGCGAGTTTCGGAATCGCAAAAGACATGATTCCCGGAGCAAACCCCACATGTGACCAGAAGATGGCACCCTTCTTCTGCTCATATGTGAGTACGTCCTTATGCCTGCCATAGCCATAGCTGATGGCACCGGTGGCAGCTGCACAAGACGCAAGTATGCAAGCCTATGATGAACCAGTGTCAGTGCGAAGACACTCTCGGCATCCTTGAAGGAGAGACCACATGTGGACCCAAGCTCCCGATAGATGCACATACCAATGACAGGATACAGCAGTAGTCATCGCTGTAGAACGTCCTCCCAATCCTCCGCCTACACCAGACTCGCGCCACGACGAAAACTGTTGTCAACCCAGCCATCGTCCAACAGACCCATAGCATCTCTGGCCCTTTGTCCTCGGCCCTCCATGTCTCAGACCCCTTGACCGACATCGTCTGGAGGTGTTATGCAGAGGTGGCTGGCTTGTTGTGTTGAGCGCCAGGCGCGACTGGCGGTGAGATGAAACTGCCACCTGAGTGTCGATATGCAAGATCAGTCGCACAAACAATGGAATGAAATTTGGAACCGATGAAGGCCAAGGTGTTGGCGAAGGCGCAGAAAGCGAGTTGAAAATTGGAACACCGCAGGTGTCTCTGGCAGGACGACCATCACCATTTTGTTATGTAGCACCCGCACCCATCTCGACCATGACGCTCGACGAACAATGGAGTTCCCTTTGAGGCGGATATGCATGCTGACCCATTCATTCAGCTGCCCGTGGCCTGGTTCTGCGTTGAGGAAGGGGGCAATCAGAACGCCCCAAAGCGCGGGTGCAAATTACTTGGTAAGTGAGCCAAACGACCGGGTGCATCTGCCCAGAATCTCGGTTGACAGGCTGGTGGCTGATTAGAGCCAAGATCGTCGGGGTATCCCGTTAAACAACGTGGAAAGAGGTGGGCACAAGCAGAGAAGCGTTGCAATCGGGAATTGGGCTGGCAGATTAGAGGCCTGACGGCAATCCGTGCTGTGGAGTGCTGCCTGTTGGAACCTGCATGCTTGCGTGGTTACGGACGTATGGGGGGCACGGATGGTCTGTAAACGAAAAGCAAACAGTCAAACAAGACTCGACCCCATGGCGAAAGCTGAGAAGATGTAATTGACGACGCCACGTGGGATTCGCCGAGGGGGAGGGTCCAGGGCTTGGACTCGCATTTGAAAGACGACCCGGATCGAGCATGCGAACGAATCATCAGGACTCATGGGTGATGCTACTTATCGCAGGCTCATTTGACGTATCAACATTGAAAGATCATGCGAAAGCCTCTTCTCGTGGGTTCGAGATGGCAGCCTCGTGGCAACAATGGCGCCACGAAACAACAAATTCATTCACTACAGCGGTTTTAATATTATCACTTACAATGCATACAATGATTTTGACGAGTGAGATTGACTCGAGTCGGCGGGATCCGACAGTCCATAGTAATTATCGCCTGTGGGCTAGGCTCGGCTGTGCAAACAGACCAGGGTGTTTGCGCCGTTTGTCCAAGAGGGGTAAATTTACACCAAAGTGCTGACCTCGAGGCCGGAAATAGCTGTCTGCATAACATGAGAAGGTTGCAAACAACCAAATTCTGGGCAGTGACAGCATATCTAAGCCCGCCGTTGAGGGCAGAGAACTTTTGCTCGGTCAATCAGAACAGTTATCCACACGCGAACACGAGCAAATTGTGTCACTAATCGCAAACGGTGACAGTGAGATCCTCCAAGAGTACACACAGAACCTGATCTGCTTCGTCATTGGCGCATTCGATCAAAGTGTGAACCAACACCGCCAAGTCCCAGGCCAGCAGGTCTGATGCAGCTGAATGACATGCAGGCTGCGTGGAAGAGGACCGAGATTCGATGGCTCAAGTATCCGAGTCACCATTCTGAATCGAAACGCACTCAGGATTTTGTCAGATCTGAGACTTTGTACGCAAGTATCCCTGATAATTTGGTCATGCCATTTGACTTCAGTGGAAAACAACATGTTTTATTAATCGCCTTGTCAGTCAAGTAAATGCCAATTAGATCTAGTCCGAGGTCAGAGGCTTGAAAGGTCTCCGCGCCATTCAAAATAGCAATTAAATTTGGCCACACATGATTCATAACCTGTGATGATGCAAATAAATTAATTTGGTAACATTTGCCAGGGGCAAGTATTCTTTCGCTGTGTGTCGCTAACTTCCGGTCCATCGCTTTCGAAGCACATGCGCTGCCATCTTCGGCCTCCGATCTCTCGTGAACACACCCTTCTTGTTCCCGTCTACGCGGAAGATGAAGGTCGACGGGGTCTGGAAGTCCGCAAAGTTCCACACATGCTCCCCAACGACACTGTCTATCCGATCAAAGACTCTGTGGCTCATTTCCAACACGCGGCTCTGGTATTCCTCACTCCACGGAACATCACCCACAGTGTGCAGCCCAGCAAGAGTATCGGCACCATATTCTGACATCACGATGGGTTTGTTGAACTTCGCTTGCCATTGCAACAGTTCCTTCTCGAGATTGGTCTCAGCAGCCTCGAGGTCGCCCGTGTGCAGGTACCAGCCGTAGTAGCGATTGAGACACAGCACGTCCAACAGGTCGGAAATAAGACATTTGTCGACGCTTCCTTGGAACTCGTTGGCGTAGCAAATCGGTCGGGAGTCTAGATGGCGAGCAAGGGCGACTAACGGTTCGAAATATTCCCTTGCCCCGGGCTCATGTGCCGCCGGCTCGTTGGCAATGGCCCACATGACGACTGAGGGATGATTCTTATCGCGGTCGATGAGTTCTCGAATAGCTTTCTCATGCGATGTCCTCGTCTTGTCGCTGACCGTGTCAGGGGAGTATGTCGGCAACTGCTTCGACCCGTGAAGGCCGGCAACCACAGCCAAGTTCAAGCCAACTGCAGCCGTTTCGTCGATGATGATAACTCCATGACGATCCGCATATTCCATCACTTCCTCTGCGTAGGGATAGTGCGACGCGCGGAATGAGTTGGCCCCGACCCACTTCATCAGCTCGAAGTCGTGGATCATGTATGCGGCATCATGGCCTTTGCCTCGAATAGGGGTATCCTCGTGCTTCCCAAACCCGCGGAAATGGAACGGCTCGTCGTTAATCAAGAACCGGTTGTCTTTCACCTCGACTGATCTTATGCCAACGGGAAGATGGTAAGAGTCTTCAGCACGATCCTCGTCATTGACGAGCTGAATACGAAGCTGGTAGAGGTATGCTGCTCCCGGCTGCCACAGATGAACCGAGCTCACCACTACCTTTCCGGTCATCCCAGATGCTTTTCCAACCACCTTGCCGTCTTCATCTGCAAGTGACACATTGACTTTGGAGTCTGATATCGACTGGCTGGTGTTGATCTCAAAGTTGACGATGCCAACTCTTCCTCCTTCGGTGACGTCGGTGTTGACGGTTACATCAGAGATATGTATCTGTGGGACACAGTATAGCCACACAGATCGAGCAAGTCCAGCGTAGTTGAAGAAGTCGTGTTGATAGTGTTGCTTTCGCTTCCCGTCCTCGACTTCGATCCTGCCTGGAGGGATCGTCGTCCAGTCCAACTCATTGCTGACAGCAACAGTCAAACGGAACTCTTGCCCCGGCGACACAGCATCAGTGATATCCGCCTCGAATGGCGTATATCCACCAGTGTGTTCCGTGATGAATTGATCGTTCACGTAGACACGGCCCCGATGGGTGGCGGCATCGAAGCGAAGGACATACCGCCTTCCAGACCACGCGCGAGGAATCGTTGTGTGACGTTGGTAGTACACCCATCCGACATGGTTTCGAATCTTTGGATCGATGAGGATGTCGTTGTAACTGGCTGGTACAGGGACTTGGAGTTGAGATGTTAGATCATGTTCCCATGCTTTCGGCTGCGGCTGTGTCGAAGGTTCCAAGGCGAAGTTCCAGACCCCGTCAAGTGAGACGAGTTCCCGAATAGGGTTAGCCTGTGGCTTGAGCATATTGTCTTGAAAGAATATCCTTCGAGGAAGAGAATGCGATTTCAAACATGCCGTGAGCTTGGGGGTCAGGCTATACGACTGATGATTTAGTTGAAATACACCGCGGCTCAAGATGGGCACACTTGCTCCCATAGGCCCCACCAAATACGAAGCGCAATATTAGCTACCAACTATCATTGTGTCATAGTGAGGGGTATGAACTGAGTACCCATGTAGGCGTCATGTGAGCTATAGGTGCATCGGACAGGTGGATTGATCTCGACAGAGTGCACTTTGCGGAGACCGGGCAACGATCGGCCGGTGGTCGGCCGGTCATCGGCCGATGGTTTTCCGGGGCTAAACATCCATTTTGGTCCACACCGAGAGCTTGAGTGTTAGGATTTTCTGCATTCACCAAACACATGGGGTAAGTACGGTTGAACTATGGAAACGAGTGCCGGGCTTTTGGAAATGTTCGGCTAAAGGCCGGTCTGCTCACGTTGCAACGGCCAACCATCTTAAGCCATCATCAACAAAGTGGATGAAGTGAGGTGGGCTTGCCCTGTGGTGTCAGGGATCGGGCATGGTCGAGAGGCCGGGACATATTTCTGAACCCCAGAAATCACGCTGTTCTCATATTCATGGGTGTAATGTGACATGATACTAAAGCTGCTCTGGTCAGTATTGACCATTTATGGTAACAATAAGCGTCGTCGCTGAAGGTCCCCACGAGCTCTAGCCTCTAGGAAACCTGTTTCCCCACGGTTGGTCTTCATAAAGAACCACCCCACATCCCCGGGCTTTCCAAAACGTCGGGACTTGCGACTACTCAACTTTTGAGCTTTGAACTCTTGTGTTGCTTCTTGCACTGTCCGTGGTCGTTCATTGCCGCTGTCTCGAATTGTCATTCATTCTCTTCATTCTCTTTCTGTCACCAAGAGATAACACAAGATCGCGACGGTGCTCATATAGCCGAGAAGCCGAATGGCGACCATCTCGAGGAAGCAGCCGAGATGGACCATGAAGCCGGCATCTCGAAAGAGGGTGGGGAAGTAACACCTATCACCTCTGCATTTGCCGACTGGAGTAGGGCGAAATGTATCAAGAAGTTCTGGAGGCTCTACGCTTGCGGCCTTTCTGTGTCGCTTGCGGGAATGTCAGTTTGCTCCCCATGAATTCACAAACCAGACACGCTGAGGCTTCCTTCCAGGTACGCGGGCTATGCCAATTCGGTAGTCGGAAGCATCGTCGCCAACGAAGGCTTCATCAAGCAATTCGCTACCGTTCGAGACCCCAAGACTGGCCAAATGGCTCTCAACGCCAACCATGTCTCCCTATGGAGCTCCATGTTCTTCGTCACTGCCATCGCCATTCAGCTCATCGCTCCCCACACAGCGGATCGCTTCGGGCGGAAGTTCAACATGTGGGGAGTCACGTTCTTCCTGACATTGGTAAGCAATAATCCTCCACACCCCTAGAACCGACAAAGACTAACAACAAAAGTCCATCATAGTCGCCATTATATCCAAGGATTGGATTGTCCTCCTCGTTGCCAGACTGATCGCAGGCTGTGCCGGTGGTATGATGGGCACCTCCGTCATGGTATACATGTCCGAGATTGCAATGCCTCAGTTCCGTGGCGCGCTATTGGGCAGCTTTTCCCTCGCCTTTTCGTTGGGTCAGGTTTTCCTTGCCATCGGACTCAAGATCCTCGAGGACACCAACCCCATGCACTTCAGAAACATCTTCTACTCGGAGTTTGTGTTCTGCGGACTCTGGATCATGCCGATGCTTTTCTTACCGGAGTCTCCAGGTACGTTTTAAACCACCTAAAAGCAGCGTTAGGCCATAGCTAACTAGGCTCAGCCTGGTATGCCTCCAAGGGAAAACACGAAGAAGCCAAGAACTCTCTCCGAAGACTTGTTGGAAACGTCGAGGGTTATGACGTTGAACATGAGTACGCTGTTATGCGGTATGAAATCGACCAGTCAATCGCCCTTTCCCAGTCCCTCGGTGGCGATAGTGATTGGAAAGCCCTCATGACTCCAATCAACCTCAAGCGTGCTATCATCTCAACCCTGCCCCTGACCTTTCAGAATGTCGTTGGCGTGCCCCTCATGTTTGGCTACACAACATATTTCTTCTCCATGGCAAACGTCGAAGATCCCTTCTTGGGCAAAATCATCATCAACGCCATTCTTCTGGTCGGGATCATCTTGTCGTTCTACATGGTTGACAAGGTCGGTCGCCGCACCCTGGTTCTCGGAGGGGGTTTCGGCATGATGGTCATTTGCTTCATCGTCGGCGGCCTGGGGTTTATGCAACCCACCTCGGCGTCCGGTCCTGTACTGATTGCTCTATGCGGTATCTGGGCATTCCTGTATGCCAACTCACTGGCTCCAATCGGTGAGCCTGTCATTAGTTTAACCTTCTGGGATCGATCATACGTATACTAATATTTCTAGGCTGGATCTCCCTTGTCGAGGTCTCAAGTCCGAAGCTGAGGGCGAAGACAACTTCACTAGCTGTAACTGTTCAATACATCACGGGTATCATTTTTGTAAGTCATGGCATCACATCTTGTCATTTTCATGCCCATCCAAGCCTAACCAGAGTAGAACTACACTGTGCCGTTGATGCTTTCAAATCAGTACGCTGGCTGGCAGCAAAAGATCGGTCTCTTTTTTGGAGGCGTCACCTTTGTATACCTCATCCCTTGTGTTCTGCTCTATCCCGAGACAAAGGGGCGCACATATCGAGAGCTTGATGAACTATTCGAGCGTCGTATTCCCGCATGGAAATTTGCTAAGACAAAGACAGCGCATCAGGCCGGTATCGAGCTGCGCGCTCGAGACCTTTAAGCTGTGGCGCATACATCAAATGATTCACGAGGCTTACCTACATCTGTACCGTATTCTGCTTTAGCTACTGCGTTGGATGTTATACTACCTTGCCGAGGGCGACATTTCGAATTTGAGTTTATTAGGCTCGGCTTCGATGTGAATGGACCTGATACGGTCACTCAAACCATAGGAAATGTATCAAATGAAATGTTTATCCAAATTGAAATTGGGTATATGAATCATGCGTGCTCCCTCCTAACCATTAAATTGACACTTCTGTCATCGACTCCTCCGTACAATAGGAGCGACATGTGGAAACAAGTAAATGCTCCTTCAGTGTGTATGGACTTTGCCGTTGATCGAATACTCCGTCTCAGAGTATGTACGTTTCCATTGGCACACGAGAGTTGAATGCGATTTACATCAAACAGATTCCAGCGTTGCAGTCCTAGATCAATATTAGCCAACGGATCTCTAGATGGTCCATGTTGAGATACGAACCGCCCTGCACCGAGCCAAGCAAATCTACACTACGTGTTAGCCATCATGTACAGTTGTCATCATTGAGCGACTTACGCATTTATTGTGTTGACCGTTGTACCGACAGCAGACGTTGTATCTACCACTCGAACCTTGACCCGGGCTAGGAGATCCGCCATTGTCGCCGACAGGCCCGCCGTTCTCACCCTCGTTTTCGTCGCCACAGTCGGGTGGGTGGCCTCTGAGAGTCAAAGGGTTGTAAGGGTCACGAAGATCCATTTGGAACTCCATCAATGTCTCGGGGCTTGCGGCATAAGCTGCCGCCGCGAACATAACCAAGGGAAGAAACAGCTTCATCTTGACAGCGGTGTCTTGTTACTGAATTCAAAATGAGAGGATAGGCATTCAAAGAAGGCCCAAGAAAGCACGAAGCGGTATATATGTAGGTATTGGGCATCTTGTGGACCCAGGGCCTCGGAGGCATCGCATGACTCGCTTTCATGTGAGCGTCACGTTTCCTCTCAACTTATTCATCAAACGTTACCGACCGTTGACGATGTCCTGGAATCCGGCTGACTCGGGAAACAAAACCGTTTAGCTTATTTTCCAGTGATATGCAGCAAAGCCCTGCGCATTGCCCTGCGCTCTGATTGCTCAGCTTTGAGTGGCCCCAAGCCTGCGATACTTCAGCCAAAGTTTAAAATGTCATTTGGTCCAGTATGCGCAACTGAGGCGCGGGACATATTGCTTACTCAGAGTCTGAGAGCTCACCTATGCAACGTTCTGGAACTTCCATGCAGGTCTGATGCATACGCGCACAGTCAGCGCATATCAACCCCTGGCTGTGCTGATGAAACCTCGACTTGAGCCCCGGGACACGCCGCGGATTCTTATGATTCATCCAAAGGCCTCGGCGTCTGCTCAGTCTCGTCCTTCACGGCAAATCACAGCAAGTAGCTGTCGGTAACTGGATCGCCGACTTTCTGCTGCAAATATGAACTTGTGTCTCCAGAAATTGAAGGAGAAAACTGTTGGGGTATGTAGCATAGATATTTATGTGGAGGGCTTATGATATTTTCGCTTGGCGTTGACTGCAAAAGTTGAGATGAACCCACACTTGACGAAGCCATAATCTGGACTAGTGTGCGCACCAGTCAGCTTGAAGAACTCGCTATTGGGCATAATGACGGCTAAACAAGGAGTCTATTGGAAAATTGATGTCTCTCGCCCAAAATAAATGAACGTCCAGTTTAGACTTTGGTCATCGAATGCACTCAAGATCGGCTTTTCAGCAGACCCTTTACTTTTCCAGAAACAGAATTAAATCTGCAAGCATAGTTCGTCTCAGTCAGTGACAAGCAGGCACGAATTTTTTATTTTTCTTTTCAATTTTACAGAAGCGAAACTGTGTAGGTACTCATCTGAGAACAAGAAATGGTCACCAGAGACATCTTGGCTCTTCCAATCATCATCAAGCTTTTGAACGTCGACCAACGGGCCTGGCCAGCTCCATACCGTTCCATGCAGCAGGGAAACATCGCCGCGGCTCGACCGAAAATACCCTCAACCGGGTGATCTCTTCTTATGCGCCGTCCATCAAGGCGCTCGCACACAGTCAGCAAGAAGCAAGGGTGCGAAAAGGCACACATGGCTCACTCATCATCGCCACGATGCACACGACACCAGGGGCAGGGAGCGCAGGGAGCGCAGGGAGCCTTGCTGGGGTGACGGATGAAAGGAATGACGTGAGGAAGGCAGCGGAGGGTCATCCACTTGTTGGGGTGCTGGACATGCCGACTGCAAAGCAGGCAGGCAGGTCATTCAATCATTGAAGAAGTGCAGTATCGCCCACATGGCATGCCACGGATTCGCTGATCATCGCGACCCTTTGAGCAGCGGACTCATCCTGAGAAAGTGCGATGAAGGGATAGAGGAACAGGATCGGCTCACGGTGCGCAGCGTGGTGGGGCTTAACCTCGCGAACGCGCATGTGGCGTATCTGTCTGCCTGCTCGACGGCGGAAAACAAGGAGAAAATTTTGGCAGATGGAATGATTCATGTAGTCAGCGGTTTCCAAGTTGTCGGGTTCCCGCACGTTGTGGGCTGCCTATGGCAATCTGACAACACAACTTGTGTTACGGTGGCCAACAACTTTATTCGAAGCTGTTAGAAGGCGGAATGGACTGGCATGACGGCGCTGTGGCGTCAGCGTTGAAAGAGGCTGTGCTGGCTGCCAGGGAGGAAGACCTCCGTATGCCGCTATTTTGGGCGCCATTTGTTCATCATGGAGCTTGACTATTTGCATCAACGAGATCATCGTCAGTCCTCATTTTACAAGTGCTGCCTCTGAAATATGCCTCGAGATGGCCGGTATTTTCTTCTCTATATATACTTTTCTGTGCTTCACGAAATGTCGAAGTCGGTTTTCACCAACTGACAATGACTTCACTGCAGCCAAGCGCCGTCAAGATCATTCAGGATTCCAGGTAAATTGGATGGTAGGCTAGGCTTTCGGCAAGACTCGAGGAATGAAGCCTTGGCTCACCACATCGACTGGAACGCAGGTCAAGGCAGCCTTCCTGCCTTTCCTATGTGTAAGCCTTCTTGTCTCACACCAGGCACGTATCTAGTGGCAGTGAAAATCGCATGTGGGCGCCTCAATTTCTACCGTCGCTGAAAAAGGGAGGTCTTCACCGCTCACTCCGACACGGACATTTGTGACCCCTTCCAGTCTCCCTTCCCAATTTTCAGCTTCGTCCTTCAAACAGCCAGCCGCTCTCCTATTCCCACATGGAGTTCACGCTTGCTTTCGGTGCCGTCGGCGACTTCATCGCCGTTCTGGAACTTATCAAGAACATTGCGGCAGCGCTAGATGATTCTTGTGGATCAAGAAAAGAATACCGAGGCGTCGCACAGAGCCTCAAAATTCTCGAAAGTACGGTCCGGCAGATAGAGAAGCTTTGTCATGATCAGGAATTACGGGGTGAAGTACGAACGCTTGCTTTGCGCCAGGTTGAGGAAACCAGGCAATGCTTAGTAGGCTTTTGCGACAAGATTCGAAAATTCGGGCCTAGCTTTGCCAATCATGGGACAAACAACGTATTGAGAGATGCCGCTAGGAAAGTCCAGTGGAGGCTAGAGGAGAAAGAGATTGAGAAGTTCCGCGAGGAATTGCTACGACATGCGATATCGATGAATACGTTGTTGGAGCTTACAACATTGTACGGTTCATCTCGTAACAAAATTATTTCCTGCGGCAATGCTGACTTCTAATAGGTTTACTATCCGTCAAGCCCACGTCGCTACTATCCAGAAGATATCTGGTAGCGAGAAGCGCACAGCAGCTATCATCCAAGACACCAACCAGTCACTTATGGGGTACCTAGGAGTGATTGGTCGGCAGGTTCTCTCAAGGCTCGAGTATGTTTCGAGTTTAGGGATAGATTTAATGAACCTGACAACTCAAATTATGGCTTTAGTGCTTGCAGTCTCAGCCGACCTTAGTCGTATAGGAACAGGTACGATGTGGCTAGACAGACCGATGAGCGACGAAGACTTTGTTTTCGAGGATGCCACAGGAAGAGTCTTTCCGATATATCTTAGAACTATCATGTCATGGGAGGTGTTCGAGTTCATTATCGTCGACCGCTTCAAAGGCAAGAAAGGCTCCCATCGAATCCAAAAGGGCCGCTATACGTTGCAGGAGCGAGCCACTGGTCGAGAAATGGATCGGTCACTCGACTGGGAGAGCGCGTTCTCACCCTATCAGAGAGTTTCTATGAGCCTGATATGTAGAGATGCACGACGCACTATGAAATGGGCGACGTCAGCAAGCTGCCCGAAGTGCGGGACGACATCGCCAAACGAGGCGGGCGTTGAAGTACAGTGGTAAGCTCTCTAGCCTGGCGCCCAGCTTGCCGTCACTGACCCTGAAAAGCCAAGAATGCAACATGTTCTTCAAGACGGTGTTCGAGCCAAGCTGCAAAGTCTTCCGGAGGTCGAAGGCCTTGAATGATTTGAAGGCCAATGATGGAACGGTCGCAAACCATGGACGTAAGAAAGGCCGCCGAAGAAACAACTCAATGATCAGAATTCTCGAGGAAGACTCAGATTCGGACTCGGACGACGAAGACTTCCAAGGCTTTGTGAGAATCCTGCTGATCTCGAAGCTTGCCCCAGTTGGGCACTCCGCTAGGCTCTTCGAAGATGAGGCGATTGACGTCCCTGTAGATAGGATGCTTGAGGTTCTCAAAGGTTTGGCCGATCCAGAGTTTCGCGGGGCTGGGTTGAAGAGCGCGATGGTACCTTTGGGCAAGATGTTTTCAAGCTCGGAAGTAGAGCTTAAAAATGCTCCACAGCATTCATGCTGACATGTTGCTATGGAAGTACGGTGGATGTTGACTAGAAATCTCACGTAGGCACTTTCACTTTAAACCCAAAACAGTCTTTATCACAGACTCTTCTGGCATCATCGCCAATATTTGTGATGGTAGAAACACTACCTTTTCTCATGAATGTTTTGTTCAGGGGTCTATGTCAGCACTGAGTTAGAGGGCCTGTATTTGTGTGTGTATAGGTGTGTAACTTTACGCCGGTGCGTCCCTGTTCCCTAGGACAAAGGGCGTTCAGAAGTCACGTAATCTAATCCTATTGAGCACAAAGTTTTATTGGAAACGTAAGAAAGATAGGAGGCCAGATGTCGAGTGAGTACCTAATGTTGCGCAATGGCCGTATGTGTTAAATGTTTGCGCGCATCCCAAAGTCTCAAATTCCATGGGTCGATGGTCCCTACCATATGTTCTTTCCCTGGTATACTTATCTCGTGTAATGCCTGAAACTTGTTTAAAACAGATTTCTGGGACAATCTTCCAGTAGGTATGCGAATTCCATTCATAAAACCTCGACGCGCAAGTACTCATTCAGCAGCAAGGCTGTAACCCAATGACACTGCCAAATTCGCAAAAGGGCATCGGGCCCGCTTATTGTTGCGCCCCTCTACATATACGTATGTACCCAATCTGACAGACACTCCCACATAGATGTCATGCAGTCGTGACCCCTGTCAGTAAAGAAAGCCTCGATTATGCAATTGCAAGGTCTGAAGTCTGACGAAGGCGACTGCTGCCAAGGCGCGGGGATTTTCAACCAGTTGCAGCCTGGGCGGGAAAATTGTCTGTCACAACCAAAGCCTACACATCCTCCCTGAAGCCAACTATGTTATGCTCAGTTTGTGCAAACATTAAGTTCAGGGATGTTTCTCTCCAACCGGACCAATGCTTGCCAACATGGTACTACCTATTTCGATCTCAGAATGTAACGGCAGATATTCACGGGTCATTCTACCCATATTCTCACCAGCCGAGTATCAAGGCACTGCGAGCCGCTGCAGAGGATGGCTGTCACCTATGCGCACTATTACTCGACAACTTCAAGCACAGTATCTTTGGTGACCGCAGTAGGCCTCCTCGTGTGCTCCCAGAGAGTGCAGTCGAGATCCGCTGGTATCCAGATGTTCGAATCGGTATTGGGAATGACAGGGCGACATATTGCTGTCTAGCTGCATTTCTCCTAACGAATCCCAGCTTGTTCCAAGTTCCGTTTCACTTCACGCAGTATGAAGGTCGGGTTGCTCTTGCTCATGTCTTCAAGGCATAGTATGATCCAAGCTAATCACCACTACAGGCGGGATCAGCTCCATCCTGACATCGAAAGCAGCCAAATCTTCATGGGCAACTGGCACAGATGACGATTTTCGTCTTGCAGCTTCTTGGGCAAAGCGATGTCTCGCAACCCATCCTTCTTGCAGCCTAGTTACTAATCCTCTGGCCCCGCTCCCCTCTCGTGTCTTGGACGTCATGGCAAAAAGCTGTCCATCGGGACTCCGCCTTGTTGACGGTGCCGGACGCTTCGGCCCATACATTACGTTGAGTCATTGCTGGGGCAAGTCGACGATTATTACTACAAAGCAGGCTACTATTACACAAAGAAGACAGTATGTTCTCCTAGAGGACTTATCTCAGACCTTCCGCGATGCTGTTATTTCTTCGAGGGCATTAGGCATTCGGTATCTGTGGATAGACTCGCTTTGTAAGTCTTGTGCTTGTAGGTATTCTTGGTGTCGTTCTGCTGATACATGTCCTTTCTAGGCATCATCCAAGATTCGAAAGATGACTGGGAGTTTGAGGCTAAAAGAATGTGTCAATACTACACCAACTCCCTCATGACCATCTCCGGGGTCAGTTCATCTGGTGGCGAGGGCGGCCTGTTTGCGACACGGCATCCCGGCCTTACCTCTCCGATACCGACAGAAATTACTTTCCCTGAAGATGGAAAGATGAAAGGGTTCGCGCATGCACTATACTTTCCCGACCCGGCACGCGATATCTGGGGCGACCATAAGCCTCCGCTATGGACAAGAGCGTGGGTTGTCCAGGAGCGCGTCTTGTCACCAAGACTGCTTTTGTTCTCCTTGACACAGATGAGCTGGCAGTGCCAAGAAGAAATTGCATCAGAGAATATTCCAGAAGGTAGGCCTTTGGAAAGCAGCAGAGAAGATAAGGACATGCGGTGGTCGATCATGGGTTGGCAGCGTGCGCAGTCTACATCCCAGATTGGGGAAGACCTGTACTCATCGCCTGTCGCATCCCACAGACTCTATCACGGCTGGTACGAGATCGTACGGGAGTACACGCACTGCAAATTGACCATGCCATCCGACATCTTTCATGCCGTTGCTGGCATAATGCAGGCACTTCAGTTCGCGCTGAAGGATGAGTATGTCTCCGGACTCTGGAAAGGCGACATACACCGGGGACTCATTTGGGTGGTGGCAGAAGGAGTCAAGACCCAGAGAGAATTAAGGTCATATCGCGCACCGTCGTGGTCATGGGGCTCGCTGCCGGGGGCTTGCAGGTTCGTTCTGTCTAATGCCCCTAGAGAGTTCATTGATACGAGATGGCTGGACATTCTCGGCATTGAAGCGTTGAGCCAGGATGAGCCACGGCCGCTGCTGAGAGTAAGAGGTCGACTCAGGAAGGCGTATTACGTGCCCTATGTTGAATACGATTTCCAAAAGCACCTCCCGGCAAAGCTCAAGCGGGGCGACGACCTGGTCGACGCAGAGACTGGCGAGTCTTTAGGGGCAGTGACGATTGATAACAATGAGTTGTCCCTTCTCGTTGAGTTGTGGTGCCTCCCCGTCTGTATTGTCAGGTCCAATGTCCCAGGGCACGTCCGTAAGCGAACGGCTGTGGGGTATCTCGAGTACAGCTGTCTCGGGAAACATCGCAACATGAAGTCGCCTCCGGTCTGGATTGAAGGATTGGCCTTGCAGTGTCTTGACAAAGAGAAACACGTGTATATGAGGGTTGGAAAATGGCGATGTGAAGACCTCAAGTTATTCCGGTGGTCCAGGTCTCGTGCACTATCCATCATCTAGAGCATGTGAAGAGCAAAGTCGGCGCCGGAAGCACGAGTGGGGCTGCTATCGGACCCGGTCCCGGCGCTAACGGCCAAAAAGCGCCCTCTTCTCGACCGCATGTTTGTCGCACCTTTGCTCAATGTTTTGCTCTTTTGAAGTAAATTAAACACAAGTAAAAACCCAAGAACCAGTGAAAAGTTTTGGCAACAAATCTATTGACGCAATGATTGCTGAGAACCAAAGTAAACATCCAGTATGGGGTAGTATTCCTTAATATTTATTGGCAGATCTCAATATTAGAAAGCCGACCATATCCACATCTGCTCAAGATACTCGGATAGCATGTAACTCTAACCCTGATTTTTTGCCCAAGCCTCAGCCATAAACCTGTCAACAGAGATTGGCTGAATGTCTGGAAACTTATCGTTCAACCTTCTGTCCTTTGGCAGAAGCATTTTATTCTGAGCGATGCTTAATCCCAACATCGCAGCCATCAATACTGAGTCCATGCCACCATACGAAGCACCATCCTTGAACACGAGCGTGGCCTTCCCTGTTTGAAGGTCTTCAACTGGGTCATAGACCACATCAAACTTGTCACCTAAGTAATATCAGTTTCTCGTTGTCTCGGGTAAAGCTTAGGGTACCCGTGTTACTCACCAGTAACCTTCTCAGCCAAGCTCAACAATTCATTCATGCATGTATCGGCGCCGCTGATAATACTCCACTCAGGCCATGAAGTCTCATCTAGAAGACGATCAAGAAATCGAGCAAGATCTTTGGAGTATGTCACACTGAACTGCTCATTGCCATTTCCAGGGATAGCGGCCTTTCGAGCGGGCACGTTGAGGCCCCATTGGAATGGTCTCAAATGGCTTGGAATGTTTGGGAGGCCGAAATAGTCCATGAACATACCACTAGCCACGCGTGTGAAGACTAATCCTGTCTTGGCAAGGGCCTTAGCAGCACGCAGGCCAGGGCCAGTCATGGCATCTTCGATAGTTTCCCTATTTCACGTCAGAATAATCAGTCACTGAGTCCGCGTTTTCAAATACCCCAACGGCACATATCCCGCAAACTCGCTTGGGATGAATCTCCGTGTGATCGGTGACAGATCTGCAGCTGCGATGAGGTTCAGCTGCGATTGCTCAGAGGGTCCTTCGATGTTCAAGGTCGAGAGAATGGTGTCGACATTGTAAACTTCAAGAGTCTTTGAAGCCTCCTGGATGTCATCATAGTTGATAGCTACGAACCTGGGTCCGCTTGTTGAAGGTGGGGAAGGGACCTATTCTGCAGTCAGCGTCTGTTGTGGCTATAGCTTATTATTATTAGGTTCCCCACTTTGCGACAAAGTACAATGAAGTCTTTACCAGACCTCACCAGTTGATCCACGATAGTCCTACCTACATCGCCGGTGCCACCAGCAATCGCAACGACCATATTGAATGATGCCAAATAATGATAGACTGAGATGCAGACTGCAACGTTGACCACGCTGAGAAAAGAGGAGAAGAAGAATGCTCTGAGGAATGATCGCCTGCAGAGTGCTAAATATTTCACGAGTGTCAACCGACAGCATAAGACACACCGGACTTCGGCGGACGAAATCATAGTAGATTTGTCATGTTGTGCGGAGCGGAGCTCTAAACTTACCGAGAGAGACAGGATGTGGAACGGAGTCTGAAAGCTAAGAGCACCAATAGTGGATGTTTCGGAGGCCGCAGGGCGCGATGCCCGAGTCGTACGTAGACCGCCTAAATTAGGCGTAATAATTGCAGCTTTGGGCCACCTTGTGTCGGATAGTAGACTTGTTGATGTTTGAGTGAACGCCAGCGAGAAGAACAAAAGGCTCCGGAGAGGATTGTCTAATGGAGGAGAGAGATACAATGGCAATACGGAAAATCACGAAGGGCCAGCCACAACGGGCCCGAATTGTAGGCCTAGCGTAACATTTCACAAAGACGTCGAGGGAGACGACGCCGCAGCCGTCTTCGCTCAGGATCGATTGCTGCCCCTTGACCATGACGACTTGAAGAAGCTAGCCGACATGATCCGCATCGTACCTAACTTTCCGCGCCCAGGGATCGACTTCCGTCACGTTCTCGACATCGCCCAGAAACCGGGTGGGTTAGCCCTCTGCACATCTCTGCTCCGATCTCACTTCGTAGGTGATTGGGGCAAGGTTGATGCCATCGTCTGCTGCGAGGCAGGTGGCTTCATCTTTGCGTCAGCACTGGCGTCGCAACTTGGTCTGCCACAGGTGCCCATCCGCGAGGCCGGTAAGCTGCCCTCACCTGTGGTTTCTGTCGCCAAGTCTGCTTCGCACAAATCCTCAGGCGTGAACGGCGTGCATGAGAGACGCATTGAGATGGAACGTGAGGCACTTCCAAGGAGGGCATCAGTTATGGTTGTGGATAATGTATTTGCTTCGGGCGTGACGATGTGTGCGGTGTTGGACTTATTGGGGTAGGTTGGTGTTGACATGAAGCATATCAACGTAATGATTATGGCCGAGTTCTCTCTACATCGTTGGAGGGGGCTATTACGTAGCCATAAATTCGGGTTAGTCAATGCTCAAAGCATTTCGGTCTTTGGGGGTGCATGATATTTTGACAAATCAAGCAAGGCTTTGAACGGTGGCGATAATGAGATGTGAAAGGGAGTATCTTAATGCAGGGGGGATGCTTATAGAGTTTCTCAATAATTAGTGCCAATTCTAGAAGCTTTCGCTCTTCAGACATTTTCTTCACAAAATTGGTGCATGTGAGGAAGCCGAGTTACTCTGAGATGAGGACCGTGACGTAGCTCAAAGGGAGGTATCAATTAGTAAAATTCGAACCTTCAAGCGAAAAGATACATCTACTTAATCAGTCTTGGTTATAAACAAACATAAAAATAGCGTATCATCCACTCAGGAAAATCATGTTAAAAGGCACTAGATATGAGCTCCGTATCTAGGTATGTCAACATCTGAAGGTATCGGCATAATGTGATGTACCGTCTTTCAGTTTGCCATAGTTAATCTACCTTGCAGAAACAGCGCTACATTTGTGCTTCGCTGATTTGGACTCTTAAGTATTTAACAAATCAAGAAGTTACGGGTGCCCCTAAGAAAACTGTTTGGTTCCATAGGTCGGACGCCGGCGTGAACCACAGAACCTTTATCCAAACGATGTTCCCCCCGATATCTAACTCGTTTGGAATTTCCAGCAATTTCAAAACGTCCTCCTTCATTTCGAACAGGCTGCGCTTCCATGATCCAGCTTGACAAGCCTCATAGCTGGATAGAACCTCCTCCGCGGCTTCCACGGGTGGTATGAGATCCACGCTGTGAGCGAATCGCAGCCGTTCAGGGGGTTTGGCGGACACCTTTATTTTGTCCTGCCCGCGGAGAAAAAAACTTTCCAATCTAATTTCTTCTTCGACTGTGTCGCAAAGGTCCAGAATATCTTCGAAGAAAGAGTGATCTTTACCACCTTGAGTTAAGACTCGCCTTTTCACCCTGGAAGTCTCCTCAAACCACTCGTATGACACTACGAGAGGATCTTTGGGCTTCTTGGGCCGCGGCCAATGGGGTGTAAGCATTTCGAAGCAAGTGACAAGCCTGTGGAGTCGTTCAGACACATGCGCACGTGGCGAAGCAAGCTGGTAACGCGAATCTGACACGTTGTGGTGTAATGCGTTGAGATAGGACGTCATCATGTTACCGTCCATCGGAAATTCAAAACCATTAATCGGGAGCTTTTCGGAAACCAATTCAGTTTCCACATCCGGACTAAAGTGGGCGTGAAGCTGGGATTTGCTACCAAGAGCATCCCAGGCGAAGCGCCCAAAAGGAAGCAAGCACTCCTTTTGAAAGGTTCTGTGATCTTGAGGATAGTTCCGACAATAAAGGTTGAAGACGTGACACAAGACAGCGTCGTCGACCTCCAATTCAATACCACCATTTTGAGTGTTTATGAACCCGTCTGTTGGAGGTTTCCGGTCAACCACTCTCTTCTTGTTGCCGCCAATTTCAACTTCCGTGTCGGGTTGGATGCCCATGGCGAAGAGAAAGTAACCCCAACACGCCGTTCCAGACGCAGGCAAAGTTGGTCCGGAGCTCGAACTTGACCTGGGTCTCTGCCAGCTAGACCAGTCCCAGAGCAGGCTAAATCCTCGTTTATCGTGAGCGACCTGTTGCTGCTGCTCTTCTGCAGATGCAGGAATGACTCCATCAAGTGACACGAGGTATTCTTCGAATTCCTTCAGACGAAGCACCGGGATGTTGCAATAACCGTTGCTATCCAGCATTCGTTCTTGCCAAACTCCCAGGCTTCTTTTCAGGTCCTTGGCTTTAACCACATTCTGCTAAAGCATAGCAATAGGCTCGCGAACCAGGGTCACAAGCGTGCCAGCTAGATTGAGAGTCTGTTCAATATCGCTCTCGACTCGTGAGACATCTGAGCCGGATGGCTGCCCAGGAGGCTGTGCCATTTCGTCGAAGTGTCGTGGTTCTTGCTAGCTTGCTGTTGTCTGCCGGTGACTGGTCGTACGATCTAAATTGATAGTTGGTTAGAATGTTTTGCTCGTAGACGATGTAAAGTTTGACTCACTTGAAACCGCAAGAACTTCACGGAGCAAGAGCTGTAGGAGAGATTTCCACTTGGGCCCGGACGGGGGGCGTATTCTTTCAATTTACGTAACGAGAGGCCAGTGGTATTCTTCGAAAACCGTCTCTGCCGCACAACTGACCGCGAAGGTCGAGTTCGGGGTGGCGGATGTGAAAGGCGAGATGGCACTTTGTTGGGAAAAGAGGGAAGAGCGAAAGGGAGTGATGTACCCCGCAGGCGAATGCTGCCCAACCTTGGCTGGCCTAGGTAATCGGAATCGGTATTACGATCACCCAACATCCAGGCATCGAATCGATGTTCAATACACACTCAATCTTCCATTCGTCGGGGTCAATGTCAGGCCCACTTTGTCACGCAATCTGTATTGCCCCAAAGGTGTTCGTGCAGATGATAAATGAGACAGGCGCGCCTGGCATCAGCACAAAAAGTGTTACGTACAGGTAACGCTCAGGGGAGATTTTCTGCCAGCTGAAGGCGGCCTCATTGCGGCTGGGGCACAGAACTCCACGCTAAATATTTGATCAAGCATTGTTTGACTTCCAGATCACGGTCATGGTTCGTTTCGAATCTTCCTCTGCGAATTAGCTGGAAAATCGCATATCCAACCTACGATGAGAGCGACAGGTGCCCGCATGTGACACAAGAACATCGGGGCCATTCGAAATACATCCGAGAGGGTTTCCCATTCCGGAGAAATACAAGCCCATCTAAATGGCCTTTTACGGCTGAGAGAGCTTTCAGTATTGTGGGTCATCAGAAATCACACTCATCTAGTACATTAATCACGCTTCGCGTTCCCTTCATGCAGGCTGCTGGTGTATTCTCGTCAAGGCCTAGCTTGTGTGGCATCACATCCAGTATGCCCTATACATCCGTCTTTCGTGCTGAGTTGGTGACGGCGTGAATGGGCATACAGATAGTCGGGTTAGGACGGGCGAGGTTGATTTTGAGCACCGAGCCGACACATGGACGGAGCGTTGCAGCAGGAGATGAAGTGAAGTGAAGGGCCGGCGCCCCACTCGAGCGGCCCCGCACCGAGGCCGGACCGCTGGACCGGCATCCATGGGTGAGGTGAGCCGCCAGAGAAGCCAATGGCACTCTCGAACGCGGACAGAGAGCGGTGGTGTGGAATCTGTAGAAGACCGGGGAGTCAATGCATCGTGCGGCGAGCAAGACACTCCTGTCCCACAACGGTGACATACTGATCTCAGTATTTGGACTGAACGACGTGGCGCTGATTTGGTCTTCGATAATAACTGTGGTTCTCACGACCCTTGGAACCGCAAAAATGGGTAGCGAAACAAAGTGCAATCCTCCAGCTCCAATGACCAGTGGCTGGTTGTGGATTATGCAGTGGCTGCTTACTGCCGATCTTCCAGTGAGATGACGAGTGCCACTGCCGACCCAGGGAGGCGATATCCGCATTGTGACATCACCGCTGATTCCTCAGCACTGCGGGAGAAGCGTGGCTCATGCGAATAATTGAAGATGTGTTCAAAATTGATTGCAATACTGGATATCAACATCAACGCCATTTTTCCATCCGCCGTGACTCGCTGATATATCCCATAGATGGACCCGAATTCCCAAACAAAGCGGTATCATAGAAAGCAAACATAGCCAATCCTTAAGCCTAAACACCGTGCCCTCGTAGAACGTACAATTACATTCCATTCCCTGAACCATTACCGCCCCGCCTGCGCGTAGTCTGCAGGATTATACTGATACGCCTGATACGCCGTCGGGCCTTTCACTCTATGCTGCGACGCGTCCGCCACCTTGATCGGGTCCCGGCGGTGCTCCTCCTGCGTCTCCGCATGCGTCGCCAGCTCGGACGAGAAGCCCTTGTGATCGAGCCCGGGGCTCGCGTAGCCCCCGCTGCCGTCGGAGCTCATGCTCGTCGGGCGGCTGCTCTGCTGGCTTGGGCTCGGCTGGCCCTGCGACCAGCGCCACGAGTTCGGGTCCGGCGAGAGCTGCGAGCTCTGCTGCGACATGGAGTTGCGGTCGTACTGCGGCGGGGAGCCGGAGCCCTGCGGCTGCGGCGACGGCGGGTAGAGCGTCTTGTTCTCGGGCGGGTGGTAGAAGTTCCCCGGCAGCTCGGCGATGAAGGAGGTGTGGCCCGGCGCGGTGTGTTGCTGGTTTTGCGGGGAGCTGGGGAGCTCCATGGGTTGTTGGTGTTGGTGTTGCTGGTACTGCGGCGCGTAGTTGCCCTGCGAGCCGGGGCGGCCCATGCTGGCCATGGAGATGGGGCGAGGCACCTGGTAGCGCGGGGAGGAGACAGACTCGGGGCGGGGGCTCCCGTTGGGGCGCTGAGGCGGGAAGGTCGGGGACCGCGCGCCGCTGATGCCGGTGCTCGTCCTGTCGGCGGGGTTGATGGTCTTGAGCTTGCCGTCCTCGATCATGGCTTGTAACACGCCGGCGTCGAGGAGCTCTGCCTTCTTGATGATGCGCGAGACCATCTCCTTGCTGGCGGCCTTGAGCTGGGTGCGCACGAAGCTGGTCATGGTGACGTTGCAGCGGATCTCGATATCTTCACGAAGATACAGGCCGTCGACGGGGACGCCGAGGCCGGCCATGCCAATCTCGGGCTGGTGCGGGGGCTCGACGCCGGGCTGGTTGCCGTCGATGCGGTACTTGATGCGGATGTCGATGTTCATGGGGGCGTAGGTGTGCGTCTGCAGGCCCCAGGGCATGTCGTGGAAGCAGCCGTTGAAGGAGATCTTGCCGGAGCCCATCTTGCCGATTCCGGGGATGAACTGGACGCGCTCGGTGATCTCGTACCAGGTGGAGTAGTACTCGTCGGCGGCGGCGTCGCGGGGCGCCTTGATGGGCTTGTGGTCGAGGACGAGGGGGTTGAGGGTGATGACCTCGGAGTGGGAGTGGAGGATGTCGATGGCGAGCTGGCGGGGGATGAAGCCCGGGATGGGGGTGATGGTCGTGTAGACCTCCTTTTTGCGCAGCATCGTGACGGGTCGCTGGGCGCAGAGCGCTTTCCTCGTGTCTTTCGTTGAGTTCGTCTGGGTGGTCGGTTCGCGTCGACGGTGATGCTGGTGTTAAGGGGCGTCAATGGATGGTCGTCGGCGGTTGTCTGTCGAGAGTCGTCGTCGGTGGTGGTGGTGTAGGATCGCAAGTCTGTGGGAGGAGAAATGCGCCAGACATGAAAGAAGGATGTTGGAGGTGAGATAGATAGGGTATTCTGTCTGCTGACGGAGGTGCCGCTGATGATTAGGCATTTGATCGCGGCCAAGGATGCCACAGCCCCCCGGGCCGGGACCTCTCCATTGTGCTAGGTTGGCATGGTTGGTTTAGCTCTCGGCCTGGAGCTAAGGAGGAGGGCAGAAAGCATGGGCATCTGCAATCCAGCGAAACACAGACAAACACCACACACCTCTAGACAGGCGCAAAAAGATGCGCAGACTCTCTGAGGGGAGGGGCGGCGCAGGGCAGGGCGAGCGGTGCGGTGCAGGGAGGGAGGCGTTGTTGGTGGGGGGTGGCAGGGTTCGGGGTTTCTCTGTCAAGGACGTACTTTGTGAAGATGCATGTGGCCGCCGTCCGGTCTCACGTCATCTGGCGCACGGGTGCAGATGATCCGTCTCCGGTGTTGCGGTCTCAGAGGGGCAGCTCGTAGGGATTTCAGTCTTTTAGCAGACAGAACCCTCTGAAGGATCCGTTTGTGAGTGCTGTAGGTTCGCCAAGCCAAGGCCAGCCCAGGCCGAAGGATCACTAGAGCTTCTCTTGTGTGGAGTATTGGCCAATGAGAAGCCGCTGCTGTCGTCCGGACTGTGAGCGTTCCGGCGCAGGAGCCACACATTGAGGTGCACAAGCCACGAGTTGTGCACCATGCCAGCTGGCTATCCGTGTTTATGCATGTTTATCCCATCTTATCCACGTTTATCCATGTTTGTTTCTTATCCAAGGATGTTATTATGGATGTTTTTTTTCATGTGTCTCTGCTGTCAAAGTCATCCCTCGGTGGATTCAACACTCATCAATGTCACTCAGCCCGACAAAACAGGGTCCTCCGAGACACCCCAAGAGCTGACGACCGGGGTCATTGTTGGAACGAGGAGCTTGGTTGCTTGGTTAAGGTGCCATTGTCACCTCTTGTCCCTGCTTTTACCTCATTGCCAACACCGTGGCACTCAAAAGACCACTGCCGTTGACGGCATTCCCACCCCGTCTCCGCCGCAAATCTTCAGCTCGCCCCCTGATCTTCCGTGATCTCCAGCTGCTCTGCGGCTTGGTCGTCCCCGCTTCGGGGGTCTGAGACGGCGGCCAGTCCGGACACGACCCAGATCTTCAATTTTTCTTTCATGGTTTTTTTTTTTTTCCAAGGCCCCAACGTCTCCGGCACCGATGTTAGGAGGCGCCCCCGTTCCAACCATCGCGGGGCGCCGTTCCCACGCCGCAACGCCCCGCGACGCCTCAAGGTTTGGGCCGTTGAACTTTGGTCTTGGCTGCCCTTTCACCCTTCTTTCGCACCAAATGCGAACGGTGAGGTTTGACGTTTCCTTGCAACCAGATCGCTGGAAAGCTCGGCTGTCTTGGAAGAAATGTCTTGACTCACCTAGATCGCCCAACGCCCGCAAACGCCGCGTTGCTTCTTTTGACGTGTGTTGCACCGAAAAAAGTGCCACGAAAGGACGTCCGGTGCCGATCATCCATCTCTCACCGACGTCCGGCGACGCCAAGCCGTCCGGGCCAGCTCCTTCGTGTCGCCGGACTGTTCAGGCCGGATATCACGTTCCCCCTACGGCATCGGTGAGGGAATATCTAGAAGGCACTTCCCATTTGGCTTTTTTCTTGGTTTTTGAGCGCCGCCGCATCATGTGCCGGTAATCCGCCAGCTGACAAACACAAGACGTCAATATCCGTCCAACCCTCACAGTCGCATCGCAGCGGAGCTCCAATCGTCAACCTGCCTTTCACCATGCAGATTGCAGATTGCAGAGCAGAGCTACCCCATTCAGGCAGCTGCATGCGATATCTTGCATCTTGACGTTGGCATCACCACCGAATCATCCGCGGCAGATTCTATCTCGCAGGATGCTGGCTCATTCGGCCGAGGTCAAACCCCGTGCCCCCCAAACTCCGAACCCCAATTCTCCAAAATCCAGCTTGGAAGTGTCAACGCCAAGCACGTCCCTGTCGCTCAATCCCACATGGACCTGTCTCAAAAGACGCAGCTCGCTCAATTGCCCATGTGGCTGACTCGACCGAGGCATGCTGTGCTGTTTCACACCCTCATCCCTTGGGATCCAACTGCAGAGCAACCTGAACAAGCTCCAGCTCCGAACCGTAGGGTCGCTACGGGTGCGTGGTGTTGGAGGTGGGTTCCCGGCCGGGACACCGGTCTGCCCACCAAAAAGATCGGAAGCATTCACGATCCGGATCTTTCTGCGATCCTTTTGGTCAATGGTCACCGCTCTCGCCGCTGCACAGAAGGAACAGGAACTGTGCCCTGTGGCACTTTGCGAATTGTAAGCTGTTGACGCGTTCTAGGGCCGTACCGGGATTTTGACAGCCGAACACTGCGCCGCCTCTAGACGGCCGATGATGAGATGAAAGATTGAGTGTTGCTGCTCCCGTACTCTTCACCTGCTGAGCCACGACAAGCTCAGCCTCGAGTGCCTAAGCTTCTGCATTGCACGATGCTCAACTCAATTATGTGATCAATTCATGCCCCAACAATAGCCCATCAACTCCAAAGGTCAAAAAATTCATTCTCATCAACCGACATGCACTGCCGTAGATTTTTAGCTTCACGCTCCGCGCCATTCAAGCGCAAAAGCGCCTGCGCCTGTTCCCGAAACCCACGCGTCGCTTAACCACAAGGCTAATCACCAAACCCAAGATGCCATAAATAGATCATCTGACCTTTTCCGCGTACAAGACAGAATTCCGACACCTCGGAACTGACGTCCTCACTACTGCAAAACAGAGTTTAGCACGACACCCGAATTAGCCAGGCCAACCGCAAGTTTAGCGAGACGCTATCACTCACCAACAGCCCGTTCATCTCAACGCGACACGTTCGCAACGAGAACAACCACACACAGCAGACCTCAGTTGCCGATCCCAGCTGCCGAAGACAAGCTGGCCCGTCTACGGCCTCCTTGGCGGACTCCACGACGGACTCCACGACGGACACACCTTTCCATTGCAATCCAACCTCGCTGATTGGGCCATCTGGCTGTGCCCGGGGCACGTGGAGCCAATGTGGGAACTTGCCCTTCAATATTTTTCTTAGTGCCCTTCTTCCCCAGGATTGCGGGGAGGAATCTGGGGAATGCGGCGCGGGCGGATACGTGGATGACTTCGGCAAGTAATTCGCCAGCAAAGAAAGAGATGATCGATGAATGTTAACTTCGTTCACGATGTTTATCTGCTGTAGAGACGAGGCTTTAAGAAAGGTCTCGGCATCGCTGATCTCCCGCGCGGAATCAGAAACAAGAGATCATCGCTCTTGCATCTCATCGCGGACGATGTCACCGCGAACCACAATTGGAGGAGAAGCGAACGCAGCAGCAGCAGCAACGCAACGACGCATAGTGACAAATTCCTCAATGTTGCAACCAGAAAACCTGCATCCAATGCCGCAGCAAAAGCAAATCTGGCAGCTGCCACGCCTGCCTGCCTGCCTGCCCTCTCCCCCGGTCCGCGTCTGCAATCTATGTGATTTACCCCGCAGAAATATCCCATGTCCATTTCCACACACACACACTCATGGATCCCCGGGAAGCGACGAGTTGGAGCGCGCGGAACAGCTTAGAGCTGCAGCCTTTCGCGTCCCCCGGGTGGAGCTCTATCTGGATTTTGTGAGGGGGAGGGATCTTGGGGGTCGGCACTTATTCGGAGATGGTATTGATGTAACCTCTGCCCTGGGGGTTGATTGGAGTCCTTGCTGGAGGTATTAAAACGGGGTATTGCCATCGTGAGTCAAAAGGGAGAGAGTGCGCTGGCTTTGCTGTCGAGTTCGAGAGGTTGCTTGGGTTTTGATAGCAACCTGGAAGTGCCCTTCCTTTTTGAGCACACACGGTGTCGCAGCTTCCGTCCTGACTCGACAACATCGTGACTTCCGTTTTATCCTCGGTTACTTCTGGCCGTGCTGTCGAATTCCGGCATTTACGCCAGACCGTTCAATCGGCTTCACGGAACATCCTCACGTGCCCTCGGCTTTTCATCATTGAGCCGGGCTGTTCGCCCAACTGAGATATTGTGACGACAACACCTTGGCCATCTTCAAGACAGCATCTTCATCATGTCCTCTACCGAGAAAGAAACGCCCAAGGGCACCCACGTGGAAGGCGCCGACGGCATCACCCAAGTCCCCCTCCACGATGGAACCATCTCTAGCGCAGCCGGAAAGGGCCAGGTTGCTACTGACAAGTGAGCAACACTCCTACTCACCAAAGTAAACACAAGATACTGAAGACTCACAACCAGGTACGGCAACCCCCTCATCGAATTCGACCCCGTCGCAGAACGCAAGCTGCGCTGGAAGCTCGACCTCTACACTATTCCCACCGTCGCCCTGCTCTACCTCTTCTGCTTCATCGACCGCGCCAACATCGGTAAGCCCCAAACTCTCTCCCCTCCCCCATCGTCCATCTAACTCAACAACCAAAGGAAATGCCAGAATCGCCGGCCTCGACAAGGACCTCAACCTCAAAGGCTACGACTACAACATCATTCTCTCCACCTTCTACATCTCCTACATCCTCTTCGAGATCCCCGCCACCGTCCTCTGCAAGTGGATCGGCCCCGGCTGGTTCCTCCCCGCCACCTCCCTCGCCTTCGGCATCGTCTCCATCGCCACCGCCTTCTGCGAGTCCCGCGCCGCCATCTGCGGCGTCCGCTTCCTCCTCGGCATCTTCGAGGCCGGCATGCTCCCCGGCATCGCCTACTACCTCTCCCGCTGGTACCAGCGCGCCGAGCTCACCTTCCGCCTGTCGCTGTACATGGTCATGGCGCCCCTGGCCGGCGCATTCGGCGGGCTGCTTGCCTCGGCGATTCTCACGCTGGACCACTTCGGCACTCTCCACCGCTGGCGCATGATCTTCGCCATCGAGGGCATCGTCACCATCGCGCTCTCCCTCATCTCCTTCACCCTCACCGACCGGCCCGAGACCGCGCGCTGGCTCACGCAGGAGGAAAAGGACCTGTGTATCGCGCGCGTCAAGTCGGAGCGCGTGGGCACCACGGAGGTCATCGACGGCATCGACAAGAAGAAGCTACTGCGCGGCATGCTCAACCCCGTCACTCTGGAAATCTCGCTCATCTTCCTCTTCAACAACATCACCGTGCAGGGCCTGGCGTTCTTCCTGCCGACGATCGTGAGCACCATCTACCCGACCTTCTCGACGGTCCAGAAGCAGCTGTACTCCGTGCCGCCGTACGCCGTGGGCGCGTTCTTCACGCTGGCGTTCCCGGGGCTGAGTTGGTACCTGGATCGCCGGCAGGTGCTGATTGGGTTGTCGGCGCCGATGGTTATGACGGGGTATATTATGTTTTTGGCGTCGAAGGTGGCGAAGATTCGGTACGCGGCGACGTTTTTGATTGCGAGGTGAGTTGTTTTCCCTGACTTTGAGTTTCGATGTTGAAAATACTGACCACCCCACAGTTCCGCCATGGTCCTCGGCCCCATGTCCAACGCCCACATCAGCGCCAACGTCCTCAGCGACACGGCCCGAAGCAGCGCCATTGGGTTAAACGTAATGTGCGGCAATATCGGCGGCATCATCTCCACCTGGTCATACCTCCCCTGGGACTCGCCCGACTACCACATCGGCAACGGGCTCAACTTGGCCGCGGCTAGCATGATTTTCATCGTCGCCTTCACAGCCTGGTTCTGGATGAAATGGGATAACAAGCGCCGCGAGGATCGCAGTATTGAGGAGGAGCTGGCGGGTATGTCGGAGCAGGAGATCCAGGATCTGGATTGGAAGCACCCTGCGTTCAGGTGGAGAACCTGAGGTAGTGCGCCGGGTCTGCTGCGGTGACGACCGTCTGCGTGTGATGAGGCCGCTAGCATGGCTTCATTGATATCGAAAACTATTAGTATGAGAATTTTAAATACTCTACAGAGGGAAAAGGTGCTATGATGATGAATGTCCTAAGAGTTGAGTCGCTGCCGGTGTGATGATCGTCACATAAGATGGATTCCGTAGGACGCCAGGATTGGTGGACGTTCGCCTCAGACTTGCTCCCTAGCCATGTACAACGAAACGTGTCTCGAACTCGGAAAATCTGTAATCCAGGGTGCCTATCGGTCGTTCCAAAGAGAATTCTGGGAATTAATCTAGCTGGCTGCCCTGAAATTGTTTTTGCTCGTTCACAACAGCAAAATCACTTTCGTAGGGCAGCCAATAGCAACTCGCCAAGCCCGCCTTCTCGCCAACATGAAGATTTCTCACCGTCTCAGCCACAAATGTGCAACAGCGAAGTGTAAATACAACGACATGTCTGCGGGTATACGACGTGGCTAATAACAACTCGCGTCATGATGATTCCTCACATGAGATGCGGAGGCAGGCCCGCCCACCTGTCGATAAGGCGCGCCCAACCCATTCTTTTGTGCCTTCCATGGCAGCCCAAGTTGAAAGTACCGCACATCACCACTCGTAGGCAACGACGTTCGTTATTGACGTAAACAAGCCTCACTCAGCTAACTGCTCCTGCGAGAACGACACCAAGACCATGCCTCTGATGCTCTTTGGGGTTGAAGTAAGGTTCTCACTTCATGGGTTGTGCGAAACATGCGCACCGTCAACCTCAAGCATGCCCCTCACCCTTCATTGATAGACATGACAGTTTTATGCGTCCTGGTACATGCATTCTCGCCTGTCGAAGCATCGTTGCATAACTCTGACGAATAGGAATTTGGCCAGCAAACACCCACAGATTTAGCTAGGCTGAATCTGTGCAATTATGCCAATGGTTGGGCATATTTCAGCCACGCGAGATACCCGACCTGGTGCAATCATGCCAATCTGTGATACATCTTGCAAAAGGACCGCGCTGCCATGGAGTGGGGAAATCACCAAATGGAGCTCGAGCTGAACTTGTAAAGCAGGGAAGCACGGATGATCGACAAGTCTAGATGGCGGCAACGGCCGGCTAGCCGAACAGGGATGCTTGGCGACGTGGGATCACGACTTCGGTGAGTATCAGACCACACATTTCGTGCACCGCGATTCGTTCGGCGACATAATAATGAGGCTTCGGTGAGCGTCAGACCACTCACTCTGCCATGGCGATTCGCTCGGCGGGCGAGGCAGGAGCACGCAAAGTGATGACCACCTGGACTAACTGGATATTGTCATCAATAAATGCATGGCATTCAATATTCACACCGGAAGACCCATCATAGTGGAGGCTGAGCTGAAAACACCAGACATGTTGTCATCGTTTATTGGATGGTCGCCGTGTTCGCATGTGCAGGAGCGCCTGTTGGCGGCTAGAAGAGCATAAACCGACCCCATCTCGTACTCGTTGCGACTCGCCAGTCGCCACTGCAACATTTCCCGTTGTGGGTATACCGTATCTCTACCAAAGTGCATCAGTCTACAGCAGTGACTGAAGACATCCATTTCTCCAGGACCTTCACCAGGACCTTCACCAGGACCTTGAGACTTTCCTTCCCGAGCACACCTAATCTCCTCCAACTTCACTGTTCTTGCGAGACCAGCTACTTGGCGTTCGACAAAGCGTCTACCTCCACACAATCCTCTTGATATCGACATCCATATGAGAAGAAATCCGAGAAGCACCGAGCCTTGCGTACGTTGAGCCTGTGTATTTCAAGACTTGTTAAGGACATTTGCACTGACTTGTAGTTCACGCAGCATGGACGTCGCTACCAGCAGTGCAGTCTCTGCAGGTGAAGATGCGGCTAGCGGAGTCGACAGCAAAGACGCATACACCGTCGGATGGATCTGTGCCCTACCACTCGAGATGGCGGCCGCCAAATTGATGCTAGACGAGATTCACGAGTTCCGAGTCGAGCAGGATGACGGGGACCACAATGCCTACATACTAGGCCAAATGAAGGGCCATAAGGTGGTCATCGCCTGCCTCCCGAAGGGAGTTTATGGAACAGTCACGGCCGCCACGGTTGCCAAAGATATGCTCCGGACTTTCAAATCAATTCGATTCGGTCTAATGGTTGGGATCGGAGGCGGAGTACCATCCTCGGCGCACGATATTCGGCTTGGCGACGTCGTTGTTAGCATCCCTACTGATGTCGACGGAGGCGTGATCCAGTATGACCGGGGCAAAACAGGAAAAGAAGGGGAGTTCATACGCATAGGGTCGCTTAATGCGCCGCCCACCCTCCTTCTGACGGCTGCGGGCAAAGTGGAAACCAACCATTCACTAGGGGAAAGCGACATGCCCCAGCTTCTGGCCGAGGCAGTGGAGAAGATTCAAAAGCCAAAGATCAGGCAGAAATACGTTTATCAGGAGGAATCAAATGACTGTTTGTTCCGCCCAGAATACGAGCATGTTGATCCTGACATCGGCTGCAATGAGTGCGATGCTGCGCAGACGGTGCAGCGAGAGAAAAGAGATGATACGGACCCGGTGGCTCACTATGGCAACATCGCTTCAGGAAACCAGGTCATCAAGCATGCCGAGACCCGAGATCGACTGAGCAGGGAACTTGGGGTGCTCTGCTTTGAGATGGAGGCAGCAGGGCTGATGCAAGAGTTTCCATGTCTAGTGATCCGTGGTATTTGCGATTACTCGGACTCTCACAAGAATAAAAGATGGCAAGAATACGCCGCCGCAACGGCCGCGGCGTATGGGAAGGAGCTTCTGTCGGTGGTGACTCCTCAGCGCGTGGAGAAAGAAAAGCCCATTCTTTACGGTAGGTAATTCTGGTCTTTGACATAGGGCATTTAAATATCAATGAGCTATCAGCTATTATGAATGAGAAATTCTTCAGAGGACGCGGCCTTGCTAATAAATTTGATCGTAGATCCTCAAATTCACAACCTCTTGCTTGAGACGAGAGAAGCCATCTTACGCCACACGAAACGGCAAGAGACTCATTATGAGAATAACAAGAATAGAGAGTGTATCAACGGCCTCTTCCAAACTGATCCTGTGAACGACATGAAACGCATACTACTCGATAAAGGCGGTCTTCTCGAAGGCTCCTGCCAATGGATTCTGGACCTCCCCGAGTACCAGCGTTGGAACACAATTCCGCACGGCTCCAGGCTATGGATCAAAGGAGATCCAGGCAAGTGAAAGACGATGTTGATCTGCGGCATTATTGAAACCCTGGAGAAAAGTTCTCTTGAGGATATGTGTGCTATTACTTCTTCTGTCAAGCTACCGATTCGAGGCTGAATAATGCAACAGCAGTCATACGAGGCCTGCTTTATCAACTCGCAAGAAAGCATTCGTGGGTTCTCTTGAAGGTCCGCGAAAGATACGACATCGTAGGAAAGATGCTGTTTGAAGATGCCAATACCTGGTATGCTTTGTCCGATATTCTCCTGTCATCATTCCAAGATTCACGCTTAGAGGGTGTCACAATAGTTGTGGACGCCCTTGATGAGTGTGTAACAGACCGCAGAAAGCTACTAGGCTTCATACGGGCGTCATCTAAAAGCCTCATCAAATGGATCGTTTCAAGCCGCAATATCCCAGACGTAAGAGAGGCTCTTGCAAGCAGCTCCAGTACCGAAATTTCCATCTCGCTCGAACATCAACAAGACAATGTCTCTAGCACTATCCAGAACTACATTAAAAAGAATGTGGAGTTTCTGGCTAGTGTAAAGATGTACGACTACTCAACTCGATCTATGGTTGAGAGGCACTTGAGCGAGAACGCGAATAATACTTTCTTATGGGTGGCATTGGTCTGCAAGACACTTGGGGCTATCCAGGGCTATGAAGTCGAGATGGTTCTTGACGACCTCCCGGAAGGCCTCACCGCACTGTACAGACAAATGTTACGGGAGTTTTCAACATCGAAGCATAGCATGCTTCCCAGAAAGGTTTTGGCAATCCTTTCTGTCTTGAAGCGACCTATTGCTCTATGGGAGCTTCCGCTCATTACCGAGCTACCACGCCACATAGCCGCGAATATGAGCTTTGTGGAGCAGCTCTTGGGAGATTGTGGGTTCTTCCTGATTCTTCGTGATGGAATAGTACGTTTCGTACACCAATCGGCAGTGGATTTCCTACAAGATGAGCAATTCTCAGGGTTTGCTGGCATCGCTGATCGGCACCACTCTGTCTTTCAGCACTCTCTCAAAATACTACACGAGTCCCATATACTGAGGCGCGACATCCTTGGACTGAACGTCCCGGATTCATCTTCGAAAGACACCAAACCACCTATATCCGACCAACTTGCTTGTCTGAAATACAGCTGTGCTCACTGGGTTGACCACTTGCAAGCCGGGTTGATTCTTCCGAAGATGAAGAGGCCCCTAACATCCATGCCATCCCAATTGGGAGAGAGCCCAGTGCTTACGGACCTGGAAATCATTCGAAAGATTAGTGATTTTTTCCGAAGCAAGTTTCTTTATTGGATGGAAGCTCTTATTCGGCTTGGTCACGTTTCAGAGGGAATTCAAGCGATACAAAAGCTCGGAACGCTGATCGTAAGGCAGACATATTTACCTCTTCATGGAAATTCGTTTGCTAATTTGAAGGCAGGAACCCCAAGGAGGCGAAGAAGTAGAGGCGCTCACAGATTTCATCCGAGATGCCAACCGATTTGTCCTCTATAATAGAGCAGTAACAGAAGGGTATCCCTCACAGCTTTACACTTCATCTCTTGTTTTTTGCCCCGAAGACAGCATTGTCAGGAAGCATTTCAAGCATGACATTCCTAGCTGGATTACTACACTGTCAGGGCTGAATCCGACTTGGGACTCATGTCTGCAGACCCTACAACACGACGGGGAGGTCTTCTCGATCTCCTTTTCGAGAGATGGCAGATGGCTTGCATCAGCTTGTGAAGACGGAGTCGTTAGACTCTGGGACGCCGCAACGGGTATCCTAGTACGGAAACTCCCGGAAATCTTTGAGAGCCCGACGTCGCTCGCTTTTTCTGGTAGAATCGGAAAGTCTGCTAAACTCGCTATTGGACATGGTGAGCGTATTGCGGAGGTTTGAGACCCAGAGACCGGGACTCACTTGCTTAGTCTATATTTTGAAGCGGAAATTGGTATCAGTGCATCGGACAAAGAGGTCTATTCTTTGGACTTTTCGTTTGATGATCGCCAAATAGTCTCTCTCGACGGAGGAGGGAAAGTATTCATATGGGATGCCGAGACTGGTGCCCAGAATCACACGCTTCCTGCGCAAACAAAGTCGCGTTACAAAAGGCTAACAGTCTTCTCTCCGGATGGATTGATGCTTGCGACTGTTTCTGATGAAGAAACAATCAATATCTGGCAGCTTCGGGCAACCCACTCTCCGCAAACCTTAGGGTATAGCGACGGAGTTGTTGACTCCATAACCTTCTCAGCCGATTCCCGTCTGCTAGCATCGGCCAACGATAACATATATGTTTGGGATGTGATCACAGGCTCTTTGATAAAGAATATCATGCTTGATCGGGCAGATATCAGCAAAGAAGTCTCGTTTCCCCCCGAAAACGGGAGCCGACTGCTTGCATGGTCTGTGTTGTCGGAAATCAACATTTGCGATTTGGGTAAACCTGCGAATAACCCTGCTTCCACATGGAAACTCGGCACTCATGGATCAGATTGTTTTATCACCTCGCTATCGTTTTCGCCCGACGGACAAAGAATCGCTTCTGCTACAGATTATGGCGAGGTCAAAGTCTGGGACGTATCATCGCATCCAGGCAAATCCATCCACACCAGATCTCAATCCATTAACGACCAGTTGGTCTCGTCTCAAGATGGTAGTCAAAGCGTTTTCTACGCCGCAAATGTCAATGCCGTCGGAATCTGGAGTGTCGAAACCGGTTGGCAGGAATCACTGGTTTCTTTAGAAAAGGAACAGTTCTCAAGTCTGGCTTTTTCCAATGACGGAGACAAGTTTGCATGCGTAACTTCCAGCAAGATCATGATATTCAAAGCATCTTCTGGCAGCCTCCTGCAAACAATCCCCAACAACAACGAAGGTCGTTCCTCGGTAGCCTTCCGAAATGCCCGAGAAATTGCATCGGTGTTATCCGACGCGATCAAAATTTGGGATATTGACACGCGCGAGTGTACAAAGACTTTCAAAAACCATTCCAGCGAGGTTCTATGCCTTGCGTTTTCTGCAGACGGGCAATGGCTCGTACGCGCGTGTCATAAGCGAAAGGGACGATTCAGCACAGCTATCAAAGTTTGGGACCTCAGAGCTGGAGGAAGAGAACGCACGCTGTATACAGAATACGAAGAGTTCCGGCAGGTCATGTTCTCACCGGATAACCTGATGATTCTGTTGAACTCACCCACCCGGATTGAAGTTTGGGATCTGGGCCAAAATTCCCGCTTGTGGACGTTGTCCACGGAGATGCGTCTGCACGTATCGTTCGATGCAAATCTCAGTACACGCCTTCACACCCAATTCGGATTTTTTGACTTGCACTCAGTCTCTCCGAACAATTCGGACAGACCCGTCCATTTGGAGGAGATATCGTTTTCTGGATATGGAATTGGCCTTAAACCAGACGATAGCCGGAATTGGATAATGCGGGATGGGGAAAGACTGGTTTGCATACCCTCGGACTTTCATTTCAATGATCATCAACCGGTTGTAACTCCGTTCATAAACGGAACCACATTAATTTGGGCATCATCATCGTACAATCAGCTTTTGCGGCTGGAGCTATCAGAGCCATGATTGGTGCCATGATGTTAGCCTAAGATAGCTGTTTACCTCAGTACCAGTTCTGATTAAATAGTGGGCATCTTCTCTCGTCATTGACTGTTCTCGATTTGTTTTACATCTTGCAGTGAGTATCAACCACCATTATACTGCCCTGTTCTCTGGATACGGGATTAGTTAGCTCCGGAGCGGCCACGAGAGCAACTGGGTGCTGCGAGATTGGAAGAGTGTCTTGCCAATTCCCTTTGAATACCAACTCGCTGACAAGGACATGACAAACTAATCATAGATGGAAAGACATTGATTATTAGGTATGGTTTGTCATTGGTGAAAAAACTCATACAGGTAGAGTTCGCAGATGCCCGATGATATTCGCGTTCAAACTTCAGGGTAACAGCTTAGCATCTTCACAAGCTAGACCACAGCCACCGTCTCTTTGCTTACGGTTTCCTAATCGGTTTGCTTTCTTGTGGTAAACGTCTACTAGCTTCGGTAATGTCATAAAGTTCATTAACCCCCATTCGTTGTGATGGAATACTCTGTGGCCCCAAAGATACCACTCTCCATGTGGGTCATATAAGAAGCCAAAGAAACTGTTACGCTAACGTCGTTGGAAAAATAATTTTAGGTAATCTTGCTGGGATTTGATAATTGGTCTCAGGCATCTGAAAGTCCATGACGCTGGGATAAAGCAAGGATGGCACAGCTTAGTACATACGGACCGCGTCAAGAAGCTTGGCAGTTCATAGCTATGTAGTGCGAACAGTGCAGTTGTGGGTACCCGATAATCAAGAAGCCATGCTAGATCTCGATTCGACCTTGAGCAACATAACTGTGGAAACGGCCCTCAGTTGTGTCACGACCGCAAAAGTTACATTTCATTTCAGCACGAATTGCGGTGCTGGATGAGCAGAGCCCATGATTGGCAGTGTTACCTCGGGAAGCAGCCACGCGGCACGTACAGGCTTGTCGTCCCCTGCATGGCGACCCGACCAATTAATCCAAATTCTCGACGGAGCCAGGTCAGTACCAGCACCCCAACGACCAGAAATCGTGTCGGCCGAGCATTTCCGGCACCGTCAAACACGAAATTACCTCACCTTCCCTTGCTGCTATCGCCATCACCCGACGTTAGGATCAAGCCTGTCAATTGCTTTGCCGCCTTACACAACGACTTTTTCAAAAGCACACACGCCCAGAAAGATGACTCTTCAGTTTTTCCAGAGACTCAAGGGCAGACGCCGAGAAAAGAACGGGGGGTCGCCCACTTCCCCGCTTCCTCCGACCATCACATCCAAGCCTTCGTCCCCCGCGGCCAAGACCACGGAACCAAATGTCCATAATCGTCTGTGGAATGCGGCATACGAAGAACTTAAACTCCAAGAATCCGCCATTGTCGACGCATACGAAAAGCTGTTGTCTGCACGGCTCCAGGACACTGAGCAATCTTTAACGGCCGCCACTGAGAACCAGATTGAAGCTTCCGCAGAAAGAAGATGGTGCCAGATGAGAGACCTCGTCTTGACTGGGCTTGATAAGATGGAAAAGACTCAAGCTATACAGCAGAGAATCAATGAGGGGATCAATATCACTGCTCCCATCAAAGCAGTGATAGGAAAGGCTGTGCAAACCAGCCCGGAAGGAGCAATTGCTTGGATTGGCGTTTGTTTCGCATTTGAGGTCAGTAGCTCCTGGGAGTCACGTGCCATCACTGGACGATGACAGATCCTGTCCAATCCCTTCACTGAGCCAGGCATCAACCGCTCCGGTATCATGTACGTCGTATCGCGAATGGAATGGTACTGGAATCTTGCTAGTCTTCTGGTCGACGAAGATGGCCCTAACCGCAGATCCGGACTTCGACAGCAACTCGAGAGGCACCTTACAGAACTCTACCAGAAGCTTCTCCTGTATCAAATGAAAAGCGTATGCCGCTATTAGCGCAGCCAGTTTGTCGTCTTTTTCCGAGATGTTATCAAGCTGGACGATTGGAATGGCCAGCTCGATGACATCAAGGCAGCCGAAATGGTCATTCGAGACGACTCGGAAACTTTCAATACCCAAGTTGTTCTTGGTCATCTTGAAATCATGTCCAGTGGTGCAAGTCTTCAATACAAAGAGCTTGAGCGGGCCACAATTTCCATTCGACAACAAACCAGAATTCTGGAGGAAATGAGACATGATCAGGAAGACAAGCAATGCCTACATGACCTCTTCCTCACGGACCCACGACACGATAGGGAGCGCATTATGAATGCAAAAGGAGGTCTTCTTCCGGATTCGTACAGTTGGATCATCAGCTACTTCCAGCGCTGGCAATCAGATAAACAAAATCATCGACTCTGGATCAGAGGTGATCCAGGCAAGGGAAAGACCATGCTTCTCTGCGGCATCATTCAAGAACTGGAGCAAGACCCATTCCATCGGCTGTGCTACTTCTTTTGCCAAGCTACGGAGAGAGACTTGAACAATGCGACAGCCGTCCTCAGAGGGTTGATCTATCATTTAGTAAAGCAATACCCACGGCTCCTCGCCTACGTTCGAAAGCAGTATGATGATGGTGGCAAGCGACGTTTCGAGGGTCGAAACGCCTGGCAGGTCATGTCAGAAATCCTTGGGTCAATTCTCAGCGACCCGATCCTGGATGGAGTTTTATTGATTGTGGATGCTCTCGACGAATGTTTAGAGGATCGGCCGAAGCTTCTGGACTTTCTTAACCGGCTATCAGGCACATCTAATGTCAAGGTAGTCGTTTCGAGTCGCAACTTGTGGGACATCGACGAAGCGCTTGGAGGTGATACCGCAAGTCGATGCACTCTATCCCTCGAGACGAATCAAGAGACAATCGCCAGGGCGGTGCGTGCATACATTCATCAAAAGGTGGAGGACCTCGCTATGCGTAAGAAGTATGACGACGCAACCCGCTTTGAAGTCGAGAAGCACCTCGTCGAAAACTCAAACGGAACTTTCCTCTGGGTGGCCCTTGTCTGCCAGGAACTTTCGGGCGGCACCGTCACTCGAAAGGATCACGTCATAGAAGTCCTGGGGACGTTTCCTCCAGGCCTTGAGGACCTTTACGAGCGAACGTTCGACCATATAGCCACTTCCAGGGACGCAAAGTTATGCACCGCTATATTGGCCATTGTCTCTGTTTTGAAGCGCCCTGTTAAGATCGAGGAGCTTGTTTCCATGGTGAGATTGCCGGCAAGCTCTGACAGCGCGATGGAAGTGTTGAAACAGGTCATCAATTCATGCGGGTCGTTTCTTAATCTCCAAGACGGAACAATTTACTTCGTGCACCAATCAGCCAAGGACTTCCTACAAGACGAGAAATACGGAGCATTCGAGAGAGTCTTTCCTCGCGGAATCCTACATGAACACTACGCCGTATTCAGAAGGGCTTTACAAGTTTTGATCCTATCGGGAACCATTAGACGCGATATATTCGACTTGAAGGCGCCAGATTCACGCCTGGAACTTATTACGACACCCGAGCCTAATCCGTTGGCCGGTCTTAAATATGTCTGTGCTTATTGGGTAGACCACTTGATTGACTCCATTCCGGATGAGGAATGCAAAGTTGTCGGACCGGAACAGATTCCCGTTATCTTGAGCTTCTTGGAAAGCAAATTTCTGTATCTGATTGAGGCTTTGGCTCTTCTTCACCTTATGCCGCAGGCGGTGCAAGCGGTACAAAAGCTCAAAACAGTTTTGGTGAGTTCAGGGCAATCTGCAGGCTGGACTGGGTGTATTAGCACTATCTAATATCAATACAGGACGCAGAAGCAAGCAGAGAGGCCGAGAAACTTACAGATTTGGTACAAGATGCGAACAGGTTTCTTCTGTACCATAGGGTCGTGATCGAAACAACCCCACTGCAGCTTTATGCCTCAGCTCTCATATTCAGCCCTGAACGCAGCATTATCAGGAGACTTTTCCAGCACGAGGCCCCTGCGTGGGTCACTGTGGCACCTGGCCCGGACGAAGAGTGGAACGCATGCCTGCTAACGCTGGTGGACCACAAGAAGCAAGTCCTTTCAGCGACGTACTCTCCTGACGGCCGCTGGCTTGCTTCTGCTTCAGAAGATGGTACTGTGAAGGTCTGGGATGCCGAGACTGGGACCTGTGAACATACACTCGCTGGCCATAGGACACAGCCTGACGGCTTTCGACCCGGCGTTGAGAAGACAGCAGCAGTGTATTTTGCAGCTTTCTCGGGTGACAATCAAAGCCTTGTCTCCGGATCACTGAACGGAATTGTGAACGGTTGGAAGCGGGCGAATGGGACCCGCGCACGTTCGATCCAACACAATGTGGGCGAGGCAAAATTCACCACAATCTCGCCTGATCAACGAAGAATTGCATTTGTGTTGTCGGACCAAACTATCAAGGTTCGGCATGCAGAGGGAGATGGCCCGTCTTTAACGCTGAAGGGTCATACGGATGTCATTCGGTCAGCGGCATTCTCGGCAGACGGCCGACGTCTCGTGTCAGCCTCGAATGACAGAACTGTCAAGCTGTGGGATTTGGCATCCGGAATCTGCCAGCGGACGCTTGAGGGCCATGACGATTTTCTTGAATTGGCAGTCTTCTCAAATGAGGGAAGATGGCTTGCATCAAGCGATTATACGGTTCGACTCTGGGAAGCAGAGACTGGCAAGCTGGTGAGTCAGTTCCCGCTCGAGTGGGAGTTTTCTCCTCGAGCCGTTGGGTCAATAGTCTTCTCCAAAAATGACGAGCTACTCGCCGCAGCTTCTGCACGATACATTCATGTCTGGGACACAGCAACACATGCCATGTTTTGGAAGGTCCGCGGCCACGAAGACGACATTAAGTCGCTGGCTTTCTCGCCAAACGCCCGACGCCTTGTGTCAGCTGCTTTTGACGCGACGATCAAAGTCTGGGACCTGTCAATTGGGCGGAGGGCGCATGGAATTGAGAATCACGCCAGTGATTCGCGTCGCTCCATTCGCCTCTCTTCTGATGGGAACCAATTAGCGATATGCTACGGAGAAAGTCGAAGGATTAAGATTTGGAGTACAGATGCCACGCGGCACGGAAAAGAACTGCATCACGGGAGTGACCGCATCCCTTCCACAGCCTTCACAAGACGCAACGAGCGACTCGCATTTGTCTCTTCCATGGACAAAATCATGATCTGGGATATAGAAACCGACGCCCTTACATGCGCATTGCACAACATTGAGGCATCCCATTTCAGAATCGCGATTCCTGGAGAGGGCGGTTTGAACACCGCAGCTGTTGGAGAAAGCAAAACAGCAGAAAGTCCCTTCGGCGCAAAGCTCGATGCGCTGCTATTTCGGAATGATCTTCAGCTGGTGATCAGTGCTTTTGGAACCATTACGATTTGGAACATATCTGATGGGAGTTGCGCAGAGACGTTTAATTATGGAGACGAACGCAGCACGCGCATTGCCTGTTCACGAGACGGAAGATGGCTTGCCTACATCGCCAAGAATAATTCCGTGAACGACATCAAAATCTTGGACACTCGCTCAAAGCAGTGTATCTCAACGGCAGCCGTGGAACTTGCCTTGATGGACAACACCTCGCTTAGCTTTTCGGCAGATAGCAAGCAGCTGGCATCCAGCTCAGGCCGTAAGATCTATCTTTGGGATGTGAATTCTGGTTCTCGCGTACTGGAAATTGAGAACCAGAGGTATCCGGATCTTCACGTATCGTTCGACGGCAGAATCAAAACACGTCTGCACACTCAATTCGGGTTTATGGACTTGAATGACTTTGGCCTAGACTGTATGTGCTCGAAGAGCCCAAAGCAGACGTCCGAGGGCACAGACGGCTCATCGAATTCCGTCAAAGAAGCACCAGATCCGGAAGGTATCCACAGCGAAGGCAGTGAAGGGGCGCTCCGCTTCTCCGGCTACGGCTTGAGCCACGATCTAGACTGGGTTTTACTGAATGGTAAAAGACTGCTGAGGATTCCGTTGGATTACAGACTGGATCTGAACTCGATGTCAAACGCGGTGACGCCGGTTATCAATGGCTTGACGTTGATATGGCAAAATGACGGACAAAAAGTTGTGCGAATGAGCTTTTCACCACAATAAGCTGCTAATTAGTATTCGGAGCTAGCATGCAACGAGCCGCAAGAGAAGGAATTGGAAAACTGAGGACTCCTCTTCGGAAATCTAAGTGACATAGATGAGAAGACTTCCATCAAGCCTGTAATCCTCCCGAAATATGCACATGCGAGTGACTGGAAGCTGGGAACACATGGCATACAAATTCAAAATGGCTGTAACAGTTCTTTTACAGGATTGATTGCCAAAACCTCAGCACACCCATCCATTGAGATCACACCAACCTCCACTACACTCGCTTCGTGGCGAGCTGCGAACTCGAGGTCAAGAACCATCCGTTAAGCCCTTACCTATCTCATTCACTCTGTTGGTCTAACAGACTAGCAAAGTGTACCAGCGTCTCACCGCACATTGCAATCCATTGAGGTGACGGATACATTGCACGACATGAACGTTGAAATCACCCTAGTATTGGAAAGCCTGATAATGAACCGCCTGAGCTAAGGAAAACATGAGGAAAACGTACAACGTACAATACACAGTTCAGACTCATCGTCCTAAGGCCCCTTCTTTCATCAGAATCCCCACAGCTCACCCCAAATAGCAAATTTAGCCAGTAAGCCTCGTGACCCAAATCTCCCGTCTCCTCCGGGACCCCAAATGTCTATAATCTTCTGTATCAAACCGCTAGAGCGTAGGCACGGCCGGACCAACTCATGAAACGGGTGTCTTCTTGGGGCGACCACGGCCGCGCTTCTTTGGCGGCTCTCCATCGGTTTCCGTCTGTTCGGAAGCCTTCTCCGGCTCGGCACTCTTTGTGGCCTCAACTGGCGCCTCTGCTTCCTCCGGAACCTTCTTTCGTCCGGCGCGGGGCTTCTTCGGCGCAGGCTCCTCGGCTTCCTTGACTTCCTTGGCCTTCGCCTTCGGAGCTGCCTTGGGGGCCGCCTTGGGAGCATCCTCGACCACCGACTCCTTGCGAGGACGGCCACGGCCTCTCTTCGCAGGCGCGGCGATGGGCTTGATCACCTTGTCGCGACCGCCCTTGGAAGCCCAGTAGTCTTCCACAAGCTCGCGAGCAAACTGCGTGACATTCTCCTCAGGCTCCCACGATCGGTCGGGAGATCCAGTCCAGGCGACGTACAGCTCCACCTTGCCCGTAGGCTTCTGCTTGTGCTTCTCAACACGAAGGACGTGCCACAGATCCTTGTCAGCCATAGCACCCAAACGGCCGCCCTTGACGCTGTCCCAGTATTCGAAGAGCGCCTCCTCGGCATCCTCCTGGATGTTGCTCTCGGGCTCCCAGCTCGGCTCATCGTGCTTCCAGCGGACGTGCATCTGGAAGAGAGTCTTGTCCTTGGGATCCTTGCGGTGGCCGATGATGGTGTCGAGCACGAACAGGCCCTTCTCAGGGTCGTCGACCATTGTCTCGTCTTCCTCTTCGGCCGCGGGTTCAGGCGCAGGCTTGAGGGCGGTCTTGGGGGCGGCCTTGGCCTTCAGTGTGATCTTTGGTGCGGACTTGAGTGTGACTTTTGGTGTGGCCTTCGCCGCGGCCTTCGGTGCGGCCTTGGGGGCAGCCTTGGGCGCTGGCTTGGTCGTCTCAGCGGCTTGGATCGTGTCCGCGTTGTCGGCGTCAGTGGTGACGCTGATCTCGCCAGCAGCGGAGGTAGGTCTAGGAGCAGCTGCAAGACATTAGTAATTAGTTCACAACGACGAGTAGACAATCTTACGAGGCAATGACTCCTTGACAGGGCTTTTCGCGCGCTCCGCAGCAACATCCTCCTCAAGCTGGTTGCCGAGCTCGACGTTGGTGTCGTTTGCGCCCATGGTGACGTCAGCAGGCTCAGGCTCCTCCGTAGTCTGCTTCTCGGCGACCTCGGTCTTCTCAGCAGTATCCTTCTCGACAGGCTCAGCCTCCTTCGCAATCTTTTTCTCGGCGGGCTCTTTCTCTTTGGGGGTCTCCTTCTCCGCAGGCGCAGGCGTTTCCTCGAGAGGAGCAGGCGTCTCCTCAGCCTCTGGCTCTCTGCTGCGCTTCCGGCTCACAATCGTCTGCTCAAAAGTCGTCGTGACGCTGGCTGTTCCGTTGCGCGCACCAGTGAAGTTGTTAAAGACGTTGGTGAGCTTCTTCGACACAGAAGAAACCACGCCGCCGGTCGGGCGCGGAACAATCGGCTCAGGCGTAGCCGCTGCGCTCTTCTCTGCATCAGAGGTCGCCATGTCCGCCGTGGGCGCAGTAGGCGTCGGCGTAGATTCCATGGGCGTCTCGGCAGCAGGAGCGGAAATCACAACATCGGCAGGCGTGCCGCGGTCCTCGCTCGTGTCCATCTCGTCCGCGCCAGCACCTCCAGCAGTAACGACCTCGCCAAAAGCCTTGCGCACGGGAGAGCTGAGAGCTGCTTGTCCCGGCAGGCGCGGGACGGGGGACAGCGAGCGCGATGCGTCTGATCGGGGGCTGGTCAGGCTCTTGAGGCGTTTGTTGGCATGTGGCGACTGCGATCTGGAGGGCTTGGCGGGCGAGGAGAGGAAGCCGCCGAGGGCGCCGTTCTTGAGTGTGATCTGGTGCTTGTTCGCGGGCTGGGAGCCTCCCCCACTCGCGCCGTTGGCTGGCGATTCGCTGAGTCTGGCCATGGTGTCGGTGTTGGGTGAGCTATTTCGTGATGTTGACAGATTAGTGCAAACGTTCCCTCCTCGGAAGCCGTGGGATAACGGATAACGACGTGTCGCGGGTCGGAGGTTGTTTGCGCTTACCTTTGCTCGCGCGATCCGGTGGATGTTGGTGACGTTGTTGATGGATAAGCTGCCAAAATGGGTTGTTTGACCGCGACAGAGGCGTATGCGGTCAATTGGCAGGGACAGATATCTGCGACGCGGTTGCGATTGGGGGCGATTCGGAGTCGGAGATTGTACGTGAAGTGCGCTGATGGGTTTACGGCGAACCCGTCACGTCAGCTTAGGTTCGGGGAAGGAAGAGGAGCTTTGGCCTCTTGGTGGTGTGTGTTGCCTCTTTTTCCTGCAGCAAGCAGCAAGCAGCAGTAGACAGCAGCACCTAATTGGCGGGTTGCGCCTATCTGCTGGTAACGGGACTGATAACGTAAGAGAGAACGAACGCGACGCGATGCGACACAAGCTTAGCTAATCGTGACTCTCCTGCTGTCATTGGCTCGCTAAAAGCACGGGCTGCGTCAAACGGCATCGCTGGGGGCGATCCATGCACGTGACATCCACTTTGTGGAGACCGTTCCTTCCGTCTGGTTCCAAGGGACTGGACGCAGCCGTGGAAGGGGCCGCCGCCTACGGTACGGATACCGTGCCACGGCCCACGGCCCACGGTGTCACGGTGCCCGTCGGTTGGAGGGTCGCCGCTGCCGGTCGGGGGGCAGGACCTGGCCTGGGTCGCAGCGCAGATAGGGGGAAGGTGTCCCGAAGCCAATGGCAGCAGGCAGGTGCAAGCGCACTCAGTGACTGCCCGGGGAGGGCAAGCACGTCAACCCAACAGCAGCTGCATCTTCCTTCTGTTGTCTCCTTCCCTCGAGACGATGGACCACGTGCAGTTCATCCCGCATCCATCTGCATTACTCAATGTCATTTGTTTTATTCTGTTCATTTCCGTTTCTCTTGCATTAAAAAGTTTCATCAACTCAGGTGATCACCCGGGGAGGCTGAGAGACCCCGTCTCGGCCCAAACGGATCAGGCCCTTTGGCCCCAACCGGAACCAACCCTGGCCCCTGTGAGCAGGTCACGATGCATCTGCCCCCTTGCTCCCGCCAGAGTCCAGCCCCTGAACCGGCATCGGCTTCTCCAGAGAATTCCCATCTGGAGAAAGCTGGAGAGAAAGAGCACCATCGTGGGTTTGTTTTCTGGGACTCACCGCTTTTGCTGGACCACATCCCGCCATCACCCTTAGTGGTGGTTGACGGGCTGAGGCTTGCGTTGACAGAGATCATGTCTGCAACTGAAACCGTTTCATTTTACTCAACAAAGCACTCATCTGGGATTCTCACTCACCATATTGATCACAATTGATCACACGAAGAAATTTCAGAAGACGCGAGAAATGTTCATATCCTCCAGTAGTATTAATTCTATCAAAATAGTCCACTCATAATCGCTGCATCATCTCAGGTCTATCCCATCTGTAACAGGTCTATCCCATCTAGGTTCAAAATCCCATCTATCCATATCATGAAAGCCGTGAAGTTTTTTGGTTGTTGCATGTAGTAAAACAAACGTCAGACCTCTTTAGTCGACGTACTTGGGGAGCGTAGCCATGACACCGTCCTTGGCAATCAACTCCATCGCCTTGGCGACCTCGTTCACGAAGCGCTCGTCGCCGCGCAAGTCATCACCAAACAGGTGCTTGATCGTCAGCAGCTGGCCCGGGTGGTTGCCGCCCGCCTTCGCCAGCGCCTGCAGCTCCTCCTTCATCGGGTCATCGACCTCAAAGTTCTCGCCCTTGTCGTCCACGCCGTTGATGTAGCGGAACCACGCGCCCGCCACGAAGCACAGCCTCCTGAACGGGCCGGTAACCCAGATCTGCTCCGCGATCGACGGCATGATGAACTGCGGGATCTTGCCCGACGCGCCCAGCGCCACGCGCGGGATGCCGTCCATGATGGTCGGGTTCGAGAACCGCTCCATCAGCGTGTTGCAGTACTCGTCGATATCGACCCCCGCAATCTCGGGCAGCAGAGGCTTCACCTCCTGCTGCATCATCTGCCACACAAACTGCCTGTAGACGGGGTGCTCCATCACCTCGTGCACGTACTTGAAGCCCGCCAGCTGGCCCGGGTACGCCATCGCCGAGTGGCTCGCGTTCAGCAGGCGCAGCTTGTGCTTCTCAAACTGCTCGACCTCGTGCACGCCCTCGACGACCTGCACGCCGACCTTCTCGAACGGCGGGCGCCCGTCGCTGAACTTGTCCTCGATGACCCACTGCATGAACGGCTCCGTGACGACCGGCCACGCGTCCTCGACGCCGAACTTGGCCGCCAGCGAGGCGATATCCGCCTGGGAGGTGCTCGGCGTGATGCGGTCCACCATCGCGTTCGGGAACGCGCCCTCCGCCGCGATCCACTCCGCCACCGCCGCGTCCCCGCGCAGCCGCGCGAACGACTGCAGCATGTGCCGAGTGATGCTGCCGTTCTTCTGCATGTTGTCGCAGCTCATCACGGTGAAGGGCTTCAGGCCCGCGGCGTGGCGCCTCGCCAGCGCGGCGTACAGGAAGCCGAACGTGCTCACGGGGGCGTCGCCGTTAGCAAGATCGTGCACGATGTCCGGGTGGTCGGCGTGCATCTCGTGCGTGTTCTCGTTGTAGTAGTACCCGCTCTCAGTGATCGTCAGGGACACGATGTGGGTGTCCGGGCTGGCCATCTTGGCGATGACGGCCTCGCGGTCGTCGGGGGCGTAGAGGAAGCCCGTGATGCTGCCGACGACGTTGGCGAAGCTGCCCTTTGCGGAGCGCTCGATGACGGTGTAGAGGTGGTCCTGGGCCTCGAGGACGTCGCGCATGGCGGCGTCGTTGGGGCGCAGGCCGACGCCGCAGATGGCCCAGTCGCGCAGGTCGTGCTTCTGCATGAGCTGGTCGACGTAGACGGCGAGATGGGCGCGGTGGAAGCCGCCGACGCCGACGTGGACGATGCCGTGCTTCACGCCATCGCGGGCGTAGGTCGGCGTCTTGACGCTCCTCTCACCCTGCTGCGAAGCGAACGTGGACAAGTTGGCGCTGGTGAGCTTGAGGGACTCCGTGCTGTGAGGCATTCTAAAGGACTTTTTTTGGGACTTGTTTTCGCTAGATGAACAAAAGATGATAATGAAATGAGATGACGGGTGTTTCTGCGGGCGGAGAGGACGAAGAATTAAGGGGGACGAGGACACTGAGGGGTTATCGTGAGTCGCAGCAGGAGGAGGTTGTTGAATGATTGAGAAACAGAACACCACAGCTCACCGCCGATTACCCCTGAGGTCAGCCCTTTTTAAACCAGGCAGGTCACAATCCGGAATAAGTTCGGGCACCGAGTTTTACGGAGGCCTGGGCCTGACCTGCTGGAGGGCGAAAAAGCACGTTCCCGTTCCAGCCAGGTTGTTGAGCAAAAAAAAAATCAAGCACCTTTGATGGATCCGCAATTCAACTTCCCCATTGTTAGTGTCGGGGATCAAGGTGGCGGAGGAGGGTCCCCAAGGTCGCTCCCCGTGTCCACGAGGCCGCAGGTGTGTGGGTGGTGTGTGCTACCCGTCGATGGATACACAAGTGGTGTGTGCTTTCAAAGATGGGTGCCCGCCCTGCTTCACAGTGTTCACCTTGGATTTAAATCGGGTCCCCCGGTGGCGGCTCTGTGGGAACCCTTGAGGAAGCTAGAATTTTTAAAACTGGGACAAGAGGCGGTCTAGTGATTATCTAAGGGCCCCCGGTTTGTGGAGTTCTGGCTTCTTCTCTGTTCTTTCTTATCAGGATATGACGCAAGGATTGTAAAAATAGGCTTATTGCCAATGTCGTGGTTTCAATGTCGGTTTCTGCCCGAAGGTTGGCCCCAAAAAAAGGGTCCTCTTGGCGGCCGCAGCAGACGGGATGCAACATCACATGTTTAAGGTGCGCAGTGCAACATCGTATTCTCAACCTCACTTGTGGTGGCTGAGGAGATGCTGAATTCGCCCTGGAGAACCCAATTGAATAGTGCTTGAAGACCTTTGTGGTGTCTGAGTCAGGTTGTCGCCGTTGGACACGTTGGTGCTCTGACTGAACCGGATGTTCAACATCAGACGACCAATATCCACATCAAAACCACCGAGACATGAGCAACGAGAAGCGACAATTGTCAAGTAAAGCAAGCAGGACTGTATCAAGAGAAAATCCATCTTATACTTGATGTGGCGCTTGAGTTCTCCTTGAAGACTTCCATATTCTTAGCCGGCATCTCTCGCTACCACCGTCGCAATATGAACTCTCCAAGCTTCACGCCTGTCACAGGAACGAACATGATGTAGTGCAGAGCACAACGCAAAGCTTCTAGTATTCCCATCATGCTAACATTGCACCTATCAAGACAGCTGCGCCTACTCTGTGGAGACTGCATGGAAAAGAGAACACAAATTGCCATCCGCAATCAGCTCAGTTCCCGCCACAATCGCTTCTTCATATCCTTCACTGGCGCGTACCACTGGCCATGATCTGTGTCAACCTCCACAAAGTTGATCCATTCGCAGGTTTCAAACGCTGTCCACACCTCAGAGGGGATTGAGATGTCATTAATCTCCTCGTCATAAGCCAGCTCTTCCGGTATGTAGAAGCGGGTGGGGCGTTTCTTATGGTCGTCACCTTGGCCCTCATTCTTCCCGTTTGTATCCGCTTCAGTCTCGTCTTCGTCTTCCTGGCTGTCCTCCTGGTTTTCGTTGTTCTGATTGCTGTCGTTCTGGTTGCTGTCGTTCTGGTCGTTTTCGTTGTGCCGATGCTCGTCCTGCTGGTCTGTATTCTGCTTGTTGTTGCGCTCGCTCTCTTCCTCCACTTCGTACTCGTACTCGTCCGCTGTATAGTCGTCCTCTTCGCACAACTCCGCCTCGCACACATTCTCTCCGTAATTTTCCAAATCGTTCTTATCCTGTCCGTACTCATCTTCTTCAAACTCGGTCTCATCGTGCTCGTAATCACCATAGTCTTCCACTTCGTAGTCTTTCACGTCGTCCTCGTCGTCTTCATCTTCATCATCGCCGTCATCGTCTTCATCCTCTTCGCTCTCTTCATCCCCGCTCACTTCGCACACCTCGCCCTCATCCACGTTATCTTCTTCCTGCTCCAAAGGGTCCTCTTCTACATCCAAGTCATCTTCAGCTTGGTCGCGAGAGTCGCCCTTGCCATCGTGGGAGCCACCATTTTCACTCTCGTCATCCGAAGAAAAGCACAAGCCGGCGAGAGGGTCAATGTCCTCTTCATCGCTCTCGCCGGTCAGTGACTTAGCCCACCACTCCAGGTCATCCGCAATAACGCTCGCGTCTCCGGCCAAGTGTAGTTTTTCCAAAGATGAGGGAATAGTCCGAAGCACACTGCTTTGTATGTCGTCGCCGAAGCAAGCACAGTTGATCCAAAGTCCTTGGATACGCCAAAAATCGTCAAAGGAGTCGATGTAAGGAGGAGGAAGACGGTGATGTTGACCTCCATCGTAAACGAAGCTCAAACAGAGAATTTCAAGGCTTGAACGGTGCTTCTTCAACGCCTGAAGGATTGTACCTGGACTTGGTATATCTGGCATGTCCACAACGTCGGGGTGTAGATGAACCTTGTGAGAGATGTGCAGTTGGAAATGAGGTCTGTGAGAGTCGACGTGTCGATGCCCCTCAACTCCCTTGGTGCTAGGGACGTGATGGTGGAGGACCAGGCGAGAGGGTTGTGTATCTGGCAGTCGCGGAAGTACACTGACGCTTGTGTTCGCATAGAGAATAGCCCCTCGAAGTCTCCAGGCATTTGATTATCAAAGGCCCAGGAGGATGAGATGGCAACGGAATGCAGATGGAGGATTGGACGTTTTTCGCCTCCGCTTGCCCTCAGCTCTTGGACGCGACGCAGAATATGGGTAATCGCCATCAGCGATATAGCGGGGAGTTCGATGGTGAGATCTCGTATGTTCCGAAGGTGAAGGATGAGAAGTCCAAGCAAAAGCCCTTGCAGGAAATAAGGCTTAAATCCGTCCTTGGTTGTCAAAATCTTCCCAATAATGTGGCTTGGCGTGTCGCCGGGTAGTGCGAATGTCTCTTTCCAGATATCAAAACCAACTCCCTGTGCTGTTTCCTCGAGAAGCTGCATATCGCGTTGATGGCTGGGATTGCTCAAGTCGAAAGGCTCACAGGCATGGTCGTGCGAAGGCATCTTGACGAACAGCTTTCGGACAACATTGCACGACGCTGCCGGATTGTGGAGAAAAAGTCGCAGTAGTTGGAGCAGTTGTCGAACCCCGTGGCCGCCAGTCCAATCACAAACACCGAGTGATCTCAATCGCTCTGATAACAGGGCTTGGTTATAGACCTTCGTAGTGTATGAGAAGTTGACAAGCGAATACCATTTCTCGTTTTGGGACGCATACACTTCCCAGACCCAGTCGTGTTCGGGGCCGTGATCTAACATTAGCTCCCCGGGCCAGTCGGGACAAAGGAAAGAGCCGATGTGTCTAATCATTTCCGGTGGAAGGTCGGAAAGTTTCGCCATGTTGGTACCGGGGGATTGCGTCGGCCGTGGAGACTCGGGTGGAAATCGGCAGGTGTCTGAAAATTGTTAGACGGAAACGATCGTGGAGAGTGAAACCAGGTACCGAGGAGATCTTGTTTGCATTCGTTACCGCTGTTGTGGAGAGAAATCGATCCGCGTTGTTTGCGCGTCGGGAATCGGCAGCTCGTGAAATGGTGGAAGTGAAGGAAGTTTGAGGAAACCGCTTGTTTGTGCGCGGCGACTTCGTTGCGTGGGTGTGCTTTTTGATCGCTGCCGCCGTCGTCGTCACTGTGCGATAGAAGAGCGAAGCTGAAATCCGAGGGGTGATTTGAGAAAATCAACGTGGAGTGAAAGTCAACTGTCGAGGTGAGTTGTGCAAACACCGCTGTTCCATGATCACGTGATATACTTGACGTTGAGATGCGATGGCAGGAAGGAAGGCTCCAGCGGGTAGGCGTGGGTTCCTTCCTGCCTTTTTGGGTCGTAGGGTTAAAGCCATCAACACTCTCCAAGTCATTTTTGTTATCGGTCGCAAAGAATGTGCTATGTGCAGAGAAAAGCTTCCATCTGGTATTTAATTCTAAGCAGGTACTAACACAACTCCATTTCTCAGTCTGAAGCAAGACCCAGCACCCTGCCCGCGGTCTGATCTTTGTCTGTGACCTTGCGCTTGTGATTATCTAGCTAAAAGATACCGGGCAAAGGGGAAGGGGCCTCAAAGAAGTCAACCCATTTGCTGTCCCGAAAAGCTTCATGAACCTCATGGTCAAAGTTGTCCAAGCCGATGTCCCAAGCCAGATGCTCTGGAATATGGACATAGTCATTGTCATTGTCGTCTTCCTCGTCGTCTTCCTCGTCGTCTTCCTCGTCGTCTTCCTCGTCGTCTTCCTCGTCGTCTTCCTCGTCGTCTTCCTCGTCGTCTTCCTCGTCGTCTTCCTCGTCGTCTTCCTTGTCGTATGCCTCGTCGTATGCCTCGTCGTATGCCTCGTCATCTCTCTCGTCATCCTGTTCATCAAAGCGTTTCCCCGAAAGTATCTCGGCCCAGCGCAACATGTCGTCCTCAAGGATGTCAACGCTGCCAGCCAGATGAATTTCGTCAGACGCTGGGTGTCGTTGATGAGTTGGCAGACGGTCGACAGCGTAATCCCCTTGACATCTCTGAATACCAGCGACGTGATGTTCGGGGCCCATGGCAGAGGCGCGTCTAGAATGCAGTTGCAGAAGTATATCGATGCATGGGGTCTGAAATCGAATAGTGTCTCAAAACCCGTGGGCTGAATGTCGTTAAAGTTCCAGTTTCTGACCGCAATGCTTTCAAGGTGAAGGATCGGTTGCATATCGTTGTCGACTGCCCTCAGTTTCTGAACAAGACGCAGCAGCTGGGTCACAGCCATGTGCGACGCTGGCGGAAGTATGATGCTTAGGTCTCGGATATTTGGGAGGTTGAGGATGATCAGACCGACCAGAAACCCCTTCAGGGAATGTGGTACATGTATCAAGACTTCTCCGATGCTCCAGCCTACCATATCGTCGTTCCAAGCGAGCGTTTCCCTCCAGATGTTGATGCCAAAGCAGAGGGCTGCTTCCTTGAGAAGATCCATATCGCGTTGACAGACATGGTCCAAGCCGGAAGATCTTCCCGTATGTTTGTCAGAGTAAAGGCCAATGAATGGTTTCCGAACGGCACTAGGCGATGACGCCGGATTGTGCAGCAAGTAGCGAAGCAACTTGAACAGCATTCGAAGCTCGTTTCCGCCAGTTCGGTCAAGAACCCCAAGCGAGCGCACCAGCTCGGGCGCAAGGCCAAGGTGTTAGGCTTTCGAAGTGTACGAGAAGTTGAGTAGAGATGCTCGGTTGGCGTTGTGGACTTTTCGAATATCGTGGACCCATTCCCAGCCCTCATCGTGATCCAAAAGCAGTGCGCCGGGCCAGTCAGGGCGAAGAAAGGACGCGATGTGGCGAACCAGCTCCAGCGGAAGGTCTGAAAGCTTGGCCATGAGGGCGTCGAGGACGATTAGGTGGTGCTTGTGAGGGGTGCAGGATTGCGTCGGCGGTTGAAAGGTCGAGCAGTAAATGGCAGGTACCTATGACCAAATATCTTGGTTAGAGGAGAACAACAACGGAGAGGGAGACTGGGTACCAATGAAAAGGGTTCGTTGCACACGCTGTGGCCGTTGCTGGCAGAGACCAATCTTCGCCGTGTGCGCTTTGGCGATCGATAGCTTGAGAAATGTCGAGGAGAAGCTGGAAACCGGCTATCTTCAGGGCGATAACTTTCTCTGTATCTTCGTGTGTCTTAGACGTTATTGTCGCAGTCACCTCTGTGTTGCTGGTAGATTGATTTGAGATAAAATCTTGAGTCTGATAGCCTGGTGATTTGCAAAAATCAGCCCCCGCGCTAAAGTTGTGTTGAGAGGGAAGGTGAAGAAATTGCGCTGGGCTAAGGTCATGTGGGAGGTGTCGCACTTCAATCTGAGAAAGGAAGGAAGGCTCCAGTACCTGAACGTAGCTTCCTTCTTGCTTCTCGTATTGTACGGTCGAAGAAAGCTGCCGCATGACCACAAAGAAAGAAAAGTTATTCAAGATCAATAGGCATCCACCGACGCAGGCCCAGTGACACCAAAGGACCGACCATGAAGAACGATGGTACTCATTGTCTATGACACAGCAACAATCCTCATCTGCCTCAATTCTCTCACCTCAAAACACTGTCCTCATCCAACCATGACTTTTGCTAGCTGGGCAGTGTCTATCATGAACGCTTGTAATCAGTATATCCGACTGTGCGCGACCCCCTTTCTTTTCCTGTCGTTCCATCGTCTATCATTGTTGTTGTATCTATCGCCGTCGTCGCCTATCGCCATCTATCGTCATCGTCCATCGTGGTCACTATCCATCGAGATCATCATCTATCGTTGTCGTCTAACATTATCATCATTTTCGCTATCCCTATCGTCTTCTTTACTACTATCGGCCCAACCGACGGGCGTCATTCTCTTGTTGTCGTATGTATCCGCTTGTCAAGGCCTACTTGTCTCCGTCTTCTCCTGCCTATCCATCTCCGAACCAGGCAAATCCAGCAAGATCGTGCCTACCACGTAGCAGGGCGTGGATCAACTGTCGTTCGCACCGGGACGTACTCCGCGAACGCCTCCTCAAGCTCATCGTCCCACTGTCTCCTGCTCAGACCAATCTCCCGTAGATTTCTCAGACCTCCCATCTTGATGCGTTGGACCATGTCCAGCAGACTTTGTCGGATCGGGCGCACTCCTCCAGCTAGGTGCAAACGCTTCAACGACTCAGGAAGACTTGGGAGAAAGGTCTCGAAGACCTCATGTTCTGCCAAGTTGCTGTCATCTGTGTCGCTCTCATTACTGTTGTGGCCCTGACTTTCGCTGTTATCGATGTTATCTTCTTCGTCGTCATCAGCGAAGGTGCATGTAGTGATCCATAGCTGCTCCAGACTGGGCAGGTCGCCAAGCGTCGCAATGCGATCATATACACGCTGGTCTTGCACGTAGTGCCAGGTGCTTAGGTCCAGACAAAGGGTGACCAAAGTCTTGTATTGGTCCCGTATGGCATCCATGATTGCATTGAGATCCGAGGACGACATCATCCGAGCTACGAATCGAACGCAGACAAGCTTCCTCAGGGCTAGACAGTTGCGAACCGTCTTAACCAGGAGAGGTACCTCCATGTGAACTTTGTCGAGCACCAAAGAAGTGACAGTAGAAACATTGAAATGCTGGCGGAGGACGGAGTTGTGGAAGCATCTTTCAGAACCGGGTTTCGTCCACAGACATGGTTCCAGTTCTTCGATGTACTCCAACCCTAAATCGCTAATATTGAGAGCTTGAAGGATAGGAATAGACAACGGTGTGGGTGTGTTTGAATTGGGATTCTGGTGAGTTCGAGCGACCGAGAGAACCTGGGCCATGGTTCGCAGCGTTGGTTGCTCCACACTAAGTGTGAGCTCCTGGAGACTTGGAAGGCGAATAAGAATGAGCGCAACGCAGTAACCAATGAGGTAACGAGACGGCACAGCAGCGGTCGAGTCGAGAGATTCGAGACAAGGCACATCAAGGCTCATGGGCCCGAATGAATCCAGTAAAGTAGCCACCTTCGCTTCATAAAAGTCTATGAAATCCCTGGTCACTGTTGGATGTCGTGCGTGGACGTAAAGATGTCGGATAGAGGTGCGTACAGTGTTGTTGCAGTCGATAAGTCGGAGAAGCGATACCATCCTCTTCAATGCCGTTCTTTCGTAAAGCTTGTGGATTCCGGCGATGGTGTAATTTTGCTCAACTGAAGCTCGAGTGAAGGCTCTGTGAGAAAGGGCAAAGCTCGCTAAAGCGTGGCGCTTCTGACTGTTTTCGTGAAGAAGATCGCTGACGGTGAATGCAGTGTCGTAGTAATCTCCTGCCGATGCTTTCTCATGGCCTGTCGCGACTGACAGCTTGCCATCAAATCGAGGTCGAAGAATCTTGATAATCATGAGAATTATCTCGGGAGGAAGGTCAGTCAGCTTCGCCATCTTGGATTGCCGATCGCTGGCGAGCAAGGTCCAGTCAACAGGGACGCAAATGGGGGAAGCGGCGTCGATTCTGGCGAGTCGCACGGCTACAAGAAAGTTAGCAGAGAAACGGTAGGGGTAGCGATAAAGATAGCGACGAACGATGAAAGACGACGACAAAGGACGATGACGATGGACACTGCCGGGATAGCCACCTGGCGCTGCCTGGCCAGCAAAATTCTTCCGAGCACGCAGGATCGTCAGGCTCGGAAGAAGTCGTACTTCGATTCCTGGCAACGGCGTGAAGTTTGCTTCGTCGATTGACAGGTTGTGCGTGTTGTTATTCTGGAGTGGTGGTGGGACAGGAAAGTGATGTCGGTAGGTGCCCGAAGGTGAGTGTGAGATTGTGGAGAGTGGAAAGTCCACTACGTGAAAGTCGAACGCAGTGGAAGGACTTCCCTCCTACATACCACCCCACCGGCACCCACTGTTAGTGCCGCGCTGGGTCCGCCACCCTAACACTAACACCACCAAATCTACCCCCCACGACCAGAACCCTCGCCCGCGATGGCCTCACAGCCAGCCGCGGGCCCCTCGCAGGGCCCTAACGGCCTCCTACTCTCTATGCATAACCTGCCGAAGACCCCTCCCCCCCCTACCTCCCTACCCCCGCGCCCGAGGGGCCTCACGCCCCCCCCTATCCGGCCCCTGGGAAGAGGGCCACGAACGGCCACTGCCGCCCTTCAGCAAGCCCGGGAAGGCCGGGCCCTCCAAGATGAGGCCCTAGACCTCCTCGCAAAAGGTCTAGATGCCCTCATTGGGACGGCTCCAGCACGTCTGAAGGCTACAGCTCAAGACCTTATCAACTCTTTTGCCAGATTTGCAACCTCAGAAATTTCTGGACCCACCCCTAGCCCCGGCCCCGGAAAAACATACGCCCAAGCCGCCGGAGGCTCCACTAGAGGCGGACCCCTCTCCGGCCCCACCCCCGGCCCCAGGCCGAACCGAACAACAGGCCGGCAGGCCACCAACAACACAAACAAACCAAAACAGACCCAGGACCTCCGCCTACTAGTCCGGCTCCCTGCAGAACATATCCCTACGTCCAGAACCCTAGCCCCCCACTCAGTCAAGATGGTAGTAACAAAGGAGCTCAACCTACAGCCGCAGGACCTAGTTGAGGTCCGCCATACTGCTACAGGCTTCTCACTCCGGCCCCAGAACAAGGAAATCCAGGCCCTACTCCTCCAGAGGGCCCCTGAGATCAAGAACTGTCTCACAGCTGAAAAGGTGGAGGTGCCTACAAAGTGGTATCAGTACAACATCCCATTCTGCCCCCTCTACTTCACAAGCCTTGATGGTAGTAGGGTAGGCTTAGAATCTGAAATAGAGGAGGAGGTCCTTCTAAGGACAAAGCAAAGACTTCTCTCCTGGCGCCCAACCCGGGATAGCCCTAACCTAGCTACAGCCACGCAAAGCCTGATTATTGCCCTCCCTCAAGAGGTTAAGGAAGGCTTCCGCCTGTTTGGCCAGTCAGGCCCTGCCCGTCTGCTTCCCCCAAGGAAGCATACCCCTAAGCGACACTCTCCTGGCTGCCAGGGCTTTCACTCAAACCGCTTTTGCACCAGGCAAGCCCTCTGCGAGAACTGCAGCAAGCCCTTAGATACTCATGAGGCTGGGCTATGCCTAGCCAGATCTAAGTGTGCTAACTGCTATGGGCCCTTCCCATCAAGCCATACAGACTGCCCAGCTAGACCTTTACTAGTGAATGGGAGCCTCACTATCCCAACTCAGAAGGAACTACGAGGGATCAGAAAAGCTGGAGAGGAAGCAACCAAGAACCTCTCTACCAGTCAGACCTGCCCCCCAGGAAGCACACAACAAGCTAAAGCTAGGCTAAGCGCTACACAGAGGCAACAGCTGTCATCAAAGCGCCCTCGCCCCCCCACACCTACACAAGACTCAATTGTTGTTGCAGATACTGCTAGCATAGCTGGAAGCAGCAGCAGTATGGATGAGGATGAAACTGAGGACTCTGATGCCCTCCCCCTAACTAACCGCCCTATCCGCCCGCTTCCAAGCAGCAGCAGAAGCCAGAGGGTAGCACAGAAGCCTGACTATAACGTTATTAATGCCTATACCCACCTCGACCTCGACTCAGAGCAGTAGGCTCAGAACGGCTACCCCACGGGTACTACGGGTCGCCCAGTGTAACGTGGGGAAGATAAGTCCAGCTCACACAGCTCTCCTAGAGCTCTGCTGGGCAGATCAGATCGATATAGTACTGATCCAGGAACCCTGGATAGGCTATAGAGATAAGATGCAAATTAACACACACCCAGGCTATAACTCTTATGTGCCAGTAGACTTCTGGAACAGCAGGGACACAAGGCCTAGGGTTATGACCTATACACGTAAAGGTCTAAGGCTGCAAATACAACAACAAAGACCTACCCAATCAAGGGATATCCTATGGGTTAAGGTTGGTAACTTCACTATCACAAACGTCTATAGGCCACCAGGCGAGCCTATAAACCATACAACAAGTACCCTCCTAGGCTATCAACCGCTAGCAGGAACTCTTATAGCTGGGGACTTTAACGCGCACTGCCCATACTGGGAACCTGGCTCCCGAAGCCGGAACCGGGGAGACGACATCGCGGAATGGGCTGAAGGCCACGATCTTGAGTTTATTGGGGAGGTTGGAGCTGCTACCCACACTCATGGGCACACCCTCGACCTAACCTTCTCAAACATCCCCTTTGCTGAGGCCTATATTAGCCCACATATACACCCAGGGGCTGATCATCAAGCTATTACGACTATTATACCGATAAGCAAGGCCCAGGAACAGAGGCGTCAGACTAGCCACCCTATAGTCCCAGACTCAGCTATACTCCGGCTAGCTGACCTAGTTAAGCTGGGGATCCCAGCCCTACCTACCCTAAGGGATACACCTACTCCAGCAGAAATAGACACTCTAGCTACCCAACTAGTCAGCCTCCTCTCTACAGCTATAGAAGCAGTAGGGAAGAGACGGACTAACCAGGGCAGGGGAGCCCCCTGGTGGACAGAAGAGTGTTCAGAGGCCCATCGAGCAGCTATTGAGGCTAGGCGACGACAAGCCCAAGAACCTAGGCTAGTAATACCACTGCCTATCCTAGAGGAGCAGAAGGCCTTTCTGACTACAGTCAGGAAGGCAAAACGCACCTACTGGGCTGCTAAGATTGAGGAGGCTGGGTCTAACCAGAACTTATACCAGATACTAAGCTGGCGTAAGTCTGGGCTAGCTATCAAGGCCCCACCTCTAATAGTGGATGGACAGGCTGTCAACAACAGTTACAATAAGGCCCAAGCCCTGCGGAAGGCCTTATTAGAGAGATTTGATGCTGCAGACGACCTACCTGGGAACCCGTTCACTGTTCCTATAGTCGCAAGGCGTCTAATACCCTGGCAGCACACAGTCAGCATAGAGGAAGTACGCCAGGCTACTCTCACAAAGGCTACAACCCCTGGGATTGATGGGATTACTACAAAGTTACTACAATCTATTTGGGGCCTTATAGCTACACCTATACAGCAGCTCTTTCAGGCCTGCGTTCAGACAGGTTACTTCCCAAGAACCTTCCGCAAGGCAGAGGTTGTTATGATCCAGAAGCCAGGGAAAACAGACTTCTCTAAGACTGGGTCCTGGCGCCCGATATCCCTGCTATCCTGCTTAGGCAAAGGCCTAGAGCGGCTGATAGCAAAAAGGATGGCCTATCTTACTATCCTAGAAGGGGTTGCCAGCCCACAGCAGGTTGGGGCATTGCCAGGGAGGGCTGCAGTCGACCTAACAACCTGTCTAACCCATGAGATCGAAAGGGCTCTAGACTTAGGGCTTACTGCAACTCTAGCAACAATGGATGTTAAGGGGGCTTTTGACTCTGTCCTACGAAATCGACTTATTCTTAGGCTACGACAGCAAGGCTGGCCTAGTAGTCTGATTAGGCTGATATTTACCTTTGCTTCTAGCCGGACCGCCCGAGTCAGGCTAGAGGAGACTACTACAGAGGACTTCCCCCTATCCTGTGGGCTCCCTCAGGGCTCTCCGCTATCCCCTATCCTTTTTCTGCTCTATATAGCTGATATCCTAGCTGATAACCAGAAGCTACGGTTCGGCTATGCAGATGATATAGGCCTGCTAGCTACTAGCCCTTCTCTAGAGGGAAACTCTGCAGCCCTTGGCCAGGAGATAACTCAGATCCTCAACTGGGGTATTGATAATAAGGTTGCGTTTGACCCAGCTAAGTGTGAAGCAATCCACTTCAGCAGGAAACATAAGCAGAGGGTAGACCTACCAGAGATACAGGCAAAGGACCTAACTATTAAGGCCTCAACTAAGCCTATACGATGGCTAGGGGTCTGGTTTGATAAGAAACTCACCTTCCGGCACCACGTCGATACAAAGGTAGCAGCAGCAAAGAAGGTAGCCCAGTTCCTACGCCATCTATCAAACACTAAAGGGGGGCTCCCAGCTGCTGCTGCCCGCCAAGCTGTTATTGCCTGTGTCCTCCCAACCGCCCTATATGGAGCTGAGACCTGGTATGCAGGTTTAAAGAGACCAGCTAGAAACAGCAGCACTACTGCTACTAGCAGCAGTGCTAATAACCAGGCAGCTACTGTTAGTACAAGGCAGAAGGGCTTAATAAAGAGGGTAGAGAAGGTTATGACAGCAGCAGCAAGGGCTATCCTACCCGTCTGGAAGACTACGCCTACTAGTAGCCTCCTTCGAGATGCTGGCCTGCCAACAGCAAAAGTAGCCCTCGAAGGGGCACGCCTACGCTTTGCTACACGCCTACAGAAGGTTGACCAACAGCACCCTTTAGTCCCTAGGCTTTCACAGCCAGGGCGGCAGCAAACAAGACTACAAAGAACAGCAGCCCTCCTACCTAGGTGCCCAAGGCCGTTACTCCTACAGCCGCAGCACCTCTCAGGACTACAAGACCCTACAGATGGACGAAGCAAGGAGAAAGCAGCTAAAGCGTTCCAAGACTGGCTTAAGACTGTGCCAGAGAACCATACGATCATCTACTCAGACGGCTCTAAAGCCCCTAACGGGGCTACAGGTTTCGGCTTTGTTATCTACCGCAGTAACAAGCGCATAGCTCAAGGGTGCAGCCGCCTCGGCATTGCAGAAGTGTTCGACGGCGAGGCAGAGGGGGCGAGGGCAGGGCTCCGGAGGGCCCTCCTGACTTCCCAAGGCCAGCCTATACACATCTGTATCGATAACACTAGCGTTATCCAGGGGATCCGAGGTGAGGCCCCGGAATCCTCACAAGCTGCCTTCCTAGAGATCCAGGAAGCAGCTAGGATACACAATATACAAACCCACTGGTCCCCAGGGCACCAAGGGATAAGAGGGAATGAGGAGGCTGATAGCCTAGCTAAGGAGGGTACAACGCTACCAGTCCCCAGAGGCCTACTAGCTACCCTAGCAGGGATCAAGCGGCTTGCTCAAGAGCGTAAACGACACCAGTATGGGAAATGGTGGAGGCAAGAGGCAGCCCCTCGCTATATACAACTAGGGCTTAAGGCTACCCTGGCCTGCCCCCCTGAACTAGCCTTACCACGGGCAATCCTACATCATCTCCTAGCAGCCCGATCAGGCCATGGGGACTTCGAACAGTATCATCAACGCTTCAACCATACAGAAGCACTGCTTACCTGCTCTTGCGGGGAGGCTAAGGAAGCAGACCATCTGGTCTACTGCCGAAAGACCTTAGTGAGGAGGCAACAGTGGCCTACCCTCTACCCTTATGGTCGCCAGGAGCCTATAGGACCTATAGGATCCCTTGAGCACTACTTCAAGGGGCTAATCACTGACCATGAAGGCTTCCAGGCCTTCCTTAGCGTGACAAACTTCTTCCAGAAGATCTGCCCGCAGTACTGAGAGATAGGCCATAACCTATACTCCGAACAAAAGTCTACCTCATAGGGGAGACCAGACTACTATAACGGAACTAGGGCACCAGTGGGAACTAGGGATGGATAGAACACGGAAGTGACTCACGAGTAAGATCTGGAGGACGGGAGGGACAGCGTGTACTGTATAGTATATAGCGAGAACCTACGGCCCTCCACGCCACATACCCTTCGGGAGGTCGGCCGCAAGGGCGGCTGCGCCCTTGCCGCCACGGCGTTAAATACAAAACAAACAAACAAACGAACGCAGTGGAAGGCGCGAATGATGAAGCAGGCAACGAAATAGGAAAGTGCAATCGGGCAAGACTAGAACGTAGGTTGTTTTCTAAAATGCTTTCCTGCTTCGAAATTCTTTGCGACTTTTGATTTCAGGGGTTCCAGAGACAAACCTATTTCACTGAGGTTTCCAAGAGTCTACGTGATGAACGTGTCAATCTCAGGATTTACGCCATGAGCTTTTCACGTTCTGTTGCACCACCTCAACCTCGTTACTTCCAGCTGGCATATGGACGCGATTTTACTCAGTAACCTATTTGATAAACGTCGTAGAATGGTGTTATTGAATTTGACTGCGATACCTAAGTTGCGGAGTTTCTAGTAAATTTATTGCTTGCGGCTACCAAAAAGCTGGGGTTTGACTAGATGTTTGACTAGAATTCACGCATAACAGAACTCCCCTTCTCCTCAACATTTCATGGTTCCATATCAAACATGTGAATTCTGAATCAGAATATTGAAAACACAACGCATCGTTCCCTACTAGAGATCTTCTCTTCAGGGATCAAGTATGTGGACTTTTTGGAAGTCACACCGGCGACATGGAAGACCTTGAACAACGGTGGGATAGTCCTCAAGAAAGGGATGTATGTTATACTTGCATCCAATGCTGCTTCGCTCCAGACCTCTTTGTGAATATTCTTGTCCCAGAGAGCATCGGTAATGATCCACCGTAGTGTGCTTGCCGAAAGACTCAGCCTCCTCAATGCCGTGAACTCCCCCAAACAGCGCAGGGAGCCATGATCTCTCCGGTAAATGAAGCTGGGGAAATCGAGGCATAATGTCTTCAGAGTGGCAGTGTGCTTTTTAAGCATGCCAATCGTATCCCCAGGACTAGGTATCGCAGACGAAACTGATCCACTCATACCGCTGTAGATGAACGTGAACTTTTCCAATGCCTGACATCTGCTCAAAACGTGATGAAGTTGCGATTTTGAGATGGAGCAGCCGCTCAGTACGATCGAGCCTAGGTTTGGTGCGATGTCTGCGAGAGCATCTCCTACCTCGAAGCCATGTATGAAAACCTCCGCTCCAGCATTCCAAGAAAAGAGAGCCCCGAATCCAGGGTCAATCAGCGCTACCGAGCCCGTCTTAGCCGCATCCCAGGAGTCTCGCCCTATGGCCAGAGATCGGAGGGTTAAAAATTCGCGAATCCTGTTTCCTTTTCCGTCCTGTTGCGGCTTACGAATGACCTGTGAGGCAAATTCCGTGATTCCTTAAAGTAAACGCGTCGGAAGTGATAGTGCCAAGTGTTTCACACTCTTGAATTTCAAAAGTATGATGCCGATGAGATGCGCGAAGAATCGTACGAAGCCTTTTCTAGAGAGGGCTCTGCACCACGTCCCGCTCTGCGGGTCATAGAAGCTGTTCGACGTTGGCGCCCGGAAGGCCTCGAGACCCATCGACGACGCCACACTATCCATTGCTGCAACATCGTCCACTGATACTTTTTGTTGATAGCAGGCATCCCAAAACCCGATATAGAGCTGTTGAACCGATTTTGGGTTTAGTGCGCCAGTATGAGCACGTCGGAGTAAGGAAACCAATCTGCGCGTAATTTGCCAAGCTGTCCGCTTGTGTACTTCGATGGAGCCTTGTAATTCATGAACACTCATATTCCGATACGTCTTGCATGTTGCAGAGAAGTTAAAGAGTGCGTGCCGACTGGCTTTAGCGCGGCAAGCAATGCTGATTCTGCCATTGATTTCTTTTGCAATGAGTTCTTTGCCTCCATAGTCCGTGCGAAGAAAGGAACAGATATGGAGGATCAACTCAGGGGGAAGGTCTTGGATAAAACCCATGGTAAAGGGTCGTTTAGATTGAGGTCGTGGTCAGGAGTGGGATTTTGCAAATGTGAGGAACCAGTTTTGGCGGACGAAGAAAAGCAGAATCAAAGAGGTTGGAAAAGGCACCCTCGGCTTTTATTTTGAAGATTTGGTGGCGCTAAAAGTTTAGGAAAGAAAAATGTGACACCTTTCGTACCTTCATGTGGCGGCCTAACACATGATCAAGGCTTTACGATGGTTTTCGAGGCGTTCTCAACATTGATTTCAGATCGCTACATGTATTCGAAAGGGAAGTCCATACCGTCTTAAGCGTAAAAGGTGCAGGTTGGGTTCATGAGCTAAACACTTCATAAGAAATAGACATTTGGCAATGTTAATGGTGTATATTTAACCAAAATACGTATACATGTCACCGAAATCTAATATCTGTAAAAGTTCAAGCTCGCTCGACCATGCTCTCTAGGTCCACGTACGACAAGACATTCGTCTGCCAAATGACCCAAGACTAGTCTACCACAGTTGTGGAAGAGAATCGATCTCGAATTTTATATTGAGTCCATGACTGTTGCCACATCGAAGTAAATGTTTGGTGGGCCAGTCCTGCGCAGCTTCATCGATGGCGAGGACATTGGGCAGGCGTTGGATAGGGTGTTGTGAGGCGTGTTTCTCCCAAATTGACACCAAGTCGGAGAGAAGGAATCTCACCGGTCCGCTCAAGTGAAACTTCTTCAAAGAAGCTGGTAGACTGTGAAAAGCGGGATGTATTATTTCGTAATCCGAAAGTCGACTGTCGTTTCCACCAGCAAATGTGCTACTATTGGCGGCTAGTCCTAGCAATTTCTCTTGGATATTCCGACACATGCTGGGGACGGATCCGATTGAGGCTGACATATAGCTTCTTGCTATGAGCGTCTCGGGATCGCAAGCACCTCCTTGTTTGAATTCGAAGAAGGAGTCGACATGCAGCCACAGGTTCTCCAGCGCGGTGAACGTTTCTAGCGACTTGATCGGATGGACTTTCCTCAGACTCCGGCAGTCTATGCAGATCGTTCTCAGGGTCTTTGCGTGTACCTCAAGAGCTTCAATGACATCGCCAGCCGTCAGATCTCGGCCATTGTGAGCGACTTCGCCTTGTGCCACGTAGATGAACTTTGTAAGCTGCCGGCAGTCGGACAGCGTCTGACGCAGGGCCTTGGGACCCATCAACATCTTCACCAGCACGATCGACGTTAGGTTTGGAGTTAATTGTCCGCGGAGGGACTTGCAGTCGTCGAAAATACAGACCTCCGAGCGATCATATCCATGCGAGTAGACTTCGGCTCCCGGGGCAAGTGGGAAAAGGCAGTCGTATCCGCGGTTGCACATGACCCAGTCTATCTCGGTCCGTTGCGGATTTCGAAAGGAAAATGAACGCACTGTGTTGAGCGGGGCGTACTTCTGCCTGTGGCCTGTCGGCCCGCGCGCCGAGGCATTCTGCTCTACATCCGATCCATCACCCTCGACGTCTCGTGTGCCGGTGTCGTCGCTGCTGGAGTTCAGGCTCTGAGTAACAAGCCGGCGATTCATACAGCCTTTGTAGAATTCCTGTAAGTATTTCCACGTGTATGGCGTGACATTAAAAGCCATATCGTCAACACGAGGCAAGTGGAGGATGATGGCCAAGAGAAGGGTCCCCATGAGTGCTTCTGAGTCGTCCGTTTGAATGGCTTCGCTGAGCTTGACTTCTGAATGCCAACTGCTGCCGGGGATAACTCTGTCGTAGTCGAAACCAATGGATTCCAAAGCCTGGATGACGAAGTCCCGGCTGTCTTCGGGAATCTCGGCAGGAGTCGCGTGCGCTTCGTCAACGTATATGAATAGTTTCCGGATCGACGAGAACTGCGCGGGGTATTTCCTGGCCTTCCAGAGAAAACGAATCATCAGGAAGATGGCCTCTTGACTGTCTTTGGCGTAAAACCCAAAGTTGGTCTCGCGCCAGGTTGACTCCAGAGGGAGAGTGCTGAGCCTCTTGCATGTGAGGGCAAGATTCACGAGTCCGTCTTGATCGCGTCGAATGTGTTTTGTAATGTCATGGGCGACTGAGGCGGAGTTGGACTGGGCTCTGGCGATTTCATCCAAAATGCGTTTGCCAGTGTAAGGCGCTGGAATGAAGGAGTAGGTCATTAGGAGCAACTCCATGGGGAGACCACAGAGCCCTGTCATCGTTTCTGCCTGCGCTGGTGGTTGATCTGTGATGAAAGGCATGATGACATGCCAATAACGAGCCACGATAGCACAAAGAAGTGCGAAACGAGGTCCAAAATGCCTCCACGAAAACTTTCGCAAATGCAGGCACTTTTAAGGGTTAAATATGTGTTGTGGATGGCACAGTCAGGTTTTTCGATTGGGCGCTCACATAGACGGCAACATTCGTCAAGGTATCACACGTGATGCAGGCGCATACGGATTCTGGCCATGGAAAACTTTGGGTGATCTGATTCTATAAATAAAGTCACCGCGGGGCGAGAGGCCGTAACTGTTGTTCCATTCCATCCTGCTGTCCATTTCCCATAACCTGGATGGCCCAAGACAAGTCCGCCACGCAGGCAACGAAAGCTAATTCTCAGGAAGCCTCCCACATAGCCGCATCCACCTCTGTGATCGTCACCGGAACACCGAATTCTCAAACTCTTCCTTCATGTCCTCCACGATGCCGTCGTAATTGTCAAGGTCCTTCAAGTAGACGCGCTCCAAGCTGGTAAGATAGTCGAGGTTCTCCGCAAAGTTGGGGAGAACATACTTGAAAAGCTCAAGCTCATGAGTGAAGCATATTCTCTTCAAACTCGTTGGTAGAGACCAAAGCGCGTCTTCGTAGTAATCATATAGTTGCTCTCCTTTTTCGTGTACGGTCGTAATTTCGAATTCTCCACGGTAGAGGCTGTCTCCGTCGATCCAGAGGTTCTCGAGATTCTCAAACTCGTCCAGATAGTCGATACCAGACTTCCCGTAAGAGACCCAATTATCGGAAAGGTCGATGGCCAGGCTGCGGATGGTCTTGGTGTGCCGCTCGCCCTGACGGAGTCCTTCGAGAGCGTGTAATGGGTCGATTCCATAGCCGGGATCCGTATCCGAATCACTGAGGTGACCGACGAGCCGAAAGTCCAAGAGAGGGCCACAGTCCGCCATGACGGAGTCAAACGCATCACGGTATTCACCCCCTGAGATGGTGCCGGCGATAGTGAGATGCGTAACCTTTTCGAAGATGGTGGGACAGAGGCCTGCGGACTCCAAGCCCATGCGCACTGGATACAGGTTGTCGATGTACAAGTGCGTGGGCTCAGCACCAATCTTGCCGATAATGGAGTACAGTCCCTTAAAGACGGGAAAGGTGCCGTCGGCGGGCCTCAAAGCGAGAGAGCTGAGCTGGGGACAAAGGGTAAGCGAACTGAGGTCGGAGTTCTGTCCCAAGTCGTAATGGGGAGATGTCATCGGCTCGCCTCCCGAGAGGGCGAGGCCAAGTTCTTGCAGGTTGGGGAGGTTGGCAAGCAGAAGGAGAGTAATCGTCTCAATGCGATGACCATGCCAGCCTTGATCGTTGCTCAGCCAGGCATCCTCCGACCACTTGACACCCTTCTTGGAAACTTGCTGAGCTTGCTGACGCAGGAAAGCGACCGAGGTCTTGTCAAAGCGGTGATTCGTCCGCTGGGACTGTTCAAGGTTCAGATAAACTGTGCGAACCCAGCCTTGGACCTCAGGATATTTGTCGAGAAATTTGAGGAAAGAGACCATTTTCCGAGTCGCGTTCAATCCCGTGAAGCTGACGCGGGGCCAAGCCCGTCTCATGACACACTGGAAACGATGGCAGGCGAAGGATAGATTGCGGACACCATCGAAGCCGCGCAGAAGACACCGGCTGATGGCGCGATCCGAATCATCTTTGTGGGCCTGGGCAAAGGCTTCGTCGATGGTCATTCCGCGATGGCGTAGCAAGTCGGCGATGATGAAGAGAACGTCGTCCGGAAGGTTGGTGAGCTTCGCCATTGTGTGCTTTTGCCTGAGTCTGGATGCAAGAGTGCAGTGTAAGCAAGTTTTTGGTATGAGTTTCTTGTTCGAATTTGTGGTGGTGAAGATGGTGATGGACGCCAGTTGCTCAAGTTGGAGGCGAAGATTTGATTACAACGAGAAAAAAGAAAAAAGAAAAGAAGTCGAGGAAGGAGTTTGTTGGGAGGACTTGCCTGCCTACATGGCAAGCCTTGCTCCAGTTCCAGCCGGGAGCAGCTTCCTCGGGGAGTCGACGGGCTTGATTGAAGAGATGTCTCTATGTGAACTGCGGTCAAAGACGTGGTGTGAGTAGACTCTCCTGGCAGTGGAACTTCAAAGGATTTTCTCCACTGGCTAAGGTTTCCAAATGCACCAAATAACAGCAAATACACCATTGTGCCATCTTGACCCCCAAAGGCTGCATATTGTTGAGATTTGCTGCATTTGAGCCCATAGAATATCTAGATGGGGTCACAATCAGATTGGAATATCAGTAGTCAAGGTTGTTTGACAGTTGTGGAAAGCAAAAGATACTGCTCTCCGCTTGATACGTGGCTCTGATATCCACATACCTGCTTGCTTGAGGAATTGACCTTTGATCTAGAAGATTCGTTATGATTGGCCAGCCATGCTTTTTCAGTCGACGAAGGCCACAGAAGAGCTCAGGAGGACTGTGATTGGTATTGTACGGTATGAAAATGCTGTCATTGTGTCTAAGTCCTCATCGTTTACTCATCGTCCGCTTTTTCCGCGCTCCTTTTTGGGTCATAACTCTTGTCCCTAGATGGACTCCTCCGTTCGATTGTGGCAGAAATTGGTCTGATCTGGCGCAAGTTCGATCCTTATTAAATCTCGCCGAAATTTTTAACGCTCCAAATTTTGATCTCGTCATTCGTTCATAACCCTCTAGAAGCACTTTCCGCCGCTTGAGTAGCCACAGCCAAGGTGGAAGCCACCAGGCTGGTCGCAGTTGCCCTGCTTGTTGTTGGGGTCGGTCGACTTGTATGCGTTGTGGTTGCAGCTGCACATGGAGCATCTGTGCTCGTCGTACTGGATATCGCCGCAGTAGCACTGAACGCAGCCACCGAAGCAGTAGTGCTTCGCGGTCACGGCTGTAGCCAGGGACATGAGGGCAAAGACGGTAGCGAACTTCATTTTGAGCGTAGTATTATAGAGTTTGCGGCTGTGTGGTTGGGACTGTCTTGTAGGAAGAAATGAAGATGTATGTATTTTGATAGTGAATGTGTCTGTTGAATAGAAGAGAGTTCGACTGAGTTGAGAGAATGTTCGCAATGCTTTATACGAAGGACGCTGTCACGCAAAACTGCGATGGTTCGGAGGCGGCAGGAGTTTCCTCTCCATGTCCGTCTTGGAAACTTCGGCGGCAATTCCTTGACTTGTTTATTTCGATATTGGTTGCAGTGATGCTCAATCTACATTCTGGCTCGACATCCATAGGCGAAGATTTCGTCGCGGGGGACTTATCGCAGAGATCTATGTTGTGTGCGGGACGGGGAAGCCGAGATTAAGTGGGCTGCCATCGTACCCCGGCCCGCCCGATCGCGTCGATCCTTTCCCTTGTCAGCCTTAACACGGCCAACCGCAACGATTGCACCGGCAAATATTTTTGACTAGAAACAAAGTTTGCACTTGTCAACAAAAACATTAATAGCTCCCGAGTTAAACCATTCGATCAGCCGTTGAAGAGTTGCAGCAATTCTGCCTCTGTCATGCAAGGCTTGGCTGAATATCTAGGCAAGCTCGCCTCGACCGAAGGATGCGGCAAGATTTGAAGAACTATGGATTTGAAGGACTACAGAACTGATAACGTCCAGATAAACAGCTTTAAGTGTTACGACAAGACTATTGGTCGACTCGTCTACAATATCGCGTCCCTTTCTCCATCCCCCACAATTCGGGCATCCCGGCTCAAGCGTCCCGTCACCATGACTCGGGCAAGCGTGCATACCATGGCCAGCAACGCTAGGTGTTTATGCAAGAGACTTTGCTAAGAACCCTGTGAAAGACCAGAAGCAACAACGACAGCGCATTTCTTTTTCAATTATTACTTTTGGTGTTTAGGTGTGGAAAATCAAGAAAGGGGAAGCTTTTGTGACTGTGAACGTTGATGATTGCAACTGCCGGGGCTTGGCTGAAGGGAACAAAAGACTAAATCATGTGGAGAAGAATGCATCGAGTCATTTCATTAGGGTTGATAGACAAAAATTTCAATAAGACGAGGAAAGAAAACTTTCAGAAAGTCCCATGAAAACAATCGGACTGGGAATCCTTCTAACGGACAGCAACGCTTTGCAACCAAGACGCTCATTTAAAGGGGTGCCAAACCCCTTTATCAGCCCTCTTCCTCCTCAGAAAGCTTTCACGGTCTACAAATCGACCACCACATGAATATTTTCAACTCCCTCGCTTTTCGTACCTGAGTTATCACTTTCGATTGATGTACGCTGACGGATTCGATGTCCCACAAGAGACGGCCCATATCACAGACCTACCTCCCCAGCTCTTACATCTCATCCGGTCTTTCTTATGCCCCGATATTTTCGCAAACCGTCTTTGCGCCTACCTCGATCCCGAAAACGCACCATGTCAAGTACTTGACCCTCGATCCCAAGACCTGTGTCCATCTGCCTGCGGTCTGTCGCCACTTGAATGTCATTGTTGTACAGGACATTCTCTACGTCACTGTGTCTGTCGACTGGTCTTTTTCTCAGTTCATCGGTGTTCTGAGCCAGATACTCACCAAGCCTTAACTTGGACGGCCGGTCCAGCGAATACATGTCAACTCCACGAGAGCCCGGTGCGACAACAGTCCCCCAATTCAGCCCGGCGACTTGAAGTTCGTCAGTCAGACGGCGTCCCCAATGCTGGTACCCAAACACTGAAAATGCTTTGAGAGCTACAAATCTCTGCACAGATTCGACAGAAACCTCTCCTAAAATTTGCACCGAACGTCTCAGACTTCGGCTACGACATGCCCTCACAACCCTTCGCCCACCTCGTTGATCATGAAATGAAAAACAAAATGTCCCGCCTGCAATCGTTATCGATTTGATCCAATTCTAACACATTCTTCCTGCCTACCATACAATGACCGATGACACTGGGGCCTGCCCGCACACTCTACATCAAGATTCCATGGGGCTCTATATTTCGCGACTACCAAATGAACCTACCCAGCGTTACCTCATTGATCTTGATGAACTTTCCAGCGTCCTTGGTCGTCATGAGCACTTTCATCCCGGCTTGCGGTCCACTGGCCAGTTTCGCGTTCAAAGGACAACGCCCATGCCATCCTGTTGACAACACGATGTCCCCGAGTCTACTGGTGGACTGCTTGCAGCAGGGGTATGCCGCTACGCTGCGCACTCTCTGCATTGACTTCAGCTTCCATGACCGTCGCCCGAAAGTGATTACCTCTCTGGAGGCTTTCCCCAGATAAGAGATACTTTTGCTGAGCATCCGCGATATCCCGCTTCCCCATAGGATCTCACAGGTCGCTCTCGCCAGAATGGTTCACCGAACTCCTATTTCGTGATTCCTTCCAGTGACTCTCCACGATCTTTGTACCTATGGCGACCTACATTATTTGCACCACATAAGTCGCGATCTCCAATGCCAGAAGCGACAGATTAGCCAAGGGAAATGTCGTCTCCGCGTTCTCCGAGCCGCAGAGGATGGTGTTCTGCAGAACAGGAGGAACGTCTGGTATTGCACGTTGGGCGTTTGATGGACTTTGAATCTTTTTCAATATTTCCTGCAAGTAACAGTACACAGGGCAAATTTCTCACGCTGGATTTCTGGAACGAACTAGCAGGATGTGTCGATTGGTTAACGAATGCAGGCTGTATTGTGAGGATAGAATGAAGATATCGCAACATGAAGAACATGAACAAGCACAAAATAAATGGCGGCAATTTCATAATGTCAGAGCAACTGGAGGCATTATTTTGTCTAAATAGCTGGGGATTTCCGCGCACATCGCAGGCTCCGAGACTTTGATGAGGCATGGGTGCCGGGTTTGATGGGCTTCTCTCACACCGAATCTATCCTCTATTAGCATCGGATAGGTATCCAGCTCTCCAAGCGACATGTGACAGGATTCTTACTCGATAAACCTCGTTAGCCCCAGACCTCATCTTGCCAAGCAGGCCACGCCGGGGCAGGGCTTGCATCCCCAGGGCAGCTTGTATACAGCTTGGGGTCCTCGATCACAGTACCTTCCGGGAGGTCCAGCCCTAGAGTGTAATCTGGGTAGACCCCAGAGCTGAAAGCTCCGCCACCCCTGCCATTGGACCAGAAGATACGGAAGGGGATGTACTCCTCCACGGTTTCAAAGTAGATGAACTCGCTGTAGGGATATGAGCGAAAACCCTTCTGAACTGTGATATCGGCATTGTTGGCGTCGAAGCCTGACTTGGCCTTATCCCCGAGCCAGACCATCACCACGTCGTCAGCCTCACCAACAATGAACTCGTAAGATCCGCTGAGAGATGCCCTGAGGTAGCCGCGATGGACAAGAATGTTGCACTTGATCGTTGATCCTGCGGGGCCTTGAACCCCTCTATAGTTGATTGGTTGGTTCTCGTCGTTTTGGCTGTATCTTGGAACTTCTGTGTGTCCAATACCTACCGGAACACGACCTTGCACGAGATTCTTAAGATTATACGTATTCGCCCTGACATCTGCGTTTTGAAGAGTGTTCCTACACAAGGTTGATCTCTCTTCAATCACATGGAGAGCGAACTCAGCGCTTGGCGTGCAAGAAGCCGAAGCGGTTGAAGAAGCGACACCTGTGGGCGCCGTCACAGGGATGGTGGTGGGCTTGATACCTTCAAAGCATTGACATGCCGACCAATAGGCAGCTGCATCAGGGCAAGAACTGGCGTATGCAGGCTTTGTGCCAAGGACCGTAGTCGCAGGGGTCTCTTGACGCGGGCCGTGGACGTTTCTCTTTTGCACCGGGGATGGAACCGACAGAGTAACAGTCGGCTGAGGTCTGTTCCTCAGGTTAGCATATGATCCACAGTGGGGAAGTTGTTTTGGACATTCTAGCTTACGTAGCAGGCACCGTGGCATAGGTACTCACGAAGGCCGCACAAAGAGATGATCTCGAAGCAAGAGATGGATCATTCCTACCCGTGCCCGCAACTTGGCGGCCGCAGTTATTGTTGCATACTGCTGCAGACGCAACGCGGGAAAGGAACAAGAAGATGCTTAATGTTGCTGGCGACTTCATGGTGAGTCAGGAAATGATAAAAGCTGATCGAAGGCTGAAGGAGGCTCTAGGACTTTTAAATAGAGCTACATTTGACACGATGGGAACATCGATCTTAAATAGTTGATGCCAAGAACTATTTTGAAATCGTGAATACAGCAAAGTGACCCCGACGATAACCCGGACGGTCAATCTGTTGAATAAGTAGACTAAGCCTTGGCTTCTCACCCTCAATTTTCCACATGTGGCGTAGCGGCTGAGCGTTCGGTATGCAGTCGGGCATCCCTAAGAACGGAAATAGCCAAGCTGAAGGAAGGGATGTGCGACGTCTTAGATATTAAGACAATTGTCGTACAACTCACGAATGTCTATCCCTGCGCAAGCCATCTGCCTCTGAACGTGGAGAAGCTTACCTGCTGTTAAGGCCATGGCAAGACAAGCCACATTCGTCAATTAAACTAAGAATGACTTACCATCCATGCAAAGGGAGAGGTTCTCCGATTCATGTTCTCGGAATATTTGCAAGGGAAGCAGATGATTCAATTTTTTCCATGCATGTGTACAAGCGTCTCTTCGAGTGCCAATACCAGTGGTGATGTTGGTGGCAATCGGCTCCTCGAAGTCCCACGCAAGCAACTTTTGGGATAGCCACCCGCTGAATAGTGCCGAGGGTCTCAAATCGAAGCCTGCATGCCGCTCAGCTATTTGGCCTTGAGCCACTTTCTACGGCATCGGCGAATGATTCAGATGTGAAATTCACTTTTGAGGCGACTTAGCGATGAGAATTGGCGTGTTAGAAACGGAAAACTGGATCGTGGATGGCATCCTCTTTCAGTACACATTCGAAAAGGTCAATGCACAAGGTTGGAAAGAATGAGATCAGTATTAAGATTTATAAGAGGTGATAGTAACAACCCTCAGTTCTCTGGCATCTTCATAAATGGTACTTGATCTCTAGATAACTGAGATACGTCAAGGAAGAGATTGGGCGCAGCCAGCTTCTCGCCCTATTCAAAATTCATTCACGGAGTTTGCAGTTTGCTGCGGAGGTCACATGATAACAGAGCTTCCTATAGAGGTTTGAGAGTTCCTACGACGTCATTAACAATGGAAAAAAAGAGCCAACCTCCAGTCCGAAGGTGTGTTCAATGTTGACAAGCTCGTATCCATCAAGTTGGGTTGCATGGGAAGTGGTACGTATCGCGTCAGCAGGTTGCAGTAGTGCACGATTCAAGTGGGCGGTCTTTCGTCGACGACATGGATACACATCAGTCCAGTGTGGACAACGAATATCTCCCCTCCGTCATCTATCCAATGTTTGTAATTTTTGTCAAGCGCGGAGTTAGTCGAGACCATGCCGACTTGCCCGCTGACACTTTTCTTTTGTATCATGGCTCTATCCGTTCGGCATGTTGCATGATCAACGGGGCAGATAAGCCTAGTGACTCAGTCACGGTATCTGAGTATGGGATAATTTGAGAGTTAGCCGTGACAGCGTATTATGTTCAGAATTTCTTCGTGTCTGGATTTGGCGGTGAGTAGCTGTATTTTGCGTACAGAATGCCATTGCGAAACCCCCTGGCAGGATGCCGGCTTTCTGCCAGGGTTTCGTGACAATAGCTGTCATGAACGCGGATTTATCGCCCTTAGCGTCTCTATCGTCCGGCAGCGTATCCAGCAGATACTCTGAGATAACGAAAGGAGGAGGGGTCTTGGAAACATGGCATGGCAGGAAGATCGTGATACGTGAAACCCTGTGATCTACCTCCCGAGGCGTGAAATATAAATACCACGTACATCCAAGAAGAAGGTAAGGCATCATATAATACATCTCATCAGAATTTATCGTTCACTCGGACTAGTATTAGTCTACCTTACGTTTGATCTTCCCGCATGAGGCTGACGAAAGATAGCAAAAATGGCTCCTCAACTCCAATTCGCACTTGATTCACCTTTGGCTCGTCATCGCCAGTTGTCGCCCAGCGCAGCTATTCGCGTCTCCCCGATTGTCCTTGGGGCAATGAACTTCGGAGACAATTTGAAGGAAAGAATGGGAGAATGCACCAAGGAAACGGCCTTCGCCATTATGGATCACTACTATAGTCAAGGCGGCAACTTCATCGATACCGCGAACAACTACCAGCTTGGCCAGTCCGAGGAATGGGTAGGCGAATGGCTTGCGTCTCGTGGCAATCGCGACGACATTGTGCTAGCAACGAAGTACAGCAGCGCCTACATGACGCACGATAAGAAGCGGCTCCAGTCCAACTACGGCGGCAACAGCGTCAAGTCACTCAAGCACTCTGTCAAAAAGTCTCTGAAAGCGCTACAGACCTCTTACATCGACATTTTGTACCTCCACTGGTGGGACTATTCTGCGTCTATTCCAGAAGTGATGCACTCGCTTAACGATCTGATCGTATCCGGCAAGGTGCATTACCTGGGCATCTCGGATACCCCTGCCTGGGTGGTAGCCAAGGCGAACCAATATGCGAGGCTGTCGGGCCTTCGCCAGTTTGTCGTTTATCAAGGCAACTGGAATGCCTCCATGCGAGATTTTGAGCGAGAAATCATCCCAATGTGCATGAGTGAGGGTATGGGCATCTGTCCTTGGGGAGTTCTCAATGCTGGCCGCTTTCAAACCGAGGAAGGCTTCAAGGAGCGCGAGAAGCACAACTCTGGACGACAGAACACGGCATCGGAACATGACAAGAAGGTGTCAAAAGCACTGGAAAGGGTTGCAAACGCGAAGGGTGCATCCCTGACAGATGTCGCCTTGGCGTATGTGACGCACAAGGCTCCTTTCGTGTTTCCCATTGTTGGTGGCCGGAAGTTGAGTCACATCGAGGGCAATATCAAGGGGCTTGGGACTAGTCTTAACGAGGAGGACATCCGGATGATTGAGAGGTCTCATGACTTTGATCCCGGATTTCCTCACACCTTCCTGAGTGGTACCTCACTTTTCGGCGGTCTCCCTCGGGGCGCATATCACCCAGGAGACGTATGGCTAACCAAACTCATGGGCAACTTCGACTGGGTTGAAGCTCCTCAAGCGATTACCCCCAAGACCTCCTAATCAGGAGGTTTATGTAGAAAGTATATGTCGGTAGCTTAAAATTCTGCAAACCATTACCACCTGCAAACTGAATGAATAATATCAAAGCTTTGAGGTACATGCAACAAAGATGACCGAATGCAAGAGGAAGTTGTAATCCATTGCCTGGAGATGCAGCCCAACGAAGAATCTCGCTCGATCCGCAATCTCCGTCAGGGTGCATTAATTCTGAACGGGCTCGGTCGAAGTAGTTGAGCGCCCCGAAATATTTCCGTTCAGCCCGAGCTGTAACCAGGGCATGGAAGCGTCATATGAGCATGCCGCCATCTTGTAGTTGATCAGAGTGGCTATGCGTGGTCGATGACGAAAACAATCGGGTCCCTTCGAGGGATGACTGAGTGATATCTAGGCATGATCAATGGCGGTCTCTTCAACTAGACTCCCGGATTCCGTAGCGATTTCGACATGTGAGACGATTGGCTGGAGTTAAGGCATATAGTACGCTGACATGGTCCGGGTGTTATGGCTTGGTTCACGTCCGGGTCGGGGTGGAGACTGGAAATTGGCATCCGGCCTAATTCAGCGCCCCCCGCAAGGCAATCAATCAAGTTTGAGGCTCAAACTTGACTTGATTGACTGGTGATGGCTTCATACTTGATTGATTGATTGATTGATTGAACTTGACAAGTTTACTTGCCTTACGGGGGGCGCTGGCCTAATTGCTTCGACCACGGAGCGGTGATGGATTGCACAAGCCTAGAGCGGAACCAGAGACTAAGGCATCAGGAAATAACAGCATTGTAAATGGAGTTACTGGTAAAAAAGGCCAAGACCAGAGTTGCGCGTCGATACGAGATAGCCGGACTGAAAGACACATAAAAGCCAGTCTTCTCAGGCACAATTATGATCAGCACTCTGTTTCTCATCACACTCGTTGAATTCAAACATCATTCTTCGACATGGCTCTCAACAGCTCTTTCGGCAGCGCTCTGATGCGCGGCATCATGTATCGGGGCGTTCCTGGAGAGATGACTCTCGAAAATATCCCGATGCCCACTATCCTGAACCAGACCGACGCCGTCGTCCGAATCACTACGTCAGCCCTTTGCGGCTCTGACCTTCATGTTTATCGCGGGTACCAAGGTGGCGCTCCTCCTTGGAATATGGGACATGAGGCCATCGGATACATCTCGGAGCTTGGAAGCGCTGTGTCTGGATTGGAAGTTGGTGACTACGTCATCATTCCCGATACCGTAAACCATGGCCGGCTGGAGATGGAACCTACGGCTTTGGACTTTTACGGGAACGGAGCTGTCGTGACTGACGGTCTTCAATGTAAGTCACCTAACTTTAGCAAGAGGACGACCCGCAGAAGGATGCGTTACTGACCTCGCCAAAGCCGAATATGCTAGAGTCAGGTTCGCCGACTCCAATCTCATCCCAATTCCCCTGACCCGTGAGACGACCAACACCACCATTGAGCAAGACTATCTCACCATTTCTGATATCTTTGCCACCGGTTGGGCTAGCCTTGACTTCTCTGGCTTCGAGACGGGAGATACCGTTGCGGTCTTTGGGGCTGGTCCGGTCGGACTTTTAGCGGCTTATTCTGCCGTACTTCGCGGCGCCTCAAAGGTGTATGTGGTTGATTATGTCCAAGCCCGACTTGACCGCGCTGCCTCAATTGGAGCCATCCCCATCAATTTTGTAACCAGCGATCCCGTCGCTCAAATCCTGGCCGCCGAGCCGAACGGCGTTACGCGATCCATCGACTGCGTGGGTATCGAAGCCCTGAACTCGACGCTGGAGCACGAGCCAAACATCATTCTGAACCAGATGGTCAACCTTACCCATGTCGGGGGCGGGATCGGTCAGGTTGGGGTGTACATGGCCCAACCCGACTCGCCCGGCTCCCCTCTCGGATCCACATTCTCGCCCATCGCTTCGTTTCCCCTTTCGGACTTCTTTGGCAAACGCTTGAAGTTCCAAGCGGGCCCTGTCGATCCAAAGGTGTATGCACCGATGCTGGTTGAGCTTATCAGTAGCGGTAAAGCGAGCCCTCATTTCGTGGCTTCGGCAAGTATCTCAATCGAGGATGTTCCAGCATACTACGCCCGGTTTAACGCGCACGACGAAATCAAGGTTTTCATCCACTTTCCTTGAGGTCCCAGTAAAGATATTCCTGTACACCATGACCATAGGGAGGCATCTTTAGATTACGGCCTGGCATACATAGACCTGTACATAGAGCGAACACGCATCCCTCAACAATATCTCATGGCGTACATCGGAACCAATTACCAACCAAAACCTCTGTCTTTCTTGATGGTTCATCCCAACCTTCTCGCGTAGGGTTTGACTTGCACGCCTCTGAGGACTATACCACATGCTGGGTAGGCATGAGGGAGAATGTGCTTGCAAGACAACGTCGTCTGATGAACGGAAGAGTAGATTGCCCCTGAGCCTGTTGCCGCTGGGCGTCGTACCCAGCTAGGCGATCGAGGAGGGGCCGAACCGACTGAAATAGCGCGATCAACGTCCACCTGGCGATGCCGAGATTCATTCAGAAATCTACAAGAATTCCAGCTTTGAATTTCATGTGTATTTCGGTGGTATAGTATTCGTGCTGCATCTTGTGCCTGCGGTCCCACATATTATGCAGGTGGCTGACACCTCGCAGAAACTCGCGCTAGTGCCCGCCTGGATTAACATCGGATGACGAAGGTGAGAGGAAGAATTGCTCGGCCAATTCCTTGGGTCTGAGTAATCGCAAGAACGCGGAAAATAAATCCCTTGTAATGACATGGAAAGGTCCGTCCAGTCATAAATGGCAATACCGAAACCGACTTCCTTGGAGCTTACCATCCATCCGACAAGATATTTCATGTTCTTACTCAACAGCAACCATGCAAAGTGCCCAGCCCCACAACGTTCTCCTGACCGGTGCCTCTGGGTACCTCGGAGGTAGCCTGGTTGCTGGGTTGAAAAGTTCCGGCTTGAGCGGCTATGACAAGATCTACGCATTGGTTCGATCAGACGCCCAGAAGGAAGCAGTCCAACAATATGGCGCTGAGCCCTTGAGCGTGTCCTTGAAGGATGCCAAGGCAGTCAGAGATGTGGTTATGCAGAACAAGATATCTGTGGTGTTCTACCTGATCGACGTTTTCGAATCGACCGCTCAAGAGAACCTGATCAAGGCCTTGGGCGATTTGAGGCAGACCACTGGGCAAGATGTGCACTTTCTTCACGTCAGTAAATCCGATGTTAATCGACGATGCTTGTTCCACCCCAAGCTAACAGATTCCTCGCAAGACATCTGGCGCAAAGATCTTCTCCAGTGACGCTGGCGCTCCCACAGACAGAGAGCTTTTGGACACCGACCCCAACCTCTATGACATTCAGAAAGGACAAAAAGCGTCAGCAAAGATTCTTCAGAAGGCGGGTTCTCAACAGCCAACTTGGAACACATTCGTCTGACTAAGGTATGCAAAGTGTGTTGACACCAATAACGCGATCATCGAAGAAGCTGAAGACCATGGGGTACGATCCTACATCTTTGCCCCGTGTATTGTGTGTAAGTCTTGCATGAAATTCATCAACCCTTGGATGTTCGAAAGGGATATCTTGAGGTACCACTCATGTCCGCGTTCTCTCCGCAATATCTGTCATGCCCTTGACCCCTCACAACCCCACTCCGCTGCGGTATCAGTCATGTCTATCTTCTTAAGGAGCCAAACGTATTTGCGAACATATCAGGAACCCTCTAAACCGCTGACGTTTTGCGTAGACGGAAAAGGCGCAGGTTTTGGGAACACCGTGTCTATCCAGACCACGGACATCGTCAAAGCAGCCATAGCTTCTGGTCGGGTTCACTCAGTTACGCCTAATCAGCCTGTAAGTCCAAATCATCTCTTGGGCTACGGGAAGAGGATTTGACAAGTTCTCTAGACCTGGCCGGTGTGCCATATCAGCGACAACACAGCACTCTATCTGCAAATCCTGCGGTCCATCCTCGAAGGTAAAAACATCGGGCACGGCCGGAACGGCTATTGTCTAGCAGCTTCGGGCAGTATCGCATGGGATGATATATATGCCGCGATGGCGCTGGGGTTGAAAGTCAGGGGTATCATTGAGGACGAGACTGTCGCTCCTGTTGACGACATCGCTTTGGTGAAAATGGCACAGGGACTCAACACAGATCCCTCTCTTGTTGCAATGAGAGTGGGAGGAAAGTAAGTTCATATGACTCAATTTTACGCTCCTTGTAATATCTGCTTTGCTTCCCATGCTGATTGAATCTCAGGTGCACGTTGACGGCTGAACATGGCGGCCAAATCGGATGGAGCCCGCGATTTTGCCCCACTCATATTCTTGAGGCCGCTGATGTTGAGGTTGAGCACATTCTGAGATACATGGATCACAGAGCTGGAAAGTTTTGATATGCGACCATGTCTGGAGGAAAGTACCTGGTCATCAAAGGCATGTATGCAGCTTAGAATTTTGACTACTAGGTACTTGCACGTTGGCACAATGAAATGAGTTTACCAGGCACAGGGAATTGTTTTTAAATTTCCTCATCAGGTAGAGGTTCTAGCAAAGGATGATGAAGTCTAAATGAATGCGAAAGTGATACTTATGATCATCATTGTATTCCTTATCCTTTCCAGATGATAGAACCCGAAAAGGTCTTGGTGTCGCTCAGTCAAAGCCTTGAATAGGTGGTCTGAAGATTGAGTCATCAGGCTGAAGAGGCTTTTTGTTATGGCTTTCCGCGAAGAGTGCATGAAGACTCTCCATCTTTCTCCCTTTCAACGTATCGCCGAGAATGAACCACGGGTCTAGCTTCTTCTTTAAGCATCGGTCGCGCCAGCCTTACCCTACTTAGCTGGCCCAAGAGCTCAGAGCCAAGAGTCAACTGAGAGTTCGTCTGTAATCCTTCCATCTCTGATAAACAGCTGTGGCAACCTTCAACTCTCTGATTAACAACCAACGTCCTCCGGACAATGTCGGAAGAACAGATGGTGTCTGGCAGGACACAGCCAGATGATGTCGACTGTGCCCAAGCCATCAATTCCCTGTCTCTGCGCACGGGGATGGGGACACCTGCACTTGATGAGCTTCCCCCTGAGCTCATTTTTATGATTTGCTCCTTTCTTCGTCCGATTCGGCCAATGCATGAGGTGTTCGCAAGCAGAGCAACGTACGACTTTGGCACGGTTTACGACACGTTACAACACGATTGGCGTACGGTAGAACGTCTCTCAATCACCAACAGACGATTGAGGCGCTGTATTGCCGACAGCGGCTGTCTCTATCGAACAATCATTGTCAAAGGCGATTCAATTTGGCGCGTCGTCTCACTTCTATGGAGTCTGAAGAAGAACCCTGCAATGGGTCCTGCGGTACGGATGCTCTACATGGGTCTTGCCTTTGAGGTCTACCCCAAGGAAGGTTCATTGCCACCGCCTCAGCAATGGCACCTAGACTTCGTGTTGGAGATGGCCACAGCGTGCAATGTACAGTATCCAGCGGCGTTATCATTCTCAACAGCCCCGTTCCCGAGTGACAGTCTTCATTGCGAGTGGACTAGTCTTCTGGCAAGAGTTATTCTGGCCAAGATGCCCAGCATCGAAGACATTGGCATCAAGATCATAAGCAGAGTCTTTAGAGGAATGGAGCCGCCTTCTACGTCCCTTTTCAAAGGCCTGATCCTCCCCAATCTCCGGTCTGTGGCCGTGAGACTCGAAAACTGCAGTAACTGGCCTCTACTCCATCTTGGGGGAGGCCTATGGTTTTGCCATGATTTTGACCTGGTTGTAGATTTGAGCCCCGTCAGAAACCTCTACGTCGAAGCAGAGGGCCTCCCTCTATACATGACGCTTTCACACTCCCATTTTTCCGAACCCAAGTTTCAAAACTTGACGAACATCACACTGAACGGATGCCCGGTTAACGAGCAGGAACTTGCGAGGATGCTCGACAATTGCACTCTTGTATCGGTCTTCAGATACATAATGTCTCACTATTCCGTCTTCGCCATAGCTCCTGGTATTGTCGTTCAAGCCCTACAGCGCAGACATGCGAAGTCTCTCCGTACTCTATGCATACACGTGTTTAGTCGAATTTGGGGTTTGGGAGAGATCTCAACGCTTGAATCATTCGACAACCTCGAGAGCCTGTGGATTGACCTTGGGTCTATAGACAACTCAAACATTGCCCACGGTCTTGTGGAGGATGAGACGGGCAATGGCAATGATCCCAGCTGGTACAACCCGCAGCCCAATCACTTCTTCTTTACGCTTCCTCGTACCCTCAAGAGAACGTTTTTCTATTGGGTCTCTCGGGCGCACGAAAATTCTGTGGATTGGCTTATCAGCAATCAAGGAGGGCCGTCGTTCCCAGAACTTGAGGAAATTGCGCTACATTGCGCAATAAATGACACCGTGGACAGGGTGGGCTCAAATTTCAGTCACGGAGCATCCAGGCACACTTACATTCGGTCTTCTGCGTGGCAGTAGACATCTGTACTCGCAGAAGGGCAGGCATTTGTCCGACAAGCATTGCGTTACGAGTATGGCGTAATTGCGGGAGCTTGGAACTCATGTATGTAACCGAAAAGACATTGTACAGGATCTATGTGTTTTCCATGATACGTCTGCAGAAATGCAAAGCCTCTTTGGTGTGCGTCTTGTGTTATGTTATGCCCCTGTTTGTCACGATTTGAGCTCCATCTTTGCCATACTTGCAGGCTCCGGTGGCGTTCTGGATCCAGGAGAGTGACCTTCGCTAATCACCTTCCCGCCGCGCATACCGAGTAGATCTTTGAACATCATTCGCGTGGTACGTATGACTGTACTCCGAGATTCAAATATGGGTAAGAAGACAACCATGATGACTGAAGCGAAAAGCCAGGTGATGCCGACCACGACCCATCCGGTGAAGAACTTTGCAGCCGTTAGTTCGATATATGATGAGAAGTAAGAGATGATCACATACTTCTTTGCTGAAAACATAGCCACTGCCGTACAGCGGCATCGGCCAAAGTATCAGTAAGACAAGGGTCACACCGACGGTAAGCCAGCGGGCAATCTTGGCGGCACGGTCCAATTTTACCCGCTCGTCTATGTCGCTGTCGACAGCGTGGGGCCTTTCAGTCATGTTCTCCAAGTCGACATTTGCAGCATCAACAATCTCATGATCATCCCCCTTGCGGATATTGAGCATGCTTTGCCAGTCGTACTTCTGATGCTTGAATGGGGGGATGAAGGTGAGAAGCGGAATGAAGACAACAGGAGAGAGTAGCGAAGTGAGATTTCCAGCCAGCATCGGAGTGTTGGCTCCAGTCGTCTCAACACTCAGCTCGCCATACTTGATCTTTGTCGTGACTAGCCATGCCGTCATGGACAAGACGAAGCCAATGACTGGGCTGAAGGTTGCCGCAGCCCAGGACTGGCCTGACCAAAGGAGTGTCAAAGTTGCGGGGAGAACAGCCGAGGAGATGATGACACCCATCATGAGGTACAGATAGCCCATGGAGATCCCAATGTAGTTGAACCCGGTCGCCAGACCAGCCATGACAAGGGCAAATGCGGCCATACCGATGTAGTTGATGCGCATGAGTTGCTTGCCAGTTGCCGCGGGGTTGATGTACGTCTTGTAGATGTCGTAAGTGCAAATTGACGAGATTGCGATGAGTTCAGAGCTGTAAGTCGACATGATGGCCATAAACTTGGTCGTGTCAGCCCGTGTTCTTTAAGAAATGGATAATACTTACCGCGAGAATGAGGGTTGCAACAGCGCCGCCCTTTCCAAGCAGAGCAACGGCAACTGTTGGGAGAACCAAGCCCGCATCGACATCGGCTGCGGGCATCCGGTTTGGGAATGAGGGCCATATGTCGTATCTTTCCAGGGCCAGTCCAGCAAGACCCATAGTTGTCGCCGTCAACCAAGGAACGGCGAACCAACTTACTCCACTGTCACAACGAATTAGTCTACAACTGTCGGCCCATATTGCGGTGGCCTTACCCCATGACGTATCCTGGCAGTGCATCAACCGGAGATGCTGCAATTGCCTTGTTGTAGTATCCGTTATCGAGGAACACAGTGCCAAAGTTTCCGCACAGGTTGATGATGAAAAACTCAACTAAAAGCTTGTCAGTAATCTACTGGTGTCAGCATAAATATTTGCATACCTCCACCCTGTGATCTCATAGTCAGATAACTACCGCCAGCATTGCCTGACAAGGGCCGCTCGGCAGCCAGATCGGTTAGGATTTCCCACACGCGTCCTGGCGAGCCCAAAATGTCATTCGTCGAGTACACTGCAAAAGCAAACACGAAAATGATAATGAGAATGACGAGTCCGTTGATGTAGTCCGTGATGAAAGTCGCTTTGATACCGCCGAAAAGGGTGTACACTACGACGCCTGTCCATATATGAGCATCAGGCACACCGTATGCTGCGTTTCAAATGGAGCATGCTCACCAATGGGGAAGAGAAAGACCGAGGCAGCTACTGGAGCGCCAGTAAGGTTCTGGATCACAGCGGATCCTCCGGTGAGTAGCATTGCCGTCACTGGGGTCTAGACTTAGCTCAGTCCCGCCATGATCCTCGTTACAAGGCTTACCAAGAATGTTACAGAAACAGCAAAAGACGATGTATACGCAGTGCGTTACCGGGCCATATCTCGCCTTTACTACCTCAAGGACTGTTGAACTTGATTAGCAAACAGTACACTGTCATTTAGCTCCCGGCATCCTACATGTGTGGGCGTTCGGCGCTCGTCTCTTTAGTTCAATTGCGAGCGTCGCAAAGAGAATGATCTGGACCGTGGCTCCGGAGGCATACCAAACCGGACCAGAGACACCACTGCGTTTGCATGAGCGATGAAAATTGATATCGAAGAAAGATCTCGAGGACGTACTACTTGTATGCGACCGCGGTGCTTTGCAGCAGGGTTGCCGCCCATGTCCAGGTTGACAGTACGGAAGACGCAACCTATTAAACATCAGCTTATCGTCCAGTCGCCTGACTGCTGAGCATGTACCAAGCCAGACTTGAGCGATCGGCCCGCAGTTGTGAACATCTCAGAAGTCTGTAGTTCATAATTGTATCTCTTCAATGCCCACGTGATGACAATCATGAGCACTCTGAGGCGATGGTTAGCTGGCGATCCACAATGGTGTCAATACACATGCTTACGCAAAAAGGAATCCGAGGCCGATCATGAGGCCATAGCTGTCATCTGTCAGTCAAAGCTGGTTCGCGTGACATGAGAGAGACTGTAGTATGTGACATACCCCCAGCCTTGGTGGAGAACCGGAGTCGAGTCCATGCTCTCATTGATGCTCTCTGGCGAAGGCGGCAGGAAACAGCGATGTGTCGAATTCGTGCCACTAATGTCAATTGAGAGCAATATATCTCTTGCTTCTTTGTATGGATGCGGTGGAAATATCGCGCTTACGTGCAAGGACATCCGTCCGTCTATATAGAGCTGCCCCTGATTCCTGAGGGGCCGACGGGCCAAAGCCGCTGATATCAGCCACCACTAAAACTCAATACGGGCGCCCCAATGCTAATGCTGGGCAAAAAGATAAACATCTTCAGCCAAGACATACTGTTCCAATCTATCGGAGTAATGGATTCACCCAAGAGATAAGGTCGGTAACGAACGACATCGTGGGGAACTGCCCAGAAGTGACCGACCCGCTGGCGTCGCCTTAAGAATCCATGGAAATACAGCAACCCCACGAGGGCGGCATAAGCCATATCCCCGTGGGAGTCGTCGGGGCCTTTTTTGTGAAGAGAATAAAGCAATTTCATCTTAACCATTGGATCATCTAGCGAACCTCTGGAGCCAATGTGGTTCTCAAAAATGCTTGTTGCTCGCTTGCGGATCCTCACTTCCTTTGGCGAGACGTGCCCAGCAGCCGAGAGTTCAGTGTTAGGTTCTCACTGGCTAGGACCCGGGCGGCCAAGGTAGTAGTATTTCTTGGACGTCAGGTCCCCTTATCAATTCCCAATCAGATATCAATTGGAGATAAGCTCTTCGTCCGGCTGGGCTTTTTGTTCAAGGAGATTATGTGACAATTGCGATTCTGAAACGTAAAGATTCTACAAGCTTGAAAACCCGAAAATACTCTCCTGAAATATGAAATGATGGAAACTTGTCCGTTTGAGCGCTCAAAATGCTAGACCGCTGCCGCCCATTGCCGACACCGCCAACACCAGGCGGTTGGGCCCGCACAACCCCCTTAAATTCATGAATCCGGTCAACGTTGTTTTTTAGAAGTAAAATTTCAAATCAAGAGAGCTAGTAGAAGCCGCATCGCATCCAGAGACACGGAAGGACAGGTAGAACTGTGGTTCGTCACAGCCGACGCTTGTGATAAATCAAAGCTGCGGAATCGGGTATGCAGCTATGGTCGCCGGCGGCGACTTGGCACTTGGCGCTCGCCGGCGGGCAACAGTCCACATTTTCCCCAGGATTCCGCTCCGCTCATGCTCTGGATGGGACGTTCCCTTCCAAACTCCAGTGTCCCCTTATGATCATATCTGGACAGGAGGGTCTTCGGACTTGTTGAAGCAGCAGCCGGCCCATTTAACGCTGGTCCGTTCCTGCTTCTCTAATGTCACCATGAGATTTCGAGTTGCTGACCAGAGTTAGAGTTGTTGGGGCGTTGAATTTGGCCACAAATCAAGTTGCAAACGACCTGAGTGCCATTCCTTGGCGAGGTGAGCGAGCCATGGCCGGAGAACTCGGTGTCTGCGACCGGGCATGTATTCATGGTGTTCCGATCCAGGTGGGGTCGATCAAGCAGATCTAGTGGATACCCTCCGGAACTTGCTCCGAAGAGTGAGCCTAGCCTGGCTTTTTGGCCTTAGTAATTAGCACGTTTCCGTGAGTTTAAAGCGAGTCAATTACCAACGACAATCTTTTGGTGAAAGCCGTCTAGAGTGTGTGGCAATCGGTGCAAGAGATAGCCAGTCAAGCCAACAATTTCAACGGTACTACAATCATCAGACCTCCACGAAACGCGTGAACTCGGACTAACCACCATCATAGCCGCAAGCATCACCATTCTCAAAACCATACCCATACCTCAGACAATATGCACAAGCATATAAGCCATCATCAAACTCAACAACCGGACTGGCACCGAGACATCACGCCCCTCGCTTGAGCCAGTACCACCAGTGGTGGTGGGCGTTGTCGTCGCTGAGGCCGTCGCAAACTCCCCCCAACCCATCAAACTCGACACGCTCCTCGCTTGTCCCTCGTCGAGTGTGGCTTTACAGCTCTCTGCCGTAGCAGTAACGCTCCTTGTAACGCCGCACGTCACCGTGTGACCCCCCATCCCCGGTATCCCGCCATTCGCGAAAGTAGTCGTGGAGGCATAGTCCATCATTCCTGCCACCTCGCCGCAAACTCCAGCAAGGACAGGCGCTGCCTTTGTCTCGTCCGCTACCAGAAACTCGAACGATCCACCGCCAACAGGCAGCGCAATCCTAGATGAATTCCCGAATCCCGGCTCGAAGTTGCACCAAGGGCCGCCTTGGAGGTTCCAGTGGAAGGTGTACGTCCCCGCCTCAAGGGGACCCGTCGTATCGGTGATCAGATGCGGGTTGTCTGGCCACCTAGTTGTGTTTCCAAACTGCGCGGAGATATTGTTCACGGGGAGACGCCAATCCAGGTCGGGATGTGGCTGTTTAAATGCTTCCCAGTAGAACGTCCAGCCGTAAGCGTTAGCTGTGGAAGGGTTGTGGATCGACAGCAGGACGGGGATGCCTGTGGAGTTGAGGGTGTAGGTCGTGTTTTCGCGGGAAAAGAGGAGATCTACTTCGACTGTGGTGTTTGGGAGGGCTGTAGCGATGGGAAATACGGCGAGAAGCCACGCAAAGATAGGACTTCTCATATTTGTGGTGGTGATGAGCAGTAACCTCCGCAGGGGAGAATAAGATAAACCGTTGGCTTGGCGATGAATATATTTTAGGTCGACTACGCCAGGGGGTTAAAGATACGCAGTGGAGTTGAGAGGCCTGGATCTATGGCTGGGAGAGTACAGACTGGGGAAAGTGGCCCTACGAGTGGGTTAATAACGGTTTCGAGATATAGTGCAACTCCTGCCCTTCTCTGAGCCAGCTCTCCAATCATTGGCAGGCTGGATTCTTCCGGTGTAGGAAACAAGGGAGTCAGCGCATCGACCTGGCTGGACACGGGCAGCCTACGACTTGCTCCCCATTTGCTTCCTAGAGATCATGTAAACCATCTCGAAAACGATCAGCCGCTAGACCGAGCTTTGCGCCCGGCCGAGATGGTACATGCGAGACCATCATGCCCAGTTGAGCGATTTTGGGCATTTCAAGGTCGGGTACGTCAGCACTAAGGCGTCGACATGCAGGTCGAGTTGTGGGGACGCACTCAGGAATGAGCTTGATTGCAATGATTTCCGAACCCCTGTCTCTTGGCAATACATTACAGCCCGCCCGGCCCTCAGCCCTTTCAGATCTGGCATCTGTGAAAGCCTCTCCATTTGTCGCACTCAGTGATGTCATTTGTTTCTAGCACATCTCATACCGAAATTGGATCTACACCGTGATGCACATGGACAGTTTTGGTAATAAAGCCACTTCAAACACCACGTCATTGCACGTCGTGAGTGAACCGGCAACAGACAAATAGTTACGCGCCGGGGGCAATGACCCGCTCAACATCAGTCGCAAGACCATTCCACAGAGGACGTTGACGATGACCTTTCAAGTGTTGTCAACGGTCATGAGCGCACCCAAGGCCGTCATCGGCGAAATTGATAGACAGGTTTCACAGGGAAAGTGAGAGGCCACCACCGCTAACGAACATACTCTAGTCAAGCCCACGACCGGTAATTGGTGTTAAATATCCATATTGAGGGGATGGAGCAACGGTCTTAGGAAATTCGGGTTGACGACCTGAGGGAAAGCTTACACACATCAGTCACTGTGCTCGCCCAGTAGAAGATTGGCGAAAGTAACACTGATTACCAAATGTTTTACTGCGCAGCTGAAGCAAAAAGTATATTGTTTACTTCTCACTGTATCTTGACGAAGGATATATAAGACTCGAGCTTCAGTCATTGAACGGCAGTCGTGGCCATGTGAACGTTCGCCGTTCGGCTGTTCAAGGTTGAGAAAAAAAGGCTGATCACTCTACATTATTCGATCCACATACAAAACTTAAATAGTTCGCGAAGGTGTATTTGATAACGATTCAGGTTGGTCATCAATGCTCTTAATAACTAATATTATTAGATTACTGTATTACTTGTTCGAGGTCAAACATATCCCGCCTTAGTTCTCAGCAACCATGAGCTGGTTGGCCTCGAAGGTCCACGGCTTTGGAGCGTCGACGTCGCGCTTGGCCACAGGCACGCGCTTCGGCACACCCTTCGGGATACCAATACGAGGTCTGTTAAAGGGCGCCGGGCGCTCAGCAGTACGCTTCTTAGCTGATCCGGTGGAGGCGTAGTCAATGCCGCCAAAGGCGCACTTTCCACCCTTGAAAGCGGCCGTGGCAGCGGCCTTCCAGAGGTTGGTGATGTCGGTGTGCATGCTGGCCTCCCAGAAGAGTCTGCAGTCAGAGTACTCGGCAATGAACTGCGCAGGGGTGCCATCGTCCCAGTTCTGGCGGAGGATTTCGTCCTTGACGTTGACACCGGCGGCTGAAGAACGAGAGGTGACATAAGTCGTGAAGCGGTCGAGCTCCGCAATCAGGGCGGGGTCCTCGGTATTTTCCTTCGCGAGTTGCGTGTAGCCGTAGACGCTGCTGAAGCCGTAGCTCTGCGATCCCTTGACGCCGCCGACGCCCTGGATTTTGCCCTTGATTTCAGGACGGCCACCCATGGCGATGCTCTTTACTCCGGCGTCCCACTTCATGAACTGAGAGAAGAGGGTGCAAGTCGAGGCGCAGTAGCCATCGAAAAGAAGAACGATGTTCTCAGGTCCGCCAAAGGGCCTGGTGAAATTCTTGCGAGAGCCGTAGCCAGTGATGTCGTAACCAATACCATAGGTGGTGTTGGTGGTGTCCAAGGGGTTGTTGAAGTCCCACTGGATGAGGTCTGTGTACTGGTCATCCTTGTACACGGCCTTGAATGTCCATGTTAGCATTTTTGAAATTGATTCAAATGTGTGCAGATAGCAACTCACCGGAGGGAACTTGTCCGAGTAGGAGGTGAACTTGTCCAGGTTTCTGTCCAAGTCATAGCCCCAGTTGTAAACGGCCTCACACTGTTGAATGAGTTCGTCAGAAGCTGTCTCGGGGTCGTATCCCTCGCAGTTCTTGGAGAACACTTCTGAGACGGCCTTGAAGCCAGGGGAGTAGCGCCAGTGGCCAGTGCCCTCCTGGACAATGTCGGGGAAGATCTGTCGGAATCTGTGAAAATGTGTAAGCAACACCCTTCTCGTCAAGCTGAGGTACATCAACCTGAAAGACGGGAGGTCACTTACGTATCGTAGCCCTGGAAGATGTATCCACCGCCGTTAACCTGTACATCGACGACGAGCTTGGTCTTTCCGGCGCGGACAGCAGCCGCGAAGAAGTCCTGAACAACCCTTTGGAACTCAGGAGGGTCCTCGGGTGAGAAAGAGAGCATAGCCAAGACTGCGACATCCTCGAAGCCCGGCTGATCAATGAAGTAACCGGAAACTATCTCGTCGCTGCTGATGATGACGGGGGCAGGGTAGCCGGGCACTCCAGTAGGGGTGGCAGCGGGAGCGGCGGAGCTAGTCGCCGTGGCGCTAGTGGTAGGAGCGGCCTCCTTGGCGGCGACGGCGCCGGGGGCGAACTTCTTGAAGAACGTGGTGCCGTCGACGACGCCGGTCCAGTTTCCCTTGAGCCTGGCAACGTTGGAAAGCTCGACAGAGGTGCCGTTCTCGAAGGTGAAGGAAGTGGCCTCACCAGGGTAGACGTAACGGGTGCGGCCGCCCCGCTTGAAGTAGCCCGTGCCCCCGACGGCTCCATAGGCCTTCTCGTAGAACATGGAGTTGTAGGCAGAGTCGGCATCCTGGTTGCCGGTGACCTTGAAGATGAGGTCCTCGATGAACTTGACCGCATCAACGCCGTTGATGAGCTTCAGGGCGGACGCGGTGTCGGGAGTGGAGATGATGTCCTCGTAGATCTTGATAACCGGCGTGGAGCTGCCGTCCTCGCTGATCGAGACAAGACCGTAGGGTCTCTGCCACTCAATGGCGTTGGTGAGGATATCCGAGTAGACGTACAAGTGTCCGTCATGACCAGGACCAAAAACGTTGATGAACATGTCCTGCTGCCAGGAGTATTCGTTGGGGTACTGGTCAGCCTCAATACCGGCACGGACTTTGTCGAGAGCACCGAAGAGATCGTGGGGCGGGAAGAAGTAGTCGGCTGGCGGGTCCTTCAGGAAAGCCAAGTCAGACTGCCACTCGAGGTATGGCTTCAGTTCGTCGATGAACTTGAGAGCCGCTGCCTTGTTCAGAGGCGCAGAGTTGATGCAGTCGTAGGCAAGCTTAGCCTCCACAGTCGGCGTAGCCGTAGCCGCGAGCTGGGCGGCCCATGAAGCGCTGACTGCAGAGCAAGCAGCCCCAGTGGGGGTGCCCACGCTGGTGGTGGTCGACGGCGCAGCAATGCAGGAACAGGCACTCGAGATGCGAACCTCAGCATTGCCAACTTGGTTGGCCTTGCAGTTGTCGAGGGCGAAGGCCGGGGTAGCAGTAGGCGCAACTGTGCCAGCCGTGAAAGTGGCACAGAAAGCACGCGCTGTCTCAAGGCGACCCGGAGTCTGAGTGGCCCTCAGAGCGCGGAGACAGTTGTCGGCATTGCAATCGGCCGCACTGGCAAGCTGAGTTGCCAGAGCAAGCACAACAGCGCTGCTATCAGCCAGAGAGAACTTCATGGCTGTGTCTGATATTCAGTCTGACGAGACCGAAAACAACAAATGGCTGAGCTGATCCACTGCAGAGTGCAAGCAGAACAAGATGGCGAGCAGCTCATGAAGCATTGTCCGGGAGGCATGGAAGTCGCTTTTATATGCCCTGCCATGCATGCGCCGCTGCTGCACCGGGCAAAAGTCCATCTGTTTACCTTCCTTCCTTGGCCTGCAGATAGCAACATGCAGACCATCTCGTGGTGTCATGGTAATATCCCCTCTGCAGTAGCAGCACTGCAACGCGACAGGGGTTTGGCGGGAAACGCCCAGAACTGGCCCGCGGTCCCGAATTCCACAGTTCCCACTGACTGTTCTTAACAAAAGGCCCAAGCTAGTACTATCACCTTCCTCATTCGACTTAACATAAGAACCTTACCACTAGTTGGGGCCGTTGGCAAGACACGCCGTGAAGCCCCTCATCACGTAACGCCAACCAGTCTCGTCGGATGAAATTTGTTTTTTTGTACGAATTTTGTATGTCATTATATCTCTACTGAATCCCTCAAGATCAATTCTCTCAAGAACAGCGACGTGGGATTTCTGCATTGAAAAGTTCGATGTTCTAGGCAAGGTGAGGGGCTGCGGATGGCCTCTGCGACCAAGCCGATTCTGCAATGCGTCTCCCCCGGCCGATCATCATTTGAACGTGGCGTTGGCGCCATCACCCCTGCCCTCCGCAATTGAGGCACAGATGCTCAGGTTGCAGTGGCCCTCCGCATGGTTGCAAGGCCTCTTGCCGACCAGGAGTGCGGTATCTTAATCGCCAAGATAAATCGCCAAGGTGTTGAAGGGACCAATTGCCGGGAGCGTAGTGCTGACGCCAAGTTTCCAACAGTAAATATGAGAATCCTTTGCATTGGATTCGTGTGATAACATCCGCTTCTGTGGGGGCATCAGGCTTCTATGACCTCATGAAAGTAAGGAGACCAACCGTCCCAACACTTCTGGAAAGCAAGGGATTGGGGCAGATTATGTACGCTTTGCCGTTGCGATAACAGACATTGGGTGATAAGGATCAGGGGAAACAGCGATAAGGGAGATAATACCTAGGTATTAGGCTCCGCACAATGTTAGTCGGTACTGATTACCGAAAGAGCTTCGAAAGTGCGGCAAATAACCCAGTAAGGCTTGCGAATGGGTTATTTTTGAGAGATATGGAAAGCGGTATACGTTCGGGGTCACTTGGGAAGGAAAGTCGTCAACTTAAAGAAGGTTGAGGCTCACTAAGCCTGACAATAGGCTTTGATGATGACCCGAGCTTATTGCGGGCAGAATATTCCCCGTTTTCAATTGGCATTTCAGCAGGGCTCCTAAGTCGATCTCATCTGCGGCTATAGTACGACGACTCATTCGCTGGCATTATCCGACCTGATCATTCAACAGATCTTCGCGGCTCATGAAAGACAAAGAAGCCCGTTGCGCCACGATCAGTGATCACCCCGCACGGCAATCCGATCGGGGAGATTGACTTAACCCCGCCCTCGGCATCGCCCGGTCATCCCGATGGAGCCGTTGACTGGATCAAATTGATCGTAGTCAACTCGCTTCGTGTTCAAATCCCCTGCATCATTGCCTCTTTTGTGACATTTTTTCTCGATTGTGGATTCTAAGACACAGCTCACCACCATGCCCGACGAAGAAGTCGACGTTCTTATCTGCGGTAGCGGGTCAGCGGGCCTTTGCGCAGCGGTCTGGCTAGCTCGTTGCGGGGTCAAATTCAAGATCCTCGAGCGCCGGGAGGGTCCGCTCCAGCAAGGCCAAGCCGACGGCGTGCAGTGCCGGACAGTAGAGATTATGGAGAGTCTGGGGTTGTCGGAGGATTTATTGAAAGAAGCGTATCATGTCCTGGAGCTCGCATTTTGGACTCCGGACGGTAACGGCGGGATCCGGAGATCACACCTGGAGCCGGACACGGAGCCGGGGTTGAGTTGGCTGCCTCATGTTATCCTGAATCAAGTACGCATGTTTTCCATGAAGGGCTTTAAGAACAGGGCTAATGAGACACTCAGGCCCGGATCAACGAATTCATGATAAAAGACATCGAACGCGTATCTGGGCAGTCTCATATCCAGTATGGCAGCGACGTCCAGAGTGTCGAGGTAGACAGTCAGTCAGCCAAGGATCGAAAGGCTCATTGCGTCACGGTCAAGGCGGTGGAAAACGGTGTTGAGCGCACGTATCGAGCGAAATATGCCCTGGTACGACTCCGATCATTTGCGACACCTAATCAATTGGCTAACTAGGTACTACAAGGGCTGCGACGGTGCCCACAGCTCCGTCAGAAGATCACTGGGGTTCAAGATGGTCGGGGACAGCACCGACGCCGTCTGGGCCGTGATGGACGTCTTTGCCAAAACAGACTTTCCCGACATCCGCAAGAAGTGCGTGCTGCAGTCTCCAGCCGGCAATCTCGTGATCATACCGCGAGAAGGAGACGAGAAGGTCCGATTCTACATGGAGATGCCTGGCTGGGCGGCAAGCGACGTCAAACCCGACAAGGTGAAGCATCGAGTTGACCAGATATTCAGTCCTTACACAGTGGATATTGTAGAGACTTCGTGGTTCTCCGCGTATTCTATCGGCCAACGCCTCGCAGACAACTTCACCAAAGACCACCGTGTGTTCCTGACTGGGGACGCATGTCACACTCATTCCCCGAAAGCCGGTCAGGGTATGAATGTGAGTCTTCAGGATGGATACAACATTGGGTGGAAACTCGCGGCTGTGATAAAAATGGAGAACGACCCCGCGATATTGGAGACATATGTCTCCGAGCGGCAAGAAACTGCCAACGATTTGATTGAGTTTGATCGCCACTTCACCAACCTATTTTCATCATCGTATCGGAAGGAACATGGTGTCACTGCGGAAGATTTTCAGGACTATTTCATCAAATCAGGGAGATACACAGCCGGGCTCGCAATAGAGTACAAGCCCTCAATTCTGATTCGGCCGAGCGAGGCTGATAAGCTGGCATCGGGTGTGCGTGTGGGCATGAGATTCCCAAGCGCGCAAGTAGTCCGCGTTTTTGATGCCCGGGTCATGCAAATGTCGAAAGCCTTACAGTCTGATTCACGGTGGCACGTGGTCGTTTTTGGGGGAGATATCAATAATGCAGAAGGCGCAGCTCGTCTGTCACAGGTAGGTTGAGCACCGATTGTGGAACACGGCTTTTCTACGAAGGAGTTGTCCGTATTCTGACCATAATACCAGGCTACTTCAGACCTAGCGGCTGCTTTTGGAACTTTGGTGCCCGGAGGTTCTAACGTTCATAGCCGCTTCCACCCAATCTTGGTGCTCAAGTCTGACCGGAAATCGCTGGATGAGAGGAAGATCCCCAGTTTCTTCACACCAAACACGGGACATGGAGGAGTGCGACGTAAGTCCAACAACACCACACATGTCATCAAAGCTCCGTTTTGCTGACGAAAGAAATCCCATAACTAAGGTCTCCAAGATGTGTTCGTTGATGACCAGAGTTATCATGCTGGTCATGGTGAAGCCTACACCAAATACGGCGTCGATCCTGCGGTTGGGGCTGTGGCTCTCGTGCGTCCAGACCAATGTAAGTGAATCAGGTCTCTTCTCCGCACTCAGCAGCTTACCAGGGCTCAAGACGTTTCCTTGATATTCCCACTGGGGCAATCATACGACATTGTCAACTTCTTCGTAGACTGTATTATCTCGTCGGAAGTTTGACACTTTCTTGCTCATAGATACGCTTAGAGCTACCAGCATTGCATATCGATACAAAGGTGCAACATAAGATCAATTTGACTGGATAAGACTACGCAAGTAGCACTATCTTCTAAGTAGGCGGGCAAAAGTGCGTATTTTTCCATTTCTACACAGCTGGGCACGTATACCACACACGAGAGTCTCGAAAAGACCTCATGCCAATTTCGTCGCCCGAGATATCTCCATAAAGATTCTCGAAAATCCTATCACGAAGAATCATCCCAGGACATCGCTTCCCTTCCGCTTCCCAGTATCTGAAAGTATTTCCCATCCACTTGGTGATATCGTCAGGATACTCTCCTGCTAGCACCAGAAATTCAGCCAAGTTCAAATCTGTAGTCGCAGCTTTCCTCAATCCTGGGCGAAGAAAAAGTAGCGTCGCCTCCTTTATGTGATCTGAGAATTCGTCTTCCGTGTCTAACATCAGGTCCAAGTGAAATCCTCGAAGCTGATCCTGGATGCTTCCAGACACATACCAGAAGGCCTCCTCAATCCAGTAATTCAACCCCAATTAACATTGACCTTAAGCAAAGGATTGCGACTCGAGCTCCAGTTTGGCGCGTAATCCCTCGGCCAGGTGCATCTTCGATGCCAATGTTGGCTCATTTGATCCTTAGGTGCGAAAAAGAGCTTTGACAGCCAGAACTCTGCACACTGTAGATCGCGAGCTTCCATGCACCATGCTGCAAGGTAGAATGCTATTTGACTCATTTGAACCATTGGTTCAATTGAAAGCCCTATTTCTCTCTGTTCCTGTCGCCATATATCGGCAAGTTGTTGTACTACTTTGTACCCGTCTTTACTAGCTTTGAGGCGCTTGAAATGAGCAGCCAGGTGAGCCACGGCTGACGGCCAAGATCTCAAAAAGGCTTGACCTTCGCTTTCAAGATATTGAATCATCGTCTCCAATGATGCAATTGGGCCATCGTGATAAAAATCTGTCAAGTCGGTTTCTATTATGTCATCGTGCAATTGAACTTGAGACGCAGATTCGTCTCGCCTGCAAGAAGTCATCAGTTTCTGCAGCTGAGCCTCGCGGCTCAAGCCTTGTAACTCAAACCGCATACAGCGACTCTTCGTCTCGCCCAAAATTCTGCGAGCATTGAGTGTGAGGACATCATTCATGCCAAGCATTGTATGTCTTAGTTCGAGTCCAGCGCTCGCGTACTTAACGGCCTTGTCGCAGTCGTTGAGCGACTTGCCGAGTCCGAGGTATGCTCCGGCTGTGGCTGGGTGGTTGGGTCCTAGGACCTGCGAACGTGCTCTTAGTAGCCACATGTACCACTCCGCTGCGTCGCCCCTTTTTGCGTGGTTCTTTTCAGTTCCAACCATGGAAAATGCGTAGTTTCCCAAGATCTCGAGAATTCGAGGGTGCTTTGGCGGGAATACCCTCATGCCTCTGCACACAACCCACGATAGTAGATCGGTGCGTTGTCGTCCGCCACTTTGACCAATTAGCCTGTACATAATTTCCCATTCGTAAAGTTTGTAGTCACTGTCTCGAAAAGCCTTTTGGACGAGGAACCATCCGACTTCATTGCAGTAGCCTCTTATCCAGAGCGTTCAACCGGCCAAACGATCGAACAAGCTGAATGCCAGCAGATTCTTCGTCTCCTTTACACTCGCGAGCCCAACAACCATTTCTGGCGGAGCCAAGCACGAATGGGACTCCTGTTGGGATAGCAGACTGAACAAGTGCCACCCGGACTGGGTGGCTTGATATGAATTTCCATTGCCATGAAGAATGAGAAGAGCCTGTTGCAATCTCGCCTCATGATCCTCTGGAGTCATACGCAGCCTTGCCCACAGGTGTATAAGTGGGTGTATCGAAAACCCACTACCACGAGCTGACTCTCGAATAAGAGAGAAAGAGTAAAGAAGACCGAACGACTCATGAACCTGGAGTTCTATTTGAAATTAGTTAGTTCCCCAACTGCATGCAAATAATGCTGAGGATGTTTGAGGTTTACCAGTGAATGAGCTTCCCCGGATGAAAAGATCGGGAAAAATGTTTTGGGGGGAAAAGAAACTGCAGAGTTGGAGGATTTCTGCAGCTTCTGGCATTTTGTTCCTGATGTCCTGAAACGATATTTCCCATGTCGTAAGGACTGTATCCTGCCTCATGTCCCATTCGTAATGGATAGCTCTTTTTCCTAAGATATCTCGTGGATACTGAGCATAAAGGTCCAGATATGTAGAAATTGGGTTTCCAGACTTTCGCATTGCAATGTGGGCGCCTGCCTGACTTATTGCGAGTGGGAGGTACGCCAGCATCTCATTTAGTGTGACGGCGTTTGTCCATTCTGTTAGCCAGTCAGTGCAAATTTGAGAATTCATGGTGTTTGATGATATGTATTGTACCTTCTGAATCTTTCGTCAAGATTAATTGGCTAGTTTTTTGGAGAAGTGCAAGAGCCTCGTCTTTTTCCATGACGGAAAGTTCGATTGAATCCCAGCTAATGGCCAATTCAGAGCGGCGACTCGTCACCACAACTGAACCCCACGAAGTTGACGGTAGGAGGTCTCGGAGGTTTACAGTTTCCAGATTATCCACATTGTCGATTAAGAGCAGCCAATTTGTGTTATGCTCAAAAGAAAGCCACTTGACGAAGTAATCGGTTACAGACCTCTGTGAAGAGGATCGGATGGCTGCCTCAGAAGACAAGCTGTCGTTGATTATTCGAAATCGGGGGGATGTTTCATGCAGTCCGTGGAGTTCGTAGTGTTCTTTGAGATGTTGAAGACATGCTATTACACTATTATCGATTGTATCTGGACGACTACTGTCAATCCAGAATATTGAGCTGTACCGAGATCGTTTAAGACGCGCATATTCCAGCGCCAGTTGTGTTTTTCCTACACCGCCGGGGCCGTACAGGACCACTAACTGAAATGTATCTTCGAGTGATGACGGCGTCAGCATCTTTGTCAGCAGTTGCAAGGTGTGCTCTCTGCCCGTGAAGTGACGATTTCGGTGGCTCTTGAAGGTAACACCAAGGTTGAACTCGATATCAGTCTCGATGTCGAGCCTGTTTTCAAATGAATTCTGGTGCAAGCGTTTTGCTGTGTAGAGTATTAGCAGCGCCCTACAAAAGTAATAAAATGTTTTTTACAAATTCTGAGATTTAACACATGCCTTCATTGTGGACCCACATGCCCTCGGCATTCCCAAAAGAACTGTGTGCAAGCCTGGAGAACAACTCAATCCTGTTGATAATTTTATGAAAATTAGGATCGTCCGCTCCTATGTACTTGACCATCGTCCCATGATCAGCATTGAACGCCAATGCCTCTGCATTGATTGCACCAAAGACCACGGCAGACGGTCGTGGGACAACCTGTATAGTCAATTAATAAATCGGCTTCCCGCTATTTTCATCATTCTGTAGCTTTGTGCCAGGGATTTTCTTACAAGGAGTCGCCCTAAGACCGGCACCGCCATCTCTTGGAGCTCAAAGCCATAAACAGTCCGGAAATCTTGACTTATAGCGTTGTAACGCTCTTGAAGGTCGAGAAGCCACTCTGAATTTGGCTTGATTCGCTCCAATACTTTCGTATTGGTATGGGACACAACAGATAAGACCCGTGTCACTGCTTCAATCAGTGAAACGCCTTGCCCCCCTTGATGCGGGGTTCCCATGAATATTACTGCGAACGTGGACAGTTTGATGAACTTCTGTTCTTCAAGATGACCAGATCGACCCATTTCGGAATGTACAAGTGCCTTGTTAAGCATGATTATCAGTTTTCTCAGGCGCCGTCTGGGTTGGCTGCTATGAATATCCTACACTTTTGACGACCAGTCCGCCTAAACTGTGCCCGATGAATATGATTGGTCTTCTCTCGGTCTAGCAATATTATGCAAAGTCAGCACCCCATGGATATTATCATTCACCTATCTATGACAGTCATACCCTGGTAAGTTGTCTAGCAATTGCCAGCTCGCTAACCAATTCTTTTCCGTGGTCAGAAATGTCGAGTGTCAACGGCATATCCCCCCCACGTGTTCTTGACTCATAGCTGAATGAGTATACCCGGACGCGAGGCATCGATATCGGTAGCAGATCCTGTAACAAAAGACTCCATTTTCCGCTGTGAAAGATCTTCGCCAGTGACCGTCCATCCCGTGGACAGCAACGAAACTTAATTTCATATCAGATTCATCAGTTCGCGAATGTGTCATTCTTTGGAACCCACTCTATTGATGCATCTTCTGGATTCGCCAGGAGATTCAAGTCAAGTGTACCAGCACGGCCAGGTTCTACGACTCGCGGATAGTTCCACCCATCCTTTTTGGCAATGCAAAGACTGAAAAGTAGAATTGTAGAATACTATGATTAGTTAGAATACCGTCATCACATCAAAAGTGGCGTGGATGACGCTGACGAATAGAATGGCATGTTTAATGGGAGCGGTCATGACTGCTCGATAACGGGAGAGAATTTTAAATCCGATTTCAAATGGGCTGAAAAGTTGTGGAAGCTGAGGGGACAAACCATACACCCGCAGCTTTCGGGGGTGACGGGGGTTCATATGTTTCCAGTCAATACCAATCATGTTCCTGCCTCAGGACCACAGGTCTGGGGCTTCCTTCAACTTTCAATGGGCGCCTGCTGATGATGTGGCAGCTACTAAGCATGCAAGTATGCGACCTGAAAAAAGAAAGTGCCTAGTCAGAGAGTCGATCACCCAATTCTATTGGTTCAGGCCCTCAGCTGACGAGGTCCCATCTTTTCTTGCATACCCTACCTAGGCAGCTCGCAGGTGCGACCTGGAGAAGGCTGCGCAGTCAGGGGTTTCACGGCATTTCCTCCCTTTTCAAACAGCGGCTCACGGGGCCCTTCTCACCATCGATGCGAGATCTCCACGTATGGCATCGGGCTCAATTCAGTCGCGTTTTGCACAATGTCTTCCAAGGGATATCCACCTCCCAGAGAGCCAACCATGGGGAGCGCAGACTCGGTACTACCGGTGACGCCTAGCCTAACTCCTATAACCTCACAGAGTCAACCTAGACCTGAGAGCCTCGAGATCAACGGAGAGGGGTCGGTTAAGGAGTTTCAGATGTTCATCACCATTGTCCTAACGATATCAATCTTCGGAGCTTCTACCTTCGCCATCCTGGCAGGCCAAATGCAGGATCCGGCGGAGCTCTGGAAACCTTCTCCTCCGCCATTCAGCCTAGCTACCGTTCGACGGTTCCTCGCAGCAGCATGGCTGTGCTTTATCCTTACTATTGCTATCGCCGGATATAGCTCAAGCCTTCTGACCATTCTGCGACAGAGGGCTGAGCGCCTCAACGACCACACATGGCACACGCACTGGGACATCTTGGGCATTGCCGCCTCTATTCTGCTTCATATTCTCTTAGTTCTCGCTTTTTTGTTTCTTTCGCTCGGACTGGTAGCGTATGTGGGCACCATTGGCTGGGTTGCTGTAGGCTTCTCCTGTCTTGCCGGCACATTTGTGGTCGGTCTGTCGATTTTCCAATGCATGTGAGTCGGGAAGGACTTTCGACTTTGTCTTTCATCATGATGGCTGATTTTACTAGTGACAACCGTCGGCGGAGAAAACACGCAAAGAATCTTTGATTCAATGAAGAAGGGCATCCATGATTGCTTTTCACTCCGTTTTAAAAGCCCACTTTGTCCATGTCACAATTGCCTTCGGAGCCTTTAGTGAAGTTATCAAATCTTTTGGCGGCGACGAATTTTACCTGGTTGTCTGGTGAATTGGAGAAGAGCCTTAAAGTAAACTTTTTGGGGAAAAGAAATTCAATGCTCAACGGCACATTTGAAAAGTTCCATCCATTACTATTTTACTGAAGCATCGTCGACTCTTCTATTTCACATGATCGCCGGAAGAAAGCTGAAGAAAAAAGACGTTTTGTGTCTGCTTTGTATGTACTTCGGAACTTGAAGCTCTAGAAAGACCCGTGCAACGCCATTAAAGCAGTGACTACTCAACTCCAACGGCAGAGAACTACTTATTCGCGCTCAACAGGTGGATTCAAGTATATTAAGTTGACATCCCGATGAGAGCAAATCCTAACCTTCCCTGGCTCTACTCTCCATCCCTGTTATGCCATCCATTGCGACCCTGGCGCCATCAACGATTGCTTGTTCAAGCGATCCATCCTCACATTCTGTCGTATGCCAGAACCACAGTGCCACCCACCAGCTATCGGTTCTTGTCACGCAAAAATGGCTCGCCTCACCAGTCTGCCGTCTGAGTTGATCGAGATGATATGCGACTACATTCGCCCGATGCAACCGATGAGAGACCGCTTCGCCAAGACCACTCATGAGAACAACCCCATTGACAGGGTCCTCCTGCTGGAATGGCGGTCTCTCAGAAACCTCTCCGTAACCAGCCGATACTTCCGGAACGTCATCATGCACCGCGGCCTCCTCCACCGCACGCTCATCATCCGTGACTCCTTTCATGAGCTCTTCAACCTCCTGAAGCTCTTCAAGTCAGCCCCGGAGCTCGCCCTCGCAGTCAAACAGCTCTACATCTGCATATCACGGCGTGATCCCGGGCCGCTGGACCTTGGTCCCGACAACACGCTGCCCATTCTCATGGCGATCAAGGACTTGCGTCTGGACTACGAGGATGCGAGGCTCAAGATGCTCTGCAACTATGGGAAGATGCCGCAGCCTGACTGGCTCTCCCCCTTTCTATCCACCTATGAGGAGAAGTCTAATCGGAACGCGTCTATCAGGCGCTACGGCATCCTCGTCAAGATTGTCCTGGCGCAGATGATTAATCTGGAGGACATTGGCGTCGATGTGAGGGACTCGGACCTACTCAGACCTAGGATCAATGGGTACGGGTGGTCCTCTCGCGAGTTCATCCCGAACCTCTCTCAGCTAAGGGCTATTTCTCTTAGGGGGTCCCAAGCGAGCGGTCTAGTCAGTCATGATTTGGACTTTCTGATGAGACTGGGACCCGTCAAACATCTCTACATCGACACCATGAACTCGAAAACGAGCACCTTAGAATGGAGATACAATCCATTCTCTTTTTTGTTGGGCGTCCTGGACAACGTCACCGCGCTCATTCTCAGCGACAGCACGTTCGTCCCCAAGGGACTAGAAATCATCCTCCATTGTTGCGCACCGCTTTCAACCTTCAAGTACAGCGCCACCAGTACACGGACACCAAGTCTTTCCCTGCCCTCTCAAGTCGTCGCCGTTCTGGGAGCCTGCCATGGCAAAACCCTCCGTACACTTTGCCTCAGATTCCTGCCCATCGGCGGCAACAACTACGTCACCGGATCCTCCAGCTCTGACACTTTGATCGACGCTCTGCGGGGATTCGACGTTCTGGAAAGTCTTTGGGTCGACCTGGATGCCGTAGCTGGAGGCAGTGACAGGCGTCCCGCAGCATCTCAACCGGCAAACCTCCACACGCTGCCTTGGATCATTGGTCCGCCTGAGCTCTTCGTTTCAAGCCTGCCTCGAACCCTGAAGAGGGTCTTCCTTTGTGTCCCGGATAGGACCAAGGGATGGGACGATAGTGTCGTTTGGCTGGCGCGCGCTACAAATGAGTTCCCTCGTCTCACCAACATACTTTACTACACTGCGTTCCGAGGATACACTTTCCGCATGGTTGGTAGAAGGCCGGTCAGGTGTCCTTATGTGCCGGTGCTGCAGTGGGATTGATATCTGTCGTTAGAAGTGTTCTGAGGCACCTTGCACCAAGACACGGCCAGTGATATCATGGCATTAGTCTTGTATTTTTATCATTCTTAACATTAATTAATCGCTTTCACCCAACTCAAGCCTTCCCCCACCCCTGAACCACGCCAACAAACCTCTCAACCTCCCCCACCTCCGTCGCCCACGTCGTAAGCAACCTCACAACCGCCTCCCCGTCGCCCCTCTTCTCCCACACGTAAAACACAAACCGCTCCTGCAGCGCCGCAATCAAGCCCACCGGCAACACCGCAAACACCTGGTTCGTCTGCGTCACAGCGTATACGCCGAACCCCGCCGCCGCAATCCCCGCCGACAGCCGCGCCGCGCAGAGATTCGCCTGCCGCGCGAGGTCGAAGTACAGCTCCTCGCGGAAGAGCTCCGCGAACTGCGCGCCCATGACGCGGCTCTTGGCCAGCAGCGAGCCGTGCTGCTTCACGTAGAACTCGAACTCAGAGGCTAATCTTGCGTCTTTGACGACTACGGCCTCGCCGAGGAGGGCGCCGTTTTTTGTGCCGCCGATCCAGAAGATGTCTGTGAGGTCGAGGATGTCGCGGAGGGTCATGTCATTGGCGGGACTAGCCAGCGCGGTCCCGATACGCGCGCCGTCGAGGAACAGGAGCAGCCCGTTTGCCTCGCATATTTGCTTGATCGCCGCGAGCTCGGCTTTCGAGTAGACCGTCCCGATCTCCGTGGCGTTGGAGATGTACACCAGCCTCGGCTTCGCCATGTGCGGGAAGTGCCAGTTATCGTCAACAGCGCGCTGTATCGACGCGGGCGTGAGCTTGCCGCCATCCAGCGGGGGGACGTTGATGATCTTGTGCCCGGACGCCTCGACGGCGCCCGTCTCGCGCGTGACGATGTGGCCCGAGGACGCGGCGATGACGGCCTCGTGCGGGCGCAGGCACGCGGCGATGGATATGGCGTTGGCGGAGGTGCCGCTGGGCACGAAGAAGATGCCCACGTCCGCGCGGCCGAGGTGCCGCCTGATGTGGCCGCGGGCGACCTCGCAGCAGGTGTCGCCGCCGTATCCGGTTTCTTGGGTTGTGTTTGTGGCGATGATGGCTTTGAGCAGGGCTGGGTGCGCGCCTTCGGAGTAGTCGTCGAGGAAGCTGTAGCGGGGGGCCGCTGTGGGCGCAGGGAATTGGGAGGGCATTTTGGGCTGGGGGTTGATGATTAGGGAGATGATGAAGGGAGGGTGGAAGGTTGTGTGCTCAACCCGCAGCTCCCGGGGGAATTTCTATATACATTTTGACCTTGATTGTTTTGTGTTGCTGGTGGCATGGAGCGCCGTGGAACGCATTATCGTCCGATGACATAAAATCCGAGCGGGTTACTAACTGCTACGTTAGTCAGTGCGGGAACCCGGTGGGTCGGTGCTCATGCTCAACAAAACACTGACAGGAACATGTCGCGTGTGTCTCGAAACTTTAAAATTGAAGTACGGTTACTTGCGGCGTGGTGGCGGATATGTTCGGCATCGCGGGGACCGGATGGAGATCCCGGTTTGTCTTATCTTTGGGTTGTGGGAGCACGGAGAGGAGCAGGGAGCAGGGAGCTTGGTGTTGACCCGTGTCCCTCAGCGTGCGTTTTGTCGGGGGGGTGGTCACGAGGATATCGTCTGCGACGCGTCCAGCGAGAAGTCGATGAAACTGCGGTACGTCTCCACGGTTGAGGCGTCGAGGGGCCGCGGGTACGTGAGGACCTTTTGGGACCTCGGGCGCAGGGGGACGCCGGTTGCGGTGAGGTCGTTGGCGTGGTCGAACAGCTCGGGGTACTTCGCGTAGAAGGCCGGGTCGATTTTGTAATACGACGCGCCCTTGTCCATGTTGAGCTGCTTGAACGCGGCGCGGGCGTACGCCGGCGAAGAGAAGAGGGCCGTCACATCCGGCGCCGGGAGCGTGAGAGCCGCCGCCGTCGTCGGGTCCGCATCCTCGTCGGCGGTGGTGGTAGACATGGCCGTGATGAGGTCGGTGACGCGGATGTAGACGGTGACGTCGGGCGCGCCGCGGACGAGGTCGGACATGGTGGTCTCGACGACGTAGCCGGTGACGGCGTCGCAGAAGATCTGGTCGATGTGGGGGTTGGCGGCGTGCAGCTGGATGAGGCGGTCGCGGATGGAGGGGAAGGGGATCCAGTCGATGACGCGGGGGTGCGGGTGCTTCATCTGCGCCTCTGTTGGCCGGTAGCGCTGGTGAAGCTTGTCGAAGGTGGCGGCGGAGGGGTAGAGTTGCCAGGCGGTGAGCTCGATGATGTGGAAGAAGCGCGTTTTGGCGTACCAGGCCATCACGTCGGGGCGAGTCATGCTGTTGAACATGGATAGGACCATGAGGACTGGTTGATAGATGCTTTGGATGGTTAGCCGGTGTGCATATTGAGTTTGTGCTTGGGGTGATGAGTTGGTTACCCTTGCATTGAGGGCTGGCCTTCAGGAGAGAATCCGGAAGCAGCCAACTTGGTCTTCAACAGTCGCTGGAGAAGCTGGATGTGGTCCGAGAATGGCGAATTTGATAGCGTCCAATTCTTTCTGAGGACCAAGCTTGACTCTTGGGTTGCTGCCATGGCAGCCTGGTACGGCTCAACACCGGTTTGGTACTCAAAACTCCAGATATTCGGGATCTGGTTATAAAGAGGGCTGATGCCGGCGGCGTTTATCAGTTCGGGCAGCGCACCCGTGTCGTCTAGTTGTCCTTTTGAGAGTTAGAATGAGTTTCCGTGGTGATACAGAATGAGCACCCACCTGCGGCAGGTTGATGTCGTAGGTGAGCATCAAAGTCAAATAGTGTCGTGTCAAAGGACGTCATATCCATCGGCCGCAGCGCAAGCGCATCAGCTGTTCCTGATTGATGCAAGCGACTTTCTTCTATCTCACTCGGGCCCTCGTGCGTCTTGCTCCCACCTGAAGCTGTGTCGTTGAGCGTCTTGGACACCGTATCATTCAACCCTTGCAAGTTGGCCATGAGCCGAGACAGTCTTGTCTGGACCTCAACCAATTGCGCCCGGAGCTGGCGGTTCTCCTGCTGAAGAGCTGCGACTCGCTCATCTTCTGGTTTCTGATCCGTGTTGACCCTGTTGCTGAGTTCTCGGATGCGCTCTTGCTGTCTGCGCCGGAAGGCCTGCTGGGAGAGGCGGTTGCGTAGTCGCCTAGACAGATTCCGTTAGCCGTCGCAAGTCATAATAATTCATGATATGAGTTGACTCATACTTCCGCTCCTGCTCGGTCATTGTGTCTTTCTCGTCATTATGAGTATGAGGCTCGTTGTGACCCATGGTGGTGGCTGCTTTCCTTGGCATTTTCCCGTCGGTGGCTCATGAATGGTCTCGCTTGGTGAGAGGTTGTTGGTCTGAATGGAGCTTATCGATGGTCGCGAAATTCGGAAATGTCACCGCCCAGGCCAATTGGGTTTGACGATGGCCCGTGCGCGGAGCTAGTGACGGGACCCACCTCCGATCCACCCTCCGAAATCTCCGGTTCGCAGGCACCGGAATCGGCGACTGGCCTTCCGGTCCTCGCTATCTCTCCACCGGCCCGGTGCTGTGCCGGCAGTGTGCTGCTTTCACCGCCCATCACCCCGCGATCCCCAGCACATCATGACGAAGTCCACCCGCATCATGTCGCACCTTTCCATGCAGGCTTGTTGTGGCCATGTTTCGCTTACCGGAGATTTTAAGACATACTGTCTCTCAGTGTCTTGGGGTATCGTCCTGGGGCAGGTATGCCGCTTGTGGGGTAGGGGCCGTTGTTTTTACCGTCTTTCATCATGAGGCCATCAAAGACTTGTTGCAAATGCGGTTTCCTCTTATCTCTCGCATCAAACACGCTCTTCTTCAGCAACGTCCAGCCCCGCTCATCACAGTTGATTGGCGTCTCCTCTGAGCAGGAACAACGTGGCAACCCTTGAAGCCCAAAGCATGACAGCCCAAAATGGGTCTTGAAGCTGTAATGTGTCTTTAGCCATCACCATCGTCAACCATTTGAGTAAGCTCGATAGAGATCGCCAATCGCACAACCCCTGGACGAACAAGCACCACTGCATCCAATTGCGTCAAGTAGCAATCAGCCACATATACGAAAAAAGAGCAGCCACCAGGCAAACAACACATCTCGCATGCAGCAATCACGGCAGCAGACATCGACCGCAGTCCAATAGTCTGCCAGTCTCCTCCCGCCGCCATCTCTTTTAATAGGCCAGGGTGCGGTGGGATGATAGACCCTGGCCGTTGAAACTCAGCGGCTGGGAGAAAAAAAGGGGACGCTCCTTGGCTGCTCCCGACGGGGACCCGCGGGGCGTGGGAGCCGACCAGTTACAGGCGACGGGAGACGCTTAGTGGGGACCCAGCCACTGACATTCCCGAGCTCAGCGCAGACAGAGTGACAGCCCACCACCCAACGGGCCAATGCACGTAATCGTCGTCGTGCCATTGTGGGCTCTGCTGCGAAAATTGTTAGTGTCGTCGCCTTTTCCCAGCCACTTGGATACTGTCAATGTAATAGTCTGGCTCTTCGCTCGAGAAAGAAGGAAATGTCTGTGTTTCTTTCTTTCCTAGCTCCCGTCGTTCCAGTCTGTTGATCTTCGATCTTTTTGCACCTGTCAAAAAGTACCAACGTCTTTTTGCCGTCTTTCAGGGTTGGCCCCTAATCATCAAGCTTCGTGTCTTTCCCAGCCTCCATCGAGAGACAGAAGAGACACCGAACCCAGAACCCGGACGAAGAGTTACAGCGTAGTGTCTCATTCGTCCTCCTCCCACTGTCACTCCCAACACAACGCTCAAACGGCGGCCTTCCTCGCAATCATGGCCATGGGCATCCAGCAGCAGAACCACCACCACCAGGGATCACCGCCCATGTTCCCCGGCGACTTTGTCGACTACGGCGGCCAGTATGAGACAAACGACCGCCAGCCGCGAAACACCGCCAACGGCACCGGCAACGGTCGCTACCGCCGCCCTCGATCGCCCTCCCTCGACGACGACTCTCGCTTCACCACCGGCGCCCCCAGCGAGCAGACAAACTCGGAGCTGCACGACGCCGTCCTCGCCCAGGCCGCCCATCAACAGGTGAGTTAGGTTGCCTTGGCTTACAGCGAACATCCCACACAAACAAACAGAGAGAGAGCACGGAGCCCGAGGGAAAAGCAAGATCTGCTTTGGAGCTGGTAGCTGGTACAGGCACCGTGCCACCAGCCTCCAGAATTTCTTACCTCATACTACCTCCTCAAACTCTTTTCTCGTACAAGGAGCCAGTGCTCGCACCCCCCAACCTCCCACCTCCCCTCCTCTCCCTTTTCACACCTAAACACGGGCACACCCGCTTGCTCGTGCTGCCCAAAAAAACATCAGACGAACACACACATACACCTACGCGCACATACACATCCATTACCTCACACAAACACCACAAACCACAACCACCACCACCGCGATCGCGAACACCGCGACAAAGACACACAAAACCGCTGACAATGTCTTCCACAATGCAGCAGCGAGTAGTCCCAACAACCCAGCCCGCCGGCGCGCGCACCCAAGCCCGCGCCGCCGGCCCCCGAAGCGGCCCCCCCTCCATGGCAAACGCCTCCCAGAACCGCCGCTCATACCCTCAACCGCCGCCCGTCAACTCCCAACTGCCCCCCTACGCCGGCAACCCCGAAGACGAGTGGTCCCCGGCCTCCCGCGCCGCCGCCGCCGCCGCCGGAGGATCAGGAGCAGGCGCAGGAGGCTACTCCCGCCGGCGCACAGAACGCCACGCGCGCCGCCAGTCCTCCACCTCCGGCGCGCCTACCGCCTCCGACCCCGCCCTCCAAATGTCCGGCGGCGCCGCCTCCTCCTCTCCCCGAATCAACAACAACGGCGACCACCACCCGCAGCGCGCGCCCTCCAACCCCGCCGGCCTGCGCCCGCCCTCCCCGCCGACGGCCGGCATGAACCTCGGCCTGGCCGGCGACGAGATCTCGCGCCTGCAGAGCCCGTCCATCTCCAAGAGCGTGCTCGAGCCGCTGCAGCGCAAGATGCTCGAGTACCACAACCTGATGGAGGAGGCGCAGGGCCAGATGACGCAGCTCGACGCCGAGCTGCGCGCGCTGCAGGAGCGCCGGCGCCAGGCCGAGCAGCGGTTTGTCGATGCCAAGGGCAAGCACGACGAGTACGAGCGCCAGCACCTCGACGTCGAGAAGGCGCTTCGCGGGGACTATGCCATGCCGATCCCTCAACCGCAGCAGCAGCAGCAGCAGCAGATACACCCGCAGACGTCGCAGCAGCAGCACCAGATGTACAACGACAGCCCGCCGCGGACGCTGGGGCGCCCGGCGTCGAGCATCATGAGCTACGACGAGAGGCCGATGAGCGGGCGCAGCTCGATGCAGGGGAAGAAGGGCAAGTTCCGGATTAGTTTGTTCGGGAGGTAGATCAGCTTGCTGATTTTGGTGACACAGCAGGGGGTGTTCTTCGAAGTTGTTTTAATATTTCTTAAGTTTGTGATGATGAGGCATTGATATCTATCCGAGAGAAGGGTAGGGGCACATGTAATGACTTGGTTTAATGCGCGGCATGGCAGAATAGAATGCATCTTGCGACGTTCTTGGTGAATAAAAGTTGTCTTCACGCATTTCAATGGCCCGCTGGTGACTGATCTGCGCCAATGTTACTCTGACGGCTCGCTTTCCGGACCTAGCTCCGTCGGGATCCATTCGGTCCGGGCACATCGACCCCGCTCCAGCCGCTATCATCCGGACCCTGTGGGTTCGCCTCTTCCGAAACTGCCACCTACCCAAGCTTGGGTAATGATGGCATTCCCTCGAGCAACGCGGGGTCTGAGTTCTATGCGAAGGCGGTGAAATAGGAGGGTGATGATTTTGCTCCGCCTCGAGCCGATGACTGGAAGACATTAGATGGCAAGATGCCCAGAGACCGTGTTCTAGACGTTACGACATCCGGGCAAGTTGATCGACCCCAACACTTGAAGCACATTCCATTGAAATATATAAGTGGGCAGTGCCGTTGAGTAGTTGTGGGCAACACTAAATAGACGCGAAAAGCCTGTGATTGCGGGATGCCTTACCTCCCCCGCCGTGCCGCAGGTCATGTTTTACCGTCCTGCAACCGCTCTCTTTCGTTGCTCATGTGCCTCGTATCGCCTCATTGCTGCCTCCGAAACGCTTGTACTAGCTCTTGGTTGATGCCCATCACCACATCATTGGCTGGAACATCCTCAACCGGTCGAGCCTGACGTGGCGCCCGTCCAATGACGTTTGTTTGGTGACATTTCCCCAACACGACGTGACGCTTGTCCAGTAACATTTATCCATTTTCGTTTCCTCAACAGGACTTGACAATTGTCCGACTGCTACCGCCGCAGTGATCGTCACACATGTAAGCTTGTTGAGCCGTAAGGCGAAGATGACTGGCATTCTTCGCACCTTGGCAGAAGCACTGATTTAATAGAGCATCAATGATAACGCCCTGGGTTTTGTCCACGAATAGTTTTCCCTGTATTTGCAAGGCTGTCACACCGCCTCCTCTTGGGGCACACGACATTATGCCTCGGAAGCAATTGCCACTCAACGTGCTGGGCGGCCGCCTCATTCCCAAATTCCATACCCATTCAATTGTTCTCACAGCCTTCATCTAATTTCAACTCTATTTGGCCTAGTCTCTATTTAGCTCTTGACCTACCTCTTCCTATCAATCTTTGAAACTTCACTACAGCTTGTGCCGTACAGTTCAATTACATCTCTCCCATCTCACGCTGCATTACATCGAGCAACTACTTGACCGCTACCAATCACCCCAACCTCCATAATTACGCAACCATGTCTGGCACCTTCGACACAGCTACCGAGTCAAAAGCTCCATCAGTCGATTCGATCTCCAGGCCCTCCTTCAATCTTTACTGGCCGTCTTCTGTAAATTTCATAGAAGAGGATGCTCCTACAGACCACGCAGCTGACATAACGGATACGCCTGATGGCCCTGCGAAGACTGGGGAAGAAGCGGAGTCAGAGCATGAACCGGCGGCTGAATGTCCTCTTCCTCAAACACAAACAAATGAGGCACCTGAACTCACGTCTCAACGGGAGTACAGCCAGTTGGGCAATGGCGAAATTCGCCTTCTCAAGCTACATCGCGGTGACTACGACGAAGATCTCCTTTGCGAGCTGCAAAACGCAGAACTCAGTTCTCAGTCAAAGCCGGATTACGAGGCTCTTTCGTACACTTGGGCCGATAATACTGGCGATAAGACTGAATCAGAGCATATATGGATCATTCACATGAGTTGGACTGATAGGCTCAGAATTACACGCAACTGCGCCAACGCTCTTCGACGGCTTCGCTATCTTGATCGTACCAGAACACTATGGGTCGACAGTATATGCATCAATCAGAGGAACGTCGAGGAGAGATCCCACCAGGTCAGCAAAATGAGGGACATAACTATATAGAACTGCCATAAGAGTCGTCATCTTCTTGGGCGAGGACCCGAATGATCCCAACCCTAGGACTTGTACCCCATGGATGTTGGAGAAGCACTTCAACAACATCGACCTACGTGCTGATTTCAGTATCCTGCTGTAACAGGCTAGGTCTGTCACATGGGATGCTCTCGGCTATGTTCGGCACTGAGTAAGACATCAAGGGATAGGATATCAAGGGATAGGATATCAGGGTCGAAGATAAAAGGGCATGTAGATGTAGCTGAGATGAACAAGAAACCTTCCTTCCTCATCTGAGGATTCTCATTTGAGAAAGGAAGTACGAGTTGCAACATTGCTCCTACCAACCCTTTGCATCTGCCTTACTTTTCTCGAACTTGGGTTATTCAAGAAGTTGCCAACGCAAGGGATGCATGGTGCTTTTATGGTTCCAAGGGATCTCAGTTGGAAGACTTTTTACAGCGGAACAGCAACAATCGACACCAGCTTAGCTGGTCGCATCCCTGGCTCTTTTCTGTCACTCAGAGGAGACATCGAGATGTTGACGAGTTACTTGACCTTCTTCTCGCAACCACGGCATGTCTCGCGTCAGATCCAAGGGACAAAGTCTTTGCTCTGCTGGGACTTCTCACTGGGACGGAACAGGTTGGCTTGGTGGCCGACTATGGCTTAAGCTTAGCCCAAGTACTCAGTGGCGTCACAGCATTCATGATGCAGTCAATTTCTTGGCGGATCCTTGCTCTGATCCAACCGACGTCATCACAACATCTGCCTTCCTGGGTTGTAGACTGGACCTCAACAGCCTTTCGCATTCCCGCCAACTTCCTACGTTCGGTGGGTCTTGAGGCTGGCAACTGTACTGGACAAGAACCAAGAGAATCCCGACGCAAAAGCCCTCAGTATGAATTCTATCGCGATGGCACGCTTGTCTTAAAGGGAGTCCCGCTTTGGAACCTTAATGACTGCCTTTTCGATAGATGGGCGAAACGTGGGCCTCCTGGCCTTCTCTCTGGTATTTACCACGAGCCAAACTACCACCCAGAACGGAGAGACTTTCCCGGCTGAACCCGTCAATCAGACAGGATATTTTCCGTGCGGGGTATGGAGCACGTTCTCATTCTACGGCCACTGGAAGGAACGGCGAAGCATAATTTTGTTGCTATTTGCAAGCGGCCGCATGAGAACGGGATGGCTTACTTGCTGGAATCGCTGGACCGCGTTACAATTCTGCTTGTGTCGACATGGAATGAGATATTGTCAAACGAGGACCACCAGAACTGGTTTCAATCCCAAACTTGGGATGAGATCAAGAAAATTTGCGCTCTCATCAGATCTTTTCATCAGAGGTCTACGGAAGGGAACTCCGGAATGCCCAATTCGGATGATTTGTCTGGTGGTATTAAAGAAGCAGGTGGTAGTCAGCAGAGCCAAGATGCCAAGAGGGTCATAATCAACTGCCCAGAGTCGTCCGGTCTTGGAAAGACTGCCCTATCTGACATGGTTGCGCTTTTGCGCCAAAAGCTCCAAAGTGCAGGAAATCTTAAGGCCAACGCTACAGACGCTGGGACTGACCGTGGGGTTAAATCACCGAAGTTGGCCTATTCCAGTCCATCACAACCGATTTCAACACCCGCCATAGCGACTGAAGAGGACTACCTTTCGTCCCTAATGCAAGCTTTCTGGGACTGGCGGAAGATCGTCAACGCTGGCAGAGACCAGCCCGACTACCGCTGGCTACGTAGGGAGCTCAAAGTCTACCAGCCCAGGGAACCGTACAGTTTATGCTGGCACCCAGATTATATCCAAGATGCAGCGGTTGAGCCGATCTTTGAGGGCCTTGCCAAACTCACGCCTGATCATATTTGGCGCGTGAAAAAGAGGGACATATCGTCGGGAACATTTCTGGGATATCTAATGTCTCAAACGTTAAGCGCAAAGTCAACTGTCTTTAACGACATGCTTCGATGGGAATCCAGGAGCGATCGTACCAGGAAGGGTAAGGTTCAGGAGTATCTTGGTCCAACTATAGCCGCAAATCCATTATACGAAGACCAAAGAGTATATTCGTTGTTGAACTGGTTGGAGATGAGCTTGAACCTCGACCAGTCTAATCCTATGCGGGTCACGAATGACATGGCCTCCGGTAAGCCATGGGCAGTCTCCTTCAAGGAACTCTTGTCTCAACTGGGATTATCAGGCAGTCAGAGCGAACGCAAGGAAGAAGAAATTACCAGAGAGAATAGCGAATACATGAGACGTGAGGATGGGCTGTCAAGATTCGCCGAGCCCATCCCTGTTCAAGGCGATCGTTCATGGGAGAAAGGGAATGAGCGCGATGCATGGAAAATGCTGCTTGAACTTGTCGACGAGACCAAGCGTCACTTGCTCCCCTTAGAAGACTTGTTTACCGCACAGAGCAGTGTGAAGTTAGGGTCAAATCCTACTGAAGAAGGACAATGGGGTGATGTATGTATTGTATAGCGTTGTTTCTGCGGTTTCATATTTTCCCAATGGGTGTGGGCTTGTCAATGTAGGTGACAACTTCAACTTCTACATCTTGACTTCTGCTTTCATGGTCGACTCAAACATATTATATCCACTCGAATGATAATTGTGCACAATGTTTGGGTCTAAGCAAGCAAGCAGGTATACTGTATTGAGCATCTCAAGAGATCCAGGATGTCCTTTGGGAGCAAATGCCCTTGATGACTGTAATTTGCCGGTTCTGCAAAGTTTGTATGAACAATGAGTGGTTACACTTTGTGATGAGACAGTGGCCTGATCGTCTATCTCAATTAATTGATGCCTTGATGTGGCGAGATTCCTTCAATCGAGGCCATATGTGAACTTCATATGTAGCGGAAAAGCGCCCGGTAAGCATCCATGGATGGAATTGTCAGTTACTTTCATACGGAAGGTTCTGCAGCCCCACACCGTCCGGGATCAGGGCTCTCGCAAAGACAAGTCAACAAAACACATAACTTGCTGAGTCCTGCCTGCATCTATACTTCCTTTACATGCAAGTACCAAAGTAGGTTCGCGATTGCCTTCCCCCACGTCTGAGAGATCCTTAGTCACAAAACCTACAGCCGGGCTCTTTCGCTTTCAGAGCATCCTCGCCTCTGTAGCCCGGTAAATACGCCCACCGCGACTCCTGATTGCCTTTCCCATCGGGCCAAGCCTGGGGTATGGATAGGCCTGCTTATTAATCGCACCATCCCGCGACCTGGTCCGGGTCGGCAAAGCAAGTTCCACGCCCGTCGGCGCACTGGAAGCCCTTGGTGGCGATGGTCTTGCAAGCGAACTCCCACGGGTCTCCCTCGATGTAGCCGTCTTCTTGACTCTGGCACTACACAACTGTTCAGCTTTTGCTCCCGTCATCGTACCGAAGGTTGCTGTGGTTTACTCACACGGCCAGAAGGAGTGTCATACAAAGTGCCTCCCCACTGCGAAAATGTTAGCTAGTGTTTCTCTTCTGGCGAAATGTCCGAAGACGAAGAGGATTTGCGTACCGGGTGTTCATTCGCGTCGTACTCGGCGCATGCGACAGTGGTCATGCGCCAGTTGTAGCTATCGCCGTTGTGGCAGGTGCAACTACCGTGAGGGTCGGCCATGCTGCGTCTCCCGCGTCAGCGGAATTCGATAACATGATACGTGGGTTCTCCTCGACTCACACAGCAGAAAGCAAAGCAAACGCAGCGGCAAACTTGGTGTATAAGAGACGCATTTTGTACAGGTGATGAAAAGAACGGCGTTGAAAGGCGCAGCTTGTAGCAATCAAGAAGCAAGCGATCGCAGGAGGGACTGCAGTAAGTTGAGTTCCACAGACACGATGATAGTCGGGAATGGCAAAAGCTTTTAGGCATTTTACAAAAGTATGAATGCATCCGTCGCTCGAGTCGGCTATCTTTCAACTTGTGGTGTCCAGGAAGTCCTGTGAGACGGAGGCTTTCCGAGGGAAACGTCCTCTTCTGCGCGAAAACAGACAGTAAATCCACACTTAGGAATACTCTGTATAAGGCGAAAACATGTATCATAGGGCGAGGGCTTCGGTGAGATCCGTGATTAATTTTCATGAAACAAATATTTACGTTCGTATGGTCCACCCGAAAAACACGAGGCCATCGGGAATATCCCGATCCAGATGGGGGTCGTCTGCCTTCCTCATTAGTCGATTTTAAAAGGGTTGTTCCCTTCCTTCATTTCCTTTAAGACTCTTTAAGCTTCTTTAGACTAGGTATTCTTGGCATCTTTCACGCTTATCCCCACACTCCCTAACTTGCTCAACTCAATCGCGACGGATGTCCTTGTTGCTTGGCCGTAGCCAAGCCGTCATCAACGCATCAGCCCACATGCGCTTTTCTCGGGGCCGAATAGTGTCGTTGTCACGTTATCAGCAGATGTAACGGCACGAGTCATAGGAAAGGAGGTAACGAATGACTTTGCGGACTTTGAGGCCGCATCGTCAGCTTCGACCGTGTTGTTTCCCCCACTTCACCACGGCAGTGTTATGAGCCAGACTGAAAGACTGCATACATAAAAGCTGCGTCCTGCTTGTAATTTTGTCGTTGGTTGAAAAAGAAAGAGGGCCATTTTCTTTGCGTCGGTTGAGATGAGTGAGCCGGGCTTCTTCTCCATGATTTGTGGTACAGCTTCGCTTCGGCCTCTATCACCGGCTCCGCCAGGCACAATAATTCCAGAAATCGAAAACATCAGCTTCCTTGTGGCCGGTGACATGTCTACTGAAACGGTTAGTGAAGCCCGTTACACATGTTCGTTCCTCGCGATGTAGTGAGACCGGGACAAAGTCTTGTTCTTTTAGGTGGCTAGAAAATATTTGGTAATATGTTGTGGTAAAAGGACAAGAGGTATTTTGCAACTTCCGGTTACAACAGCCGGGTTTCAACGCCAATGGTTTATCTGTGAGTTTGGCGGGGACGTTGGATTGTGGGCCGCTCACTTGATATCTTACTCTGCGCCAACGATTGAATACACAGCCCCCTGTACATACCACTTCGCTTATGCATAATTGATCACAGTCACGGGCGGTGATGTTCACTGAAAGAAACCAAACCCATTACGACAATTCTCCGTCCCCCTGTTGGGGCATACAGGCGCACCATGGAATGTTTGGGAGCTAACCAAGTACGACACGATGCATTTTTCACCCAATCGATTGAATTGCGCGAGTGGATAAACACGCAGTTCGTGTATCTGACACCCCCTCATCATCACAGAAAGAAAGAAAACTTCACTCTCTACGACGCCTCTTCCTTGAAGTTCTTTGCAAGCATCGGTGGCCAACGCTGAACCCAATCAAAGAGGTCGGGGCATTTGACGGGTCGTCAAAATGCTGCCAAGCCGTTCTTTTGACTCCACTTCGGATCGTGCGAAGAAGAATGGGTACTATTCCTTCGGCGATGAGGGGCTCACCGCCACCGTTGGGGCATCTGGGCAATTGCTGCGGATATCGCGACATTTCCCTGGCAAGAGGGCAGGGTTCTGTGTGGATGAACCCGACATGGAAGAGCCATTCCGTGTGACTCCTCGACTCAAGCAGTTCCTCTACCGAGCTGAAGACCCCTCCTTCGAAAATGGCATCGGCACTTACGTCGACGCTCTCCACCTGAATAGGCAAGTCTACTATTCAGAGTTGATACATGATAGGTGGCCGGCATTCAAAATAGGCTCACTGGATGTCAATCTTGATTTACAATATGCCATTTTGGATGGCACCGTTTATCAGACGTTCAAATTTGATTACTCTCAAATCACTAGGAACGGATCTAAACCCACAAGCCCTCCGATTATTCGTTTAAGGGGTGATTCATTGATCAGAAACCTGGATTATATCACCTTGCCTGGTCAGAATCCCTTCAATAATACTGATGACAGCGGATACAAGCCGGCACGACTAGAAGGTGGCAGTATCTTTCGAGAGCATGAGGACGAAGATGGCAAGCAATCGTTCTTTTCTATCATGGCATTCAATGACGAGCATGTCTTCGAGATCGTTGAGGCCCCTACTCTACAGATTGGGGAGATGCCAGCCGACTACCTTCTTGGGTGGGATTATCTGCTCAAATGGGACGAGCAAGCTTCCAAGGACATTGATCAATATGGGCGTCTATCAGTGACAATGGCGTATAGACTTGGGTATGATCAGTCGCCTGTCAGGCCGGTGGACACGGTCCAGTCCGCGGAGCAGTTGGATCTATCCACAATGCCTTATGAGGCTCAGATTTTCAGCAACAACCCCAACCTCGATGTTTGTCTCAGAAAGAACCTGGAGCACGTCCTCTCCGTTTGCAGCATTCCAGTGGTTTCCACACGGGGCGACGAGGTGCCAACTATCGCTCTCACCTGTGGCGATGTGGATAGTCATTTTGTGTCGACAGCGGCGTCGTTGTGAGTATGGGATTCGCTGAGTTCAATGGACTTTCTGACAGAATATTCAAAGTTACTGTTTTCAGATTCTATTGCTGGCCCTGAAACACTTTCAATCCCGATATGAGAGTTTGACAGCATACGAAAATGACCCTAATTACCAACCTACGACGAATGGAACGAAAACTTACGTCTATGGAATGATGAGCCGTATCAAGCGGGTATGCAAGGGTCACATGAGGTGGCTCTTCAAAACGTCAAACACATCTGGAAAGATTTTCTGTCCATATTCCTGGGTCAACGGGGACGAGATAGAAGAATGGCAACTTGGGGATCTTCTTTCGAGAAAGTCTCTGGTCGAGACACCTTTCCAAGTCCTCAAGGTATGCGACTTCTACGAGTTGAGCAGTGACAACTTCGATGGAGACGATATGCAGGCACTTGAGCGTATTGTCCGGACATGGATTCAGGAAATCTATAATCACAAAGTCAACATCCCAGGTTTATACGCCTTCCCCCGATATGATACGGAGCCAACCAGGACCTTCTACCTCACAGACCACGCAGTGATCTGGCAAGCCATAAAGTCTGCAGAAGATATAGGCATACAGCTCCCTGCGTCCCCAGAGTGCTCGTCAAAGCACATCCAGGAGAGCATCCTCGAAATGTTCGACACTCCAAATCCTTCCATACAGCAACGCCTTCTGTCCGTGAAGAGAAATCCCGCTAAAACTAGATTCATCTTTCGGTCTACAGATACAGCATTATTTCGTGCGGCGGAAATGGGACTCTTCGACCGGCCGACACGATTAGATGGTCCCAATGGACTGCGTAAGAGACTGGATATTTGGGAGAGAACGATACAATACCAGATTCATCACTACACCCATAATACAATCAATCGCACTGACCCTCGGAGATTGGCCCTGCCTGTGGTCATGGGGCATTTCAGACCCTTCAATACGACGATGGGGACGTCAAATCCGGATGCAGTTGTCTTTGCCCTGCTAGAACTCTCTTCGGACAATGGAATATTTCCAGGGGTACTTGATGAAAGATCCCGGCCTGTCAGTTGTTACGAAAACGAGCTTTTGCGAGGCAAGTTCTGGGGAACAACGTTCGAGATACCGTACCTTTAGTGGAAGTATTCCCACACGCCAAATTTCGGACATGCTCCCAGTAGAAAGCGAAAGAAGCTTGGGGACAACCATTGGGATAGACCGCTTCAGCCTGACTATGTGGCACCACTGGCCATGCAATCTATCGCACAGTCACATCTATGGGACGGTGTACATCGCGATCGATACCAATCTCAAAAGGCATCTCACATCCCTCTTAACAACATGTTGTCTCATAGCAACATAAGGGAGCTTCAAGATGAGTGGCTTTACAATCCGCCGACGTTTTTCATTTCTGCTGCTGCCATTCAGAAAGCTCAACAAAAGCTTGGTAACCTAATGGCCATCCCTGTGGACCTGATATATCTCACCTTCACTGGGGCTGTCGTTGACATTCCCAAGTCACGGCCCGTGAAAACAAAAATGTCAAAAAACAAAATTCCAATGCGAGTCTTGCAAAACGCTACGGAAATTCAAAACGTAATGGACGCAGGCAGAACCGCCGAGGATGCGAAGAAGAGATTTTGGGCCTTTTTTGCATCAACCCCTTCCGAGAATGAGGTTTGTATGGCAACCATTCCGGTAGTATCGAGAGAGGACCGGGAAGAGCAGGAGATGAGATCATTTTTCCAAAGGCATAATTCTTACGATAATTTCTTCGCCGAGGACACCGCAGCCTTGTTGAACACTTGGACAACAGAGCTTCATTTGTCATTTTACACCCTGCTGCACGACGACCGACCTGGTGCTCCCCCTTCAGACGACACGTTGGAGGCCGAAACTTTCCACTTCACAACATTGAGTGGGGTTGAGGCACCAAGATACCTCCGCAAGTTTGCCGCAGGATTTCGATTGAAGGGCGACTTCTTTGATCGGTACTGGACATGCAATTTCTTGGAAGCCAACCCATCGCGGGCAGACGACTATCCTTGGAAGGAAGGAGTACAAGAGGAAGTGCAGAGAGAAGTGCAGGCTTTGCTGGAAAGGCAGTTCGAGGGTGGCAGAATCACTGAGGTGGAGAAGAACTCTTGGCAGCAGAGAAGAATTCTGGAGCTCATATTGTTCGAACGGATCATGCAGATGATGAACGAGAGTACGAGAGGAATACTCGAATGGGCAACATCTGTCTTGATGGGGACGAGGAAGCGCCTGCAAAAGACGTTGAGCCCGACTAAGGGGACCAAGGCCACTCGGCCGCATTACAAAGACCTGCTCGACACAATCAAGGAGTTCCGGGAGTTTCAGAAAGCCATTCGAAGGATGGGAAGGCACTATGCGGAGGCCCTTGCGAACATCGATCGTTGGTGCGATCGAGAAAAGGGTCGCGAATTAGAGAGACCTCGATGGACATTCAACGACGAAAGTCGATACCGAGTCATCATTTTGAAATTGCTAGCATCGAATGATGACAGCATTCAGACTTTGCGGAGAAATCAAGACAAAATTACAAATCTTATCGAGATGGAGCTGGACTTGATGCGTGGCGACTTGGAGTTTATGCGAAGCGAACTGAATCAAACTCAGGACGAGAACATCAAGTTGTTCACCGTCATCACCACAATCTTCGTTCCGCTGGGCTTCGCCGCCAGCATTTTCAGCATGGACCAAGCGCCAGAAACCACCACCCTGTATTACATGTTGGCCACCGCAGCCGGGGCATTTGTTTTCACAGGAGCGATGCTTTGGGTGATCAAAGAGGTCGACTTGAGGAAGCCATATGGCGAGTTCAAGGGTTTGTTCAGGCGCAATAGGACCACTATCGAGAACGAAGACACAGACAGCGACGAGGAAGAAGAAGACGAGGCCGATGTGGGATCAAGTCAGTACAACACACAGAGTACCAACAGCATGAGCGTATTGCCAGATTTGGAAAGTCCGGGTCGTAGAAGCTGGAGCATTCGAACATACAATAAGGAAGGGGGAAGAAAGCACAACGATCTAGAAGCTACAATAGGTGTGCATGACGCTAAGCATATTTCTTGAGGTCAGAGACAGTTACTATATTCGCTAATTGAATGATACCTTGGGTTTGACGAAATATCTTGCGTATTTGTTGTGTTGGTTAAATCCATTTCTAATAATGCGACTTACAAAAGATCATACCCGGTCGACACCGCCACGACGATGAAAACCCTCATTACAGCCCTCGGGCCCTTTTGTACATGACTCGAAAACAAGCAATTGTTTTTAAATCGCCCTCTGGAATTCCTTCACGATCTAGACGCTTTGAGTCCTTGAATTATGATGCCTTCAAGTTCCCAGGGCCGCAGTACCCAGCACTTCATGCACACTCCCAATCTTGTCGATCCTCCCGTTTAACAATAAGGCAACCGCGTCCTGGCCCTCCCGCATATTCTCGGCTAAGCCGCCAAGTCTGTGCGAGATGACAATGACCGTGTGTCCCTTTGCGGTAAACTCTTCGTGAATGATGCGGCTCATGGCAGTCTCGGTGTCGGGATCCAGCGAAGCTGTAGCCTCATCAAGGAGAAGAATCTTTTTTCCGAGAAGCTGTCCACTCAACACAGAGGCCTCAGCAGCGTCAATCGACTTTTGGAGGATTGCTCTTGAAAGTGAAAATAGCTGTGTTTGACCGGTGGACATTTGAGGTAGAGATGACATAGAGGTATCTAGGATGTCCTTGGCCTCCGAGGGAGTAATCTCAGACTCGCTCGATTTGAAGTGAGACCATAAACCAGTCCGCTGGAGTACATCGATGATAAGGACATCGGCGAGGCCGCGCCATCCCACCATGGATATGGGCTGGAAGCGAGGGGTGTCAGTACACATGCATCGCGCAAATATGCGGAACGTCTTGCGGAGTTAGGTTGGAGCTGCTTACGTTGAGATTGAAGCGAAGGCTGGTTTGGTCTAGAATGAAAGGGTCCTGGCAGACAGTGATGAAGCAGTCTTCTCGAATCAATGAACGTGGGACTAAGCTTAGGTCGACTCCGTCCACTTTAATACTTCCAGAACTGACATCCAGCAGGCGGAGAAGTGCCAGCAACAAAGTGCTCTTTCCGCTATGTTTGTATTGAAGTTACCTTAGCCATTCTGCTCCACTCTTATTTTCAGGCTGACATACCTTCCCGTGCGACCGCTGATGACAAGTTGCTGGCCACCAGAAACTTTGACGGTGACATTTTGTAGAACAACGGCCTCAGAACTGGAGAATACCGTCAGTTTGAGAACGAAACGTTGAAGTGCCTTCGATCGTACTTGTAAGCCACTGTCACGTCGTTGATCTCGACTACTCCAGCTGAAGGCCACGACAGCTCGGGAACATAGTCCTCGCCTGGTTTATCTTCTTTTGGCGTCTGTTCTTCGAGGTTCTTTAGGCGAGAGCTGTCGTCTCGTCAGTGAAACGATCAGATTACTAACCTTACCTATGGATTGGTTTGGTCGCGTCTCAAGACCAAATCGGTAGCGGGCGGAAGAAGCTGAGACGAGGAGAGAAATTTAAAAAACAGCTTACATCGCACCAAGAGATACCTCTAGATTTGTGAAAGCCGACACAAAACTCAGCAGTGTCGAATTCACGACAAGCACTAAGTTTAGCGCCATGCCAATTTGTCCTGCCGTCGTTGTACCCTTCATCAAAACAGCGAAGGCGATGAGACTTGTAGCGATTGCAGCCACAATCAGATCAAGTACAATGCATAACCAACGTTGAAGACAGAACAATATGTAAGCAGGCTGTTGCGACTTATCGAGCGATCGGATGTTTGCGTTTTCTACTTGTTTCACCCAACCGAACGCTCGAATCGTTGCAAGACCGTCCAGCTAGGTTGACGTCAGACAGAAATTTCAGAAGCGTCGTGGAGAGATGACTTACCGACTCGAGAAAACTTGAGTATACAGCTGATTGTGACTCAAGATCGAGTAGTCGCAACTGTCTCGATGTACGCAAGTAGACCCGCTGCACGATGTAAATGGCCACCACAACAAGTGGGAATGTCAGTGTCATCATCTTCTGCGCGGTGAATAGCAGAGCCGTTTGCACTATCAGCTTGAAGATCTCTAGTGAACTTGTTAGCGGCTGCGAGAGTAAGACTTTCCAAGGCTGCTACTTGCGGACTGTCAAAGAAAGGATAGCGGGTGGCAGCTGCCGATCCACCAACTGGATATCTTGGCTGAAGCTGTGATGACTTAGCAGAGGACCCGATTCGCCTTAAGTGCCTACTCACCGGTTGAGAGTAACACCTATGTCAGTGTTTGAGAAGATGGACAACGGTGCACTATGCCTTGTCAGTCAAGTATCGAAGCCGTCATAATGAAGGAGACGAACTCAATCACGGTTCCCAGAAGTCGCCGGTGGAGCTCCATGCCGGAGTATGGAGCTATCAAGAGCCATGTGGAACTATTCCGGGATCAGCACGCTTCAAGAATGTCTAGCAATGTGACTTGTAACTCACGACATGGAACCGTTGGTGGAACACCATGCGAGAAATGAGCACAAGACATAACCTCCGGCGTAGAACCAGGTCTCCGAATTAGGTGCTGAAGTCCATTTCTGCAGCCAGTACTGCGGAAACGTCGCAAAAAAAGCATTTCCAGCTGTGCACAGCAACAGAAGTAGAAAGTTTCGAAGCTTTACCGCTGTAATGTAATAGCCTACAAAGAGATGGAACGTTAGATAATAAGCACTGCCAAAATGGCGAGGGACCATACCATAAAGCGAAAAGTCACCGGCCGCTCGGCTCAAGTCAGAGATGCCTTCTTCTACTTTCAGCTTCTGTTTCAATACGGTCTTGTCCATCTTGACCTCTTGCATCGAGTGTTGATCATGGCTTTCGTCATCATTGAACTTGAGAATCTCTCCGGGCTTTTGAGCTAAATCATCCCAGGTGCCTTTGTAGGTCACGGAACCATTGCCGAGGATCAGCAGTTGGTCAGCCAACTTAAAGTACGAAGCTACGACTGTCAGAAGATCCTCAGAGCTTTTCACGGTGAGCTCGACTTACTCGAGTTTGTAATGATAAAGGCGGTAACCCCTGCCTTTTTGAAGTATCCCTCTGAGCCGATGAGGTTGTCGACGATTTGACGTTCCGTCTTACCGTCCAGTGCGCTGAAGCTGTCATCCAGAAGCATGATGTCGCAACGCGCGTACAGAGCACGCGCAAGAGCCACGCGTTGTCTTTGTCCCCCAGATAAATTCAAACCGCGACTTCCGATCATGGTTTGGTCTCCAGTAGAGAGGGCTTCGAGGTCTTCCTTCAAGCAGCAGAGTTGGATCACCTCTTCGTACCAGCTTTGGTCCTCCGGCAGAAACCCACAAATGGCCTCCTTCAATGTGCCTCCTGGCAGCCAAGGTGACTGTGCACAGTATCCAATGCGCTTGGAAGACAATGAGATTGTTCCGCTGCTGATTGGGAGCTCGCCTATCAGAGCCTTGGCCAGCGCCGACTTCCCGCATCCCACAGGACCAGAGCACATGACTAATGAGCCACGGGCAACTTCGACGTCGACGTTGCTGACAATCGGAGCCTTTGAGGCATTGGGCTGAATAACCACGCGCTCGATAACAATTGCTGGCGCAGCTTCGGTCGTTGCGTCGTCAGACTCTCTCAACAAGACTCTGCTGTCACTTCGAGGAGGCTGCAGTAGATAGTCTTGTATCCTCTGGAAGCCAGCGAGCGACCCCACAGCCTGTGGAATAATCGTCATGATCATGTTTGCCGGGTGCGTCACCAATCCAAGAAGGGCTGTTGTGGTAAAGGCGGTTTCAGTATCAAGGTACTGGCCCTTATTGTTAATACTAGCAACAATGACGAAGACCATTAGGGTAATTATGGGAGCGAAGAGACCCAAAGCATTGGCTGGTAAAGTAAGCAATTCGACCTTCTCAGTGTGTTGGACGACATACCGCTAGCGTTGTAAGCCACCATCATCCATCGGACTGCACTCCACGTAAGTATGGGTCAATGGCCGTCTATGTATAGTGTGACGAAAAACATACCACGGCTGGCCATGTGTAACTCCTGTTTTCTGAGATGTTGGACTAGCCCAGCGGCATAGTTAGTCACCCCTAGCATCTTCAACCCCTTCATCGAGGACAGCATCGAAGTTGTCATGGCAAGGCGCTTTTGCGTAGCTTCGTTCCAGTTTTTCTGCTTGCTTTGAAGGTTCTGAGCAAGATATTTACTCATGCGGGAGCAGACTTAGGAGGACATTAGTCGTTCACCGAAGCCAGACATAGGAGCTGAAAACCCACAGAAGATCATGACAAAGGGTACCACACAAGCCCAACCAACCTGTCGGGCCAACATCACTGTACCGATCAAAACCTCAATAATCTGCGCCCAAGTTTCGTGAAACTGTCGTGCGCTTTGCCCAACATTTTCTGCGTCGGTGCTCATCAACGTGATGGCCCTGGCATCATCGTAGCCTACTGATTGCTGGGTCAATGACTTGCTGTTGATGAGACCAACCAACGCTCCTCGGATCATGACCTGAAGTCGGTTCAAACTATTAAAGTAAAGAGCGCTGGAAACCTGTCATGGAACATGAGCCTTCGTTCAGTCCCACCAAAGGGCAGGAAACTCACAGCCAGGCCGATGTAAATAATTGAAGCCATGAATATCAATTGATAGCCAGTTTGCGAAGACTCGACAGATGACGAGTTCAGATATCGGATTACCGCACTGATCAAGACTGGTTGGGCATAGCGGAAGATGATGAGTGAAAGTCGGGGGATAATCGGGGCCAGGAAGTGCGACCGGAGGCTGCTAAGTAAGACGCGAGGTAAGGTGATCTTGGTCTCTGGCTTGACTTCAGATGAGTCAGTGATGCCAAATCTGGATCCCTAGGGCCCTGACTAACCTCGCTGATCCCAACATCTCAGGGTCCGACGTCTAAGCACCTCTGATGAAAGCTCCGTATGCAACGAAGGAAGACTGTCTCCGGAGAGGACGAACTTGTTTCCACGGGCGAGAATCGGGTTGATCCACCAGAAGAAGGTTCTGCTCAGCACGCCACCTACTTCTTCAGGACATGATTGTTCGCCAGTGTTGCGCAGGATCGCTGCCTTGCCTCGGCTTCCAGCGAAAATGAGCACAAATTTCAGTGTCAGGTTGGCTATGCCCATATAGAGAGCATCGGTGTTGTTTAGTTCGCCGCTTGCAAAGGCCAACCAAAGTTCGGTAGCGTCACATGCCAAGGATACGAGCAGATAGATGATTGACAGATCAGATGGTCTGACCGAGCGAGAGTGCTCCAAGAAAAGCAGAGGGCAAAGTAGTATGCATGCCAAAAACGAGGTAATCGCGGCAAACTGACCGATGTCGAATTCAGTTACCAGCGAGACTCGTGTACCGCCAAGGAAAATCTGCACCAGGGCCAGCAAGACTGCAATTATCTGCTTGGGGTAAGTCTCCATACGCTCGATCCCAACATAGGCTCAAACCCACAAGTGTCACATATCCCCGATGGCCTGGCACAACTTTGATCGATTCTTGGCGCAGTTTCCATAGCCGAAATGGTGATAACAGCAAGAACACAGTCGACGCTGCTGCGGAGATGGCCTGAGAGTTGTGATCCATGATGGGCTCAGGTAGGCCCAGAGGGATTGAAGCAAAGCAGGTGAGGAAAGCAATTGCGACGTGTAGATTTGTTTATGAAGGGTTCTCAACGACAATCGAAATCGGCGAGGTGGAAACCATCCGAGCCTCAGCATTTCAAGCATTGGTGTAGTAGGCGCAGCGGTGTTGACATTCAAAGAACCAAAGTCCCTTTGGGCGATACCGACATCGCTTCCGAAACATCCAGGGGCGAACCACCAATGAACTCGCTGGCTCCAAAGCAAGCTGCAGGGGTGGAATGTGGGATAGCTGAATACGAGCGGCGCAGCGACGGCCAACACGGATTTTCAGGGATTCAGACACCTTCCTGATTGGATTACAGCGCCCTGGCTAGCTGCAGGTACCAGGAAAAGACGGCATGTTGATGCAAAAGATTGAGGACATGGCGCGAGATAAGCCTGGAGATGCACCCCAGCTTATCGCTAGATCAACGATGAAGCTTTGCTGCTGACGCCATGGTGCTCACGCCTGGGTTGGCGCCCCTGAGCTTACCCGCGATGGCATCATCCGAAAATGTGGGGTCAAATCTTTTCCCCGGTATCAAAAACATGTTTCCGCCATAAAGGCTTACTTCGAGATACTTCTGTCAACTCTTTGCCAAGTTATTTAATCCGTCTAGATTTTAACCTAACCACTTCTTCACAGCACAGTACTTTCCTCCATGCGCTCCTCAATTTCATGATCAACATGAGTCGCAACAACTGCATGATTGTCCGAAGTTGCTGCCAATATCGGTTTCGAGCGAGGGGATTCCGACTGATGCCCAGGAAAATTGACAATAAGTATCCCGTTAAAGCTATCATTGCTGGCTTCCGCCACGTGCTTCTTCTTCGTCCGGGATGGGTAGGCCCCTAGATGTGTCAATGTTCCATGTCCTTTGGTGACGCGCAAAACCGGAGACTTACACTTATTTGCAAGTCGCCAAACTTAGGGAACAAGCAACGATACAAGAAGTAGACTTGTGAGTAAGGGTATGTTGACCCATTCCACTTCTTCCCCTCCTTCGAGCCTCTCAGGTACCAGCTATTGCACCCGGTGTACCACACTCTATCTTGCATGTCTCTTTGCATCTGCTCGACATATTCTTCTTCTGCATTCCTCTTGACTTCTACAATGGTGCCTTTGCCATCTAGCAATGGCTTGATGATACGCAATGAAAAGTTGATAGAATTCTCAGCGGCGATGATTGCAGAAGTGTGCCCAGTGAGGGAGTTAGGGCCTGGTAAACCGCACTCAGCAAATAATGAAACGTGTAGGGCGCGCCAAGAGACTTACCTAGTAGCACAAAAAGGTTGGGAAAGTTGTTTAGAATGGTGCAGTTGTACGCCTCTGCGCCGCCAAAGCTCTCCCAGTGTTGATCGATCGTCTCGCCGCCTCGCCCAATCACCTTCAACCCTCCAACCGCATTGTTCGTCACAAAGCCGTTGCACATGACTATTACATCTGCTTCAATAATGCCGTCCTTGGTCCTGATTCCTTCTGGTACGATCTCAAGGATCGGATCGTCCATCAGAGTCATGTTCTCCGAGTGCAAGCTCTCGAGGTATCCGGAGTCAAAAACGCGTCGTTTGCAGCCAAGCTCAAAATCGGGAATGATCTTGTCGTGGTATTTCTCCGGTGATGTCGCTCTCATGTACTTCTCAACCCGCGCCTGCACTCTTTTGCGGTAGCGCGTCCCGGCATCAGTCATGTAGAACCCACGAAATGAGTCTTCTGCCCAGACAAACATGAGAAGCCGCTGGATCGTCATGGTTCCGGGAACGCTGCCGAACACCTTCTTCATGAACGTCGTGTTGGCAGAGTCGACTGATTCCATGATCCAGTGCTTCGTCCGGATCACCTGCGTGAGGTGCTTCACCTTATCCACGACCGCTGGTATCAGCTGTGTTGCAGTGCAGCCATTGCCGAAAACGACCACCTTCTTGCCCTCAATGTCCACACTCGTATCCCATCGAGAGGAATGAAAGATGGCACCTTTGAAGTTCTCGGCTCCCGGGACATCGATTGGGTTTGGCTGCATGAGCTGCCCTATGGCCGTGTACAGGAATTGACACTCATGACTGAATATGCTGTCATCGCTGTACCGCCGAATGGTCATTCTCCAGCGCTGGCGTACTTCGGACCACTCGCATCTCTCGACGTCAACACCAAACTTCATTTTACTGATGAGGTTGTACTTCCTCGCAACACGGTCCAGATATCGCCATAATTCCTCCTGCGGCGGCATGACCCGACTCCAGTTGGGGTTGGCTTCAAATGAGAAGCTGTAGAGCGCACTTGGGATATCGCAAGCGCATCCTGGAATCAATGTCAGGAGCCTCGCCGGACATGTCTTAGTTGTTTTTCATACCTGGATACTGGTTCACAAACCACGTTCCACCTAGCTTGCTGTTCCGTTCAAAGAACTGGATGTCGCCGATATCATACCATCTTTTCAACGTCGCTCCAAGCCCAATACCCGCAAACCCAGTGCCGACGCACGCAAACTGACTATAACTGGGAACCTCAGTCTTCGACATGATTTCGGTTGTCCTTTGGCATCTGCAAGCACTGTGGGATACCGGCGATGATCTAGCTCGCACCCAGAGAGACAGAATGGGTAAGGTCAAAAAGTCAGTTTCAGAAGTCTACCAGCTTGCGTAGCAGAACCCTGCTCGGTGCGGGGACTACAAGTTATGTCGTAGTTGATTTGGTTACCTGAGCCTGAAGCGCCCATACCTCGGCTCGTGCCACGTTTCGCGCATCTTCGTCCGACAATAACCAGCACATCCGTGCGATCTTCCGCTGAAAGTCTGAACTATTCGCGGGCTTGTGAAACGGCCAGTGTTCATCGCGTGGCGGAACAGCTCGCACAACTGAGCCGATGAGCGGGGGAGCTCTGACCAGGAAGGTGAGGGGAAACCGTCGCTGGGTCTGCTAGTGCAATGAAATGAATACCACTCCATTGGTCAATGGCGACGACTGAAGACATCTTGCATTAGCCTCAATGGAAGAACGTAACCGTTGGAGGACCGGAGGGTCGGAGGAACGGTGAGTCGAAGACCCCGGTTAGTTCATCTCGATTTGGCCCCTGTCGTCCGCTTTACATCACCTCGGCTCAATAGCCGAGCTGGATGATTGACGCTGAAGACTTGGCAGCGTGGCGGCGAGTATGTCACGATTGACATCGATGAATTGGGCAGAGATCACGCGAGGCGTGGCATTTGTGAACAAAATATACTTATTTACATTGATGAAACGCTTCGATGATTAAAGCTCCTCATTCTTGATCCCGTTGGTCTTTGCCTTGCTAGCCTCTTCCAAGTCAAACGTGCCCGTCAAGTCATCAATCTTCTGGCGGGGGGTGTAAGGGATATCCTTCGCACTGGCGGTTGTCTCTCGCGCTAGGCGCCATATCCATTCTGGCCCTGCCCTCTGTTTGATTTTGTCAGCCTCATGCTAACTGTTCATGGGATAATTTTACAACTTACGAGTGCAGTCACCAAAGACATGATTCTAGGAAGGTAAATGGTCCCGCCGTATCCGCTGTAAAGCCCATTCACAATTGCCTCACCAACAGTATCGACATGAAGCAGTGGCATAACGAAATGTGGCTGTCCGGGGTTGAACGGAACAAGAGGCGTCCTAATGAAGCCGAAGACTCCAAGCGTTTGTCGAACTTTCAGTGCTTTGTGAATGTACTTCAGCTCCAGTTGTAAAGACTAAGTCTGTTAGTAGTGCACCCAACTCAAGAGGCAATCTGTTGCAGTCTCACCTCATGCATAGCAGTCAGTCCTGCTTTGGTTGCAGAATAATCTGCGATCCTGACTGGGGGAACCACCGAACTCATCGAACCAATGTTGACGATATGTCCATGGTTCCTGCGAACCATATACGGCAGAAACTCCTTCGTTAGCAGGAAGGGTGCGATGAGATTTGTCTTCACCGTAAGCTCAATATCAGCATATGAGCCTTCCATGATTGTTGCTCCCCGCGCGATACCAGCATTGTTGATGAGAACCGTAGGATCCCCGACCTGGGTCCGAATGAGTGTGCAAAGCGTCTTCAGTGCCGCTGTATCGGTCAGGTCACACTTGAAGTAGTGAAGCTTGGAACCCTTGGGTGGTTCCCATGATAACGGGGCCAAATCTACCACAACAATTGTCGCTTTTGGGTTTCTGGCAAAGATGTGCTTGATGATGCTTGCGCCAATGCCGCTGCTGCCGCCGGTGACGACAATGATTTCTCGATCCCAGTCCCACTTGTTGTCTGTCACCCAGTTGTTTGCTGACCATTTGTTGAGATATTCCGTCGTCGAGAGAACAAGACTAGCGAGCGCAGCGATGTAGGCTAGTCTGCGAACATTTTCGGGTTTAACTCCGGAAATCCCAATTGCTCCGTGACCTTTCGCTGCGGCCACTGCTAGCCCGGCGGCAATTGGTATTGATAGAAACGGGTTGAGTACAGATTTTCTCACCCACTGGGCAATGACATCGACCGTAAAACCTTCTCGTGAGAAAGCCATTGTCGTAGTTCACAATTGAATCAGTACACAGAAACTGAAAATAGTCGGATGATTTTCGTTGTTCTCATTGATGGTCTAGTAGCATCGAGGGCTACTTCTCCAATCTTGTAGTCGAAACGATCACGTTTCAACCCGGAGCAGAAGCAACTCCAACCCCTGCAAACCATATTCCGGGAAGCTGAGCCGAGGTCCCCAAACCGCGCCATGAGATCGAACTAGCCAATCTCTCACCGAGGATGTGCCAGAGCATGAAGTTGCAGCATCCGTGCATTGGTTCGCTGCACATCAAATGAGGGGACCATTCAGCGTTGTGCGCGGCTGGAGACAGCGCTCTAACCCAAACGGGGCGATGCGATTGCTCAGATGCCACGCAGATCTACGATAGTATGCGACGGTAAACGAGTGCGAGGGTTTCCTGATGCAGCTCTCGTCCCTGGTTTATGCCTCGGTCAGGACGGTCGGTAGTTGGGTTTGACACATTTTCCCCTAAGCCCGTGCCTCTGCGGACGGACATGTCAGTGACATTTTGGGCGACACCTCTTCTGTTTCCTGAGATCAAATCGCTTTATTTGATTGCACAGCAGACGCAAGAAGGTCGCCCGAAATTCTGTACCGTACTGTTAGCTTGCTCTCTGCTGCCTATTTGCCCACATTTCCCTCCCACTGGCTTGGGTAGGCGAAGCTTCTGTTTGACACGAGACGAACCCAAATCACCACTTCCAATTGCAGCTCATTGACGCGTATTCGCGAACCTGTCATTGAAGATGTCTGCACGATCGTCTAGGCCCCACCTATCGCTTGGTGAAAAACGAGATCTGCTCTTGCGGCTTCTGTTCCGAGGTATGCTTTCTTGATGAATTTACGACGAACTTGAGTTGACAGTCTGGACTCGTAGCCCCATTCCAGCTGGTTTGGAATTTTTGCTATGGGCTACCGTTGGCAATCGCGAGAGGCATGTCCCTCCGCCTGTTCGCCTTCTGCGCATTCTACCGCTTCGTACTTGGGTCTATGAAAGCCCGGGAGATCCAGTTCTTGCAGCCGCCTACTCTCAAGACGTACGAGACTTGGATCGAGAAGAAGCGCCTTGCTAATCCACAGCTTGCTGAAAAGCTGAAGCGAGATGTCGAGATGCTTCCGGCGAATGACGGCTCAATCATGTGGCTCGGCAACCGCAAGAAAGCCAAGAAATTCGTGCTCTTCTTCCACGGGGGCGGCTACGTCGTACCGCTACTGCCCGGCCACGTCGAGTGGTGCTGGGAGGCATACATTGCCGGCGGCCCAGGTGAGAAGACGGAAGTGGCAGTGGCTATCCTGCAGTACACTCTCGTACCCGAAGCGCGGTACCCCACACAGCTCCGTCAGGGTATCGCTGCTCTCAATCACCTGCTTCAATCCGGCGTCAGGCCAGACAATCTCATCATTGGTGGTGACTCGGCGGGAGGCAACTTGGCTCTCTTGGTCGTCCGCCACCTTTGTCTCCCAGCACAGCTGGATATCGCACCAGTCAGCCTCAGTGGACGCCTCGCCGGCGTGTTTCTCGTTTCACCGTGGCTAACAAGCAAGACTACAACGCGTTCCTTTCAAGAGAACAACTTTGTGGATATGCTCACTACGACATGCATGCACGGCGCCACGGCCGAGCTGCTTCATCCCCGTTTCCCTGTCAAGAGCAAGTCCGACGAAAGCGATCTGGCCTTGGCTATGCCCATGGATGGAGATCTCGGATGGGTGAATGATATCTCCAACGCGACGAAGAGTCTGTACATTACTGGAGGTCAGCAGGAGGCATTCAGGGATGATATTCGGTCGTTTTCGGAGTACGTCAGCTGCTGTAAGAATGATTTAGATCTACTTGTCGAGTTATCAGAGCATGAGGGGCATGATTTCATCTTACTGGAAGGAAACATTAGGCGCGTTGGGGATGCGACCAAGAGAATGAGAAATTGGGCTGCTGCACAACTTAGTTAGGCTGACCACCAAGATGGGGATGCACTGCACGATTCGAAGGCACGTTTTTTGCTTTCAGCGAACAAGAAGTCAGACTGCAGAATGATAAAAGCACATGTCTATTCCATGGTCACTCATTCTTACTGAAGAGGCGAAGATGAATATGAGTAGGTCCAAGCTGGATATAAACAGCCCCACCGTTCAGATATCTTTATCGTCTCAGCTATCCTCGTCCTATTCACTTATCCATTGAAATCAGCGATCTTTCAAGTGAGTAGTTCACTTCTCTTCAACAGGCCACCCGTCTTTCTCCACTCCAGCGTTGGCACATAGTTGCTCTCCTTGAGAACTTTCCACGTTTCGGGATCCTTGTCCTTCTTCACGCGAATTGCTTCGTCTTCAAAAGTAGATTCGTAACATGAAATAACTTCACTCAACAACCACTTCAACACCTTTGCATAACGGTCTCGCAACAACAAAAGTGCTAGTGTCTTGCGCATACTGCTGGTATAATTTGGTGATTTCACATGCGGCTGCTCCAGAGCCCTTTCTAATGAATCAACCTCATGACGATCTGCAAACACAGCAAGGAATGGCGAAATGTCTACAAAATATGAGAGCCTTTTACCCATGTGGAAACCTGGCATTCGGATACATACCATCGACAGGTTCGAGCGAACGGTTGATCCAGCAGTTGATCTCATACGCCACAGGATCCATCTCATATAATTCTTCATGAACATCTTCGTCCCCAGGATGCTCTACACCAGTCATCAAAAGATGTTGAAACAGATGAGAGAAATACTGCTGTTCCGTGGTTTTCCCGCCGCGTCTTTTTCGAGCTGCGGGAACGTAGCAGAGGGTCTTTGCTTCTGTCGCCATGCCGGGGTTCAAAGAGGTGGGTCGCCGGGTGGGGCCGTCTTTTTTGAAGGGATTCAAAGTGCAAATGGGCCTTGTTTGCTTGGATACCAGGGTATTTTCATCGAAAAAAAGATAGAAATCATCTGGAGCGTCTTTATACTACTTTCAACGACACATGATGTGAGATTTAAGTGAACATTCCCATATGAGGTGAGATCGATTGCGCCTCATGTCCGAAAGGCCCCTGTCAAACCAGCCTATCAAACCCTTGTCATTCAGCTGGATGAGCCGCCGGTTGGTTGAGTGGTTGAGGGAAAAGATATCTGCATGTTCCCGCGCCACCCTCTGAAAATAGACCACCATTCACCAATAGTTTCGCCAAGCCAGGCCTGCTAGACCGTGGTCCAGAGCGGGGTGTACAACACACACAGCAAACGCGTCGCGTGAAGTTTAGACAGGCAGCAAACAGTGCATCTTTTCACGATCGCCGCCAAAACAGTGATAGATGGTTTTACTCTCACTCCTTCAACTGTGTCACATTCATTTCTGCAGTCCAAGGCGTTCGCTTCATCTGCCTCTATCATCGATTTAAGTCAATTAGCCAACAACACCATGGTCCTCCCAACAAACCATCACCCTCTCAACTGCACATACAATCGTGACGATGTGGTCGCGGGGCTCACGGAATATTACCGCATCCTCACCCTCTCGGCATACATCCCAGCCTCATACATTGACTTCCCTCCTCCAGGCGGCTGGACCGATGCCGAGCTCGACGTCGGCGCCCTTCGCGCCTTGAGACGCTCCGAGACTGTCATCGACTTGCTGCGCCATCTCCCCTACCCGAGACCGATGCACGATGGACCGCGTCCAGGTCCTTGGAACGTCGCACCACACTCCAAAGCCGTGCGCTACCTCCGTCACATGGGTGACTTCAGCCAGTGGTCTGACCGCGGCGACGCGGGCCTTCTGGAGCTCGCTGCTCTGCCGATGAGCTCGACCCCAGCTGGGCCGATGGACCTGCCTCCGGATGTCGTCGCGCTCACTCACGGTGAGCGCTGGGGATCGACTACCTCAGTTCCGTACTGGTGGATCGTGGACTGCAGTCGAGGAATCTTCTCCCCGTTCAGAGAGAAGATCTATGAGGTCGGCAAGGTCCCGCGCAACAAGCCGTGGCGGACCGTTCAGTCGTACTCTGTGGCTGATTACTTCGCCCAGCTAGTTCCAGAGCTGGGCCAGAACCTGATCCCGCTCCCGCCGACAGAGGAGCTGGACGCCGAGGTTCTCGGTCCGAAGGACAATCTTGCCGAGCCCCGGGAGATCTACCTCGCGCACGGGTGGCCGAGCCACGACTTCCGTCACGATGAGTGCATTGTCGCGCTGCAGGCCTACCGCCGTCGGGTCCAGGAGGAGGAGCGAAGGCGCATCGCGCAAACCGTTGGTGATGCGGAAGACGCTGACGACGCGGATGACGATGACTTCGAAATGGATGATAGCGACGATGAAGTGGAGCACGAGGAGGGAGCTTCCGGGCTGGAAGATGCCATGGCTGATGTGGAGGTGGACGATCTGAGCGCTGAGGCGGCTGCTTTGCGCGCCGACATGTCGCCCGAGGAGCGGGAGAGATTTGACAGGCTCCAACAGGGCGAGTTGCCCTTTGAGTGGGTTGATGCTGAGTAGACTTGGAAGAGCAGGATGCCAAAGACGGAACCATTCAACAGACGCATATCATAACGCAAGCGATTATCCATAAACTATTCAATGAGTTGCTCAATCTACTTAAACGACCTCAAATCTTTGTCTCCCTCCCAGTGCTAGCATCGAAGTCCCAGTTTATGTTGCAATTTTGCTGGTGCTTGGTCAGAAGAGCTTTCGAGTTTTGTCGAAGAATTTCAGGATTGATTTCCGCCCCTCGAGGGTTGGTATCAACGAAGTTGTCATAGAGCTGAGTTTGCATCTCGACTACCGGCTGGGGGCAGTAAGGAAAGTCGGATCCAAATAGAACGTGCGATGGGTCTGCAGATTCAAGCAAGCCAAGTAGCTGGACTGGACTAGTACTCAAGGCCGTATCGTAGTAGAAGCGAGCAAAGTCAGCTTCGGCCTTGTCGAAGTCGGTCGAAACCATCTCTTCGACTGAGGGTATCCTCAAGGAGCCCATAACCCTATTCGCAAGGAAGGGCAGAGTGCCTCCAGCATGGGACAAAATGACGTCGACGTCGGGACAGGTACGCAGTGTTCCAGTCAACACCAGGTCTACCGCCATGCGGGTGGTTGCCATGGGATACTCAACGATGGGTTGTGGGAGGTTGTCCGCGATGAACTTGGGTGTCACATCGACGGAAGTTGGGTGCGTGAACACTAGAACCTTATAGGTCTGAAGCTTCTGCCAGATCGGCTTGAAGGAAGGGTGGCCGAGCAGTCTGTTACCGTAAGACGTGAAGACGGTAACGCCAAAACACAGCTTCTGTTCCCCGAAAAGAAAGTCGAGCTCAGCGAGAGTGCCTTCGACATCCTGCCAATCTGGAAGCGCCCCGAAGAACCCAAGTCTTTGCTCGGACTTTGGGTTCGTAGTAAGGTTGCCGAGATGCTGGTTCAGATCTCGAGCCAGCTTGCGGCCCGCGGCACCTGCGCCAGCGATGGAGGGTCCCGGCGCCGACACTGACAATATCGCTATGGAAAACATCTCAATATGTGAATCCAGGTAAGTTCAGGATGGCTTAATTACCGATGGATGTGCTGATTGAGTTCATCGAGCTGAAGGTGGCTTCCAAGGACCAATCTGGCGAGGGGAAGCCTGATGGATCACCCCCGGCCGCTTCAACCGCAGCAACGTACGCGGGGGGAAGAGCGTGAATGTGAGTATCGATTCTGCCCATGGTTCCGAGGACTCAAACTTGATTGTTATGTCCTTAGGCTGGCATCCCCTAATGAGATCTCATCATATGTCGATGATATATGAAGAGACCTTTGTTTCTCACGATATCGGAGGTCGGAGAGACGGGGCCGGCGTCGGTGTCTGCAAGCTCCGTGTTACCGCGACAGCTGATGTAAGGATGAAGTCATCACAGCCTCAAAGACTACCTTCGCGTTGTCAATCGGCTGAGCCAACCGTTTTCGTCGTAGCAGTCAAAGGCTACTCCGTGCCGAACTCCGATCAGAGAGATGATTTTGGTGTCGAAGATACACATACGGCTTTGGCCCCACTCGGATACGGACTACCACATCCAGGAGCTGATACTCGGTGCCAACCGTTAGAGAGGAACCATGAACAGGGGCTGGGCTCAACTGTCCGTTGGCAGCGGACGAATATGTACGCCGGACGTACCCCTCCTCGTTGCGTGCGATAACTTCTCGAAGGTAAGTTACCTTTGTCTCACGTAGAGGCTTTTTAGACGCGATGAGCAACCGGATCTTGGACATGTCAAGAAAACATCGTGTCCATCCTTACACAACTTGGCATTCTTCTTCTAAAGTTAAAAGACACAACCACCGGGGGGAAATTGACCACTAAGCTACTTCTCCCAATTGGTCGCGAAAGAGATGTGCACATTGCTCCTACTCCTCTTTGGGTCTGCCGATGTCATCATCTATTTCTTTTACTCCCACACCTGAGCCTGTTTCCTGATCTCGCTTCGGTTCGTCCTTTTTGTCCTTTGCTTACTGCGATGTCTCTGGCCCCCATTCTATTCTCTGCATTGTTAGCCACGCAAAGTCCACCATCGAATCGCAGCATCTCACCCGAAATACCATCAAAAGGTGTGTCAGAGGCCGGAGACGCGACAGATGTACGTACCTAGAGGCCATAAATCTCACCACGCGACGTTATCCACAAATGGCTTGCCGGCTTTCTATTACCGGTCTAGGCAATCAGGACATGGAAGGAGAAACTGAAAGGGAGGAGGAGAACGGCACGTACGCGGTGATTGCCACGAGCGTCGACCCGACTTCAGCACATCGGGGGCGTTACATGATGCAACGAACACGTAGCTCTCCCTTGGAAAAGGTGGAATGTAGATTCGCAAAGGGAGGGAGAGAGACTCGGCTGAGGGATGGGGAGACTGAGTGTGGTTGGTGGAGTTGCGAAGATGGCGTGTAGGGGCCTCAGAATGAGGCAGCGATACACAATGTCACGGCATTCCGCGAAGGGGCAGGACGCTTATTCAAAAAGCCTGGGCAAAAATATGATGTACGTCACGCCGGAGCGCGCATCGGTGCATGGGATCGAAACAAAGCACCGAATAACGTCCCAGGCGGGTGACAGTTGCAACTCTTACGGCTCTTCATGGCACATGAAGCCGGTCGCCAAAGGCCACCTATCACCCAGAGGCTCGTTGCTGTGCAAATTACCAGTCATGATGGTTGCTGGAAGCAGAGGTGACACGGTATGGACTGACAGTGGGAGATCATTGAGAATAATATCTGAAGAGCCTGTCTATGCCAGCGTGGAGGCGGGAATCTACGTGCTAAATGTAGCCTACGACTGGACTACTGGTCTTCACATTTGTGTCGAGAAGAGCTCAGCTGTTTGCACAAACAAGATGCATGGGTATTTACCAGCAATAGCCTTCTTGATGCTGAATGGCAGCACGTCGATATAGGATGGAGTTAAGCCGACTGTTTAAAACAGCTGCAGCACGGAGAGGTCTAGACTCATGTGTAGGCGTGGAGGCTGAGTTGCACACAGCCCATGGACCAGGGAGCAGGGCCACGATGGATGTGGAAGGAAAGCTATTGTCATGGGAGAATATTATCAGTGCCACATCCGATCCCCATATATGTATCCGTTTAGACCTCACGAGTCCAGCTATACCGTGGTTGTCAGCCTTCCAAGCTGAAGCTGGTTTGTCTTGGGGACAATATGTATTTTTGGTAGTTACGAAGCAGGCCGAGAACAATTCATCAGACTACTTGCGCAAGTCTCTCTCTATGGATCACGACTGCGTAGAAGACAGTGGCAGAAGAAGTTGTAAGATGCCAATACGGATGGACAATGCCTGCGCTACATGTACAAAGCTGACGGAGTGGGACTTGGCAAACACCTGCTATCGATCGGTGTTTGCGCAATGAAAGGCAACACGCTCTACTCTCAACTGTCCTCAGTTTAAGAATGACGCACCGAAATTCGACTTTTCACTGTCTTCAGGTTTTGAGTACAGAAAGCCATTAGGATGTTCATAGTAATGACTGTGCAGGGCGACTTGTGTTGTCATGATGCATCTTGAAAGAAGTTCTCCACACAGGCCAGATTACTCTCTTGTTTACAAAACCGAGCAGACAACCAGTGAGATAGGTTCCAGAATAGTTCGACCATCTCTTAATCCCAACCTTTGTGCCGCCCGTGCGCCGCAATTCAACGGCGAGGGGGGAAGCCAATGACACACGTCAGTTGGTCCGTGGGGGGACCCGTCTGAGTTTCGGAACTCCCGTCTTAACCTTACTTTTTATTGAAGAAAACATCAATGGTTCTTGTAGGTCTCCGTGTAGGCGATCAAAAGCTTTAGATCCTGAGTTAACGGCGCACCTAATCGTTCCCCGGAGCTTGCAGACGGGGAGCTAAGCCGACGGATCACTCGGGGAGACGGGCCGATCGCTTGGCAGAACCCCAGCCGGAAACAAACGAGAACGTCGGACATTTGCCCCGACTGCATGGCCGCAGACGTGGGAAAACCTTGCGAACATGCCACGCACCTAAGGTCTTGCATCTCGGGTCTCGGGTCCGCTCGCGGTAATCGCGCTGGTCGTATCTGCTAACCCCGGACGGCCAAGCCCGGTCTGATCGTAGAAAATCTGCCAGCCAAAAGTTCAACGGTCGCGCTAATGTCGGCAAAGGGGCCTCGTGAGTGGCCGTTGGGACTCGGTCAGGCCGACTCCCCGACGGCAAAGGATTCCGGTTCAACGTTAAAGATCGACAACTTCGCGTCCCCGAAAACCTTTCGACTAGCGTCGCTCAGATCCAGCAGTGGCGCCTAGTAAAATGACATTCATCGGCCTGTGTGAGTCTAGTTCGTTAACCTAATATTGAACACAAGGCAACGTGGAACGCCTGTCATGTGAGAAGAATCTGATGCCCTGCAGTAGCTGCAACATCGCAACATGGTCCTGCCATGCACATTCACATAAATACATTGCTTTGTAGAATAGACCTGTTTATACAATATGCTACATTGAAAACTTGGCAAGTGCCCAATCCAATACCCTGGCGCAGTCATTTATTCCTCCCTCCTCGTATTCCCAGCAATTTGATAGGATCTCCTTCTGTGCTAGGATGGTTCTCTTCCAATTCTGAGGATACACGACCCTTGTAGGCATGTTTAAAGAAGGGATGGATTGTGCCCGCTCTGCCGCGGTTAAAATCAAAGAACAAGTGACAAACCCCCTGAGCTGCAGCCACAGGCCATGATGAGGAGTGGAAGACGTGGCTTGGATCCTGAATAAACAATATTGGAGACCCCTTGAAGCGATTTCAGCTACCCTGGTGACCATGTGCTCCGACACTGTGATGCCAATCGAAATCGTCGAAGCTAGCCTTACAAACGGCCGGCAAAGCAGCTCTCGCATCGTGAGATAGCGTCCGCGGAGCATTTGACATAGATCATCCGCTAGTGGTGCAATCTCACCGTTGGGTATTTGGAATGAGATCGGTGGTGGCAAAGACTCATACCAATCCGTCAACTGGGCATCGAATACCTCAAACACTTCAAGCATCCGATCTATACCATGCTCTGTGGGGTGTGGAGGTGAACGTCGCTGGGCTTGCACAATGCGATTCATCAGCTGTCTCGCGGCAATCTCCGCGAGATAGAAGTACCAGGATCTTTGCTCCATCATCAGTGCCTTGTTGTCTAGATTCATCACCCCCAGTGTTGGTGGAGCGGGAAAGTTGTAGGGATAATCTATGCCGGCAAGAATCGAGCCCGGCAGAGACAGCTCAAAAGCAAGTTCTCTGTAACCGGTTTAGCTGGCTGAGAACATGACAGAGGTACGGGGACCAAGAACTCACGATTCCGACTTATAGCATGTGAAGTACAGTATCTGTTCTAGTGAGAGAGACTGAGGGTACTCGGGGGTCTCTGCCTTTCCAGGCAAGGTCAATCTGAGCACTTAAGTCAGTCTCGTGCGACTCCATACTGAAGGGATCGTAGTCTTACTTGCTGGTGAGCGAGGTGGTGTACCATGTGTTGCTCGCCATACTGAAGCATTTCCACGCTTGTAAGGGATCCATGTTGTACATGTGCCATATGCTGAATCGGTCAGCCCTGTTTATTCGATTTGTCAACCATACGGGAGGGGCCGCTTACCCTGCAAGACACAGGCACTGTACTGACTCCCATCCGGGCTGGCCCATGGAAAAGCCAAGACGTTTCTCCGCAACAGACCAGTACCGCGAGGCGAGATGACGGTTGGGCTCAACCGAGTAGCCACGTGGTGTCCCGCTCGGTGTCCTCTGTCCCGGCCGTTGGGATATAGCTCCCAGGGCGCATGTAAGCGCGACTAAGCACGTAGCAGCTGACCAGTCAGGCCCGTTCTCGGCGACTTGCTTCAACATCTGGCGAAGCATAGACACGTCGATGACGGGATTCATGGGATGAACATTAGCCAGAAACAGGTCCACGAGTCTAGAAAGCTCGTAGAACTCCATCGCCGGTGGGGATCTCGGGGAGAACACCTCCCCACGTGGAGAAGCATGGCTGAAGGGGTCTATCGCGAAAGGCACCGGTTTGGGAAATATCGGCCACTCTAACACCGAGTCGAGGCCAGCGGTTTCCGAAAGCGAAGGGTGACCCGCTTTCTTAGTTCCATCATGGCCGTTGCCGTCTTGGCCCGTGAATAGGTTGAGATTGTCCTGCCGTCCGGTGGGCGCTGTTGGGCTGTCTGGGTAGTCGCTAGAGTCACGAGACAAGTCTCGACTCAGCTGAGGAATGGCACGAAAGTTCTCCTCGTTCCGTTGGATCAGGTTGGTTAGGTTCTCTATTGCCCCAAGTAGCCGTGGCCCAACGCCTTGGCATCTGGTGACCAGCCGCGACCCATTAGTACCACACTGATATATGTCGTCTGCGCGATGCCAAATATGGCACAATGGCGCTGGACAGAGTTTGTAGGCCATGCTAGTGTAGGGTCAACTTACAACGACATGGCCGGGGCCGAGTCCTCGATATAAGTGCATGTTGCGCCGACCCTCCTACAGTAGCCGCATATAGGGCGCTCGTTATCGCACTTTGTCTTGCGTCCGCGACAAGTCTGGCAGGCTGATGACGCGCGCGACCACGTTCTCTGCTTCGGGATCCTGGGATCAGCTTGCTCGGCGTGCGCCTGATCGACGCCAGGACGAGGGACGGGGGGAGAGCCGCCGCCGGACATATGTCCCATGTCGGGGAGACCCCGACCGGCATCCATTCTCATCCTCTTCGGCGGTGGGTCCATTACGACGATAGATGGCCGGTTGGAACCTCGTCTTTCGGAAGCATCTCGTGTCGGGGAGAGGAGCGACGGAAGTTGAGGGGGATGGGGATCTCGAGTTTAATTATCATGCAGCACTGATCCCCCGACTCCCCCGCAGAACCGTTTCAGAACCGGCTGCGCAGAGGCTTCGGGGAGCTTTTTGGGTTCGAGAATCTCTGCCGTGACTCGCTAGTGTCGATGTCATAGAGTCTGACCGCACGCGAAAGTCTGCTCGGGGACCGTCCCCGGGGAACATTCCGGAAAACGTGTCTGCTCGGGGCGGCTACCCGTCGGTGAAGGTCACCTGACTCTGATGCTTCACCATCTCTCACCGAGAATCCAGAATTCGTGCGGCGTTAACAAATGACTTAAGTCCTAGCCTCCTTGGAGTTCATCCCAGCCCACCTGTCATCCGACTCCCGAGTTCCGTCAAAGAACCCGTATTCCCGGGATCGTGGGCTAGCCACTAAACCAAGCTAGCCAACGCGCCAAGTTGGGGAAGAATCCACCTCCCGTGGGGAAAATTGCAGATGGTTTGGGGGACAGCTGGGGTAGACAAGGGCGGTGGATGTAGCGGACCCTGTTCCGTTCCCCAGTCATAATCATGACTTGAGTGATTCTGCATATATCTCGCGTCTCCCTTCTCCAACCTCTGATGAGCCTCGGAGTGGTCCCTGGCTCGGCGACTTCACTGATCCAAAAGTCGATTGCAACGGAGTTCCATTACAATCCCAGTGTAGCCCGACCACATTCAAGATGGGTTTCCTCAAGTCAAAGACTACAAAGAAGACGGCCGAACAGGCCGTCGGCTCTGACCTGACAGCAGTACGTTCTTACTCGCCGTTGCGCCCATCACCCGAAACTCCACCTGATGACATGCCTCAACTCTCTGTCATGACGAACTCTAACATCAGCTCAAGGTCCTGCCCGAAAACCCTGCACCATGGTACCGCACCAAGCACTTGCTTCTGCTCAACCTGACCCTTCTGGTTCCGATGTTCTCGTCCGCCTCGGTGGGCTTCGACGGTGCCATGATGAACGGGCTGCAGACGATTGAGCAATGGCGCGGCTACTTTGGTCATCCAAGCGCACCGATCCTCGGCACGATGAACGCCGTGTACCCCATCGGCAAGATCATGGGTCTGGTTCCTGTTACATGGCTGGCAGACAAATATGGTAGAAAGACACCGATGTGGATTGGGTTTTTCCTCCTCCTTCTGGGCGCCGCCCTTCAGGGTGCCAGTGTCAGCTTGCCCATGTTCATCGTGTCTCGTTGGCTCCTCGGTGCCGCGACTGCATTCATCGCGCAGCCCGCGCCTATTCTTGTCACCGAGCTTGCCTACCCGACTCAACGAGGCAAGATCAGTGCGCTTTACAACACATTCTTCTTCTTTGGGGCGATTCTCGCCGCATGGGCCACCTGTGAGCCTCTCAACTCCTGAACCATACTCTTCGTTGATTAACCTTGCGCAGATGGAACCTTCCGCTTGCCCTCGACTTGGAGTTGGAGAATCCCATCTATCTTGCAGGGTGCTCTCCCCGCAATTCAGTGTGTATTCTTCTACTTCGTCCCCGAGTCACCGAGATGGCTGGTTGCCAATGGCAAGACCGATGTTGCCCGCGAAGTCATCACCCGCTACCACGCCGGTGGCGACTCATCCGCGCTTCTTGTCGACTATGAAATCAAGGAGATTGAGGAGAACCTCCGTATCGAGATGGAGGCATCCAAGGAGTCTTCCTACCTCGACCTTCTCAAGACTGGGCCCAACCGTCGGCGAACTCTGATTGCAGTTATCGTTGGTATTGGTGCTCAATGGGTATGTCTTTAATGTCTTACAAATCCATGCCCCGGGAACGGTAGCTAACTCGTAACAGTCTGGCAGTGGCGTCATTTCGTACTACCTTACCCTCGTGCTGAACACTGTTGGAATCACCGCTACCAAGGACCAAGCGCTCATCAACGGCCTCCTTCAGGTCTTCAACTGGATCGCTGCTGTGTTTGCGGGTGCGATGATGGTGGACCGCATTGGCCGGCGGAAGCTCTTCTTGATTTCAACCGCCGGCATGCTGGTCTGCTACGTCATCTGGACCATCCTCACCAGCGTGTTCGCAAGGACAAAGGACGAGAAAGCTGGCTACACGGTGGTGGCATTTATTTTCATCTACTACTTCTTCTACGACATCGCCTGGTCGCCGTTGCTCATGGCCTACCCCGTCGAGATCATGCCGTACACGCTTCGCGGAAGGGGCTTGACGATTTCCCTGGGATCTACCTTTATTGGTCTCATCATCGGACAGTTCCTCAACCCCATCGGTATGGCAAATCTGGGCTGGATGTATTACATTGTCTTCTGTTGCATCTTAGCAATTCTGCTGGTCTTGATCTGGTTCCTCTTCCCTGAGACCAAGGGTAGGACTTTGGAGCAGATTGCCGAGGTTTTCGACGGCAAGAACCATTCACTTGGCATCAGTGGTGCTGGAGAGGAGAAGTTGAAGGACGATTTTGTGGAGGTTGAAAACGTTGCGGATAGAAAGGTCTAGAGTTGCGGTGGCTGCACGCTCAGAGCATACCCGAGCTGCCAAAGGGCTATTCAATGCTCCTCCAGTCCTAATTGACAAAGTTCCTGTTCGCATACTAAATTCCAAGTCCTGATCAATAGTAGTGACACTTAAGTGCCTTCTGATTTCAACACAAAAAAATGCAGAAAATGCTACCATCAGGTCTGGAGCTCCAAGCCACATCACGTCCAGTTTTAAGCGAATAGGAAAGAACCAGAGAAAGATATTTAAATCAAGGCTTATCCCACCCATTGGAAACTTTGACCTTGCTTGTTTATTTGGGTAGCATACCGAATATGTCATATTTCACTGGTTCGTGTCTTTGTGGTGGCATTTTTATGTCGATTTCATCAACCCCTCTCATCGTATTCACATGTTTCTGTGACCACTGCTGCAAAGGCGCGGGAGGCACACATCAAGTGGTAAGTGCAGTAACGACTACAGCCCTAAAGTCCCAACAGAAAGCTGAAGCAATGCAGATTGCCAAATTTCCCCATGGATCGGTAGCTATTACGTCCGGTTCCGACCTCGTCTCCCACTTCACACTCAGTAACACCTCGAGCGGCTCACCCAAAGAAAAGGTGTTCTGTCGCGTCTGCGGGACCCCACTCTGGACAGCCCCCGCATCAGCCCAGGGGCAGTTTCTCCTGATCCGGACGAGTCTCCTGGATGGTGGGTATGTATCCGTAATACACAGGTTCGGATAGGCGAATTGAAGCACGGCGCTGACCAGTCTCGGAACAAGATCCAACTTGACGCCGGAGGCTGAAATATTTGTGAAGTCACGGCCCGCTTGGCAACACGCGGTGGACGGAGCTGTTCAATGGGAGGGCATGAGAAGATAAGCTAGTGTGGTTTCCGTAGTCAGTGGATAACCCCGGACATGACTCGGACAACATCCGGAAGACTAGACTAAACGAATCAGACAGCGTTCCGTTTTCCGTGCTCCGCCAAAAGCGTCTTGTGACCCACTACGTTGTTCAAGAGTCCTCCAAGTTTCTTCAAGTCGTGTCGGAACTCGGCGGCGCTCCCAGAAATTGTCCTTCTTCTCCATCCAAACATTCCTGTCCGACCCCGAACTTTGCTTATTCTCCCCGCAATCTCCTATCTTGCTTTGACGAGTGGTGTCCGAGGTCCATGATTAGACTTGGCCTCCAGCGTCTACCTGCTTCCGAGCCGCTCACCACGTCATTCCGAGAGTACTCCTCGTCTCTCGGGAGGGGCTCTGCGCGTTGAGATACCGATCCCCACGTGCGTGCGCCCGCTGTCGTTCCAAGCATGGCCAGCGACGGGATGGAGAAAACAATGGAGCCCAAGCCGAAGCGGATCAAAATCGATGTGGCATGCGAGGCATGTCGGAGGAGGAAAGTGAAGTGCGATGGGGTGCGCCCAGGTGAGTTCTCGGTGAGTGGTCTCGTCCGGCCAGTCTGATGTGCTCCGATGCTTGGCTGGTGGGGTTCGGCACGGAAGCAGAAGTCTACTGCGGCGGCTTCTAGAACGTTTCGTCTCTTCCGAAGCTTGAAGTCATCTGATTATGCTATGCGTATGCTAACGCTGCGATACAGCATGCGGAAATTGCTGGAAGAGGACGGACCTGAGAAATGGCTGTACCTACAGCTCAGAAACCCCAGAGAAGCCGCTTCCTGCTAGGGAAAGGACTTCAGATGTCAGCCCGGGCAACCCTCAGATGACGTTGCCGAACATCCTCCATACCCCAGAAGCAACCTTTGCGCAACCTCCTCTGCCTCCTGGCCCCCGGCCCAATGCCACGCCAAAGTCAACGACATCGTCCGGTCCAGACCTGACAAGGCGAGGCCGGATGGATCGCCATCCCATCACGCCGTCCGATGCAAGTCCCTCGGTCGTCGATTCGATGACAACTGTGCGGGAGGATGGCACAGTGACTGGCGAGTACTTCGGTAGCAGCAGTGCAGGCTCCTTCACCAACCAGATCAAGGCAGCGATAGATGCCAGATTGGGATCGACAACGGAGACTAGAGGCCCAAGGGGATCTATCTTTAAGTCATCACTCCCTTTGAATGGAGGAGGCCCAGGGGGACAAGCTGACTACGTGCTTCCGGCGCGTAAGCAGGCAGACCACTTGATGGACCTATACTGGTACTATGTTGATCCTCTGTATCCCTTTCTGGACCGCCAACGGTTTGACCATTCGTATCGCGCTCTCTTCGCTGGTACATCACTTGACGCCGATGAACGAGTATTCGTGAGCATACTAAACATCATATTTGCTCTCTCTACCCAACTGATCGAGTCCATGCCGCCTGAGCAAAGGGACTCATCAAGTCAGGGGTACTTCACTCGCGCCCAGGATCTACTGCAGCTCAGTCTTTGGGATACAGGGTCCGTTGAACTCATCCAGTGTTTGCTCATCATGAGCCAATACCTGCAAAGCACAAACAATCCTCATCAAACTTGGATGATTGTGGGATCTTGCGTAAGGATCGCACAGGGCCTGGGTCTTCACCTTCCAGAGACTGCGTTGGAACTTTCAAGTGAGCCCGAGAGGGACTTGGTCCGACGAATATGGCATGGTTGCATCCTCATGGATCGGTGAGTTCGGACTCACAACTGCTGTGAATTCATGCCGCTCACACCATCGTCTAGGATGATTGCCATTACACATGGTCGACCAGCAATGATCTCAGATCACCTGGCGTCGACTGTAGTTCTTCCTTCGATACCAGATGGAGACGCCCAAGGCGGAAACACCGTTGAATTGCATCGTCTCAGGTATCAGGGGTTCTTCGTGAAATCGCTAGAACTATACGAAGTCATCAATCAAGCGGTCCTTGCATTCTACACCGCTACGCCGAAATTGAAGTCACCTACAACACCCAGTCATTTGGGTCAAAACTCTCAAGAACGACATGAACTTGATCTGGGTGTTGCCTTGCAGCTGGACCAGCGCCTCACGAAGTGGGAAAAGAACACGCCATCGTTCCTGGCCATGGCCGAACCGGAGACCCAGTTAGATGAAGTCTTTCGTAGACAGGCTGTCATCCTTCGGATACGGTAAGTCTTCAGGCTTCGAAGTGAGGGCTCATCTCTAACAAAATACTAGACTTCTCCATGCTCGAATGCTGCTTCTGAGACCAATGCTCACACGCTTCTGTTTATCTCAATGCCCCGATTCAACACAAGCTCACGACGACCTCTCGTCTCGCGTCATGCAGCAGTGCGCTATGGTCTGCGTTGAGGCAGCGCAAAGCCTCATCTCAGTCATTGTCCAATTCCAACGACACGATGGCACGCTCGGTCTTCTTCCCGCCTGGTGGTATCGGGTGTTCTACATCTACACAGCCGCCACAGTTCTCATTGCAGCTAGACTACGCCCAACAGTCTTTTCTTCACTCGACATTTCCAAATCCTGGAACCAGGCCATGGCTCTTCTACACGATCACGAAAGTCTCGGACCTTCGCCCAAGAGATGTGCTGCAGCACTCCAAATTCTATCGACCAAGATGTTCCAGGAGCAACCACAACCACAGACGATTCCCAACTCCGAAGCGAACCCAGCTGTACCAGCTGTTCCCAGCGAACAGGAGACCTTCGACATGCCTTTCACATATATGGCACAAGACGCAGCATTTGACATGGATGCAATATCATTTGATGTCAATGACTTTTCCTGGCTGAACAGTATGCCAGGAAGTTTGTAAAAGATGCTATCGAGCATCTCTTTGTATATAACAACATTCATTCATCGCAGAGATACCCGTCCAATGCTTTCAACTGTCCAGACTGAAACCGACTGCTGAGGTTTTATTCGAACACCATCTTGTTCTTCACACCACCCAACTTGCTTATCCTGACCTCAACGACGTCGCCATCGTTCAGATACTTGGGCGGCTTCATACCCATAGCAACTCCCGACGGCGTTCCCGTGAGGATCACGGTCCCGGCCGTTAACGTTGTGCCCTGGCTGCAGAAGCTCACAATCTCCTCGACGCCGAAGAGCAGGTCGCCTGTGCTCTCATGTTGTCTCTCTTCGCCGTTGACAAACGTCTGAAGCAGCAGGTCGCTTGCGTTACCAACAACCGCCGGAGAGACGAGCATTGGGCTCAGCGGAGCGAACTTGTCGAAACCCTTGCTGAAGCACCACTGGGGTACACCGCCGGCCTTGGCGGGGTCTCTTTGCCATGCCCTTGCTGAAACGTCATTTGAGGTGAGGTAGCCAGCGACATATTCGAGAGCCTTCTCTTTGGGGACGTTCTTGGCGTCTTTTCCGATCATGAAGGCCTTGAATCATCATCAGCTCAAGTTTTGATAAGCAAGGGAAAGTTTCCCACCAATTCGCCTTCATAGTCCACTGTACCGTCCTGAGCGACCTTTGGAATTGGGACATCCTCATTCCACGCGGCGACAGAGGTCGCCGGCTTGATGAAGACGGAAGGGTACGGTGGCGGTGTTCGGCCGCCCTCCTTGACTGTTGACAGTTAGCCTTTTACTGTGAACATTGTGCTGTTAAGGGATGTAACCTACTGTGCTTGACATAGTTCAGACCAATACACCGAACAATCGGGACATCCTTCGGTGCCAGGAGGGGTCGCAGGGCCTTGACGTGCACGCGTTCGCCCTTGGTCAGGGTTGAGACGGGACTTGCGCCATCGAAGACCACGGCCCACAAGTCATTCTTGTCCAGCCGCTCCGTCAGTTCCGTCTCATTCTGGATCTCTGGCTCGCCAAAATGCTCGACATCGTTGTCATCCACGAAGCGGACAAGACGGTTCCAAGACATGATGGGCAGGTGTGTGGCAGAAAATAGGTGTTTGTTTCTATTTTAGCAACAACGGTGCCGTTTCGCCGCAGTTCTTGGACAATTCTCTCTTTAAAGCGCGTTTCTGAGGTGATGCTAATGTTCCCCTCAATGGTCCCTTACTGGGGCATCTGTAAGATTGGCCAATCATAGTTGGTTCCGGTGGTCGTGGTCGGGGAATTGTGCGACGCGTCGGAACTCGGAATGAAGCCAGCTGCATGCACCGGACCCGTCCCGGGTGGCGCCGTTCCGCACCTTTACTGCGGGCAAGGGGGTCAGCAATCCGGGGATAATGGGGAAACGCTCCTTGATAACCTCCGTCGATGGTCCCTCCAGCATCCAACTTCATCTGTTGAACTGCGCCTTTCCGACCAAGCCGATTAAACTTCATTTTCACCATCTGCAACGTCTAAACCATTTTCACTTCGTCACGAGCACAGTCAACCTTGAAGCACTTGCATACCGCGAACGCCATCATGGACTCCCCTCACGAGGACGACCAGTCGGCCAAGGCCATGACCGACTACCTGCAGCAGCTCCCAGCCCAACACCTCGAGCCACTATGGTCCCAGATGAACGTGATGGTGCCACCAACGCCACAGCCGGTCGCACGGCCACACATTTGGAAGTACGCCGACAACCTCCCCCTCCTGCACAAGGCCGCCGAGATGGTGGGCGAGAAGCAGGCTGAGAGGAGAGTTCTGATGCTGGTCAACCCTACCATGCGTATGTTTTGATACGATTCATTATGCCACTACTGAGACTTACACATCGTAGAATCACCTTACACCACTGACACCATCTACGGTGGTCTTCAAATCGTCAATCCTGGAGAAACCGCACCAGCCCACCGACACATTGCATTCGCCCTCAGATTCATCATTGATGGAGAGGGCTTCACTGCCGTCGAGGGAAAGAAGATGCCTCTTAGGAGAGGTGATGTCGTCGTCACGCCCGTCTGGCATTGGCACGACCACGGCAACGAGAGTGATGCCCCCGTCATCTGGCTGGACGCTCTCAACCTTCCACTATTCAGATTCACTCCTGTTCACTTCGCGGAACAGTATCACGAGAGCCGTTACCCTAGCGTGTAAGGACGTTCCCACAAGCTTTATGAATATGTACTAATATCCAATAGTTTGACTGAAGACTGCGAATGGAGGCATCCATGGGACAAGGTCGAGGTCGAGCTCAAGGCTCAAGAGGGTCCTCACGCCGTTTACCACTACACCAGCAACGGAAAGCCACTATCCCCCATTCTCGGCGCCCAGGCTGAGCGCATCGATGGCCACCACACGACGAAAGAGGTGCGCGAGCAGGCCTCGTTCCTGTACCACTGCTACGAGGGCCAGGGGCAGACCATCGTGGAGCCGCCATCAGGTCCCCGGGTCATTTTCAAGTGGTCCTCGAGGGACACGTTTGCCGTGCCTGCGTGGTCCAAGATCCAACATATCAATGACCTTTCCACAACGGCGTACCTGGTTGCTGTGAGTGATAGGCCGCTGTTGAGCAGTATTGGCTTGATCAAGCCGGAAGCTTCGGTGTAATGTGAAGGAGTGAATGCTCTGGTGAGATCGGATGGGGTCATACGAAATACATGAGTTAGTCGAGTTCATCAAGCGAATGTTCAACCTAGATTGTTCAATACACAAGGAAGTCACATCTTTCACTGATCGATTATGCTTGACAATAATATGGATTTTGCGAGAAAAGAAGAAGGACGATATACCCTCGTATTCAAGCTTAGAAGGGAAGAAAGATTCTATCCATCAAAACCAAACCAATTTCGGCATGAACACACACCGAAAAGAAGCGTACACTTAAGCTGGGGAGCTACACATCAACACCCGACTATCCGAGATTCATCTGCGTAATGTCAGACGGTTCGTTCTTTATGTCCGACGACACCAACACAAATATAGAGAGATCCTGTCCCTCTGAGCCCACTCTGAGTTTTGAGGTGCACGTTCCGTCTGATTAATTCCCATTCATCGAAGAACTCCTGTTTCAACTGATATTTGCTCTTGTAGTGCAAGAGAGCTACGTAGATACTCAAGCACGCATTCAATGTACGGGATTCCTTACTGTCAATCTAGCCGGAGCCTCTCGCTACTACAATGAAGCACGGTATCCAAAGTCACATCTAATTCTTTCAGAATCTTTCAGTCATGGAGGACTGGATATCAATGCTCCAATCCGCTTCATCCGGTAGAAAACATGTACGTCTTCGTGCGGCCAATGCTCCATCTCAAATTCCCACGTGAGATAGAGTTTCCTTCCGCACACAAGGGCCAATCACCTAAATCAATCGGAAAAGGAGGTTTGAGTATTCTTCCAATCCCGTTAACACAGATTCCTTGGTCTTACGAGCAGTTGTTTCAAGGGAACCTAGCTTACCGTCAATACCCTGCAACTCTTTGATCTTCGCGCGTACGAAGCATGGGCCATGCCCGTTGAGTACTGCTCTTCTCGCACATCTTGGGGTGAGTTTCCTGCTCTACCGCCAGTAGGGCGTGAGTTTTGTTCCCAGCCTCCTTAGCCAGCCAGTGAGCATCTGGGAGCTATTCGTTCCACAAATGTCCCCTTCGTCCGTAGTCTCCGCATCTCCATGACGTTAACCGCGATGCTACGTTCGTCACCCGGCCGCACTCGTTCGATGGCGATTTTGGACTTGTCAACGCCCTAGACCTCATGGCGGACAGGAGCGCGCAAGTCATCGCCGTGGCCATTTTGTTTCTGGTTTTGACGTGGCTCGCGGTCGGCCTGCGGATTTACTGCCGGACGTTCCTGGTTCGGTGCATTGGTAATGATGATAAGGTGATGGGAATACTCTTGGTATGTGTTGATCGCATAGCTGGCATAGGTATTGAAGCTGACAGATTCACTTGTAATAGGTGCTGTTCACGGTCTATCTAGGTTTACAGGTTTACGGCGGCACGCGTGGGATAGGTCTTCTCGATGTCGACCTAACCCCCCAGAAGAGGCTCGAATCACTCAAAGTCAGTTCCAACATTCTTCAATCAGAAACATACTGACACCTATGCCTCCCAGCTGTGGTGGATACTGGAACTGCTCAACGTCGGCTCAACCTGCCTGCTCAAAATCTCCGTCGGCTACTTCCTCCTCCGCGTCGCAATAGAACGCCCTCACATCCTGACGATATGGCTCCTGATGGCCGGCACAGTAATCTTCGGGACGACGTACCTCCTCATGGTCGCATTCCAGTGTCGACCCATCCCCACGTACTGGGAGGAAGGGCCGCGCACACCCGAAAAGTGCTGGCCGCGGCAGGTCATCCTCATCATGACCATCGCCGCGACGGTGATCAACACGAGCGCGGACTTCATCTTCGGCACGCTCCCGTGGTTCATCGTCCGGTCCATGAACCTGCCGCTGGGGACCAAGATCGTAGTCGTCGGCATACTTGGTCTTGCCGCGATGTAAGGCAGAACTTCTCCGTATCTCAGTTATCCCCCCCGCAAGTTTCAAGACTAATGTTAATGGTTGCATAGCGGGAGCACGGCTACAATCGTCCGGGCATTCTACATACCGACCTTACTCGACGGTGAAAACTTCTTGTGTACGCCAGTTCCTCCGTTACCCCGCGGCGACGCCTCAGACTAAACAAGCCTGCATGTACAGACGAGACCACAAACTTCGCAATCTGGAGCACCGTCGAGCCAGGAGTCGGCATCATCGCCGCCTCCATCGCCACCCTCCGGCCCCTCTACAAACTAGTCGCGACCAAAGTCCGCCGCACCAACTCCAGCGGCTTCCGGCGCGACCAGTGGCGCCAGCGCCACCAAGCCCGGCGCAACGAGACGAGCCGCCAGGTCCGGGCCGCGCACAACCTCGACCTCGAGGACGCCACGCCGACTGTAGACACAGCCATCACCTCGCCGCGCGGCATCTTCGAGGTCCACCCGCCGCCGCCGCCGCCGCCGCTGAGCAAGAACACCAATTCGACGCTGAAGTCGCGCACGACGACGACGACGGACGGCGGGGAGCGCGGGGGCGGCGCGCGGCATACGCTGTTGCTGATGGAGTTTCCCTCGGCGATACGTTTGAGCGATGAGTTTCGGAGGACGATGCAGCGGCCTCCGGAGGAGTGGCTTGCGATCTTGAGGGTTCGTGTTCACCGGCCCCAAAGCACCCATACTCGGGTGTTCGTGTCTCCGTTTGTTCACACAGACTGACGCAGAATTGGAAACAGGCCGAGGAGGCGTGTGACCAAAAGCAGGTCGAGGAAGAAGAGGGCGACGAGCAGGACGACAGCGACGCAGAGGAAACCGAATCCCCGCCAACCGTCCTATCGCCACCTCCGCCGCTGCGGAAGTCAAGCTAGCCGCAGCCCACAATCTGCATCTTTCGAACCCCAAGTATTACACAATGTGGGCTGAGAAGGAAGACACGGTGCCAAACATTAGGGGAATCCATCACACACGACTGTGTGAGTGGGCCCAGTGAACCATCCATCATGTATCAAACAACAGAGAGCCAATGGCGTCTTGAGCTCGAAAAAATCTGTTTTATACCCAATATAGCAGCATCCTTTACCTCCTTGACTGACGTGTAATATTTTCCTGTAAATCATCGCGTTACTCCTATACAAACAATGTCTGCAATTTGAACTTACTCGGTAGATTTACATTTCTAGCGAGGGCCACTTTCGTTGTGCTCAACCAATCCAACAGCTCTGGTGCCGCGTGTAACGCCCTAGAATGAGTAGCTATCGCCAGCGGCACATACCCGGAGTTCAAGCCGAGTTGACTGAAGTGAGGCCGGAAACAGCATGGGCGCACCCGTTGGATCGGTGGATCGGTGCTCCGGATGGGGTTCCACATCACCGGCAGTTTTTGGCAGAACATTGGGGAGAAGAGTTGAATAGGTGAATGCCCCGGCTATCATGACTCCGCGTACATCTGCAAGAAAGATCGTATGGCTTCCCCAAATAAATTCTTCTCGTTTTACCTAAGCGACAGTCGCCCTTTGCTCAAAACTCCCGCAACCGTGCCTGCCACATGGGGTATCTATGCCAGCATCTGTCAACAACCGTCTTACATCCTCCCTCGAAATATCTACCTTCGTGTATACATATCACGCAAGGTCTCTCGTCTGTAGTATCTTGCTCAGTTCCTTCAGCTTCACGGGCTTCGTCAGGAATAAATCGATCCCGCTCGCAAATGCCTCTTCCTGGGCGCTCGCCGACGCCAAGCCCGTAAGCGCAAACACCTGGCACCGGGGCATGTTCTTCCTCGTCTCGAATACGCGAATCTCTCGAGTGGCTTCGAATCCGTCCATAACGGGCATAGAAATGTCCATAAAGATGCACTTGTATCGGCCTTCGCCCTTCCTGAAAGCTTCGACGGCCTGTTTTCCATCCATTGCCGTCGTGTATTTGTGACCAAGCTTCTTCATGTACTCGGACAGGATCTTCAAATTGATCACATTGTCATCTACGAGAAGGAACAAGTATGGATCGCCATCGCTGTCGTTGGGTGACTGGCTGGGTTCTGGGTTGGCGGGCGTCGGCGTCGATAACCTCGGACCTGGACGTTCTGGCAACGTCATGGTCCTAACCTCATCAGTTTCTACTTGGTTGATTGTGTCTGTCGAATGTGTTGCTTCTCCATTTGCAGTCCCAAAGTACTCCGCCTTGTCGGGGGCAGCCTCCGTGCTCATGGCAGATGTTGATCGAGCGTCCAGCGACTCTAGCGTGGAGGGACCATCAACATGTCCTAAGTCGGCACTGGCCAGTGATAAAGCAGTGGGGGTTCTTATGACAGAGGCTTGAAGTTTGGTCCATCGCCTAAAGCTCAGCAGCAAAATTCGAGCAAGCTTCCTCGGCCCAATGCTGTGATGTTGTTAGCCTGAAACCGGTACGTTGGGCACACAAAAACCTACGGCTGAGATATGAATTCGAACACGACCAGCCGGCCTGTGAACCGAGGAGAGGTCGCCAATTGTCTCGCAATCAATGCATTGCGGCATACAATAACGACGGGAGTTGATACACCACGGTGTCTCCGTTCGTAGAGAAGACGGTCAAGATTTCGCTCCGTGGCCAGAACAAGATCGGGAAGCAGCCTGTCCAAAGAAGACTCGTCGATGACGTCCATCTGTAGCCACTCACGACATAATCCTTCGAGCAAAGTGTGCTCACTTGGCACGTTTGCCGAAAGATCGTCCTCAACCTTGGTGCTGACTTCGGTTGGAAACCCAAGAAGGCGCACTCGGAGTCCCTTCAACTCACTTACCTGGGCGCGGAAATCGTCAAAGTTTACCGTTTTCGGGATGCTCGTCTTGGGCGATGGCGGTGACGCCTGCTGCAGCGGTAACTTGACAGTAACTTTGGTGCCTCGATTGACCTTACTCTGTACCTGGATCGACCCTCCCAGGCGAGTAACCACCTCTTTCACGAGACTCAAGCCGACACCTGTGCCTGCCGAAAGGGTGTCTTCTTGGTGGAAAGGAGCATACAGATGATACCGTAAGTAATCTTCAGACATGCCTTTCCCAGAGTCAACGACCACAATGTGAATTTCTCGTGCCCCTGGTATCGAAGACTCCACTTGGAGAACGTTAACATTGATAAAGCCCCGAGTGGTGTATTTGAGTGCATTCCCGAGGATATTGAGGATGATCTGTACCAGTCAGTCATTCAATTTTTAGTGGAACACAGAGGGGGAAACGGCTTACCCTCCTAAGTGCACCGGGCTGGGTGTTGAAGCGCCAGGAGGCAGCTGGATTCACATCGTACGTCACTGAGACTTCCCCGAGCAGGATCTGAGAATCGCCACCCTTGTTGCTCTCCGATGACATGTTCTCCAGCGCTTGCATGCTGTCAAGTCTATGCAGAACGTCGATATCAGCATGCTCTGACGGTCGATTCCCAGTCAGTCGGGAAACGGCGAATCGCTGGAAGCTGAAGCCAGCGCACACACTCTCGATGACCTCCTCCGCGAGCACGTCGATGTTGACGTTGCGGCTTAGGGACATCATACCAGCCTCAATGGTATGGGTCTTATCAGCCGTGCGAAGCCCCCGATCCTCCATACCGGCAGTGCTATTCCGCCGCCCAGCGGTCGGTCTCAGAAAGTTCCCGAGCTTGCTGTAGTCAAGGAGATGATCCATGGTGTCCAACAGGGTCTTTCCGCACGTCTCCACAGAGTGCAGTACGTCTCCTTGAAAGGCATTCAGAGGCGTGTCTTGCATCAACTCGGCACCAAGGAGAATACCATGTAAAGGCGAACGAAGCTCGTGCGACAGGGAGCTGAGCAAGTCCGACTTCGCCTTATCCACCATTCGAGCATTGTGCTTTGCGACTTCTGACATGATGACAGTTCCAAATGCTCGCAAGTAACTGAGCTCGCCCTCGATAGTAAGAACGCGGTTGGCGGTCTTCGTGTACACGAAACCGCCCGAATACCACCGTTGCTTCTGGGCGTCCCAGAGAGGGACGAGGGCGACGCTACGAGCGCCAGAGAAGAGGGTCATCAGCATTTTCCCCTCATTTTGACGCGAAAGCAGCTTCTTATTCCGTTTGCGGGCTCGATCAGACAGTTGCGCCGTGGATAGCTCCTCCTCGGCCACTGGTGAAATCGGTGTCGCTGCGTCCTCCTCCGAGAAGTCGGATGACTGCAGAGACCCATTCTCGTCGAAAGCAAAGACTCGGCCAGCAGGATAACGACGTAGCAGCTTTGCCAGGAAACGCTCTGAAAATTGGCGCTGATCCCTAGAGGTTATCTGCCGATCGATGCTAGACGTCAAAGAGTTGGAGTGGCCGAGGATACGACAAGGAACATCCACGACGTTGGTAAGACCGGCCTGTCTTGAAGGGTGTCTACTGTTGCGCTCATCACTACTCGAAGAAGAGCTGAAGCTTCCGGAAGATGTTGGTTTGGTGGCCATCCCGGCAAATGAGCCAATTGCAGCGTCCAGGAATAGCGCACCTTCGACCTCGATGCTCTCACGAATAATGTTTGCCGCCTTGGAGAAGATGTAAGAGACGCCTTCCTCGTGGCTGTTTTGGCTCGTCTTCTCCGTCATTGACATTGTATTATCGACCGAAACATCCGAAGATGATGACGGGTGACGATTGGCTCGGTGCTGTGACAGGGAGGGAGACTTCTGGGGGCTTGGAGTCGGGGGTGTGATGGAGTCAGGTGTAGATCCGTCATCGTGGGCGTTGCTTTCCTCTTCCTTTCTCTGGAGCCGCTGCTGATGCAGGTTTAGGGCACCTTCGACAGATTCATCGTATGGGTGAGATTGAAGCCCTAGCTTCGACATGGTAGATTTGCCTTCGACGAAGCTTCCGATGCCACGAAGCATCCTGACTGCCCTATGATGCCTCTGGACGGTACGCTTGTAATCCAGGTGGTCCGTCACCATTCTTGACAAACCCCTCAGAAGCTGAGTCGAGTTGGCGCCCAGCTCCTGTCGTGGCTCGTCCGACCATACAGAGAAGACGCCAATGCTGACACCTCTGCGCGACTTAATGGGCACTCCGGCATAGAAGCGAGGGTGCGGCCACTCCCTGTAATGAGCCTTTTCTGATGACCTGGGGTCGTTGGCGAGATCGGATATGACGGACACGGGCAGGGCGTCGTCGGCAGATGCCTTACGTTCTGCGGCGCGGGGTGCGACGAGTACTGATTCGCATACGCCGTGGGCGCGAGGGAGAGCGGTCCCGCAAAGCCATAGCTTCTCTCCAGCATCCGAGTCGGGCGTCGCATTTGGGGCCAAAAGTAGATTGGGAGTGGCTTCGGCGACAACATATTGGCACTTGCTATCGAAGAGGGAAATCAAGGCGCGAGAGGCTCCCATGCGCAATGCGCCCAGCTGGGCGAAAGCAGTAAGGGAGGCATCAGAAGAAGCTCGTAGCTCTGACGGAGGGATGAGATTGGCAGGGTCGTTCTTGCGCGTAGCGGCAATGAGGGTGGTATCGTATCTGCGGCAACATCAGTATAGCGCTCACAAAGCAAAGCATGAGGTTGTTGTTGAGTGCTGACCTGAAGGTTTCGCGCTCGCGGGCAGACTCGATTGAGGCTTTGGAGGATTTGCCACCGACCATGGTTGGAGACGGTGATTGGACCCTCCCTCTTGGAGCCTCAAGTCAGCAAGGGCGTGGGACCGATGCAGGATGATAAAATGGTCGAGACAGTGGCAGATTGTTTGACGCGCGGGATGCAGACGACGGGCGGCAGCGTGTTGTCGGTCAGCGTGAGGTATGGGATGTGGTGGCGTGGTCTGGATCGCGGGGTGTGCTTCAGGCGAGGTCGAGAACGAGGAGTCGGAGGGGAGGGGGAGGGGAGGCTTCGCAGCAAACAATCGCGATGGCGGGTCGGAAAATTGGAGATTCGGATGGCAAATTGAAAAATGGCATGGGAGCCGGTCTTGGGTGTGCCGTGCCGTCGCTGGTACGGTGGCCGATGGTTGATGGGCGATGGACAATCCGATATGGCCAGGTCTAGACCGTCTGCTGGGAATGCCGGGTGGTACCCTGTCGCGACCTTCAGCTGGCCTTTCCTTTGGGGTGATTGCCTTCCAAAAAGCCCGCGACAGGCTGGGGAATTGCGATGGAAATGTTGGAGAGACGGGGTGAGTTTGGGCGTGCTGAGAGACTCGGAAAACCTTTGAGCAGGGCGGGATACAGGACGACACAAGGCCACACACACAGGACGGCGGGGGCGAAAAAGGTTGGTTTGGCAGCTTTCGCATTAATTATCGGACGGTTTTTTGGTTTTTTTGGCGACAAGTCAGAAAGACAGTGGGCCATTTCCGATCTTTCACCCTCGACGATGACGATCGAGATTAAGCAAAATGCATCCAATTGCTGCCCGCACCGATTGCTGAAGCTGGAAGTGGAGCAGGTGAGCAGCAGCTTCCCATTCCTGCTGCTTGGAAGAGAGCAGGCAGGGCAGGCACGCAGGTAAAGCAGCTGCACCCAGTACGTACCTGACCCACTCTGACACCGTGCGGATGCAAGTGGCAAATTCTGTCAAGCCATCTGGAAGTTGCGATTTTGGGGGCAGATTTCCATCACTCAGGCCCTGAGAATTCGATTTCGCCTGGCGGAAACAGCGCTCCCGCACAGTGCATTCTCAACGTGCCAGCTTTTTGCTTAGGAAATCCCTGCCAGAGGAAGGCGGTCTGTCTGTTGCTTCCTGCCGCTTGCGTCATAATTTGGTCAGAAACCCGTCATCCCGAAACCGTCCACCTGCCCAAATCAGACCCTTTGTCATCCGACGACGCGCCGCAAAGGGAATCTATCGTGACGCGATGCGGCTCGGCTCCATCCACCACGCTTGTGCGAAGGTTGCAGACAACGACCTCGCGATAGGCTTCAGATCCAGGTGCCGTTGCGACCGACTCGCCAGTGGTGGAATGCACTCCGCAGACCGCCACCAACCAGCGAGATCCCGGTCCCTCCTCTGATGGACCTGGGTCGGGGTTCGGGCCTGGGTCTTCCATCGACCGTTCCAGACCGCTGCTCGATGCAAAATGTCGCTCAAATGTAACCTCAGATTTGCTCTGCCCTTGGGGTTCATCTGGCACGTGGTTTGCTCCCCATGTTGGAACAACCACCGTCTAATTCAGTTACAGCCAGCTCAAATACACAACCTACTGCTACGAAAAGGCTGTCATGGGCATCTGCAGATCTGTTATCCGAATTGAGGACGGGGTTTACCGTGGCGACAACGATAGGGACAATTGAAAGGACGGCGACGACGACGACGAAGACAACAACAACAACAACAGCAACGACACCGCGGATAGAAATGATCGGTGCTCCAACGACAATCACGTGCACCCGAATACATGCGAAGCAATTGACATCCCTATGCTTGCTAAGCATACTCGAAATTTTGGCCGCTGGTTTCAAGGTTTTCTTTTCTTCGAGGCGGAGGCAGGCAGAAGCGTTTGATAAAGGTGGCAAGTGACGAAGCGGCTGTTGCACCTCATCATCGGGCCTTCCGACGGCAGTGGCTATGCCAAAGTTTCGGCGCGAGACCGCCGTCGACCTGCTGCTCAGGGCACCTCGACACGTCAACAACGCGGGAGCCGTTTGGGCGGGGTCGGCGTCCGGGGGCGGGAGATCGCCGGACACTGACACTCGAAAGATCGGGTCCGAAAGACCATGTTGTTGCCCGAAAACAAATGCCAAGGTGGCGCTTGTCAAAGTGCGCCCATGATCTGGCAGCGTGATCAAACTCACTTTTGTGAAAATGGCGCAACTTCACGCGACGCAGTGGAGAAATCTGTGTGATCGGCAGGAGCACAGATGCCAGATCGTCGGAAGTTTTCTGCTGGAGGTTTCGAACTGGCACCGATCCTCCAAGATGCTTGGCTGCCAATCCACGGCAAGACATTCACTGCCCTTTGCCAGAGAAAGGAGACATTGTCGATCGCGTCAACAAACGGCGTCGGCGTTGGTCTTGGTTATCTTGACAACGGGAGGCAATTCGCAACGTGCATGCGGATACCCAGAGGTGACCGCGTACCCGAGAGACTACTCGAAATCAATGACGACGGCGCGGAACATGCCGTTCGAAGAGCTCGAGGCGAACGCGGCTCGAAGACCTCGACGCGTCACTATCTCAGACCAAAAATAGTCGTCCGATCAAACTTCGACTGGTCATGTTCGACGTGAGAGGCAAACGGCAATACCCTCAAAAGCTCAGCCACAGCGATGATGTCAATTTACCTCCATTAGCATTCGGTCCCGAGTATCTCAAAGTAAGCCGAGCCTTTCGGCGGATGAATCTTACTCGAATGCCAGCGTCTTCAGATGATGTATCGCGGCTTCTTCCGCCGTCGCACGGCTTTTTCGCCTCCGGGATGAACGGACGAATCCGGCTGATGCAGCGGACGGGACGGGATCCACCCCGGCCGTTGGGCGGAGCTCTCTCGGCATGCCTCATGTTGGTCCGTTCTCTGGGCGGCTCCTCTTGGCGGGACGGCGCCGGTGCTGCTTCGACGCGTCGATCAGAAGACCGTCTCCAAATCTTGTCTGGGACCCTTTGCCAATCTCTTCGCCACGCATCTTGTGCGATTGGTGAGCCTCTAACGCGCGGCCATGGCTGGTTCTGTCGATCAGGGACTGACTCAAACTGCGGTGAATCACAGTCAACATAGTGTTTGAACTGGAGGGGAGAAAGAAGGTGGGAAGATACGGCACAACTAAACACGAGCTGAGAATCGTCCTAGGTATCGTCAGCTTTCTTCCGCGAGACCCTTATTTCTCGCCAATCCTCCCGCGGTGCTTCATCCCTTTCGACTGCATTAGACGGCGCTCAGATCGCGGCTGCATGGATCGCAAGCTGTGAAGAGATAAGGAAGCACGTCGGAGCTGGCATCGCCTTGCAGTCTGATCTGCATATTCGGACGCAGCCGTTCACAGCTGTGATGATCTTCACCACGACCATATCATCTCGGCGGGACTGCATCGTCTGGTTCCGCGGTCCGAAAAGACGCATGAGTCGCGATGTGCTCGGGATCCTTCGTGGCCCCTACTCATCCCACACCAAACAGCGAGCCAGCGAATAGACATTTCGAGACAGCGACTGGTTGATGGACCGGCTGCTTGCACGCTTGTTTTTCCGTGTGTCACAGTCGCACTTGACGACGATCAGTTGCTGTTGGACCAACAGTCCTTGAGGGGTTTTCTGGACTGCCTTTCCCCTCATTGTCTGACTCCGAGCCTTAATACAACTCAAACAAGTTGAGACGGAGGCTTATGTATGAGCACAGATGGGCCAGTCGCTGAGCGCGAGCCCAAGTGGCCATGAGGCAGGGGCCCGTGCCACGGCTTGGCCCTTTGCTGCCTTCTGGACCGTTTTCACCCCGCGGCCGGTCGGCTGACAAGCGTGACATCTCCAGGCGCTGTGTGGTTTCCGCGGGGACTCTGTTGTGCTGTGCATGTGCAATGTTGTGCTCGCGCACTTTTTTCTTCTCTCCTCTCATCTGCCCAAGAGGCGTTGATGATGAGACGTGGTGGCGCGCTGCTGTCTCACCCAACGATCCTGGCAGCTCGTGGGTATCAAGGCAGCCAACAATTCCGACTCGCAAAGGTCTAGGCCTTCGCTGACTGGCTTGTCGCTTTGCTGCATCTATTGCATCCTTCCAATCCCCACTCCAGTGCGACGCTGTGCTGAGGGATTGAGGAAGTGAGGGGGAAGACATGCAGTGGTAGGGGAGGGGGCGTTTTCTGGCGGCCCAGACAGTCGGTAGCGAACCTTGTGTTGGTGGCACACCGCCGATCTCCCGGTGTCGACTGTTACTGAAGGCTGCGGGTGGAGGGGCTGGCAGTCAGGAGCATTGAGGGACTACCGAGGGCCGGAAATGAATGGCGTCAACCAAGTGTCCCAATCTGTCCCCATCAAGGCACCAGCACCGTCGGCTATGGGATACTATTGACGGGCCCGAGAGCTCGGTTGCAGAACAGCTGGGAATGCAACAGAAGAAAACCAATTCGCTTTTGAGTCACTGGTGTTGCCACGACAAACATCTCAACTCTGGCTGTTGGGAATGCGCGCGGGCGATGGGGGCCCAGCAGAAAGGACGAAGAGCTCAGCTCCAGCCTGCCGCGCGATGAGTCTCGACCGCCCGTTATCGCCAATCAAACGGTCCGCCACCCATTCGTCTGCTGTACACTGCGGCAAGCCGCGCTTCGAGTCTGGCGAGGTGAGCACTTGGATACCCAATGGTCCAGCCAGGGTGCGCCACTGGAGGAGCCAAGTCATTCAGCTTGGCTTGATGGCTGGCGTCTAGCCATGGTCTCTGCACATTCCCTTGGTCGAGCTACTCTGATACCAGACTAGACCTGGTAGCTCCAACCTTACGGCGTGCGACCATGTTCAATCAAGTGCGAACCGAAGGGAAAGAAAAAAATAAATCACGAACAGTTGGGCATTAAACTCCCAGTTACGAGTCTGCATGAACTCATCAAACTGCGGGTGGAAAGTGTTTTGTGAGTCTTTCCTCCCTTCACTGCCCCCCTGGGATGTGCAGGCTAGGTTGCTTGGCTAGGCTATGCCGCGCCCCCCTTTTTCTTGTTCATCAAGTGACCTTGTCCAGTGCCGCTCCCATTGGGAGCTCTTGGCCGAGTTCACCCCGCAGACCTGGTGCTGACGGAGGAGGGATGATGCTGGACGCTTCCGTCAGTGCGGCTCGCTGGGTGCCACGACATGCTGCGTAGTACCCGGCTCGTCCACTCGGGTACAATTGTTGGTGCAGCTAGCCGAAGCGGTTAACTGTCCTGCGCACTGCGTGAAGCTGCGTGACCTCTGGCTTGGCGGGGAGACACGCCAGCCCTACATGTGCTGTGCAGTAACCTTCTTCTGCTGGCAAATGAGTGCGCGGTCATGGACGTGTGGCTAGCAATCCGAACGAGCTCATCATAGCCACTAAGCAAGTCGACAACAACACTCAGCAGGTTGGCTGACGCTAGCACCGCGCAAGCATGGGGAAGCCACCGCCTCCTCTTTCGGCCTCGCCTCCGTCTCCAGGCTGCTAGACTTTGCACCTGGAATGCTTCCTGGGACGAACTGGGGTCTTCGTTGGTCTCACCCCCATGCGCGTGGCGTTCGTCTATCTGAGGTACGTCCCGAGGGAGGGGAGCCTGGGCATAGCCAGGGGACGTGGAGGCAAGTAGTGGGAACGCCTTTTGCTTGAATGTAGATATATGACCCTCCCCCCCTCATCCCTCAACTTTCGCACCAGTTTCCCAACTCAGAGAGATCTGTATCGTTGAACAAGCACCCGTTTCCGGCAACTCGAGTACAATTACCATAGTCGTACTCGTTCTTCACCGGACATCCTCCACCAGTTCCCGTCGTCTCAAGGAACCCAACCATCGAAACACCCAACCACTTACATACCAGCACACAACAACAGCAACCATGCTGTGCATTTTGCCAGACGAGCTCCTGCTCATCACAGGCGCAACCGGCCACATTGGCTTCTGCGTCCTCCTCCACGCTCTGCGTGCAGGCCACACCGTCCGCTGCGCCGTCCGCTCAGAGGCCAAGGCCGCCTTCATCCGCTCCCGCCCTCAAATCCTCGCCCTCAACCTCCCCCGCGCCCGCCTCAACTTCACAATCGTCCCCGACATCACGGCAGATGGCGCCTACGACGAGGCCATCCGCGGCGTCTCCTATGTTATCCACTCCGCCTCGCCTCTGGCGACAGCTGACTCCGTCCCCCCGGAGCAGCACCAGGAGTACTTCATCCAGCCCGCCATGCGCGGCACCCTCGGCATGCTGGAGGCCGCGAGGCGAGCGGGTACCGTCCGTCGCGTCGTCATCACCAGCTCCATCGTCGCCCTGACCTCAGTAGCGCAGATGGAGGGCGCCGAGAAGAGAGAGACGGCCGTTCAGCCCACAGAGCGCGCAGGCTTCAAGCCCGAGCCGTACGAGAGCGAGTTCGCCGCCTACGCAGCGAGCAAGGTCGCCGCGCTGCTCGGCGCCGAGGCGTGGCTCGCGCGGGAGAAGCCCAACTTCGACGTCGTGCACTTCCACCCCTCCTTCGTCCTCGGCCGCAACGACGTCGCGACCAACACCAATGAGGCGATCAAGGGCACCAACGCCGTCGTCCTCGCCACGCTCCTCGGCAAGAAGTGGGGCTGCGCCTTCGCCGGCGCGACCGTCCACGTCGACGACGTCGCCCGCGCACACGTCCAGGCTCTCCTGCCCACCATCCCCGGCAACAGGAGCTACATCCTCAGCACCAAGGCGCGGTGGAACGACGCCAAGCTCATCGCGAAGCGCAGCTTCCCCGAGGCGGTGCAGCGCAAGCTCATCAGCAGCAGCGGCTCCGTGGGCACCACGCCCATCGAGTTCGACGCGTCCGCCACCGAGGAGATCTTCGGCTTCGAGCTGCAGGGCTTCGAGGAGCAGATCAGGAGCGTGGTGGGGCACTTCCTGGAGCTGCGGTTCCGCCGCCCGGTGGTCGCGACGGTATCCGGCGAGCTGAAGGAGAAGGCATCGACTGGTGCATTGAGGTCGGGCATTGTTGCCGCCAACGCATAGGGATTCTAACGGCCGACACACCACACACATTATTATGATTATGAGGGGAGCATTTCTTGCTTATTGCTACACGGTTACATGGGACGGATTCAGGATTTCGGCGCGCTTAAAAATTATCAATGCAGAAGACAGACCTGCAAAGAATGGGCATGAACATTTTTTGGGAGGAGCATTGGAAACCTTGGATACCCAGCGGTAAACTCCGCAACACCTTTTTTCAAAATTCTTGTACATAGTTTTAGGCATCAATGCCTGCAACAAAAGAGATCGTAAAAAAATCAAAATCAGAGTACAGATTACACTTTTTCATCTGCTTGGTCTGAGTGCATGCGTTCCTCGTCCGCCTCATCCGCGTCACGATAGATACTTCTTTTCTGGAAATTTAGCGCACTTACATACACGCCCTACGAATCTAACCCAAGTGCGTGTCAGCCCCGAGATTAAGCAGAGCGACGGATCCTCCTCCGCATTCCTGCAATCCAATCCTCCTGTCCTCCAGCCCAGGCCACGGGTGTTGGTTGGCTAGGCTGGTTGGTGCTGGCTGGCTGGCACCACGGTCGAAATCGTCCGAGTGGCGATACTTGCTTCATCAGCTGAAAAGGAAGGACCGCAGCGCAACACAGTACACAGGGTCGGCTAATAGTACAAGCAAGCTAGACCTCCCTCCCTGCGTTCAGCCTCAATCTCCGAGGTTCGTTGCCGGGTTTTTGGGGGAGATGGGCAGGAGCAGGCATGAGCAGGCATATGCACGTGGGACGCTGGGAAGGCAGGGCGACGGCAGCGGCACGTTTTGGCTACGGTACCCCGGTCTGTGGTTTGGTAGTTGCTGGTCTCAAGCAGGCAAGACCCTTTATGAGTTTCTGACCGGATTCGGAACCTGTTCGGGCCAGGACGCGGCCTCGTTTGCCCGAAGTATTTTGAGAGTGATGCAGAAGGGATGAGGAGGAGGGGGTGTCCCTGATCTTTTGGGCCGCGAATGTTTTACTGGAGAAACGAGATCTCAAATTTGGCTGGAACGGCTTTTCCGGCGTTGTCTTGGCGGCAGCGCGGCTGAAGCCTGGGACGGATGGGGATGGGCAGCTGAGAAGCGGGCATGAAACGGTTCGTCTTCTTCTGGAAGCGGAGGAACTGCGCAGAGCAAGGGATAACCCAACTGGGACCAAGCAACCCGAATGGGTGCATATTCTATTGGAGAGTCAGACCGGCATTTCTCGCGTCCCGCGTGGGAGGGATATGCAGCGCGATGCGCGAACTCGGCCGACGGCTGAAGAACTGCATCGCTGCACCGGGGTAACGATGTCTCCCAGCCAGAACATGGTGGTCGACGGGAGGCCAGATTGGAAGCAAACGGTCCAGGCTTTTTTCTCGCTCCTCTGCCAATCAAAAGCTGTCATGGACGATGGCCTGGTCCAGACTGGGCTGGCCACGCAGCGAAAACCACAGACCGTCCCGACCCTCTGGTTTACCTCGCATGAGCCCTGACGGTGCTCAGATTTGCGCGCCCTGCATGACATAAGCGTGGAAGAACACGCATCAGAACACATCCATGGGCCAGGCTAGGCTTATCTCTCGCCCAAAAGTGGTCCAGGGAGATCCTCCTCCACGTTTTTCTCTTGCTTGGACGTTGGGCTGAAAGGGGGCAACTCTGCACGGATTGGGGGAACGCCTTGATGACGGTAGATTTTAAGCGAAGGGGAAGGGCTGAAGGAGGAGAGGAATCTGAGCGTACGGCAGTTGAGATTGAGATCTTTTGGGTACCTTATCCGATGAACCCACGAGTCGTTCAAGATGCTTACGAGAGATCAGGGGGATTGCTTATGTCTCCCACGATAGCAGGATGATATGGGGTTTGATCAGCAGAGTTGCATAGGCAGCCGCGAAAGGGGAGAGATCCTTGGCGCATCCTTCGACCCACAACCGAATCATTATGTCGTCGGAGGTGATGCCCGTTGCCTAACGGCTCTCCGCCTCTTACCGCTTCATGGGACCTCGAAAAAACGGTTCCTGACATTACTCAACGACTCACGATACGTCTCTCAAAGAGGCAAAAAAGGGGCGACGCCTCTCAAGCCACGCGCCCTCGATATCAAACTCTCGTCAGCACCAAGCGCTCCTCTCCTCACAAACGCCAGCGCTTGCCTGGAAATGGCATCGTCCGACCGCCAAGAACGACTCATGTCTCCTCCTCCGCGCCGTTGCTCGGCTTCTTCCGGAGAGGTACCTCAGCCCAAAGGCGACCTAGACATCCTCATCGACAGAGACAACCGCGAAGATTGGCATGGAATCGTCCTGCGCGCCCGGAAGCACATGCGCTGCGTCCCCCACCATCCGGACAGATACGCCCAGGTCGAATATGACCCATCCTGCCCGGAGGGCGTGAACCTACCCACCGGCGACAGCAACACCACGGGGCACACAGAGAAAGGGCCTCCTCCGTCGGCGGACGGAGAGGTGGACACGCTACTACCGCCGCCGCCGCCGCCCACATTCCACCTCTTCGCCCACCTCCCCAAGGAGCTGCGCGACAAGATCCTGCTCGCGAGCGTGCCCCCCGTGAGAATCGAGGCGTTCGTCAGGGTGGACTTTGAATGGAACCACGGGCCGCAGGCGCGCTTCTCTCAAAACACGATCAGGGCCTGGCGCGACCTGGTGCTGTACGCCGTCAGCGCGGAGACGCGGCGGCTGGCGTGCGCTGCGTACGGGGTGCCTGACCCGCTGGGGTTCCCGTTCAGCCCGGCGAGGGACGCGGTGTGGTTGCTCTGGGACGGGGGCACGATGTGGGCTGCGCACAGGTTCTTGAAGGACTGTAGGGAGGCCGGGGCGGTGGTGCAGCGCGAGTCTCGGGAGTGGGTTATGCCGGAGGGGTTGAGGGCCAGGGTCGCGGAGGTTGTGGTGGAGCTGATGTATGGGTTCTTTGACAGTGGGAGGAAGGGCCCGTGGAGATATGCGTTTGGGCTTTTGAAGGAGTTTCCGGGGATGAGGGTGCTTACGGTTGAGATGTGGGATTTGGATGATGGGGGGTTTGGGGGGGTGTATGATGGGGAGAAGGAGGAGGTGTATAGGGTTGATCAGCTTGATTTGTTTGATGAGCTGGAGGGGATGAGTGAAGATGGGGTGGTCCCGTTCCCTGGGTTGAGGGTGTTGAGGGTTAGCTCTGTTCTACCAACACTCAAGCAGACTCAGGGGCGGCTGAGGTTTCGAAAGGTGAATGGGAGTCATTTCGTGGTAGTTAGGAAAGACGAAGTGCCAACCGCCGGTGTTTGAGTTCAGATCTTTACGTCGTTCTTGATTAAACAAGAGTGATTGTTCTCTTTTCTATCTGATCAGACAAGAGCAAAGTGTTTGCGAGTGACACGTCCCGTTCTTCATCTATGCGAAGGATGCCAGCTCTTCTAAACTTTCCACCCTCTTCCTGAGCGCCTTCAACCACAATGCAGTCGATGAAATATGGCTCTGGCGAGCCTTCACAGGCTGCTTCTCGTTTCCAAAAGACGAGTTGAATGATCCCGCTTCTGGGTAGCTTCTCGTCATCCGTCGTGTCTGGCAACCAACGCGCATTCATCTTCTCAGGAGAGCGTCCATTTCCTAAATGAATAATCAAATGCTCAGTTTCACGCCCTTGAGAGTACCGAGCGGTACCAAAAGGACCATGCAATGTAAGGAATCCATCGACCACATTGAGTGTCGGGTCTGCACCTTTGGTGATCATGCCCACGTCCTCGACCCGAACAAAGAAATCTATGGCTTTCTTCGCATTCGGGCCCCGGATGTACACGGGCCCATCGATTGATGCCCAGGACCAAGATGGGGCGCGATATTTCGTCGACAATCTTGGTCCAGGTTCTGTTGCGGTCCAGCACAGTTGATGAAGCAATTCCTCTTCCCACATACCGGCCAAGTACCGATATCCTGTGGCCTCCTGGAACAGGTTTGCTACCCCGGAAAATGCGTTGAGGCGGTCCTCAGGTCGGGTGAAATGACATTCGGAGTACTGCATGACCAGGTGCGTCCACTCCCGCAAGGTTCTCTCTGTCTTCTGACTCTGATCCACAGAGGGTTCGTGGCCTGGCACTCCATCGACAAATCCTTCGCATTTGTGAGTCTGCCCGCACTCCCACATGATCTGATCTTGGGTGAAGTCCAGCAACCGTGGCGCAAGGAAGCACTCTTGGAAGACCCAGCCCCGATGGTGGAGCGTACCGCGGTAAAGCCGGCTGTACCAGTAGTTGGAAGTAAAGATCAAACTCCTTTCCAGAGTTCCGGTCGTTAAGGTAGATTCAACGATGCCTGGGCGGATTGTATCGGTGTCTCGCTCTCGGAAAAGACCGCCGTCAGGGTCGTTGGAAGCGGTGGCCGCAACGTTGCAAAATGCGTTTGCGTAGATATTTCGCATGCTCGAAGCCTCGGCATCCCAATCGGCGACGGAATCTTGGATGATACACAAACAGTCGATCCAAACATACCGTATACCAACGTGGCGAGCTACAACGAAGAGATCGCGAAACGTTAAAGGTAGGAGTGCGACAGGTTTTCCAGCCCGGAAAGAGGGTAGGTTTGATGAAGAGAGAAGGGTGGTTTGGCGTGAACCCCACCGGTAACTCAGAGTAATGTACGAAATGGGCACACCGGGCCCTACATCATCTTTGGTAACGATGACTTTCCATTTCTGGTCATCTTCGAGGCCAGTATCGACCAGCCGCGTGGGTATCCAGTCTGACGTTGGCGACGAAAACCCAGCACAGTTCTCGTGACTGACCGAGCACTGGCGAAGCCAATTGAGTGCCGTGTCAAGAGACGTTTTAGATGACGTGGATTTCTCAACTGGAGGAAAGGGGCTCAAACAGGTCGGGTGATCTATATGGTCTCTGATTTAGCCATTGAAACAACACACACCCAGCCAGGAGTATACTTGAGAACGACGACGAGGGATACCTTTTGCAGGGAACAGATTGAAGAATCTGTACAGGCTGATGAACTGATTTTCGACGTAGACGTACAGCACCGTATACGCCTTTCCACCTGCGACATGGCGTCGCGGGGCAAACGATAATGGGGTCCATGAGTTCTCATCAAGGGTTTTCCAGTAGGCTGTCTCGTCCTCGAGTGCTCTGCGCATGGTTGAGCACAACAAGCAGCCATTTGAAGCTGCCTTTTGGAATGTCTGCAGGCTGTGCTGTTGAATGTGTACCGCATCTGATGCAATCGATACTGTTTGGAGAATTTGACTGCAAGCATAGCATGTTTTGCTGGGACTTGGCTCGGATTCAGACGCCATACTGAAGAAATTGGAAGTGAAAGGTTATCTTGACAAATGTATGCCATCATAAGGAAGCTTGTGAGGCTGACAAGGGAGGCCATTTAGTGTGCCAACACCGCTAAGCGTCATGTGATTCCAAGACAACTGCATTTTGGCAGTAATGATAGGCACAAAAATTTGTCCCATGCAGCGTTTTCGATTCTTTCTGTTCTTTCATAACAAATTCTGGCCTGTCATTATCCAGTCAAGTTCGGAATCCAGGCACATTCACCGCTCCCTACATCCATGTAGTCTCTATCTTCAATGCAGTCTTTGCAAACCATGACTAGTATCTAGAGAATTCGCTTGGGGTTTGTTGGCGTGCTACTCGATTCCAACCTGTTGCTGATTAAGTATCATCCTGGCATTGAGCTGGGCATCATGATAATCCCTCAATATTGAACATCACGGCTGAATCTCCAGCGCTATCGCCTCTGTCGCACACAATGAAAGTCAAGTCCTGTTTTCCCGACCCCAGCGCAACATCGAAGCTGAAAACTCCAGATGTTATCTTGTAAGACAATCCAAGCTGCTCTCCTGGCACGCCAGGCTTCATTCGCGGATCGCGCTTGGCGACCACCACGCTCTCCGGCACCGGATTGTTACCTGCTGTAAGTAGCTGTGCCGCATCAAGCTGGAAGCGACGACCGCTTTGGCTTGTTTTAGCATGCCATACCTCGGCTTTGGCGTACAAGATATCTACTTACTCTTCTGCAAAGAGATAGTTCACTCGAAGAGCCCGAACTCCAGACTGAGCCGTGATGTTCATGCGGAGAATGGAATATTCGCACGATGGTGCAACAGGACAAAGCACCATCCGGTCTTGGCCGTAGCCCCAGGAGCCATCGAGAGTGACACCGGGGGCCGCTGATGCCGCCTGTCCGGTTGTGAGAATGACACCCGTCTCCAAACCCGCAGGCCCGTTGGTAAATGTGCCTACAGCTGACCAGACTTCCACGGGGTCAGCGGCTCGCCGTTTCGTGGGAGCAATAAGCGAAGAGTCGACTGGTGTCAGTCTGCCGTCCTTCACAGCGGCAGCGGTTAATGCGTTCTTGATGGCGTTATAGTCCGTTCCCCCGGGTGTGACGACGATGCCAACGACTATTGATGCCAAGCCAAGAAGGTGAATCAGAACTAGCTTCATGATGACAAAAGGGTGAATAAAGTTACAAAGGCGAAAAAATCGTGTATGCATTTAGCCAGAGAAGCGGAAAGCAGCTGGGGAAGAAGGCATGATGCTGGCTTATAAACAATCTCGTTGGCGATGAATTTTTTGTTGAGCTGAACTCTGGCAGCTGCAGGTTTTCTTGGCAGATGGTCAGGAATGGCCTCGTATTTTCAGCTGCTGATCAGTCCGCCAGTCAAAAGACTCTACAAGCGCGAAGGTGCATTGGAGCGCTTAGGGAACCCATACAACATACATGGATACTTGGAGGCGCACCGCGATGCACATCGTCCCATTTTTCTCAGCCTACTTTGGCTCAAGATCGGCGTCTCCCTTAACATGATCATTCCATTCCGGAGGGGCAGAGCTTCCAGTACATAATGAGGTCAAGAGAAAGCCGGGAGGCAAGCCTGCACCTTCTTGGGCGTCCATCCTTTGGCTTGAAGGGCTGGAACAACAGCAGGTATGAGCAGCGCGGGAAAGATGAATAATCAGCAACGTGATTTCATCAACTGATTTTGCTGATTTGGTCGCTGTAAATTACTGAATCCAAGAAGAAAACGGTCTTGCCATTGTGCGATCCTTGCAGCCACTAATCAAGCTAACGTTTCAGCCACAACTTGGCCTTGGATAGAGAGTTGAGACCAATCGCCCCTGGCATGACTTGCTCTTCCATTACTCCCCGACAGGCGGATTGATGTCACCGTAATACGTAAATTGAACCCACGGCGACGGTGACAAAGCTCAGTATCGCAGTCAAACAGGCCTGCGTAACTACCAGATTCAAGTTGATCACGCACCCCTTGGCATCCGAAGCAGCCTCATGCTCGCGATCATCCTATCATTAGTCAAAACCAACCACTGTTACTGCATCTGAAGGGTTTGTGTCAGGATCGAAATGGGAAAGAATTAAGACAGCATCGAATGATCGAAAAGGTCTAGAGATACGTATAATTATTTCCCTAGAAATGTTGGCGATATCTCCAAGACCAATGCTTCCTCGCCCCATCAAGCAACGACTCCATGTCCATCATATACTCCTCCATTCCGGTTCCCGAACCAGCTACAAGACCGGCCTTAACACTTTGATAGGCCCATGAGCGTGCTTGGTACTCGTATCCCGCGCCATTCCACTCGCGCGCCGCGATAGCGTATGCCTTGCAAAGGTAAGAATCCAACCCCTCCTGCTTATATAGGTTGACTAGCAGGTTAGCCATTGCTGTGGGCTCGGCCGGGGCGATTTCGCGAGTTTCTAGGTACCCTTGTAGTAGGTGAATTTCGTTGATGCGGTCGTCTGATAGTTCTGCGAACTTGGGAGCGGCTTGGCAGTGGCTGCAAGCGCATTCGAAGCCAAGAGTCTCTTTTGCGTAGCGTTGTCGCTCGCGGAGGGTCTGGATAGGGTCGAAGTAGGATATGGTGATCTCCTCGCCAGCGGCAATGTCGCGGACTGCCCACAGCCTGTGTGCAAGCAAGTCCCAATCCCATTGCGACGCTGCGTTGGAGCGACAGCTGTGGTTGATTTTCTGCCATGCTGTCAGTTCATCAAGGTTTTGTGCGATGCGCCTTGAGAACTCACAGATATGTTTGCATGCACCGCAATCATGCCGAGGTCCAATTCGTCTTCCAAACCCGGCCAGTCCTCTGCGGGTCCGCCAGAGACGCCGTAGCCATTCGTCCAGATCTTTTGCTTTAAACCCTTAGTAAAATTGCCAGTGTAAAGCTCTTCAACCGTTTGGCGTGTGGTTCTTGGTAGCTTCTCAATAGCCAACGCCTGGAGTGACGTCCGCGCTTCTTCGGACGAGATGTCTCCGACCCAGTTGCGGTCCAGAAAAATGATTGGGGCCTCGTTGGTGATGAGGCTGCCTGCGGGTATGTGTCTGGTTGCAAATATACCCCGCCCTTTGCTTCCACTTGGCGACGTTCTGAATGACGGCTCACGCGAGAGGCTGGGGTGGTGATCTGGCACCGAGGCGATAGATTTGGCGATGTGGAGGATGCGCTCGGGGGTTGTTATCACGGTGATTCCCTTTCCGTTATTGAATTGCGGGTTTGCGAAGATGCAGTATTGCTTTGAGTGGCTGTCTGACCAGATGCATGTGGACCCTTGGTTAGACAAGGTGGTGTTCTGGGGCGTGGAAAGATATATCTCGGGTCGTCCGTGAGTGAGAGGGCATAGCGCAGTGTCGTTGACATTTAGTACGAGTGCGTGAGCACTGTGACCGCTTATAGGCGTGTAAAGGGTAGACAGATCAAAACAGAACGCTAGTCTAGTGTAGATCAACGCGTTGAGGGCTTTCGTTGGATGCATTTTTGGGGGAGATCAAGAGTGAAGGCTGAAGAAGATGGTAGGGGCACGATCGTAATGCCTTGCTAGCCTGTGGGGAAGTTGGGCAAGCGCGAGTTCTAGTCTTGATTTGAGGAAGGGTAGTAGATATCCCCTCAAAAGTTCGGGATGTTTACGCCCTGTTGAATGCTCTCTGCGGGGGTTTAGTAAACATACTTTGCGGAACTCTTTTCGACTATCGCATATCCGGACCAAACTCTGCTTCATGCCATCAACAGCTGACTTTTAGTTGAACCTTTCACCTTGCCTCTCGGTTTGTAATTTCCTCATTCAACCTCATGAAAGTCCGTCAGGAATAGCATCGTGTGAAGGCTATTTTCAGGTAGCAACTGTTTATTTAAGCAAAGAGCATCACAGCATCTTCAAGGGAACTTAATCAATAACTCAAGCCAGCATCGGTGATCTTGACTTACTTGCTACACTCGAAATGCGTACACTCATTCTTCTGTTGCTCCCAACGGCAGCTCTTGCGCAGAACGCCGGCATGTGCAGCGATTGCTCGCCGCCCAGGGGCCACAACGGGCAGCCGATCATGGCCGTCGGCGGAGTGATGGGCGGTGGGGCGTTTGGAGTGCCCATGGCTCCTCCGATGCTGAATCCGCCGCCACCCTTCATGATGGGCATGTTCAGAGGCAGGGGGGGCCGCGGGGGTGGGCGCGGCGGCGGAGGCGGAGGCGGGCGTGGTGGGGGAGGAGATCCGATCATGGAATCGGTTCCGAACCGAAGCCGGCCTTCACGCACGCGTCCGAACCGTAAGTATGGGAGGCGGGATGTCGAGGAAGAAGAATTTGCGTAAGCCTTTGGGTTTCACGATCTTTCTGTGGGAATGTGTGCTAACTGGACATTCTTTAGAGGGATCCAGCGCCCTCGGGTTCTCGAGAAGAACGCGATGGAGTGGGATGGTTGATGTCTGGCACTGAAAGTGGGTGTCTCCTAGGCTCGGCAGTCATCCGTGAATGAATGGAGAAACACCAGAGGCTGCGGCATTGGATGGCTGAGAAATCCTGTAAGGCATAGATTTGTCGGCTTTTAGGACTAGATGCTGTCATTACTCATGGACACTCGCTTTCAACTAGAACATGTCTGAGAACACTTCCAAATTCTGCGTTTTGCCTTCGGGCCTCAATAACATGAATCCTTTCAGGCACACAGGTATTTCTCAACTTCTATGCGTTTGCCCCTTGTCATAGTCAAGTTGGAAGATGAACTCATATCACACCTTGAAGCAGGAAATGATGTTGCACATCGTAATTTACACTACGTACTATTAAGCTGCCATACAAATGATATCCAGCAACTTTGCTGCCCTCAAGTCATGGAAATCGTAACGGGTACAATGATGTGTCAACCATCTATGACAGTATCTGATTGGACGTAGCCCCGGCGCGTTTCTTATAGCGTGGCATACTAGCAGTCGTGGGATGATATCGTATTTGCGGCGATAGCATTCGTTCCATTAACTTTAGCAGGCGTAGTTCAATCTCATCATTAATCCACGATGATGAACGTTCTGAGAAGGGAGGACTGGAATAATGGCACCAATTAGAACCCAGCTGGCTTAACTCCTAAGTCTCTACTCGTTCGCTTCGTGAAGTAGCTAGGTCCATCCACATTTCATGCGGCGGAGTTGGCTATTTTCCGTTCTGGATTCTCCGGGACATTTTCTGCTCCTAGGAGGCTAATGTGGCGTGATCTCAGTGATTGCGATTAATTCCAGTCAACAAAACAACCCGACAGGTCTGCCAATGCTAGACTAGCTCAAAGATTTACCCGCAGTCCTGTGCCACCATCGACTATGCGTTTGCCTGACCGACAGACACGGGCTCAAAATCCTTCGCTCCGGATACTCTCTATAGCTAATGCTCAACCATTAGCGTAATGGAAATATCCGGACCATCCCCCTCTCCCGCTACTCAAAAGCTTACTGAAGCGGATCTTGTGGAACTTAGCGAGTATGGCAAGTTTACGAAGCTGCAACTTCGAAGGAAAATGTCTAAGAGCCTTCTTTATCCTTTTCGCATGTTGCGATCATGCTGGGCAGTAATCGCTAGTGGAAACTTCATCTCTACGCTACCCTTCCTCAACAGGCGTCCATTGGTCGCACAGGAGTGAATCATGAGGTTGTGAATGCCTGCAACAACCTTAAAATCAACTCGGAGACCCAGGCTCGGGATTATCTTCCCTGAAACAGCAATCGTTGCTGAACGTCACGTGGAGAAGGTCTCTCTAGAACCTCTAGAATATATGACCTTCTCCAACTTGGCTTTAGGCCCAGTCAACGCATTGCCGAGATTGAACTTTGTCTTCCCAGTTGACGTCCAGAACAGCGACGGAAAAAGATCCAAGGTGCAGACACACTTACAGGTGAGAACGGGGTCAGAACTAGAATGAGAGGGACCCGTCTATATCAGGGGAACTATGTGGCTCTTAGCTGACGGAAAGGCGAGCATGAATAACATCTACAGGTACCTCTTGGTCCCCTTCTTTTTCATGGGGCAATTCGATCCCGGTACAACGCTCTCCAGCGTCCTATCCAAAGCCAAACCACCAGTAGTACCCCAAACAGCCTTAACTCAAGATTTTCTCATATGTCATTAAAATCTATTACGTCGCTAATATTAATTCTACGGGCTTTCAGAAAGACGACAGCCCAGTCTTGCTCTCCTGTTTTCCACAACACCCCGATCTTCCCCTTAGGCAGCAGGTTTCCTTCCAACCATGAGGTACATCGGCGTAAACAACTTCTTCTTGCCACCCTCTACGAGTGCATCAGCCGCTTTGCCCAGACTCTCTGCCGTCTTTCTAGTGCCGGCTGGAATGACGCGGACAGTCTCGAGGACGCTGAAGAAGTTGTGCGCGACCACTCGACCCCACTTGTTCATCCTCAGGACCGTCAGCGCATCCCACATTGTTTGGGCGTAACGCAGGTCGCTGTCGAGGGGCCAGTACCACGGCGCCGGGCCGTCGTCGTCTGCTGCAAGGTCGTGGTGCAGTTCGAGGTCGAATCCAGCTGCCTTGATCGCGGCGAGCCCGTCGGAGATCTTGAACATCTGCGCAATACCGTCGCCCTCTTCGATGTGCAGGCGGATGCGACGGTGTTCCAGGTCGTCGTTGTTGAACTCCTCGGTCATGAGCCACTCGTAGACACCAAATACACCGCCGGGCTTCAGGACGCGGAAGATCTCCTTGTACACACCCTCTAATGACGGTGCGTGAACCGTGGCTTCGATGGCGTAGACGGCGTCGAAAGAGTTGGCCGGGAAGGGGATGTTCTATACGCGAAGTTCCTTCATTAGTATCACTGCACCACTGAGGAGGAGGATGATGAAACCATCTGGGCCATCTCGGTCCAAGCTGCTACCTACGTACCATGAAGTCGCCTTGAACAAAGTCAAGCTTGTGAGACAGGCCCTCCTTGGCAGCATAGTTTGTCGCCCGCTGTACTTGGTACTGGTTGATGTTCAGACCTGTCACATGGCAGCCGGTGAACTTGACCATCTCACGGGCCGGCCCGCCAACGCCACAGCCTACGTCGAGAACCTTCATGCCACCCTTGAGTCCCATGTTGTGCGCAAGGTAGTGTTCGTGGCGGGCAATGGCGCGGGAAAACGCCTCGCCATATGCGAATCGACAGAAGTGGAATGAGGCACCCCAGGCGTACTCATATAGGTCTGTGGCAAGGTTGTAATACCTGAACAAGGAAATTAGTTGGCAGTTCACGAGAGAGCTTGAGAGCTAGTGGTTGTAGGTGAGCCTTACTGTCTGGTGAGACTCGCGTAGTCTGCTGTGCGAGCCTGCCTGATCTCGTCCGTCTCGTCTTCGGCGTTCTTGCCATCCCAGTGTTGGAAGTACTCATCGACAGCGGCGGCATGCGCGGCGTTGTCCTTGCCCATCATGGATCGGATGCCACCTTGGGTCTTGCCGGAGCCTCCATGCAGGGCGTGATCGAAGGCGTTGTTCTTAACCTGCTCGGCCGAGATCAGCTCTCTACTTGTCGCCATGGTGTTGTCTGAGGTCTGATACTGAAAGATGAGATGAGGAAGAAGTTCGTGGAATAGCTTGGTCGTAAGAGAAAGGCGAGCTCCAGTAGTTAAAGAAAAGACGAACCCCTTTGTCTTCCAATCTCGAAAAAGTTCATCCATCACATTTCAGGAACCCCATTTGTACCTGCATGACCGAATAATCTAACGATTGAGATGCTTGATTGGTTGGAGAATGCTCTGGACTGTTTGTGGTCGGACAGACAGGTTCGGAACACGAATACGAAAGACTGCCAGGAAGCGTGGTACGTATCTCTGCCGCAGGGGACTTTGGGATGTGCTCCCAAGGCCCCCTGTCACCACCTTATCCAGTCGTAATCGTATTCGCCTGCCCCATATTAATCATCCATCGAGTCGAACCAACAACACCAGACGCTAGAACTATCCGAGAAGATAAACGGAAAAGGATCTAGAACTGACAAACTGCCAAGCTGAGAGGAATTCAGTGGATGCCATATGCAGGTAAGACTGACAAGCCAGGGATGTTCGGACGCAAGCTCCTCCATCTAGTCTTCCTGCTTCCTACCGGACCTCCACCCGGATGGAACGGCCAAGTCTGACATCTGCGGCCGACCCGTACCACTGATGCGTTAGGCTTAAGAAAGCCAGGAAGCCTTATTTCACGGCACATATGGGTACGGCTCAAACAAAGAATTCGATAACATGTGGAAAAAGTTCAAGAACTCTCCTAAGCCGCCCGCCCGGATGCCGTCGGGTGACGTTATTCCCTTGCATCATTTTGATGACAACTCAATCTTGCGGAGAATTGTGGTCAACTTCATGTTAAAGTTTGACGATGTTCTTGATCCTGGGAAACTACGCCAAGCCTTGGAAAGACTTGTGACCAGAGAAGATGGCTGGCGCAAACTTACAGGGCGCCTGAGACTGAACGTAAGAACACTTTTCAGTTTCAGTAATTTCCGTTTATGCCTAAAGAGCTACGTTTAGACTTGCTAACGTGTTTTGTGACCAGAAAAAAAAAAGGGAAACTTGAGTACCATGTGCCCAAACAATGTAGCGCCGCGATACCAGCTTTTGTTTTCTCCCATATTATCTACAACGTGCCCACAACTGAACACCCGATCACATGTCACTCACCCAAGTCAACGACGCCCCCCTCGGTCGTGGCGGATCCAAATGCATTGCACCCGTTGACGCGTCCCGCTGATGGCCCGAAGGAGCTTACCGACTATCTTTACACAGACTTGCCTCAAGTGGGCCTTACTTTGTCTCATTCCACGATGCAACGCTCGTCTCTATTACACGGCCTCACACCCTAATCGATGGTTCGGGCCAGAAGGAGATCTTTCAAGCTTGATCCTTGGCACTCCAGGGTAGGGATGATGAGATCTGGTTATTAGGAGGGGTTGAAAATGATCCATTGGGGAAGTTTGGTGTTCAACCTCAGGATTTGCACAAGCGCGCGCAACGTCTATTCAGGTCGTCCCTTGCCTTTCCAAATAGGCTGGAGAGTTATATGTCTTCCAGCTTACTCCAACTGCCGTCTACAGCTGTGGTCAGGCTCGCCTGACCTGGTCAACAACAAATGGACGACACAGGGTGCATATGCCGGTGTTATCGGCGACCCTGAATGGGCTTCCATCGGTCCTGAAAAGGTCCCCGGGCTCATTACGCATTACTTGAAGCTCGATACCTTCAATAGATCATGACTCCGAGACTGTGTCCCTGATATCGTCAAAGAGAACTCGACATCGGAAAAGCTCACGCCATGGTACCCGGTCTGGTGTAAGAGGCCCACTTTCAGCGACACCTACCTCCAGACGTTCAACATGCCCCACGTCCATCTCGTGGATATGTACGGAGGGCCATGCAGTCGAGAGAGCAACCCCAAATGGCCTGGTAGTCCAAGGAGTTGAGTACAAACTCGATATCCTTGTGCTCGCAACAGGATATGGATCGCCGTCGACGGCTGTAGATCCCGCTGCCCGGGCCGGAGTTGAGGTCTACGGACGTACGGGGCTGCCGATGGCGGAGAAGTGGGAAACTCAAGGTCTTGCTAGGTACTCTTCACGGCGTAGCATCGAACGGATTTCCTGACTTAGTCTGGATCGGTGTATCGCAAGGTCCGTCCGCCGCAAACCTGGGCCATGTCATAGACGCCCAGAGCCAACACATTGCCCACATCATTGCGAAAGCGCACGACAGAGCGGATAGTGTTGCTTCCGATCCCAGTACGTTCCGCACCTGCGTTTTCGAAGCTGACACTGATGCCGAAGACGCCTGGAGCCTGCGGGTCATGCAAGGTGCAACTCGTCTCGCGGTGACTTCCGTCTGCACGCCAGGATACTTGAATAATGAAGGTCAAGGGCTAAGGATGGCACTAGGCTTGGAGAAAGCGCCTAATCCCGGCGATATGGAGAAGGCGGCTCAAAACGCTCCATGGAGCGCGGGAATGCCATCCTATCTGCAAGAAATTGAGGCTTTTCAGAATGAAGGTGAGCTGGATGGATTCAAAGTCGCAGCCAGATAAAGACGTTGCCGGGTCGTAGGACTCTGCATTTTTGAAGTTGCGACAGCACATATAGTTCTGAATCAGAAACCTATTTCATCTGCCGCTATCGCAGGTTATTGATGTCGGACATTCAGAACATCGCCTTTTTGTTGATCCCCAGGCGAGTTTTACAAATCCACAGAATGTGTTACATTTCGAGGCCAGATTTAGAGAGGCTTCTAACTTTACTAAGTGGTATGCTGCTCACGCCTTTTCGTAAAGTGCCAACGCTCTCAAAACCTCATGTCAGACGCTAAAAAGGTGGCCTACTTAGAACCCATGTCACATTTTGACGCCATGTCAGCGTCAAGCATTTCAACTCGCGCCCTTGTGATCCGACCAAACCAATTAAAGAGAAGTTATAGCTGCCTGTATCTTCTTACCTTGTTTCATGTTATCATGTCTACCAACAATCTGACTCAGAGCTAGGATGAAAAAGGATGGTTTGCTTGTCATTTGAACAGGGCATCAATACCCCGCGCCTTTCCAAGATTGCAGCATTCATATAATATCTCTCCGGCGGGCGACGCACGTTACATATTCAAAGAGGCTTTCTATTCCTTCCATCAGCTGCCCTAGTCTCGTCAACTATCTGCGATAATGATTCTCATCATTGGCGCCGGCATGGCCGGCGTAACCCTCGCACGCTACCTCCACTCCCACGACATCCCCTTCCGCATCTTCGACCAGCAATCTCAGTTCAAGAACCAGGGCTTTGGTCTTACTCTCCGCTCAGACACCACCGCCAAGCTCCTCCCGCTTCTTGGCCTAGGGGAAGACGACTTTGCTACTCGCGTGGCTGTGGATCGCAAAACTGGCAAGACGAACACCTTCTTGGTCAACTTAACGACAGGCGAGAAATTTGCGGCGGCGAGCTTCAAAGAGGGAGCGAGCTCGCGAGACTTCAGGACAAATAGAGAGAGGTTGAGAGGCGTCATCATGGGTGATTCTGCGGGGAGGGTGGAGTATGGATGCAAGCTGCGATTATTTAGTTCTACAACTTCCGGCGTGCGTGCGGAGTTTGAGAATGGGATGGTGGTAGAAGGTAGTGTGCTGGTCGCCGCTGATGGGGTGCACTCACTCATCCGCTCACGCCTGCTCCCGCATTGTGTCCCGCAGGACTGGGATGGTGTCATGGTGAATGGCACATGCCGCTTCTCACTTGCAGAATGGGACGCGAAGATTAGACCGCACATCCAGGATGCGGCGGTGTACCCCGGATTCGGGGATCAAAAGGTCCTCGCCCTCACCATTTATGATGCCAACTGGGACCCCGAGATAGGTTACGTCGATGTGTCGTGGGGCTTATCCAGAAGGAGAAAAGAAGGTAACGATCCGCTGTTCGTGAGATACGGGGACCGGTCGTTCGACAAGGGGAGTGCGCCAGACGCTTTCTGGGACGAAGTCGAGGCGTTGCCGCCGAAGGATCTTGTGGAACCGTTCAGGACTGTCTATGAAGACGTGCGAGCGCGAGGTGATAGAACGATTCACCATCAGCTTGTAAGCATGTTGATTCCGAAAGACGACCTGCTCGCCGAGCTCCAGTCGGACAAGGTTGTTTTCATTGGCGATGCGGTGCACGATTGGTCCAACCATGCAGGGACGGCGGCGAACGCGGCGATCCAGGATGCGCTGGCGTTAGGAGAGGTGCTGAATGGGAACAGGGGACTGGAGGAGTACTACGAGGAAAGGTATCCCAGCTGGCTGGGCAGTTACGAAAAGAACGGAGAGGATTTCCAGACCTTGCATCGGCCGATGAGCGAATGGAGGGCACTGTTGGATGTGCAGAAAGCGGGCCCGGATAATACGGAATTGAATCAGACTGCGGCTCATGCTGCACAGCTATAGAACCAGGTGCCTACATGCCATTCCATAGGTTTCGGTATTAGGTATGTGATAGCTCAGAAGCTCATGTAGGCAGTCGACGACATCGCATTTGCGTACTGAGAACATGGATAAGACAGGATGCAGCAATTCCGAAATGATGTAACCATTTCCTCATGCAGGGATGCGCAAAAAGCAACAACATGGCGATGTGTAAGAAATGACTTTTAGATTCCAGCATTTCCGAGGAGAAAGATGCCACTAAATTCAAGCTAGAGCTTTCCCATGATGACGCGATGCTCGCAAGTGAAACCAATCTGCTGTTCAATCCGCGACCCGTATGATGGAAATGGGCCCCTTTTCTTCCTTATGTAGATGTGCCGGGAAACACAACCATCATCACCCCAAAATGTCGATTTCCCACTCATTCTCTGCCACTTTCCGGAACCAGATAGGTGATGGTCGTGCTGAAGAAGATAATCTGCTATCAGGAGAACTGGTCAGCGAAGATTCAGCCATTAGAACAGTTTTTGTACTGACGGAAAAGCTTTGAGACATCATGATTGATCCTCAATCCTTCTGTGCCTCCTGAGAAGGCTCTCCGGTGAGCTTCGCCTTCTTTGAAGATGCTTCGGGGACATTGCTGCATCATTCCCGTGTCAGTGTGATATCATGATAAGTATGCAAGCGAAAGAACTTACCCGCCAGGAGATTCTTCTCGCTCTCTCTTCTTGGACTGAGAGGGAAGATTAACGGTCTCATACTTCCACTTGTCGAAAGGAATGGACTTCTTCTTCTTCTTCTTTGCAACCCCTTTGCCAGTCTTCTTATCGGAAGGGGCGTTCTTCTTCGCGCCAGTTTCGGCATCTTGTCCATTGTCCTCGGGAGCACCATCATCTTTCTTCAAAGTAGCAGTATGCTTCTTCTGCTTCTTGTCCTTCGAGGCGGTAGACTTCTTGGCACGTGCCTCCTCTTCGAACTCCTCATCAGAGATCTCGCCATTGTACCACATGGCGTAACGGTTGGACTTCTCCACCCACTCATCGAACATGCTCTTCAGGCCCCAAATGTACTGGTTGCTGAAGGCCCACTCATAGAACTCTCCCGGGATAGTTCCGCGTCTTCGCTTGAATCGTGAGAGAAGGTTCTCGCCGACAACTGGGAGGCCTTGCTCCTTCCATTCGTCGAGCTTCGTGGACGAGACTGCCAGGCTCACGATGAGGCTTCGGTACACGCCGAGCAGGGTGAACTGATCGGAGGGAATGACGCAATTCTCGAAGCCAAAGTCCTTGAGAGTCTGCTCATCGGTGATCATCTCGTCGATGCAGACGGCTTTGTGGAGGATTTCTCCGGTGGTCTTGCAGCTTGCGAAGCGAGAGGCGTTGTTGTAGGTGGCCATTTTGTAGCTGAGGGAGTCTTTTTTCCGAGATGGGTTAGTTGATGCTTCAGCTTCAGAAGAGGAATGGTGTTTGATGGCATACCTGTTGCTTTTGTTATGTATTGTAGAGGAAGATTGGATCTGTGAAAGGCTTTTGTTGAGTTGTAGGTTGGAGAGTCAAGATCTTGGAGGTGAGTGGTGGCGAGAAGAATATTTATATTTGTGGATGGGACGTGGCTCCTGCACTACAAATCTAGTGGGAAACGTTCAAATCGGGTAGGATAGATGTGAAGCCAATGGAGAGCTCTTTCCCCGTCACAGTCAGTTGATAATGAGTTTTAGAAGGAAAGTGCCTCGCATGTCTCGGGATCAAGCAACGGTGGGCTGTTTAGGGCAGGTACGCCGTATCCTGGGTCCTCCCTGATAGAACGATGAGAGACGGGATAGCAAAAGATCAAAAAAAGAAAGAGAGAGATATTTTCACTGCAGAAGTTTTTGAAAGGTGCAGCTGGTAAGTACTCAGTCTGTGATGATTGTTCTATGAAGCGGTCTTGCTGTTTCAAGGACGCTGGCATCTTCTTTTTCAGCTCTGCTATCTAAGGAAACCACTAATAAACGAGCCAAATGCAGCATCTCAATCGCCCTTTCCTCCAACCAATCTGGTCACTGTATCCGAAACGTCAATTTGTGAGGTCTTCATCAAGCCGTGAAGCACATGTCAGTTAAGCGCAGCCATGTGGATATGGAAAGCGAAGCTCGCCATCGATTCTTCCTTCTTCTTAGATACGTTCACCCTCCTTGTCAGCAATGGAATGCAGGAGCAAGCGTCGGACCCTGCCGCTCAGGTCGTCCTTCTCTGAGATCGCACAATTGCAAAACCACTTGAGCTTGTGGGTAAGGAGTATTCCAGGGTAGACATAGAACAGGGTGCCCATGCGCTCGAAGAGGACGTTCTCCTTCATCCGAATGTCCAGCTCGCGTGTGCTGATGTTATGGTAGAGCACCACACTCTTGTAGGCAGCAACCAGCTGTCTCTTGCTGTAATTATTGATACAGGCATCGAAGCGACAGTCGGTCAGGGTCTTCTGGTCAGTGGGAACCTGGTTGATGATGATGCTCTTGGAGAAAATGTCGGCGGTGGTTCGGGGTGGCTGGTCCACACAACGCTTAAAATGCTCCGCCCACGAACCATCAATTATGGGACCATACCTTACTGACACGTGGAGGTGCAGATGAAAGGGATGGAGTACATGTTGCACTTGCGCATGGTGTTCTGGCCACAGATGATACACTGGCCTTTAGTCTTTGACTGGCGCTGAGGCGCTGGCTGGTCCTTGAGCTCTGCGTCCGAGAGAGGGTCATTGCCGGAATTGCCGTTGTTGTTGGCCATTGTGTTGTTGTCTGCTGCGTTGCTCAAACGTGTGTGTTGTGACCATGAAGGTTTTTTTCCTTTCAGTGAAAGATGGAAAGGCATGCTTGTGAACGGAAGCAAGTTTGAGATGAGAGGTCTTGCGACAGGGCTACTCAAGACTCAGACCTTTGTATTTAGCAAGGTGAGTTTGGCGGGTATTGCCTGAGGGGGAAACTCAAGGTGACTTTTCAGGTGATGGTAAAGTGGAAGTCGGTAGGTGATATTCAAATAGGAAGGAACTCTAGGCCGATCTTTCCTTCTGGGCTGTGGTAGGGCAGATGACACGGCAGAAGGGTCCGAAGCCGACGGGGTACTTGAACCGAGGGACTAGGGCTTCCAGTCACATCCAAAGAATGGGTCCTTTTGCAATGAAATTACTGTCACCGCGATTTCTGTCTACCCAAGCAATATTACCTATGCGATGTTCACACTGAAGGCAGCTCAGAAGGCCTGCAATCCTAAAGCCCTTCCGGGGGAGCCGCCTCTCTTGTTCCACCTCCTCATTACTCATACCTCCCTCTATCAAAGGCTATAGCTTTCCGCCTCCAAGTGCCAATCAAACAATGCTGAAAGCGCAAGGCTGCTGAAACAAGGCTAGAAATATTCATCAGTAAAGCATTTGACTTGAATGGCAGTTTTGACCACCTTCATGCTGCCTAGGTCTCAGGATCAGCAGCCGGTCTCTCGAAGACGACCCTGTTCTCCGCGAACCAGTCACGAATTTCAGGACTGAAATCCTGTGGTCTAGCGTGGATCTTGTCGCCAATGGACTCGTACAGCGTGTCCTCCAGCATCCAGACATTGAGTTCCTCGGAGGTCACACTCTGGTTCTTGACGAGGTCATGGTAGAGGGTGAAGAGCCTGACCCGGTCGGATGGCTCGGGGCAGCGACTGAAGCCGTAGTCCTCTCTGGCTTGAGGGTGAGTAAGCATCCTGCCGCGGGTCACGGCCTCGACGATGATGTCGGCGGTTGTCTCGTCGCGGTTGTCGCAGAGGCGAATGTGCGCGGTCATCTCCTCGTGAGGCTTGTCGGCAAGGCCAAGACGCATGTACTTCTCGCAGGACCTGCAGCAGACCCAGTCCTGACCACATTTACTACACTTGCGAGAGGTGGGGAGCCTCTTGCAGATGATGCAAATGCCCCAGGTGCCCAAGGGGTTCGGCGACTTGTAGGGTTCGGCCTCGCAGTCAGGCATCGTCCAAGCCTCGCACGTGCCCGCGCTCCGGATGGCGTCGATCAATCTGAAGAAGTGGTGGGCACCAGGAGGGTGGAATATGAGGGGGTACTCGCCCTCGGGAAGAGACTCGCGGTTGGGAGGGGATGCGCGGTTGGGAGGAGACTCGCGTTCGGGAGAAGGCTCGTTGTCGGGAGGAGAGGCCGACATTGCTGGATGTAAATCGTGTTTGGTTTCCCGGGTTTGGTAGGATTCAGAGCAGATTGTTGAATGATCTCTTGTGTTGTGCGGCAGAAGTTGGAGAGCTTGATAGACGGACGTCTAAACTGAGGGAGAATCTGGAAATCAGTCGAAGATGGAAATCCAGGCTGGCCATAATGAGGTGAAGTCGAAAAAGTGGGGCTCAAGTGGTTCAGTAGAACACGCGAAGTTGTGGAAGTAGGAAGGAACGCACCCGCAGGAAGAAGGTACGGGTAGGAAGGAAGGTGCAGGCAGGCCAAGTTGAAAGCGCTTTTTTTTAGTAGCACTTGCACTGTCTCGAGCAACCAAACGTTGAACATGGGGCATGCAGAGGTCTGTCAAAAGAAGAGACTCCATGATATAAGACAATTACTGGCACTTTAGGTTGATGCTTAGAACATCAGCATCTTGAATCGACTGCCAGCTTCAGCTAAACTCAATCTATTGAGAAGGTAGGAAAGACGAATCGCCCAGTCCCAAAATATCCGAAAACTACCCATTTTGTCCGAATGCTCCCTTCTATCAGCCCTTTTCATAGCCCAATTCGCTTTTTTCAATGTTCCAAATTTTCCCATTCTATCCCTGGCACATCTGAGCTAATCCGCCAAGCCGCAAAATGAACCTCAAAGCGCAAAGACTGCAGATCAAAATGCAGACTGAGTATCGTTAGCAAATGATGCCGAGTTGTAGTTGAGTGGAGCTACTCACTGAAGAACCTTGGTTGGTCCTCTCTTGTTTTTTGTTGGCCATCAGTGACCTTTTCACCATGACCCGCCGTACTTCTCATTTCAGGCCCATCTCCATACCAGTTCTGGAGGGATAAGACGCAATGATCCATACGGATCACTTCCTCAGTCCGACTGGAGCTTCTCTTGCTTGCGAGCGATCACATCCTCGAAAATGCCCCGCGCCGTGTTGCTAAATCCAGCGGTCCATAGATGAGTTCTCTTGAGCCACTTGAGATCATCGAGAATGATCAGGTCTGGACGGGAGAGAAATAGCATAGCGATGCGCTCAAACAGCTTGTGCTCCTTGACCCATATCTTCATCTCGTGGGGTGTGACGTCCATCTCGCGAATAATAGTCGTGTACATCTTGAGAAGCTTCCGGCGATCGATAAAGCTGGAGAGCCAGTAGAATTGGTAGTCGCGGAAGGTCTCGGTGTCTCTGGGGATTCTGTTGCTTAGAACATCCTTGTAGAGAGTATCGGCGGAAGTCTCGGCGACGCACATATCGAAGTGATCAGAGTTAACGTCATCGATAACGGCGATTTGCTGACAGTCCATGCTACAGATCATGACGTCGTTGCAGAGGGCGCATGTTCTCAAGGTAGGCTGTTTGCACACGATGCATCCATCATCGACGTCGTCGACGTCGTTAGCGTCGTGCACACTATCGCAGCTGTCGACGACACTGGGGCTCGACAGCAAAGCGACACCCTGGTTGTAGTCGTGGTCCTGACGTTTCTGCTGAAAATCTGGAAGGAAGAGCCCAGACGTGTCGAACTCGTCTTCGTCGTCAGATTCCACGAGATGTACGTTCATGTTGGGCATTCCGTGTCTAGTCTCTGAGGTGGATAGATAGAAAATATCAAATCGCTTGAGGCATGAATCCTTTGTTGAAATTGAAAGCTGAGAGGAGCTGAGTTGGGTTGGTTGTAGAGAGAGAAAGGAGAAGCAGAATGGGTTGGAGGATGAGGCCTGATATTTATAGACGGAAGACTAGAGGCGGAAAGTGAGAGAAAATTGAAGTAGCAAGGAAGGTGGCGTTCGCGGTTACTTCTTGTCGTTCAACGGGCTCTTAATCCCAGAAGGCAAGTAAGTTCCTATGTTGTTCCTGCATCATACAAAATAGGAACAAGTCGGAGGTGTGGCCGCGGTTACCTTTCCCATTCTTCTAGATTATATTCCAGGCAAGCATAATCGAGTATCTTCTGGAAGCGCCAGCCGTACTTACCTCATCTCACTTAACAGTACGTTTCTTCACCATTTTGATTGCAATGAACTCTCACTATTTTTTCGGGCCAACCATCCTTGGCCATTTTATCTCCTGCGCCAGGTGTGCCAGCCCGCTGGTTAATGTCTCCATAAGATTCATAAACCACGCATACTGTTCTTCACGCCGTCTCAATCACGACCGTTCTTGATCCACTCTTCCGCCTCCATCTCGCCTTCCAGCTTCTGCCGCGCAATCACAAACTCGATTGTAGCCCTTGCCTTCGAAATAAGCTCACTCTCCCACAGCGGCGTCTGCTTGAACCACTGCAGGTCCCAATAGCCATGCATGTTCGGGTACGACTGGCACAGCACCGCAATGCGCTCAAACAGCTTACCCTCCTCCCTCCAGAGATGTATCTCGCGAGCGCTGACGTCCATCTGATAGATGGCCTGCCAATAGAATCGCAGAAGGCACTCCCTGTTTGTGGGGCCACGAATGTCGAAGACGTCGAAGCGGTAGTCCTTGACCACGCGCTGGTACATCTCCGGGAAGTTTTCCGCGCAGTACGGAAGCCATTCCGCGGCGGCAAAGATGTAGAGCAGACTGGCGGTCGTCTTGGGGTTGAGGACGCACTCCTTGAAGTGGTCGGCGCATGAGGCCAAAGGGCCGGCGAAATGACCGCCGACGAGCACGAAGCTCTTTTGGCATCGCAGGCTGCAGATCCAGAAGTCGTTGCAGAGGGCGCACTTTCTCGAGGTGCGCTTCTTTTGGCAGACGGTGCACAGGCCCTTGACCTGTTCCTGCTCTGTGGCCTTCTTGTTGGCGTTGGCGGTGTTGTCGGGACTGGACTTCTGCGAACGGCCTTCGGTATGGGAGCTGCGGTCGTCGGACTTGTCGATGTCCGTATCCTTCAACCGCTGTCGGCCGCTCCAGCGATTAAAATCCTGTTTGATTCTGGCGGTCCAATCAGCGTGCTCACGGCGGTCTTTCTCTTCAGAACCAAGGGTGTCCTCGTCCTTGGTTTCGTTGGCAGGACTGGTGTTCAGCGCAAGACCCTCAAGATCAGAGCTACAGTCGTCTGGCTTCTTGATTTCTGTCTGCCCCAACCGCCTTTTGGCGATCGTCATATTCATGTCCCGTTGGAGACACTCGGCGAATTCCCGGACAACGCTGTCCTCTTCAAGGTCTGTGAGATCATCATCTGACGAGTAAGAGTCAATGGAATCAGAAGCATAGTACTTTTCTTGTTCGTAGCCGTTCCACCTGTTTTGGATTTGGGGCATTTTGAGGCTAGTTGATGTGCCCAACAGAATGGCGAGCGGTGTTTGGAAAAAGAGGAGAAGCCGAAAGGATATTGGTCGTGTAGGGAAAGAAAGATGAGGGAAGGTAAGCGGAATGGTCCAGTATTTATGTCAGTACCTAGCCAGTCATGGTGATGTGTGAAGGGTTCAGAAAAGTGATTTATTGAAAGTGATCCCATTCACCGTGATAAAAGTATAGGTATGACGGTTGAGTTACTTCAGAAGACATGGGACGATGGCAAGGAATGGCAGAGACGCATGATGTAGACACCATCCTTTAGAAAGCTATGCTAGCGAGTTCTCCCTTCCGCAACCGATTCACTGATAATCCCTGCCCGCCGTGTGCTCATGCAAGACCACGAAGACCATAACAGAGCATGAGCTTCACTACTTCCCCCGAAGAAGACTAATGCAGTGAAAACCAAAAGCCCGAATCTCCTCGGCTTCAAGTCAACCCACACATCCCAGGAAGCAAACCCGAATCTACTTCTCCTGCTCCATCGCAGCCTTCTTCCGCGCAACCTTGGCCGCAACCTGCTGCGCCTTGATCTCCTCCGCGAAGCCCGCCAGGTTCGCGCCAGGCATGTACATGATCGGCGCGAAGGGCATGCCGCCCGGGCCCGTGAGGTGGTGGACACTGGCTTCGCCGCTGTCGTCGGCCGCAACGCCCGCCTCGCCGCGCGCCTCGCGCGCCTTCCGGCTGTCGGCGACTTTTAACAGGCCGTCGCTCATCAGCTTGACCTGCTCGAGGAAGTCGGCCTTGGTGTTGATGGGCTTGGCGCCCGCGGCGTCCATGTAGGCGCGCGTCTCGGAGTTGGCGTAGGTGGTGTCCCAGATGTAGCGGTTGCGGGTGAGCCTGGTTTCAGTGTCAGTCTGATCGTGTCAAAGAAGGTGGCGATGGAGAGTAGGTACCAGCTGAAAGTATCCTTCAACTGATTCATCTCCTCCCGACTACCCCCGCCCGCCTCCAGCGCAGCTCGCAGCTTGTCCTGCACATTCTTCAACAGCACAGCCTTTCCCTCGCCCAGTCAGGCGTGCACCTCGCCCGAGGTGACGCTGAGCGTAGTGACCATGAGGTGGCGATACACATCCAGCAGCTGGTAGCCGTCCGCCTGGGTGACGGTGCGGTCGAAACCGAAGTCCGAGACGGTCTGCGGGTGGACCGGGACGATGCCGGTGACGATGTAGGCCTTGAGTATGTCGGCGGTGTTCATGTTCGCGAAGTCGATGCACTTGAGCACCGGGCAGGTGGCGCAGGGGTTGGGCTTGGTGGCGGCGCGCTTCTGCTTCTCGTGGGCTTCGACTTCGGCGATGAGCGCGTCGCCCATGGAGCAGAGAGACTCGAGGCCGGCGTCGTGCTCGGCTTGCCACTCGGCGGCTGCTTCGGCGAAGAGGGCCTCGTCGGACTTGGGGATGGAAGACATGGTGGGTTAAGGGGGTGTCTGGGTATGTTAGTTGGGGATTGGTTGTGCTGGAAGGGGGCCTTACATGTTTGAAGAAGTTGTGAGTGGAATAGAAAGATGAGTGACCGTTGATGAATGACGGAGGAAACAGTCTTAAAAGGATTCCAGAATTGAAGAAGGAGAAAAGGAAAAGAAAGAGAGGTTGAGGAGGTGTCGAGGCAAAGGAGGAAGAGATGTGGACGTGCCTGTGCCGGTGGTGGTGGGGCGAGGTCGTAGGTGGGTGCGGCATCTGGCAGCCTCGAGCAATTTAGTCGATGCGCGTTTGCAAACGGCGAGCATCGAGGCGGTCAGGGGAGAGTAGTACTTCACTTCCGTGGAAGCCTACCAGCCGCAGTTGCCCCTGATCAAGAATTCCAGATCGTGAGATATCGATATTTGCCTGGATTGCCTGGATCAGAGGCAGCCATGATGCAGGCGGAGACGAAACAAGCGTTATCACTTGCTACAGGCATGAGGTTTCACAGGAAGAGATATTGTTAACGGTGTCATGTCATTGGTATTACGTGAGCTTCTTGTTTTCAGGTCATCATTGGACAGGAAGCCATTCATGAGGCCATGATAACCGAGCTACGTATCATCTCCAGCGACTAGAACCTCCATCCTAGCCAGCTTGATGTTCCCAACTCCAACCCATCCGTAAAATGTCTTCAGATCCCATCACATTCTCGAAACTTGATAGCAGATGCTTCCCATGTATGTCACTCAGTGAGAGACAATAGCAGCAAGAACACCAGCCGCAAACGAGACTCCAACAATAGCCGAGCCAAGAGTAACCCAGCGTCCAGCCTCTCTCATCTACTCCACCACACATCAGCCAACGTTCTCCCCATCTTCACTCCAAGGGCTCACTGACCTTCTCCTTCCGCTGCTCCTCCGCCTTCCGCTTGCTCTTCTCCTCCTGCGCCTCAAGGTACTCCTTCTCCGCCGACGCAATCGCCTCCGCGTACGTCTGGCCAGTGCGCACAATACTCATCACGCACTCCTCATCCGCGCGCATCGTCTTAACCTCGTCGGGCGGTCCCTGGTCGCTGTACGAGTAGAACATCATGACCTTGTTATCCACGTGCGGGCGCGTCAGGATGTACGCAATGTACTCGCCCTTCTCGGCGCGCGCGTCCATGTCCTCGCCCATGAGCTTGTCCCAGCCCGCCACCTCCTTGGACACCTCCGCGAGCTGCGAGCCCGCGGGCGCGGCCATGAAGGCCGCTTCGACGGCGGCTTTGTCACCGTCGCTGTTGAGGTCGTCGAAGATGTGCTTGTGCGCGCCGAACCAGGTGAGCGCGGCGGCGAGGTCAGGCTGCGTGGCGGGGGCGCCGGCGTGCTTCTTCTGGAGGCTGTTGAGGCGGGCGAGCATGGTGTCCTTCTCGATCCACTTCTGGATGTCGGCGGGGTCGAGGGACAGGGTGTCGACGAGGACGCGGTAGAGGGCGAGCAGGGCGAACTTGTCCTTGACCTGGTAGGCGCGGTCGAAGCGGAAGGCCTGGGCCATTGTGGGGTCGAGGGGGGGCATGTCACTGTCGATAGCGGCGCGGAGGGCCTCGGCAGGGGTGGACGAAGAGGCAGACTGTTTGTGACCTCGCTCCTTGGCGATGCACTTCAGCTCCTCGTCGGCGACCTCCTGGACCTTGTCGCGGATGTCGGCGACGCACTCCTCGGCGTCGAAGTTGACCTTGACCATCTTGTCGGAATGGCAATCGCTGTCTGGTCAGATGTGTTAGATGAGTATATGAGACGGTAAGGGCAAACTTACCGGATTGCAATCGAGTAGTTTCCTTTTCTCAGAGATGATCTGTCGTGTGGATGGTGTTGGTAGGTGGAAGGTTGAGGTTGCGGGCGACTGTCTGCTAGAAAGGTAGGAGGGGAAGGGGCCCAGCTGCCGAATCTCCCCTTTGACGGGGCTTCACATGGCAACGATGTTGGCGATCCGTCAGAAACTCAGTCGATCAGGTTGAGGTAGACAAACGGCAAGCGGCCGGGCGGCCATGCACAAGGATGCATTGTTTGTTGGGGCCGAGATGCAGAACATCATGCCAGATTGAGAAAGAGTGCAAACGAAACAGTGGCCCAGGGATAGAGTGGCTTGCGGGATGCTTCTCACAATAGATGGAATGGGCATGAACCAATGCCTGCAGTCATTTAATGTAGTTTCTTGTTAATTTCATGCCTATCTCTTTGTATTGCTCGTATTTGCGGTGTAGCTGTTCTCCTGATTCTCTTCCCCCTTCATGTCCGCGATTATGGGCGACATCGTCAAGCCATGCTGCTTCCCATGCCAAGTCACGGGTAAGCCCCATCTCACCCACTGATCCAAGATACACTCGGTGAAAGTCTTAGAATGTAATAGCGTTCGTACTCCGACGAATAGTGGTTACGGCCGACGGCAGTGACAGCAGCAGGAACCGGGCGACGGCGACGGGCGACGACGACAGCACGGCAACAGCTCAAGCGTCCATGAGTCTGACCTGATTCAGCAGCTTCTTGAATCTCTGCTCCAGGTCAGGGGTGGACCAGAGGGAGCGAATCTCGCCCTCAGCATCCTCGTGGTCCCAGACCCACTGGTTGTCGTTGGCGAAGGCGACGAGACTGGCGGGGACCTTCTTGTTGCTGGCCAAGGCCGCCTTCACCTGTAGACCCAAGCTCTTCTGGCCCTCCTTCATCCACTTGTGCACAGTCATCTCGGAGATGCCACAAGTCTTGGTAAGCTGGCCGTAGATCTTGAGCAGCTTGAGGCGCTCGAATTCGAAGTGGCAGCGGCGGAAGCCGTAGTCGGTCAGCGTTTGCGGGTCGGTAGGGTCCCGGTTGGCGGCAACATCCTTGAAGAGGATCTCCGTTGTGGTGCCCGCCAGGGACACCGGTTTTTCGCTTCCATTGGTATTGCCGGCAGGGTCGGACGAGGTGTTGCCATAAACCAAGTCTGCGAGCTCCTTCACCTGGGCGGCGACATTCAGCTTGCCAGTCTCAATTGCTCGCTTGACGCTTGGATCGTTGAGAATGGTCTGGGTCATCATCTCCTCGTATCGCTTTCGGTCTGGGCATCGGTTCTTCATGTAAGCGTCGATCTCGGGAAACGACATGGACTTTGTAGTCTGGGTGCCGGCAGCAGTTGTTGCGCCAGTGGGGTCAAAGCCGAAGACGCGTTGGTTGAGGACAAGCCAGGAGTAGCAGTGCGCGGCCGCCCTGGTGTTCTTGCTGCGCAGCTCACGCTTGAGATTGCCGATGAAGTTCGGGATGGTGTCGGAGCGCCACTGGTGGAGAGTCTGAGGGGTGATACCGCTGGACTTGAAGAGGATGTCGTACATGTTGTAGAGAGGGACGACATCGGTCAGCGAGCGGCAACGGGCGAAGCCGTAGACGTCGAGGGTCTCTTGGTCCTTGGGGAGCTCATCTCGAGCATTGGCAGCGAAGAGGAGTTCCGCGGGGGTGGGTTTGGTCTCCATGATGATTGACCTGCGATGGTCAGTTACTAGGCAGTTCAAGTTATTGGAATTTCATCCTACCTTTCGCCGTGGTGGTCTTGTGAGAAGTTTGTATGGGCGGTGCGTGGAAGAGAAAGAGGGTTTAGCTTCCGCTAGGAATGGCAAAAAGTCAGAGGTGAGGTTTGCCTTCCCTTCTTCCTTCATAAATATCAGAGCAGGCAAGAGGTATCCAGCTACCTGGGTTGCGTGCCTGCCAAATCCAGGTAGGGCTGGTAGCTTGCTTATGTCATTGATGTTCCAAAGGCCGTCCTGTCTTTCTCGGTTTTCCCGCTTTCCGTGCTTGTCTTTATTTCCCCCTCGTCCTTGAGTTTAGGTTGTTGTCAATTTATTCTCCCGTTCTCATTTTCAATCCTCATCGCCATCCACCATCTCATCCCCGTCTCTTTACCCGGATCCATCCCCGTGCTTTCTGTGGTCCTCGTTTCTGTCTCCCGTCTCCCGTCTCCTGTACCCCCCATCTTCATCCCCAGCCCTTCACCCCATCTCCGATTTTCTTCCTCCGTCTTTTCCATCCCTCCTGTTACTTTTATGCTCCTTATTCTTTGTCCATTCTTCGAAATATGCATTAAACATTGCGAATTACTTAGCCATCTTACGAATAATAAGTAGCAATAGACCTCTTAGTTAAGCTTTGCATCATTATATTTAATGAAGCCTTCCCTTAGTGACCATTGATATGCAAAATATTCGCTCTGAACAGCCTTCTTCCGACCATTACTCAGTTAAAAGCTACTACTATGCCTTCATTACCAAGTTTACTTCCTCGTCACAATTGCGTGTTGTCAACAAAGACGCTGCATCCTACACAGTTGATACCTAAGAGTTCATAAAGCAACGAATCCGGATCAACATCAGAGTAAAGTAATCTAATCCCCTCGAAACCTTTTTCGAAATGTGATAGTTCAACAAACGACATTCGGCACGCTTTGGGGAGGAATGTCACGATGCGCGTCTCTTACAAACGGCCGTCATCAAGAGTGGGTCGACTCCTTACTCGTCATTGGCCAGCGCCCGGACCTTCACCCCCCAGCCACCGTCATGGCGCCATCCCTGTTCCGTGAGTCAAAGGACCTACCACCTGCCTTCGTCCCCCCTTCAAACATCGCCCGGGACCTCATCCAATTGGCAAACCCCGTCACACAAACACACCCAACAGCGAGCAAGGAAGATGCCGCCGAACGACACCACCCAGGAAGACGTCGCCCAGCAGCGGCCGCTCTTGGCCGACCCTCACGAGGAGTACGGCGCCACCGAAGGCGGCCCGGACCGCGCCGTCCTGCCCCCCGAAGTCATCGCCGACGAGCGCGGCGCCGGCACCTTCACCCGCAACCTCGGCGCCGTCGAGGCCTTCGCCATCGTCATCAGCATCGTCATCGGCAGCGGCGTCTTCACCTCCCCGGGCTCCATCGACACCAACGTCCCCTCCCCCGGCGCCGCCCTCGTCGTCTGGCTCGTCGGTGGCGTCCTCGCCTGGACGGGTGCCGCCTCCATGGCCGAGCTGGGCACCGCCATCCCCGGCGAGGGCGGCGTCCAGCCCTTCCTGCGCTACATCTACGGCGACGTCTTTGGGTTTCTGGCCGCCTGGACCTGGATCGTCGCCGTCATGCCCGCCACCCTCGCCATTTTGTCGATTGTCTTCGTCGAGAGCATCTACTCCGCCGGCGGCGTGACCGACCAGGCCGGTGCCCTCTCGCACAAGCTGTTTTCCATTCTCATCCTCATCGTGATGAACGGCGCCAACTCCATCAGCACCAAGGCCAGCACCCGCCTCAACAATCTGTTCGTGGTGACGAAGTTCGTCAGCATCGCCGCTGTCGTCGTTGCTGGTCTCGTCGTGGTTATCATCCAGGCGGCAGACCACGACCGCGACATTGGCGGCCGCGACTGGTTCACCAAGCCCTGGTTCGAGAGCCGCAAGACGGTCCTCCCCGGCGGCGAGGAGATTGACTGGACCAAGGTTGGCGCGTGGGACATGCTCGGGTTCTACTCGGCTGCTCTCTACGGCGCCTTGTGGGCGTACTCTGGCTGGGACAAGGTGAGTCCTCCCTTCATCTCACGAACATGCCGTATCTAACATCTAAAGGCCATCTACGTCACGGCTGAGCTGCAACAGCCCGCCCGCCAGCTCCCTCTCGCCATCAACTCCGCCGTCCCGACAATCATCCTGTGCTTCCTCGCCGCCAACGCAGCCTACTACATCCTGCTGCCCTGGTCCGTCGTCTCAACCACAGACAGCGTCGCCGTCGTAAGTCTCGCCATCTTCCATCCCCTCAACCCCCCACTAACCACCCCCAGACCGCAATCAACCGCCTTCTCGGCCCCGCCTTCGGCATCCTCGCCGCCGTCCTCATCTGCCTCGTCGTCGCCGGCTCCCTCCTCGGCAACTCCTTCGTTGCAGGCCGCATGACCGTCGCCGCCGCCAACTTCAACTGGCTGCCCAAGTTCCTCGGCGCCGTCGGCCGCCTGAGCATCACCTCCGACGCCCTCGCCTCCCCGGCCGACTCTTCCGACGGCGAGTCCCCGGCCAAGGAAAAGTCCGACGCGCCCCTCAACGCGCTGCTGCTCTCGACCGTCCTCTCGGCGCTGTACATCCTCTTCGGCAACTTCCGCGCCCTGCTCACGTTCAATGGCCTCGGGGAGTACACCTTCTTCTTCCTGACCGTGCTCGGCGCCGTGGTGCTGCGCGTGCGCGAGCCCAAGATGCGACGGCCGTATAAGCCGTTTGTGCTCATCCCTGTTGTGTTTGCGCTTGTGAGCGGGTTTGTTGTTGTGCGTGGTGCTATTTTCGCACCGGTGCAGGCTGTCATTTTGATCGTGCTGTGGTTGGTGGGGTTGGGATTCTACTGGGCTAGACGGAAGTACGCTGCTAGAAGTGCGAGGACTGAGTAGATGGGCCGTCAAGTTCTGTTTGAAGAGACGGGTTGGATACAGCTTTACATTCTCCAAATGACTCAATCTAGAAAGACAGATACGTCGATAGACTAGACCCCATACACAACTCTTACAATTCCTCGCTCTTCTCATCCAACTTGGTCGGATCATCCAGATCCTTAAACAGCTTCACGCCCCAGTTCCTTCCAGGGTTGTTCAATCGGTGCTTCTTATCCTGCTTGCCAATCTCCTCCAGCTCCTCCTTGCTAAACTCCACCTCCAGCGCCTCCCTGTTGCTCACAATGTGCGAGTCTTTCGTGCTCTTCGGGATCACAATCGTCCCGCGCTGCACGCCCCACGCCAGCACCGCCTGGAACACGCTCACCCCCTTCTTCTCCGCGACACCCTTCCAGAACTCATCATCGAAAATGGCCGGGATGTCGTCGCGGTACGTCGGGTTCGTGTTCGCCAGCGGCGAGTACGCAATCACCTCGATCCCCTTCTCCTTGTGCCAGTCCACAAACTCCTGCTGCTGCAGGTACGGGTGCGTCTCAAACTCGTGCGCGTACGGCTTGATCTCCGCCACTTCCAAAATCTTCTCGACATCCGCCTTCGCAAAGTTGGACAGCCCGATGTGGCGCGTCAGGTTCGCCTTCACGAAGCCCTCGAGCGTCTTCCACGTGTCGACGATGGACGTGTCGCGGTCCAGCTGCGTCGTGCCGGGCACGAAGGCCACCGGCCAGTGGACCAGGTACAGGTCGAGGTAGTCCACGCCCAGGTCGGCGATGGACTTTGCGATGGCGGCCTCGGCTTCCTTTTGGCGGTGGTCGGTGTTCCAGAGTTTGGAGGTGATCCAGAGGTTCTTGCGCGCGACGCCGGAGGAGGCGATGCCTTTGCCTGTCTCGTCTTCGTTTCCTGGGGGTCACCGTCAGTACTACTCATCGCGCAGACCACGCAGGGAAGACGAACTGTAGATCTTGGCAGCGTCAATGTGGTCATATCCAACCTCGCCCAGCGCAAACTCCACGGCGTGCGCGACCTTGCCCTTGTCTGATAACCAGGTTCCCAGGCCGAGGGCGGGGATCTTGTCGAGGCCGGGGAGGGCAGCGTGGGCCAGCCCGGCGGTGGCGGCGGCGGCAGCTAGCGTTTTAAGGTACACCATTATTGAAGCTGTTTTCGTTGCTCTCGCAGTTTGGCGATGGGGTTGTTCAACCTTTGTAAAAACGAAAGAGGGGGGTTGCCCGCCTTTTTGATTCTCTTATCATCCCAAAATTGATAAACATGCTCCTCCCACCCCCTGCTCAGTCAATCGCATCATCCATCCCCGGCTCCCCTCCCCGCTGCGGAGGTGCACGGCAGATGACATCATCCACCTCCTCACTTTCACCACACTGCATTGACACGCGCAACGTCGCAGCTCGAGCACGTCAGTTCGGGTCAATTGGATACGTTACTTTACTCTGAGCACGCATTGAGCATCGAGATGGGATGGGATGTCTCGACCTTCAAAGATTCATCTCATCTAGATGTGCCGAGGCTTCATCGCCATCTTGATGGATGCCAGGGGTGAAGATAGGCTATGCCGGAAGAGGAAGATGAAGCTCCGGTGGGGTCCGGTAGGAGGCCATAGCTCCCGGGAGAGCTCCGCCATCGGCGACCGGGGAGGGCCCGTCTTCGGACAATATTCTCCTTCTCATTGGACTTGGGGCCAAAACCAGCTACACGTTCATAGAAAACACTTGATTGTTGCTTGTTATTACTGTAGAAATATGCTAATTAACCAGAAATACGAAACCATCACCACCCTTCGAACACCACATTCCCCTTACGCTGGGTTCACAATCAACTCAACCGCCGTACACCCCGGCATCGCCACCCCAGCCTTGACCGCATACACATGCATCCCCGACCCCGAGTTCCCATCCCCCGAGCTCGCCGCTCTCACACAGAACAGATAATCCACACCCGCCACACTCATCAGCACCCGCGCGCGCCCATCGCTCAGCATCGCATACGAGAACACCTTCATCGCCGCGCTCTGGCTGTTGCTCCAGTACAGCAGACTGTACGACCCGGAGGTCGAGACATAGTAGTACGCGTTGTGCGTCACAGAGTACAGGCTCCCGTCGGCGGCCACGATGAAGGTCTCGCGGCTGCCCTGGCGGTAGTAGTTGTCCGTCATGTGCGTCGCGCCGTCGGAGAGGACGTACCCCGAGTTGGCGTTGACGGCTGGGCTGAGGGCGAGGTAGCCGATTGTGCCGGTGGGCGCGTTGGGGGCCACGTTGATGGTCGTGGTTGAGGTGACGGTCTGGATGAGGGTGAGGGTGGAGGTTGGCGCGGTGGTTGTGGCGGAGGCTTCGCCTGTGGTGAGGGTCTGAGTTGTCGTCGCTGAGACGGTGGCGGTTGTGGTCACGGGAGTTGCGAGAAGAGAGCAGGCGGAGGAGACGACGTCAGCTGGAGGTGAGGTTAGTATCGTGATATGATGAGTGATGGGGGTGAAAACGTACCAGGGAAAGAAGCCAACCCAGCCGGCGTAGCATCCCTCCTTGCCCTCCTCTTAGACGCAGCAGCAACCTCAGGCAGAATGACGACGTCGACAAAGTTGCCATCCGCGTCCTTAGTCCCGTTAACAAGCTGGTCGTCTCTTGCCCAAAGGCCGCGGCGGATCTTGCTTGAATGGTCGAGCGGGGTGAGGTCGTCATGCAGACAACTGCTCGTCGGACGAGGCGGCAGGGCGCGCTTGAGCTGCTTCGTGACAGCGACAAGCTGCGTGGTGGTGCTGTACGCCGTCGCCACCGGCGTGACGGTCGCGACGTTGGTCGTAGACGGGACGGTGGCGTAGAGCGTCGCCGTCGCGGTGGTCGTGGGCGTGGTGTACCCCAGCAGCGACGAGCAGTACGGCTGCAAGGTAGAGGCGACGATTGCCGAGCTGGCGGACGCGACGGGGCACGGGATGCGCGGCTTGCCTGCGTTTGTGGAGTTGGTGTAGGAGAAGCTGTAGGAGATGGTGTAATGGTCGCTCCCGCGGTATTGGCCGTTGTTGGTGGCGTAGCTGGCATCCCAGGACTTGGAGTACTGCGCGCTGTTAGAGAAGAACCGCAAGAATATCGAGGATGAGAAGGAAACATACCAGAGAGCAGTACTGTCCCTCAGGCACCCCGTTCTTCAGGACAAAGAAGGTGTTGAAGAACTGGCACGTCTGGGCGGGCGAGTTCTTGGGCGGGTGGCGGACGTTATACTCGGACTGCGCCGTGCAGGCCGCCGCGCAGAGCTTCGGGTCGAAGGGGCCGTTGGTGAAGATCTTGGAGCCCATGAAGGTGTTGTAGCCAGCGCAGTCGAGGGGCGCGTTGATGCTGGCGTCGCCGAGGTAGACCGCGGGGGCGTACCCGGCCTGGTTGTCGGCGCGCTGGGCGACGTAACCGTTGGAACCCGCAATGACGACCTCGAACTGGGCGCGCCACTGGCCGCGGTTGGTGGTGTAGCTCTCGTAGACGGGGCCGCCCCAGAAGACGCACTTGATGACGTTTGTGCTCGCGGGGTTGGGGCAGCTGTCGGCGGGTTCCTGTATCATGTTAGAAGAGGTTTGTTTTCCAGAGAAAGAGGTGGCATGCTTACGACAGTGGGATCGCGCTCAAAGTAGATGTTGAACGCGACGCAGCCGTTGATGGCATCGCACTTGGCCGCGCACGCCTTGGTGTCGTAGCTGTCGAGGGTGGTGTAGCCCATGTATCCGTACGCACTGCTGGAGGCCTGCAGATTCTTGAACGTGTTGAAGTAGCCTGCAGGCGTGGGTGCATTCTTAGCCGCCGCGGACCTTTCCGCGGAGCTCAAGAAGGCCGCCGCGGTGTCGGGGCTCGGGACGGGCCCGGCGCCGGTGGGCTGCGGGTCGCACGGCCCACGCACGGCGAGACTCCGCTTGTTCTTCTCCGCCTTGACGGGAGTGGTTGCCTGCGGGAGCGGGCTGGCCATGACCTCGGCGACGATGCTGGCAGCGGCGGCGTTGGCGTCGTAGGGCACGATGGTCTCCGCGGCGGCGCCGATGGGGACAGTGGCGTTGGGTGGGGGAGGAGCATCGTCGATGACTTGCCAGACGAGGTCTTGGGCTTTGGCGAGCGCGGCGAGGGCGCTGAGGAGAGGTACGGATCTCATTTTAGCGGTGTCAAAGAGAGACCGCTGGACTGTTGCCAAGTGTTGGAGCTCAGTCTGAGGAAGGGGGTAGGAAGGAGTGAAGCTTGAGTCGATTGCTGTGTGTCCTTCTTGCCAGACAAGAGATGGGATGTTGCACTTTATACAGATTTGTTGATGCCTCTTAGACCATGCTCTAGTGACCGACCGGTTTCTGCCCTCGCCATCACGTTCGTGGTCTGGATGAGCCTGCTCAGCACTCCCCACGGGCTATTTCACGATGCATACAATAGTATCGAAACACAGACTTCATCCCCAGAGCCGATGGGGATTAGATCGCGGAGCTGAACCACAGTATCGGGATAGCCAGCCATGTCGTCCCATAACCTAATTCTCTCTTCTCCCCTGCTAGTCAGCAAGTCTGGACCGCTGCCGTCCGACTCTGCAACGCTACTGTCGCACAGAAGACTCAATCTGGGTTGAGTCGTTGACGAATGTGGATACCTTCACCACGTGAACTCGGGAATCTGGAGATGCCGGCCCTTTCCTCAATGCCTAATTTGACAAACAAATTCAGCCCTGAGCGGAGGGACAGCTGAGAAGCTCCAATCGACCCAGAAAGTCGGGTTTGGGGGTCTGTGATGGGGGAAGCCCCGGCTTTTCGCCAAGGTCTGGATCCCGGGATCGGCAGGGGTTGTCGACAAGGGGTAATTGCAGCTGACGATCAATAGTCTAAACAAGCGGTAGGCTCTTGGCTCCTTGGGGGTTGTTTACGCGAAAAGCTCTGACAAAATCTCCTTTTGCGTGGTAAGCTAAAGCTTTGGGTTTTGTTTGTGGGATCACAGGTGAGGATTGGGTGTAAGATGTGGTCCAAATAGCAACGGGGGGCCATTGACGTGGGATGAGTGCTTCGGCATCGCCGCTGCTAACAAGCTTACTGTTGTCTTTGGCTTAGATTCGCTCTCAAGGGCCATATCGCGGAAGAATAGGTTTCATCGACTGAATTTCAACCTTTCACAATTTGCCGATTATGTCTTAGCTGTCCCAATGACTCTTCTCGCAACGGCTCACCCTACACTTAGATCATCAAAAAGCTTTCACATGACTTGATCTACGGCTTACCCCCGGAGTGTTCTACATGCTGCATGATTGTGCAACTCGGTAACTCAACACTGAAAAATCCTGTGGACAGAGACCTCCTCGGCGGCGGTATAATAGGATGTTGTGCAAGGTGAGACTTGAAATAAAGTGTGGCGGCGACGCCTCGGAATACAAGAACGGTCGGGACGTTCATAGTTCCAGCCACACGGTTGAGGCGTCACGTGCATCTCGGCGTTCTCTCATTCTGTGCTAGATTTCATCTCATTTCCTGCTTGCACTAGTCCAAGTCCATTGCCCGAACACCATCGCAAAGGCCTCCCTCACATCCAACTGTCGAGACTCATGCCCATCACCAACGCAGAAAAGATAGCCCCGAGCGGTCTAGACCGCGCTGCGCCCGAAGAGAAAACCAACCCCTGCACAGCGGCCATAGCTCCCCGTCCCGCCCCACTCCCCTCCTCCGCCGACCCGGCCGTACTCTTCACCGTCGCGTTCGTCGCTCCGGCCATCAACACCGCCTTGATGCTATCATACGCCGGCTTCGGGTTCATATCCTTATCAAACAAACACGCATCCCCCTGCCCCTGGAACGTCGACGGGATCCAGCTGTACTTGTCCGTAAACTCCCACACCACGACCCCGACGCACCCCTTCGCGTCAACGCACGTCTTCACCACGCTCGCATAGTCCTTCGCCTGCTGCTGCACCGCCGCATCGTCCGCCGGCACCTTGCCATGCCGGATATCCAGCTCCGTCAGCGCCACCTCCAGCCCCATATCCGTAAACCGCGACATCACCTTACTCAGCGTCTGCGGCGACGGCGTCTTGCCGACCTCGAGATGCGCCTGCAGCCCCAGCCCGTCAATCCTCACGCCCGCGGCTTTGAGGTCCTGCACGATTTTGACCGCGCCGTCCGTCTTTTTGGAGTTGAACTCGAGGCTGAAGTCGTTGTAGTAAAGCTTCGCGGCGGGGTCCGCGGCCGCGGCGGCGCGGAAGGAGATGGGGATGAAGTCCTGCCCGAGGGTGCGCGAGAAGACGCTGTCCCGGAGTGTGCCGTTGTCGGCCAGGGCTTCGTTAACGACGTCCCAGGAGTAGCAGGCGCCGGCGAAGTGGGCGACGGTGTTGGAGATGTGGGCTTCGATTACGGGGGTGAGGGTCTCGGGGGTCCATGTGCCTTGGGATACTGCGCTTTCGTCAATAAAGCGTTCACGCGCAACGTTTTCCGAGAGGAAATACTTGCCGAATGAAGGGAGCTGCGAGTGCCATGTCAGCGCATGGCACCTCATCATCTGTTTGTTGGCTTGTCCGACGGCGCGGACAGCATCGGGGTTCGTGAAGGTGAACTGCCCCTGCGTCTTCTCCGTTGCGTCCCACTTCTGGCTGTTCTCCGGCACGACCAGCCCAAACTCCCCGGTGCGGTTGAGGACGGCCATGTACGCCGCGTCGTTGAAAAGGTTTGTGTCCGTCGCAGTTCCGAAGAAGAGCTTGCCATTCTTGACGGCTAGGTCGTGAAGGCCCTGTCCGGAGGCGAAGGCACCCCAAAGGGACAAGAGAGCGAGTGTGGTGCGTTTGGCCATCATGCGCGGCATGTAAGGCTGAAGATAGTAAGGAGCGGCTGGGGTAAGTTGCGATGAAAGAAGAGAAGGAATTCGATGCGCCGTCTCAAGAGGCGGGCACAGACTGGACATATAGCATTTGCCGCTTGGCAGCTCCCGAGACGTGGGGCAGAGGCTCAAGATTTGATCGGATGTTTTGCGATGTAACGGTGCCGGACCGGGGGTACTATCGTGAGAGGTGAGGGTCGCTGGGTGGTCTGTTGGTGATTCAGATTGCGTTTCAGGACCGCCCGAACTCGATGGATTGGGACGGGTTGGTAATGTTGGTTCATGCTTGCAGAGGAGCAAGGACTGGGACTTCTGGAGGTTTGCTTTGGTTGGTCGCTGGCCGTAGCTTGGTGGGAGCCGCTCGTAGAGCGATAGGTGTAGTCACGGTGCGGCCTATCGGCCGGACTTTCAGACCGGATGGGGCCGAGTCGGATGTCAACTGGACCCACTCCAACCTCGGAGGTCTGGTCCCGCGTCGGATAACGTCCGGGCCAACGGCGGACCAGCCATGGGCGTTTTCAATCACACATGACTTACGAAAAAAAAAAAACACAATTCGACTGGGGAAAAGATGGACCGAATCTAGGAATATGTATTGCATGACGGCCAGTTGTTTGAAAAGAAAGCACGCCTTGCATAGTCAAGCCGTACATCTTGTTGATATCCATGCGGCATCTAGGAAACATTATTCGGCCCCGTTTGAACACTTCCGAGTCAGTTTGAAGAAGTCCATTCTGCCGGGACGTATACGCTAATCGACCGGACTCGGAGCCGTCATAATGTGGGTCACAGAATACCGCTCCAGGGCGGTCCATCTCCGTCGTCAATACACGCCAGACAAGCTTGCCTGACACCGCACAAGCTTTTCGTTTTCCCGATTTCCCGGCGGTAAACAGCAGCTTTTGCATGCCCCGTTTCCACGTCGGGCGCAGCCCGACCACACAATCTGCGAGTCCCTCGGGACCATGTCATCGGCAACTACCGACACGTGGCCCCCGCCCCCTGACCCCTGACTGTCAGTCTGCCGCCAAATTTCGGGGACTTAAGCATCGCGATGCTAGATTCTCTTCTGCATGATTCAACACCTAGCACGATATACGAGTTGAATTTGAAGTGATTCAGTAACTTGTAGCATGTTGCTGGCTTCTGCACTGCGTCCATTTGCTAACTCATCAATTATCAACTCCCAATTCCGTAAATCCGGTCAACGTGGAGATATCGGGTAGCTTCACCCACAACCCTTAAGAGACCGGGGTGTCAAGACCCATACGTCGGTCCCCGACACCACCATCACGGTTCGGATTTTTCCTCCTGTCTCCACCGATCGGGCTGTCACTTATATGGCTGACGTAGAATATCTCCATCACTGCCGGCCGGCACTTGGGAGTCCCCTGCCACCAGCGTGCATCATTTTCCATTCTTCCCACTCGAGTGGGGATCACTATCCTCGTCGCACATCAGCTTGATGAGTGGTTTGTTTGCATGGCCTCTCCCGTCTAGACTCATCAGATGAACAGTTATTTCCATACACCTGTGGAGATCCTTTCCCTCTTGCGCACCCGCCGGTCGGCGTGATTGGAAGACAGGCCCATGCTTTCTCTAAATAAGGACGCGTCGTCAGGACGCTCGCGATGGGGCCCTGCTTGATGCGGTGATGCCGTTCATCCCATCTGCTTTGCGTTTTGTCTCATGACTTCTCGTCTTACAACACCGCCGCAGCAGCTTGCTTTCGCACCTCCCCTCCGGCGCTTTGCACATCATGAGGCCAGCGGTCAATTTCCGCCCTCTTGGAGTCGGCGCCAGCGTGCGCGGATTCCGTACCCGGAGACCGTCGCCGGCGGCGATTGCGCCGAGTAAGGCGCTCTAGGCCAGAGGTGAACGGGGCGGGTGGACACCGCTCGTCGTAAGCTTGGCACCACTTTTTGGCCATCCCCCATGCCCACGGGCATTGTTTCTTGGTTGACCTGAAGGCGCAGCTTTTCCGATTGAACGGTTGAGAATGTTTATAATAGGGGCTTGGTATGCTTGTTGCTTTCTAGAAGGGTTATCTACTCCCGCTGTCCCAGCTGCCTGGCTTCTTTCGTCGCTGCAGTGCACTCGCTCATCCCAAGTAGCCTTTTATTACTCATTCACAGTTTTTACCCTGCCGCGTCTCTTTTAAGCATAGTGAGTAAACACTAACGCTTATCGACCATGTACCGCCCATCAACGGCCTGGGCTTTGGCCATCCTCACCTATGTGACTGGCACCCTGGCTGCTGATGCTTCGGCCAACTACACTGAGCAGCTGTTGAGCTCAGGCACAAGTACGCACTGCCCCTGTCTCTAACTCATTCTTTCCCTCTGAGTGATTCTCATTATCATTTCCGCAGTCAAGCTTGGAGCCTGGCAGGATGCCTACGACAAGGCCGCAGCCCTCGTCGCCACTCTGACCACGGACGAAAAGATCTCCATTGCTGCCGGTGGCGACGGCGGCAACTTCACCGGCCTTCACAATCTCGACTCGGCCACCAACCCGCTCACCTACTTCTACGTTACAACATGGCCCGCCGGCCTCGCAATGGCCATGACGTGGGACACGGCGGCGGCTGAAGGCCAGGGCCAGGGTGTCGGTGTTGAGTTCAAGGGGAAGGGTATCAACATGGCGTACGGTCCGACCTTGGAACCTCTCGGTCGCTCAGCATGGGGCGGACGTACTGGCGAGACGTACGGTGTTGACAGCTACCAAGCCGGCATTATGGCTGGAGCAGTCGTCAAGGGCATGTCTTCAGCTGGCGTCGTCGCCAGTGCCAAGCACTTCATCCTGAACGAACAGGAGACTAACCGAATGAGCACCGGCTCTGGAGGTGGCATGGGTGGCGGGTCGCCCCCTGATGGCGCGGGGCCAGGTGGTAACTCAACACTTACCAGACGTCAGACCTCAACAAACGGTACAACCACCGGCAACTCGACCTCCTCAGATGACACCGGCGCCTACACCGTCACCATCTCAGACAAAGCCTTCCACGAAACATACCTCTGGCCCTTCTACGACACCGTCTACAACGGCATGGGCGGCGCCATGTGCGCCATGAACAAGGTCAACGGCACCTACTCCTGCGAGAGCCAAGACCTCCTCGCCAAGTACCTCAAGGTCGAGCTCGGCTTCCCCGGCATCGTCCACGCCGACGTCAGCGCCCAGAAAACCGGCATCAACGCCGCTAACGCCGGCATGGACCTCTCCTCCAGCTCCTACTTCTCCAACACCACCCTCGGCGCCGGCCTCAACAACGGCAGCTTCACCATGGACCGCCTCGACGACATGGCCATCCGCAACATGATGGGCTACTTCCACCTCGGCCAGGACCAGGGCTACCCTGCCCACGCCGGCGTGACCGACCGCGTCGACAACCGTGGCAACCACAGCGCCATGGCCCGCGAGTACGCGGCCAACTCCATCGCCCTGCTGAAGAACACCAACAACGCGCTGCCCCTCGTCAACAAGTCCAGCATCAGCATCTTCGGGTTCCACGCCGGCCCGCGCTACGTCGGCGCCAACACGGCGCTCGGCGTCTACGACGGCGAGCCGTCTACGATGCAGGGCCACATGGCCGTCGTCGGCGGCTCCGCCATGGGCTCGCTGTCGTACCTCACCACGCCCCTGCAGCTCTTCAACCAGCGCGCCGCCACTGACGGCTTCATGTTGAGGTGGTGGCTCAACGACACCTCCGAGACGTCCTTCAGCGGCATGTCGGGCTCCGGCACGGAGCTGACCGAGTCCACGACCGGCGTGGCTGACCTCTCGGACGCGTGCGTCGTCTTCCTGAACGCTTGGGGCGGCGAGGGTGCCGACCGCACCGAGCTGACCAACGCGGACCAGGACACTCTAGTCACGACCGTCGCGGATGTGTGCAACAACACCATTGTCGTGATCAACACTGTCGGCCCGCGTTTGGTGGACGCCTGGATCGAGCACGAGAATGTCACTGGTGTGCTGTACGGCGGTGCGCTGGGCCAGGAGTCCGGAAACGCGATCGACGACGTCCTCTTCGGCGCCGTCAACCCCTCTGGAAGACTGGTACACACCATCGCCAAGAACGAGAGCGACTACAACCCCGACACGATCATCAGCGAGACGGAGCTGAACCTGGACTTCTCGGATGGCAACTACATTGACTACAAGTACTTCGACTACTACAACGTCACCCCTCGCTACGAGTACGGATACGGTCTCTCGTACACAACTTTCGAGTACTCTTCCACAGCCACCGTTGAGTCTTCTAACCTCACCAGCGGATTTGCCACTGGCGACAAGTCCGTCGGGGGACGCGAGGATCTCTGGAATATTGTGGCTACCGTGTCCACCAGCATCTCGAACACAGGCTCCGTTGCCGGCGCCGAGGTTGCGCAGCTCTACATCTCTTTCCCCGACGCCGCTGGGGAGCCTGTCAGACAGCTGCGTGGCTTCCAGAAGGTGACGATCCAGCCTGGCGAGAGCGCCGATGTGACGTTCTCCCTGAGACGTAGGGATCTGAGTGTGTGGGATGTTTTTGGCCAAGAGTGGAAGGTGGAGAGCGGAGAGTACAGGCTGTACGTCGGTGCGAGCAGCAGAGACTTCAAGGCGCAGACGGCCTTGACTGTTGCTTGAGCGAACAAAACATATTTCCTGTTCATAGTTGTATTAGCGCTTCATATATAAGCATACCTCGGAAACTCAGGCCAGTTACTTTACGATATACAGCATTGTTAGAACACAATGCAGTGACTAATTTTATATTAGGTGTTACCAAAAATGCCGAACCTGTGTGGAAAAGCTTAAACACGTTATCTTTGTGGAGAAATCTTCGACGTAATGTTCGTCAGTGATTGGGACGATGAAGACCAACCTGCCAGGTGTACCATCTATGGCTAGGAGACTAGGCAAAACATAAACTTTAAGTACAGAACCTTGTAGGATTTCAAATACTTCCCAACTGGTGCTTAATTTAAAAACCACTTCCCAGACGACAACGATCAATCACTCTCCACAGTCAGCGCTGCCGCAAGTCCAATCTGACTTGCCAAGTTAACCAAGTCAACTAGTCAAAGTGATGCCATCGCCATCCCTCAAGTAGTCAATCTCGCATCCCTCGATTGACTTGAAATACCTGATTGTTTCACTTCTGACCAATGAGAGGCCGTAGATCAGCTTGCGCCCTAGTTATTCGGTTATGCCCAGCCACTGAAACATGCCACTATTGCCAACCTCGCGATGACTACATATCTTGATGTGGTTTTTCGAACTGCCCTCAAAATACTAGTTTACAGCCAATTCCTTTGAAACTTTCAGAGGAGGTAGAAGGGATCACAGCGGTTCGAATGATATAGAACTCATCCCGATTGCACACTTCTAGCGGGATTTGTTCATCATCTCACATCTTCTTCACCATTTTCAGCCATTTTTAATTTCACCGACTCCATACTCACGATGTCGACTGCTGCCACTGCTGCCAGCGCTTCTCACGCCAACGCGTATGAGATGTTAGGTACCCCGCGCCTCCGCATCTCGACGCAGATCGCGCAGGCTCTGCTTGTTACCCCACCTCTGAATTCCACGATCGACGACCTTCCTCACATCGTCGTAGGCAGTCGAGAGTTCGTTCTTGAGACGCAGTTATCGCGAAGGCGTGGCCGAGGGCGCTCTAGCTGGATTCGAGATCATGGCGAGTTCCTCGTCGAAGTTATTCAGAGCCGCGCCGGCGCGTCCTTTTGGAGCTGTCGACGATGCGACGCGAAGGGGTCTCCTCGTCTGTTTGGCGCTGCCGCCACCTCCGCTCCTCAAGAGCACTTACTTCGGTATGTATCTGTCAGCTTGCTTTCTATATAAGTCATATACTGACGAAGCTGAAGTAGCCATAAGGTCTGCAGGATCTCTGCTGTGTCAGATGAGGACTCTGACAGCAGTACTCTGCCCTCCTCGGCAGACACATCAGGCCCGCCTTCGTACAAACGACTTCGACCTAACAGTAACGTGCCGAGGGCCAAGATCACGACTCTGAGAGACCTCAGCGTTGCCTCCATCGTCTCTGCCGATCTCCCATTCGTCCACTTCGAGAACGCCTACGTGCAGCAGATGTTTCGGTACCATAACCCGGAGGTCGCTGGCGAGATCCCGTGGGGCCGGACGGCGATTCGGGACCGTCTCGATGACTTCTGCCGGCGTGGAGAGGCTCTCGTGAAGTCTGAGCTTCACTCTGCACTCTCAAAGATCCATCTATCATTCGATCTATGGTCATCACCAAATATTTACGCCTTTATGGCAGTCACTGGTCATTTCATCCATGCTGACGGCACAATACAGTCTCGTCTCTTAGCCTTCCCGCAGCATCACGGCAACCACAGCGGCCTCAGCCTCTCGGAGACCCTTATCGACGCCGTCGACCGTTATGAACTCCGGCCCCGCATCGGAGTAACGATCTCCGACAACGCTACGAACAACGACACCTGCCTCCGGGCCTTCTACCGGAGTATCTCGCCCGAGATGACGGATGCGGACGTCAAGGCCCGGCGAATGCGGTGCTACGGCCACATCCTCAACCTCGCCGCCCGGGCCTTCTTGTTTGGCGCTGACAAGGAGGTCCTAGAGGCTGAGTCGGACTTCTTCCGGCTCTGTGAGCGGTATGAGGACGATCTTGAGCTCTGGCGGAAGCTTGGCCCCGTGGGCCGGCTCCGGAATATCGTCAAGTTCGTCCGGGCATCTCCGCAACGGACGGAGCGGTACCGGAAGGCTGCGGCGGAGGTCGACGGAGACTCCGACTTCCGGATCTTCTCGGAGTCACGCCGGGAGGCACAGCTTATACTGAATAACGACACTCGATGGAATAGTACGTATCTTATGATCGAGAGGGCTGTGAAGAAGAAGACGGAGATTCAAGCCTTCCTATTAGCCAACAACGACGACGACGATGCCAGGCAGCACATCTCAGAGAAGGACCTACTCTCGAGTGAGGATTGGAAGGTTCTCGCTGAGATCGGGATGATCCTTGAGCCCTTCTACCTCCAGACGAAGCGGTGTGAGGGCTGGGGTATTAATGACGGGCATGGGCGACTCTGGGAGGTCACGTTGGGTATCGAGTACCTTCTCTCGCATCTCATCAACTGGAAGATCTACTACAACGCCAGTTTATCACCCAGTATAGATCACGGCGATGAGGGTGACTCTCAGCAGTCGCAGCAATCTCAGAAGCGTGCCAGGCGGGCCCGGCGCCGTCATCATAACCTTCAAGCCCTGCCCGATCATGTACACCAGGACTGGGCATCGCCAGCCTCTCAATCTGCCTCGAGATTCGAGTCTCTCAACGAGGAGTGGCAGACCTTCTTACGTAGCAGCGTTGAGCAGGCGTGGCAGAAGCTCTTCGATTATTATGATCTTCTCGGAGACTCGCCACTGTTCTCTGGTGCGATCATCCTGCACCCGTCATATGGTATTTCATACCTAAGAGATATATGGGGGCAAGAACACCAGGAGGGATGGGTTGAGAAGGCTCTGAAGACCCTCACAGAGTACTTCGATCAGTGGTATCGTCAACCCGGCGAGATATATCCGTCTAGCTGGCAAGCCGGCATGCTTCCAGTTGATCCCGGCGCCGGGGACGGAGAAGATGTGCATTACCGGCAATGGGTTAACAGCTGGCGCCGCAAGACGCCGCCCCGGACGGATGAGCTTGATCTCTACCTCCGGCAGCCTCCGGAGACCACCTCCGATCCCGTTCGATGGTGGAGGGACCATTCGGAGACCTTCCCGGCGCTCTCGGGGCTTGCCCTCGACGTCTTCGCCGTGCCGGCGATGGCGGCAGACTGTGAGAGGGCTTTTAGTACTGCCAAGTTAACCCTCACTTCGCAGAGGCTCTCGATGGTGCCGGGTACTATAGAGACTCTCCAGCTAAGTAAGAACTGGATGAAGAGGGGGGTCTTGATGCCTTTGCAGAGCTTTACTCTGTTGCCGTCGTGATGTATATAACTTCACTTTTTCTTGATTAGTAAGGGTTTTGCACGTGTTTTTGTATGATGATTGACTTATTTTAATTGGCAATTCACCAAGTAGTCAAAGCCTCAAAAGAAAAGAGGCAATTTAGCAAGTTGGGGGGTCAAAATTGACTTGATTGGACTTGCGGCAGCGCTGTCCACAGTTTGTTTAACCCTTAGCAACTCAAGACTAGACGATTCCGAAACACGCTCAAGTTACCAAGATGTTCGCATTCTTCAAGCAATACTTCGGATCGCGTCCAGTGCCAACCAGTTCCATCATGGGCGCAACTGGCCGCTACGACTTCCTCGGCGAGGACCTATCCGACCGCCTCAACATCATCAAGGACATTCACAGACTGTTACTTCAAGCCGATGAATCCTTGCTTGATTGGGAAAATAGAGATGATGTTGCCAAGCCTGGCGACTCTTCTCGGCCCTCGATGTTTAAGAATCGCGATCTTGTCAACCAGGCGCGGTTGTGGGCGGCGCTGTGGTCCTTGGAGCGCCCGCGTCTCGACACTATTCACCAGGATCTATTGGACAAGGACAAACAATACTTTCCTCGTCAGTTCATTGAGTCTTTGGGAGTGATACACGAACTTGTATGGTGGTGTAGGTCTGGCCAAGTCAGTTTGGCCTTCTCCGGGCTAACAAATGTTTCTTCTAGTCACCCGTGCGCCACCAGAGAGCCGAGAGACGGAAATCAGCCGAAACAATGCTCAGAGGGGAAAGGTATGCATAGAAGGTGAATCGGAACATGCAGCAAAGCCGCTTACGGCTCAGCAGGCTCCTGATCGCGCCGGTGGCAAGTGTTGCATCACGGGCAGTGATGATGCAGAGCGCTGCCATATCATTCCCTTGTGGACCCTGACGCGGCCGCAAAAGAGCCAACTTCTGGAGTACAATCTGGAAGGCTTTCTTGGCACAGAGGAACCTCGCCTCAGCGTAGCATTGTTGAAGTATAAGATCGGCATCACCTGGAACACCATTTACATGATTCGAGAGTTGCGCATGCTCTGGGACAAGGGTCTGTTTGCCTTGGAACCTCTGGGCTACGATTCAAGACCCAAGCATCGTGAAACAAGTGCCTCGGTGGAACACGCAGAGAAGAAAGATATCGAACACTGTCTGAAGCTCCGCTTCCATTGGTTGCCCAAGACATCAGTTCAGGGCCTGAGAGCGACTTTGTCCACAGACCTGCTCAACGCCAGCCCTCGGGACCTTATCCAAGCATTCGAGACAGATGACGAACTCCAAACCGATTCTCTGCGCCGCGTCGATAGCGGTAAGATCATAACAATTTGGGCAGACAGGCGTGAAGACCTTCCCGCCATTGGGTTTCTTAGGGTTCGATGGCTCGCTTGCCTTATTCATCGCTTCGCAGGGGGTATAGACCCTAAGGCTTATGAGCCTCTCTTCCCTAGTTCGGACGATGTATGCGCTATTGATAATATGCTTTGGGATGCTGAGGAGCTCACCAGACTACGAAAGTGCATGGCGGACCTAGAACTCCGTATCAAGAACAGACTGGCAGATGCTTGAGGAAGCTGGCTGGGAAGAATAGGGAGGAGAAGGGCAAGAGTGACAGAATCGGTGTAGTATGTCTAGCGGTTATCTCCTTCTAGAGGGTCTGGGAGTGCTTTTGGGATTTTTCCATTCGTGGTTTGTCTAGCGACCGGTTGACGATGCCGGGAACCGTAGCAGCAAGCCCCAACGAAGCCATGTACCAATATCGGTCCCATAACCAGAAGCTTCCACAAATATTATGGCCATCATTGTGTCCTAGCGTCGCCATCCCCCATCATCATCAATCGCCAATTTCGTCATCTTCGCTACCGTCGTCATCAACTACTTCTGAATTATCACCGTCGCCCTCCATTATTGTCGTCTACCGCCGTCGCCCAGCGTTGTCTTCCTTTGTCGCCCTCGTCATGTTTGATACCTTCGTCTTTTATTTCTCCAGTCTCTGGGTCATATTTGTCATATTGATGCTTAAGCATATGCTTTAGTCACCTTTATGCGCTGGCAACCTTGGAGGTAAGGTACCTGGAACATTGTAGGAAACAAACGTCGATGACGCAAGGACCTGCCGCAATACCATCAACTTCTATGAAGATGTTCGCTAACTATCGGAACTCTGCGTGTAGATTGTCAATAAAAGACTTCACGGAATGCCTGGATGGGCAAAAGTCACTACCTGTTGCGAGTTAGGCCGTACACAGAAAACATTCCTAGCCTAAGAACTCGTGTGGACAAAGTAGCGTACAAAATGAAAGTTGATTCTTTTCGCATTGACAACCATGCAATAACTACTTCTTCGCATACAATTCTCACCCATGAATACGCTTGAATTCGAGCAAAGTCTCCTGTAATTCCCTGGAACAACCAGTGCGCAACATGAACACCACGGTAGATGTGGACGCTTGTCCCAGCCTGAGCCCTCCTTTCGAAGATGAGTTGTCCACTCGACTTGACCTCATTGTCAGCATTCACATCCACCTTCATACAGACAAAGAGACGCTCAGATATGATATTCTCTGGGATAAGGCAGACCAGGTGATAGTACCCGCCCGCTGAGATATCAGCTTGGCGACGTTTTGCCGCAAGCGCGTTTATGGGCTACGCTTTGTCCTTGGATATTGACCGTCTGAGGGCTCTCCACGACGACACGCTGAACGATAGAGGTTACATCTTCAGATTTTTTCTAGGTGTAATACCGGAATTTGTCTAGTGGTGTGAGTCTGACCACTTACCTTATCCTTGTATGGTCCGAGCTAACTGCTACCACCTAGTCATCGGTGTCCCTTCAGAGCGTTCAGAAAATACGACCGACATCCGCGACGGCAATAGGTGTTGTATTACGGGCCAGAAAGATGCTGAGCAATGTCACATTATACCTTTATGGACATCGATAAGACGTGAGAGAACCGATTTCCTGCTACGTAACTTGCACGACATTCTTGGTTATGAAACTGCGTCAAGAATGCAGTGGGTGGTCGATCTCGAGCTTCGCAAACCATCTTTAATGGATACCTTCTGTCTGAGCCGACGATTAAAAGCTATCTGGCAAAACGGAGCGTTTGTCTTGGAACCGGTGGGTTACGTCACAAGGATAAAGAAGACTAAAGAAGATGGCGATGTGTTGTGCCAGTCAAGTAGCCGGGGCGCAGGCTCGTTCATGGCAGCAGCCTTCAGATCAAGGAGTAGATTTACAAAGATCGGCAACTCCCCAGAAACAACTACATCGACCGAAGGAAAGGACCAGGTCAACAATCAGGAGTCCAAACTCAAGCATGCCCTCGCCCAAAACCTCGTCCATGATCGGTCCCGGGAGCAAACCGACGCAGATTCTAATGAGTATGGTGTCCAATTACGATTCCAATGGCTCCCAGCAACCTCCCTCCATCACTTGAGAGCGGATGGGCCCGATTTGCGCACTAATCCCCGCACCATATTCAAGCCTTTGAAAGAGCGAGATCAAGAGTTTGGGGGCCACAACGCAGGCCATATCAGGGACGGCCAGATCTTCACAGTGTGTGCAGACAACATCAAAGACCTCCCCAACTGGGACTTCTTGCAGCTACGGTCCCTGGCGTGCCGCATCCATCGCTTAGGTGGCGGCGCAGATCCCACCCTTTACGAGCCGCCACGTCCTGATTCGGATGACATTTTTGCAGTCGGCGAGCTGCATAGAAAGTTTGAGGAGAAGTGCAAGCTGGAGAAGCGTCCTGCCAAGCTTTACAAGGAGCTAGGCGGCGACAAAGATGTCCTTGGTATGGATCCTACGAAATGCCACTTTTGTGGCGCTCACAGCGACCCAGGTTCGAGATGAACAGAGCCGATAGGGTTTGAAGGCCCGAGTTTGGGTGAAGTTAGTGATGGAGATTCATCATGGACCAGACAAGCACCGTTTGAAATGATGTTCAATATCAAAGGCTCTCATACGCATTGCTTTATATGCACCAACGGAAACAAGACTGCTGGTCATGAGGAAAGATTTGGAGGAACGATATCTTTCTAACAAAGTAAATAGTCTCAGTGCAACAGCAACAATCATAACTGGCTGTGATATGACGCAATCCAACTTGCTAAGCACAACCGTTCAAAAGGTCACCCTTCTTGGAGCAGCACGACAAGAACTTGTCATTGCTGGTGGTTACGCATTCCCGACCCGACAGACCCCCCATCGACCCGATCCCATTGCAGCAGTCTTTTGTATTTACTCTGCTATCGCATTGACAGTTTGCTCGTTTTATCCTGCACCATGGTGTATCAGCGAAATTTATCTGTGATTGATGGTAGTATACGGAGGTAACTCTCTGACAAATGATGGGATGCATGTTGCCCTTCTCCATTATCGCGCACAGCAGCTGCCGCCAGAACGCCGAAGAAGGAAAAGAAAATGCAGACAGATGTCAAGATTCTCATTTTGAAGGTGGTGATTTGTAAGTGAGGAGTAGGATTTCCATCGTGAAATATAATTCATTCGAAGAGACATGCATTCTACTTATAGAGTAACTGAGCATAAAGAAAACGTGACAGTCTACATATATCTGATCCAACTAACAGTGAGTATTTAGAGTTTTCACTGATATCTAGGCCTTGGTGAAATACACCTCGTGTGAAGGACTTGCTCGGTTGTCAACTAGGGGTAAACGTCTCAAGCGTTCTGCTGCGGGTGCTCTTAGGCAGATAACAATCAACATGCAACAAATCTTGACTCGTAAAATCTGAAGGGCCTTGCGAATTATTCAAAGGGTTATTTTGGAGTAAGCATATCGCTTGGAGCCAATGCGATACCGAGTAGCAGCAGGTTTGTGGGTCGGCCGTGCCGCGGTAGTTTCCGAACACATCCGGGGGTGTCTTCCAGGCCGGCTTGACAGACCCGACGACCTTTAATTGAATCTTTGCAGACTCCAGGCCAGAATCGCGGCCCATGAACTTGTTACATAGCATCGTTGGGACGGTGACCTTCAGGCGTAAGTTGGTGGACAACAAGAATACCTTTGCCTGCAATATAGCCGCAGCACTCGGCCCTCAACGCCAGATATTCTTGGACGTAGGATCAAATCGTCTGTGAAACTCGGATTTTGCAGCCCGCCGTGCTTGGGCGGGCCAAAAGGCCCCATGTTCGGACCAACCCGTGATGCAGGTGGGGAAATTCGCCCCGGATCGGCGGAGTCATCCGGGTGGCACAGACAGTTCTACTCATAAAACATGCCGCCCTCCGGCAACATGGCGGTGTATTTCGGGGTGGCCGTCTGCCTCAAATTTAAGTGTTGCTAGAAGCACAGATCTGAACATGGCATCGATCGACAGTCTAGACAAGGCGAGCAGACCGACGAAGATCGATATAAAGCCATCTTCTCCTCCCCTGGAATGAGGACAGGCTCATCATCGCACCCACGCGTTCGTTAGAATCACAATTCAAGTAACTACGCCTTAGTAACAGTCACTCTTTTCATCTGCTTTTGATTCCTTCATTCATTCTCCACCATTCACTCCAACACTCATTCACACGATCACCACAACCTTCTTTCGCTTCAATTTACGAGTTCACCATGCGGTTCCTCAATATCACCACCCCCGTCTGCCTCCTCCTCGCCGCTCTCTCTGCGACCGTAACCGCCTGCGACGGCTACCTCTTCTGCCACTGCTACAACTCCGATGGCAAGCCCAATGACGTCGCGACCCAAACGGTCTGCAACCGATTCCCCAAAGACCAATCGAAAATGATCGACGTCAACAAATGGTCCGACGGCGCAAAAGAATGCCAGTACGCCGGTCCCAAATTCACCCCCCATGATCCCCGCCGCCCCCGCGGTGACGTGCAGGCCTACGGCTTCGGCAACTGCGACTGGCGGGTGATGTGTCAGGCCGCCGGTGCCACCGGCAAAGATTCCAGTTGCAGGGATACACCGCCTGAAGGCCCAGAGAGTTACAATGGAATTGAAATCGTCCGTCATAACTAGGCTAGAGACTTCAGAACTTAATGTCAAATGTCAGGCCATAGCCTTTGCGTTTTACCTGGAGTGAATTTGTGAACAGCTAGCAATAGGGAGGATTGGTTGCCTTCTGTCGTGCATTTCTACAGGTCTTTGGGGCGTCTTGCAAGATAAAAGAATTTCTCATACAGGTTCTCGTAGACACTGCCATAGACTAAAGAAGGGAATCTAGAATATCATGAGTTTCCGAGAGTCTCAGCCGTCGAAGTGATTTCTACTCCGAGAGGTTTTCATGTGCCGTCGGTTTGCTTATTGCTGTTAATCCCGAGTTGCATTGAGTCAATTCAGTCTTTAGTGCTTTCCATGCAGGGATTGCCACCAAGCTGAGGACCTGCACTTCCTGCGGAACAGTTCATCTGTACATGACGTCTAACAATAATAATCAGGAACATCAATACTCTCTTTCAAGGACTGCTTGCTCTTTGGCGAACGTCGGTCCGGTCATGTCACTTAACAGCTACATAGAGGATTGATGCAGCAGCAACAGAAATAGCAATGCCCGCTTTCCAATAAAATGAAGAAAACATGCCATACGCAGTGTATCAGTTCAAGTTCATTCACCGCGAGTCACGAATTCCGACAAAGACGTTACCTATCTCGACAAGATGGAATTAGGCCAACGACTTTGATTTATCTAATGGGGCCAATGAGAACTCCAAAGGCAATTCTAAGGCAACTGTAAGGATATGGAAAATTAGAGTCATCTTGACTCGCCACCATCGGTTCGGAGGCGCTGACATATCGCTTTACAGTCCGCTCTGTGCGGCAGGCGGCGACATATGCCTGAGCTAATTTGGCAGTGATTCAGGAATTCCACGTCCTCCGGAGCGTCCTATAACGCTCGAGCGGTCGAATGAAGCCGAAGACGACGGCCCCGAGCAGAAGCTGGGTGAAGGAGAATTCAGAACTCAGCAAAACCTCGTCTATACCCTCGGCTTTTGACTCGCTGTAGTCGCCAAAGCCCGTTATATCTTACCGGTCATAGGGCTTAAGCTCAAGGTATCTTGCGGTTCTGTAAACGGATGAAAACTGGATCAGACGTATCCGCACGCTAGCATCCAAAGCCCAGAAACAAAATGATTGCAAGGCAGATGGGCATTGGGGATGAGAAAAAACTAGAATGCTTGAATATGAAACTATGCAAACGTCCTTGAGACCTTCCATGGCGGTGAGCAGTCCGTCTGACGAGTGCTAACAAGGGCAGTGCTCTGCATGCGGTACAGGGAGAGACAGGCTTTCACAGCAAAGTGAGGGGAAGCGGTGGCGGAGGTCAAATGTTCAAAATCAGACCAACATCTTGAACCACGTGCTTCGACCAAACATTCGTGTCGTCAATGAATCCACATTTACGCCATCACCTTAGTCTACTATCAGAAGCAGCAGAGTCATTAACGGTGGTGATTTCGCACCAACACAGTTGACAGATGTCTTTGAGGAAGCGCATCAATTACCACGACTGTTGTTGGTTCCGTGGCATTAATTAATCAAACGTCCGTACCTCGATTGTTATGACCTGCCTTTACTTATTCGGTGGACAGCCTAGCAGTTTCGGGATCTGTGTCCCCACCCCCACTCAACCGTGACCGGATAAAAAGGCGGGATGCCGATGTTTATTTATGTTCGGACTAGGCGAAGGCAACTTGGATAAGACAAGGTCTACACCCTGTTGCTTGCCTCCCATTCTGGTTATTCTGGACTCAGATGATAACTTCAGAATGTCCAACAGCGAAGCCAATTAGTTCATGTTGCGTTGAGGCGGATTCCTCATTTGCCAATGCTGTGGGTGCCCTTTCCCTTCCGTTCCCCGATTGAATGACAACACACAGTGGCAGCTGGCAACTGCATCGGCTTTTAGGTGTTGTTAGCTGTTCAAAGTTGATGACACATGTTGTCGAGGCGCTAGTCCAGATGAACGCCGGTTCATTCGGCAGCGTCGATCGAATGCTTATCGGACGACAGATCGCGAGTTTCCCCACGCAAAAGACAGCCGCCGAGTTCCACCTGCACAGCAGTCGCGCGGCTGCTGACATGAGCACGCCCTCGTATCCCGTGTATCCCGTGTGTGCCGCTAATCGCCGGGTGGCCGGCACGCTGCGTGACATTCCAAAACAGGGGCTGGCAGTAGTCCTCCAGTCGCCGCGAGTCAGTACCCCCGGTCATGTTGGTTCTCACAGCCCGAAAAAGAAAGTCTGTTCCCATGAAATCACGGAATTTATAGCGCATGTTGTCTCTACTAGATTGTCTTTGCCGGAAAACATGCGGCATGTTAATATGGAATTGAAGCCGCGCCTCGGTACTGCTCCACGAAGAGCTGGCCTTGATGGGACTTAACTGCCTCCGTTATCAGATTTTTGACATCATACTGATCATAGCTGTAGGGCGCAAACTGCCCGGTTATGCCGCATGACCGTGCTGTTTGTTCTTAGTTGCCGTGCTACCCCGGATATACTAAATTTGAGTTTTGAGCCTGTCGAATCAAGCATTGCTGACAGTCGACTGAGAGAATGGCTAAGCATTCTGCCGCTATTCGGACCGGGTCTATCTCGAAAACATGGGGATATCTCCTTTTCGGTAGTGTCCGCCTCGCAATTTGACAATGGCAGCTCTGACTTAGGTAATAATCGTCCACGGCACTTTGCACATAAATACGTTCCACTTATACAGACGTCACTATCTGCCGTTGGTTGACCCATTCGCGGGGGTGCCTTCTGGATCGGAACGCTGCATCCATGTCAAGATCCACGATCATCGCCCCAGTAGGTCTCCGCAACAGCTGTGTAGAGTTGCAATTAGAGATGGCACGACATGGTACTAGGCAGTGGGTGTATTCCGAATCCGAACTTGGAAAACATGCAGATCAGTTTACTGCCGTTAACTATGAGTACTAGGTAGCTGGCAACTCCTATAAAGACAGCTCCCATCTCGTCCCAAATCCCTCCGATCACATCATCATCAACCAGTCAAAAAGCCTGCCCATTAGTCCTTCTTTTTCAACCATCTCAAGCCTGTCTTTGTCCGTGTACATAATTCCAACTCCAAAATGAAGGCTTTCACCGTCCTCTTCAACCTTGCCTTGGCTGCCACCGCCATGGCCAGTGCCGTCGACACCCGCGCCCTGGAGCCCGGCTTTGCCGAGCGCGCCTGCGGTACCACTGGAGGTACTTGCTAAGGTTTTTCTTAGCGCAAACAAGGACTCGAACTAACATGATGCTCCTCACAGCGCCTTGCACCAGCGGCGACGACTGCTGCACCTACTGCGACCCCTACTCCGGCTGGACTTGCACCGACTCTACCAGAGCCTGTGTTGAGAAGGGCAGTAAGTTAAACCAAGAGATTTCTTTCACAGTGTTGAGTACTGACAAAGCGTGTGTCCAGCCGTCCCCGCCCTCGGCCAGAACGACTGCTGCAGCTACAAGGTCGATGCGGATGGCAAGTGCACCTAAGCATTCCTTGCAAACGAAGACCTGGAAAGGAGTCTATGATGCTCAAGGCGTTCGTCACTTGTACATGAATTTGAAGTCTAAAGCGTATATATATCATTGAACCGAATATACAAAGTAAACCCTACCTACAAACTCCACACAGCTCTCAAAATAGCAAATTCACTGAGCAGTCAGCTGGTGGATGCCACACTAGTGATCAGTGGTTTCCCTCTGTTGTCGCCAATCAGAATATGCCTCAATTGCGCGTTTCCAGAATCGGCTGCTATGTGGCGTATACTCCCTTCTCTAAATTTGCCCGTCTCCATATTGTGTGTTCTCAAGAAGCCTCTCATCGCGTATTCCTCCTTCACCAGGTTCTTCAATGTTGTCGCTTCTGTTTCTAGCATAGAAGGGAATACTTCCCCGCCGAGGGAACGAGTAGCTCAATCCCACATACTTTTGTTCTTCGACTTCGTTGTCATGTTCGACGAAATGGATCTGATCAGTCCGCACGTAGCATTAGCATTTGCAAAGCACAAAAACGTCTTTACGTTCGTTGACTCATTCGCACCTCTGGGAAAAGTTGTGCCCGAGTAATATAACGACCGTGATCTCTTTCAGCATCACCAAGGCATCGAAGCGTGTCCCATTCTGAATTGACAGTCACATTCGAGCAACCCGAACTCTTGATGAGGCTCTTGTAGACTCGGTCGACGTGATCCTGATCATGGATATTCCAGGTCCAGACGAAGTATTTCCGCACCCAACGGTCCGTGTTATGTCGTCGGCATAGGTCGAGCCATACGGCGGATTTGAACTAAAGAAAATGGTGAAATCAGCCCATTGTCACCCATGGACATACTCTTGCAACTTACCTCCTGCGAAGCCTTCATCATGGCAACGTTGATTCTTGTCAGCTCAACATTCCATCCGATGAGCTTTGCGCCGGCTTTTCCATTTCCCTTAATCAGACTGAAATGCAAACAGCCAGCTTCCAATTTACGGTAACTGCGCTGTAGCGCGGCCTGGTCCAGCTGCGCATAAGGTCTGACGGTACAGGATTCGTTGGATAACTTTCAATAGCCTCGAATCTCGGATGAATCGCTGCCAGGATCGTCGTCTTCGGGCAGCATAAATTCCACCTCGCATGTACAGGGGACGTTATCGTTCGATGGGTCAGCCGCAAAATCCCGTCGGTGATCCAAGGATGATTGAGAGCTCATTGACCACTTGGCATCAAACTCCTCCCCTTCTGTGGCAAGCATCGGTCTCTCGCGCCTTGTTGTGATCTTTGAAGCTGTGTAAAATGTCAGCCCACCGAAGGATGTTGGGCCTTTGAGCAGCCCGCCAGCAGGGAAGATCTACCAACAGCATCTCTCAGGGACCTGAACCATTTTTCAGCCTTCGATTTCATGTTTCTGATCAGCGTTTTTCCGCCCATCGCTGCCGGCCGTGGAGAGCGAGCTGATGACAATGTCGGGGAATGTCTTGGTCAGAATGCTGAGACTGAAAGAAATGCGGGGGAGGCAAAGATGTTGAAATTGCTGCAAAGGAGAAAAAGGTGGTTGGTTTCGCAGAACGGACCATGTCGAGGTCCAACAATTCTCAACCCTTGAATGTTTGCTTCCTTGAGCCAGGCCCAAACCGATGTATTTAGCCACCATAACAGCCTTATCCCTCACAGCATCGAGATTACTTGCCACGTCCCCTGACCCAATATTGGGAATCGTGCTTGTCACAGTTCCAATATTTGCATCTTGCCTCTAGAGAGTTGTACACCTGCACAGAATGTTGCGTGGACCTCATGAAAGACTTTTTCTAGATTAAGTCTAATAATTGGTAAAACGTACGTCATCACGTTTAGTGTTGTAATTCCTTCTCAAAGCATCATTCCGAATCACATTGTCATATTTGATGAGTCTATCATGCCAGGTAGGTATCGTCCCTTCACACCATCACCTATTACATCCCGTTGCCCTCCCGCTTTCAAATTTGATTCCATTAAGATCATCTTGATGACAACCCTTCCCAAGTTCAACCTCGCCACTTTCATGTCGCAGTTCAGTACCCTTAATGATGATCAACAAAGCTCTGAAGGTCACGAAACTCAAGCCCGGTTTTCCAAAGTAGAAGACTGCATATCAAATATAAGAGAAATGAATTGATACCCTTAATTGAAACTTTCTTGGTATACTAACGCCACATCCGTCGCTCAAGGTTTTGCTGCCCGATGAAGCCCAGTCGACGTTGAGGTTTCCTAGTGGCTCCTGCCCCTCAAACTAATTCAGTCAAAGTTAGGTTCATCTCGACGCGGAGAGGGGTAGATGAAGCTTGCCAGTCGAGCCCGAGATACCGAGGTGCACGTATCTGAAGGTGAGAGTCATCGGCTGCCCCGGCAGCCACAGCTTAAGTTAAATACTGCCTCGCCTTGGGACCAATATTGGGAGTGAAAGGCGTGTGTGCCACCACGAGCTCGAAGTTGCTACGTTTACGATGGCTCCGAGATACAATCTCCGCTCCAGGTCTATTGAAGAGACGATGATGAATGAGACGATGATGATTGAGACCACGAACCAAGGGACGGTCGATGGCGATGCTACAGGATACAAACGCCTTATCCTCCAGATTTGCCCGAAGTTCCTGACCACTGACGAAGCAGATGAGATACGTAAAGAATTCAACAGGGCTTGGATCGAGGATAAGCAAGTCTTCTGGAGCGGAGCAGACAAGCATAAAACCACAATTTGGGCAGCACTGAACGGGTTTCAAACCCTCACGAGTGCGATGGGTCCTTTGATGGAGCAAGGGAATGACAGATGCAAGAGGAAGACTTGCTCTAAATCCTGGTCTCTGTATATGCGAGGCGCCTCAGCTTTGTTCGCGTGGCGAGTGTCTCAAGGCCGATTTACAACAGTTTTGACACCCCCGCCTCCCCATCGATTCCACCCGTCGGGGTTGACGAACTACCAGGACGTGGAGGAGCCGATTCTCAAAGGTGTACTGGGAAGTTCCGTCGAGAGAATCATGATGGCTCATCCGGAGGTCGCCGGCGCTGAGAGCTTTGTCTATGAAGCGTGGCCCTCTGACCGTTACGCGACCTGGGTAGCTTCTTTTGGCGAGTTCCCTGACAAAGCATGGAGACTCGTAAGCCGTACTAGAGGTATCTTGATTATTCTTTGGTATTACGACGCATTGCCTAACGTAGAAACAGCGCGGACTATCTGGCAGCCCATCCCCGCCGTTCCTCAGCTTCAAGCCATGTTGGAGGATGACTATCAGGGAACGATCAAGCAACGTCAGGGACAGCATCAAGGACAACTTCAGGAACAGGCACAAATGAAAGAGAAGAAGTCCGAAGTCAACCAGTCACCAGGATCCGGGCTTCTCGCTTTCATGTTGTTTATCGAAATCTTCCTACACGTCGTACTGCCCTTCATTGTCTTCTTGGAAACTCTTACGACGCAATTCACATATGAATGCCAAAACTCCGAGCCACAGACCGAGGTAAAATTGGGAAGTAGCACGTCCTCCAAAATCACCAAGCCGCACAAGTCCGGTCTGATCAGAACGGATACAAGTGCGAATCAGGGCTTGGTTGCAAACAAAGTTACCGACATACTAAGCGGAGATGTTCCTCCACATCGCTTGAAGAAGAGGCAACGCCAGAAGCTTTCTCTCCCCCAAGAAAGTACTTCTCAACCCATTGTTACACAGAAGTCGACTGTGGTTGTATGTAGGAGCCTTGGAGGATGGGACCCCAAGAGTTTGAAGAAGGCATTTCGGAACCGGGCGCGACGCGTCACGATTTCTTCGGTCTGAAGATGATCTAGGTGTTTTGATATTGATACGAGTAACACCGGCGTGGAAAGAGGTGATGAGCTGGGCTTTCACAGTATCTGTGTTTAGAAGATCGGGCGTTTCCTAGGGACCAAAATTGGTTATATCAATCAGAAATTGTAACTTTGTATGGGAACTGACTCAGAGCCTTAGTTTGGTTGTCCTCGTTGTCATAAGAACCCTTTGATTTGATCAACGGACTTTCTGTTAATAAGTTCCGTAAATCAACTTCGTTGTTGTAGTTTACAATATGAGCAAGTCGTCAACAAATAGGATACTGACGACGCATATCTGAGTGCTGCTCCTGGCGAAACTTCTCTAATTCCCGACAGCACCGTGACTTCTTGCCTCGAATACACGCATGATATGTACTGAAGTTTTCAACATAGTTACCTGTAAACTTACGGATGATCCTAAAATCCCGTCGCATGCAAAGCGAAACAGTTGTTATTTCCTTTACTCAAGAAACTTCAATCCTTGCAACCCAGCTACAATGGCTTTCGTGACATTGATGATCGATCGACAGGTAAATCTTTCGGAGAATTCAGCAAGATGACCGACTTTGTGCTACCTGATAGCCCACAACTACATCGGGTGTCAGACTGAATCATCGGCCTTCGATGAAGACCTGAAAGCCAGATCCCTCAGCCGTGATCGCTGATCTCCTCAGGCATCGAGCGACCGTCATCCTACATCAATCCGACACAACCTCACGCACAAGAAGCAAAACTGCCCGAGATCATCATCCCGCCGACGACCTCGGGCCTCAAAACACACATTCAATCTCGATATCTTCAACCCCTCTCAAACGGTTTGACGTCAGCGGTCTCACATCTCCTGCCTATCATCACGCAACCGCACCCAGAAGCACGAGAAGAGTCACCCTCTCAGGCAACGCCCTTGACATCACAAATCCTCCGGATCAGCTCACCAGAGGACCCCTATTCCCCCAGCTAACCCACAGAAAGCCGTCCTCACCTCACCCATCGCCGTGCCCCGAAACGCCCCTGTTCCACAAAAGAAAAAGCACATCATTCAGCGACGATCAACGGCGTGCAGTCCCCTCTTTTCAGGCGCAACGAAACCTCCAGTCCAGCTCGAAGCCAAGGGCGATGACCGCACAGCCAACCAGACAGCAGCAACGCGAACGAACCACGGGCGGAGCAGACGAAGAGAGGGGGCGAGCCGGTCTAGAACTGCGGGACGATCACTGGCGTCATCCACCACCCTCCAACGTTCCCCCCTCTCAGGGTCCTTTGGGTGTGCCCGTGTATGGCAGGGAGCAGCGCCGCGACGACACCCTCTCGCAATCTTAAGAGGTGAGGTGTGATAAGCAAAATGCGAGGCAGCCTCAAGGACCCCGAAACGTCTTCTTGCAGACGCGACCTGTCGTGCAGAACTTCAAGAACAGTCCCCTCTCCTTGGGTATCAATCTCACACCCATTGACGAACTAGAACGTCGCCATGGGCCGTCGCAGCACTTCTGCAGCACTTCTGCAGCAGTCAATTTCAGGCCTAGACAGAAGATGCCAGAAACACCGGCGCGCCGGCGTGTCAGGATAGGATGATAATTCCCGACCCTCCATTCCGTCTCGAAAAATTTCCCTGAACAATCGTCCGAGATTGTTCGTCTTGTTGAGAGAGAGTACCGATACCAAATGGAGATACGCCTGCTACAAGGCCAGGTTCAAAGCGGTACGGATCGATGCGCGCTGACTATCTGGGATGAGACGGGGGCATGGATGGGTCGCAATTTACCGAGAAGGACATCAAACCAATTTGACGACATTATTATCAAAAACAATAAGCCCATACACGCGAGAGACAGGCCACCTCAACAAAGCATTGTTCCCGATAACGCAAGCACTGACCCAGGAAACAACGCACAGCCTCGCGCGAAGCTAGCCGCCTCCCGACCACGGCCAAGGGAGAGAGAGAGACTGGGAGAAGAAGCACCGGGGTGGTCGGGGGAACAGACGCCCCCAACCAGCCAACCAGCCAACCAACTCAACCAGCCCAGCCTCTAGGAGTTCTAGGAGTGTAGATGCAACTAGGGACCCTGCCAACGCTGCAGAAAATAACAGCGAGCGAGCGAGCGCACAGAGGGTTCTCTGTTGCCCTTTTGGGGAGGGAGAGGCAAAACAAGATGGATGCGCACATCTCATTTCCACCGACGTTGGCAGTAGTCTAGTTCCCCATCCACATCACACCGCACGCACAACAACGCGCGCATGGCAAAAACTCCACTGAGGCGAGGTTGGCATCTCGAAGAAAACCGTGCCACATTTAGTCCGTTAGTGTGTAAGTTTCTCAGAAGCGAGTAGCGCCAACGGGGCAGGCATGGCAAGTATGTGATATTTCGCCGCGCAACGCCGTGCGTCGTATCCACCACCATCCGGCGCTGATATGATGATGATGTGGCCGTGGTTCGGTGGCTCCACTTAAGCAGCCTCAACGTCTCAAACTGCGAACTGGGAACTTTTTTTCAGCTTCGGAAAACTGGATCTCGCGGGGTTGGGGCGTTCTGGCCAGAGAGAGAGAGAGGGCGGATGCACGAGCGGTTGCTTATCGTTCTCCTCGCGGAGGCGGAGACGGGTGAGAAGTAGTCTATTCTCTGGAGAACGGAGACGCAACGGCTGGCTGACAAGACACGATGCGCCTGTCCGGATCTGTTTACGGATATGCCCTGAGGGGGCCTGGAGATAAGAGCTCTCTCTCTGTCTCAGTTGAAGCAGCAGCATAAGCACAATTGCGGGTACAGCACCAACAGCATTTCTATTCACAGCACGCACCCAGGCTCACGCAGGGGGTGTTGGAACAGGACAAACACTCGCAGCAGTTTTCTGTCCGACATTTGCGGTGGACATGGGTTGAATGAACAAACGAACGGAGATCGACGCGTCCGTTCGCCTTTCCGCAGACCACCACATACGCAACCCACACATCCACATTCTCTCTCCGAGAGGGCAGCGCAGCCCACCGAGGCCGCAGATTGGACGCAGCCGTTCATTTCGAGGTTCCAGTTCCAATCTGCCTCCGCGCTTACGGCCCCATCCCATGCCGCAGGACCCGTTCCGTCTTCGCTGGGGTTCTCACCTAGGTTGTGTTGATCGTCTCGTTTCTCCTTCTCCTTCTCAACATTGCCCAGCCCCAAGGGCCCCATTCGCAGTCTCTAAACCTCCAACCTGCAGCAGTCTCAATCTGTATCCCCAAGAAAGAAAAAAAAGGCCGCATCTCATCGCGGATCAAACGCACGATGATATCGCATCATCACAGCCAAGCATCTTCCAACCTCGCATCCAGAGCCTCACCTCACCTCGCCTCTTGTAACCATATCCACATCCAAAGGGCCCTGCTCTAAACCCCCTTAGCCCATCTGGCAAGATCCCGCCATCTAACATCCAAACAAAGGAACATTCAAGGTCCAACACACACGCCCCTCTCTCGCGAGCACTAGCCCATCTCCATCTCGACCGAAACCAGCCAGCAACAGCTCCTCCCACCCGCCACAAGCACAAAACCAAGCAAGCGGCCGCCATCGCTGCCAGAATAGCATAGCACGCAAGCCCCCCAAATCCGCCGTTCGTTGTTCGACCCCGTCCGCCATCCGTCAACCACCTTTCCAGCCTCCGAACCCGGCAGTCGCAGCGTCAAAGCACCCACCCATCCATCGAGTTGTTTATTCCCGTAGAAACAATAGCTGAACCTGTGTCCGCCAGCGCTCCCTGACTCTTGTCTGCTCTTCACCGCACTGACAATAGCGCCCAAGCCTCGAGTAGGACAGGGTGTGTGTAGTAGCAGTACCTGGCCACAACCACCACCACCTTAAAGAGACCTTACTAAACACACTGGACTAGCACTAAACAGCCAGCGAGCAAGCAAAAAAGGGGACTAAACTTCCCCAACAAGAATAAACTTCCTCCCTGCACGCCGCCAACACCCAGACCGTCGTCTGTCCGTGTGGTGTCTTGTGGTGTCTGTCCCCTTTCTTGAAGAAGGAGGCAGCAGGAGAATTTTAGGATAGCCGGCTTTGATAGTCAGGTAGTGTGTTGATTGGCATTGCGCATCTGCTGGCAAAGCTTCTAGCTTCCCGTCGACGAACGACAATCACTTCCCGAGTAGCCATAGACTGAAGCATCAACTTAGAGACAGCACCAGTCGACATGACAATTGTGAAGCCTTATCGCCATAGTTAATCAAGTCTGATATCAAACACCACCCCCCAAAGCTCTGAAAGCCGCTGCACAAAGGGCCAAAAACCCGCCTAGGACGCGTAAATCTACAATGACACCCCGGATCCCCATCACCCATCGTCCCCTGCCAGGCCAGGCCCTTCACCCCTTGATAACAGCGTCTCATCATCGGGGAGCCTCCACCACACCTTGCCTACCTGTGGTAAAGCTGCAATGCGCTGCGCTGCACTCATCACCCACAACCACAACCACCATCCTCCCACACACAATTCGCATCCCCTCCAAGACCGTATTCCGCATCCTGCATGTCCAATACGCCTCCTCGAGGGGGGCGTCTCCACAGCCAACCAACACCTCCACCAAAAGAAGAAGAAGAAGAAGAAAAACCTCGTCTGCTTGAGACACACCACCTCCCTCGCCAGTGTAAGTGGTCCACTTGCTTCACTATCACCACCACCACCACCATCACGAACCTCCCACCTCCCACCTCCCGCATCCATCCACCCATCCAAACACACACTCTCGCCTCGCGTCTCGCCGTTGTCGCCCAACCCGTCCCCTACGCACCACCCTCCCTCGCTCGCAGCCACAATCTTCAAATGATCGTCGGACCCTGAAAAAGAAAAACCCGCTCGTAGCAGAGCGACCTACGCCGAAAGGGTCCAATGCATGCCCTCATTCGCGCACATCAACGACACAAATCAGGGAAAACAGCTCCCATCTCCCATCCGCGAAACCCTTCCCATCTACTCACAACGCGACGATCCCAAGGACCCCTATGACCTCACGCCAATCTCGCCCGTCCATCTCGTCATCTCCATGGACGGACGGGATGGGAGAGCGCCAGATGCGACTAACATGACATGATCGTACATGACCACTCACAAAATACTCGCTGAAAACCACCTGCTAAACCGTCACTATTCCCATCTCACATCTCACTCCCGTCTTCCCCTCCTGAGTGAGCCCATCTGCATCATTACGAAACCCACCACCTACCTATGCTGTAAAAATTGGACCACTGCAATAAGAGTGCTCCTACACAACAAGGCCAGGCCAGGGCTTCATGCACGGCAGGTAAGAAGGCGGCGCGGCGCAAAGGGTACAACCACAGCTCGTAAGCCATGGCGTTCCCACCTTTCCATGCCGAAATATCCAGAGAGCAACACTGGCCTGATGTCGGCTTTCCTATTCGAACCAAAGAAGAGACTGCTGGACCCTTCCACAGGCGGGCGCTATCTCTCAGAACACCTCCCCTCCATCAGACAATCCTCGCCGTCACAGTGTCAACTCCTCGGTCTGCACTCCTCCACAATGAGGAAAATCAGACGAAGTAGACAAGCGTACGAGGCAAAAGCCAATGTCGCATCCTCCCCAACAAGGAGGGAAAACAGTAATCCTCCGCGGTGTATTTGGCGATGGGCGCCTAGACATGGCATTTCCTTCCCGCCACGACCGGAAAAAATCAACCTTTTGTTCAAAGACTGGGCAGGGGAAGCAAGCAAGCACAGGAAAGCTCTGCTACACGCTTCCCCGCAATCCGCTGAAAGTTTGCTGCTCTTCAGTGAACATGCAAACAAAACAAAAACATCCGAGCTCCAACTCAATTCCCCTTTTCCGCCAGCCTCCCCCGTCAGCGGCTAGCTCCCGGCATGCCTCCATCCAGCCCAACGAACTTTTTTTCCTGTTGTGCTTTTGGCCTCATCGTCGTCGTCGTCGCCGCTGATGTTGCCCTGATCCTACTCAACCCCCAAACCTAAACCTGACTGGTCAGCCAAACAACGTCCCTTCATATCAGACTTTCCATCTGCAGCCCGCGCGTAAATCAAACGCCTCGCCGTCGTACGAATGAATGCCGTCCCCGCCCCCGACTCATTCATCGCGCATTTCCCCAGGATATTCAATTCCAGCGCCCGTCCTTGCCAACGGCCGTGCAGTTGGAGTTTAGTCAGAAAACCACCACGAACCTGGAGCTGAAAACAAAATTCACAGCTTCCCTTTCCCCCGCCAAGATAGGAAATCCTTCAGGGTCTCACCCGGCCGAGACATAAAATCCGGGGGTGTAACCTTTCTCTCCCCATCCGTGCTGCCGTGTCACGATAAAATCTTGTGGCATCAATATGTCGTGGGTCTCCCAGGAGCAGATATCGCGCGTAAAGTTGTGAGGATCAAGAAAATTTCCGCGAAGGATTCTTGTGTGTCTCGCTTTTGTCCATCCCGAGCCTCCTGCTCCTTGCATGTAGTGCGATGCCGTGTTAGCGAAGGAAAAGGCTTCCTCTCCCGCGATACACGATGAACACGCAGGACAAACTGCATCGGCTGCACCTGTCGTGCTGTGTCGTAGAAGAAATGCGGGGGCCAAGAACTATGCCGGAACGATTTCCTGTGGTCGTCGTAGTCGGGGCGCCGATGGGAGCAACAGAGAGCGCATCTCCGCCCGAGTCCACATTCACCGCAGGTTCCCCGGGTCCACGACATTCTCGCCCGCCGCTGGGGTAGCACCCCCGTCATCTCCGTGAAGTCGCCGCGTCTAAAAGCACTCCTCGACTCGCAGCAGCCATCGCGCAGTGTAGTCCTCGAATTGCCGTGGACCCTCCAAAAACCGTTGCCGTGACGTCCCCCCTCCTCCTTTCCCAGGCTGTGCAGGTCCCCTCGTGCCCAGCGACAAAGAACGCGCATAGAAGCAGCCAGTATTTCCCCGCAAGCCACCAGAACCCCAGGTGCCACCGTCGAAGATCCCGCAAATCTCACACAGCATGTCTCAACCCGTCTCTCCACGGCGATGAAGACCCTTACTCCCCACTCTCACCGCGTGCAGCTCGCTGGACGCACCGCCAATCTGTTCACATGCCAGAAGCAGCTCCTCTGAAATGACGCTGCTTTTGTCAGGTCCAAGACATGGCAGCAGCACGCAACATCAGGGCCCCCGCTGCTGCATGCAACCCAGCATCAACTTCACTGTCGCCGGGTTCATACGCTATCGATGCGGGAGGACGAGATTGGCAGCCCTGCTTGCGCGCCGCCCAACGTCCCCCCTCCCGCCCCAGCCTCAAGGCCACCTCTACGGCTTACCGAGAGAGGGGTATCGTCCAATCAAGAGTCCCATGGAAACTTGAGGCGCCTGCTAAGATGAGCCGCTGGGCTTGAGTAGGTGTGCTGACTGCGGGCAGGCACACCGACCAGGTCTGGAAGCTCACTGATGAAGCTTGCGTAGGTAGAGCTCCATCCATCGCGACAGAGGCGGGGTCCGTCGATGATGGATGTCCTTGACATCCACCTCATCTCGCAAACCTCCGTCTCACTGAAGGCATCTCTGCAGCTGCATCTTTGGGCCCGTTCTTAAGCTCTGCAATAATCTCCGGGTTGAGAGCTGTCGTCGCTGACCGATGTGGATATCCGAGGTGGATGCGTGGAGAAGGCAAAGCAAACGACCACCGCCCTCCGATATCTCATATCCCCGGTCCCGCTGCAATGCGACGCAAAATCGTCTTTTCCAGCTTTGCCAAGACGCCCGGAAACCCTTCACGTCCGGCAAACATCCAGCGGCCGCGTGTATCGGACCACGCTAGCGCGGGCATCTGGCACCCCCCTTCCTCCGCCATAAGATACAGCTGTTGGTGAGCAGGGAAGCCTATACCAACCGTATCTCCCGCTTGCTGGAACTTGAGATGGAAAGCGGGGGACAACCTGGACTGTCAAACCACCGAGGTATCCCGCAAAACACTGGTCGTATCGTCCGCCGTCAACCTCCCCAACCCCTCCCGTGGCTGAAAGGTCGTTGTATCCCGGCGCCGGCACCGGGGAGGCAAAATGCAAACAAACATGGGCGAGACCCTGACGGTAACACCATCAGCTCCAACTGAAGTCGTAGATCCAGTCCGTCCTCGACGGTCTGGTCAGCACCGTGTTCCGTCGAGAGTTCGACGGCGAAACACACACGCCTCCCCTCCAAAACGGGAATCAGAGGATTCCCCATTTTTGGCTCCCGCGGATGGGACGTCGAACTAAGGGCCATGGATATTCTGGATCCCCATCCGGCGCCGGTCCGGGGTAAAGCCAAACGCCTTGACAGCAGCGGTGAACCCAGCCATCAGGAGAAATCCCGCCACCGCGGTGAGTAGCAGGAAACGTCAAGTCTGCAGCAAAGCGCAGATAGACTCCTCAACAACTGCCTTAGGAGAAATGCAAACCGCACCGTCCGCGACCGGCTGCCAGTCATGCCAGAAAGAAGCCAAGTGCCGCTTCCAACAGCGCAAATGTCCGTGAGACTAGAGGTTGCTAGCGCCGTCGCCAAACCAACCCCGCTTTCCCCAGCTCGACTGCCTCAAAGAGACGATGCTGAAACGCCCTCCGCTCCCATCTTACCCCAAGTCCTTAGCTTCTCTGTGCCACAGGGTGCCGCAGACATGCAAGGTCAACATGGACATGCGCTCTGTGGTAGTCGTCGCAGCAGACGTTTGTGGGGTAGAGATGTGCCGATGTGGTTGGCCAGCGGCCGCTGCACGTCGTCTCATCAACGGGCATGGCAGCAGTCTGCTCCCACAGAACTGTCCGTCCGGCCAGGTCTAGGTCTCGAGGCGCCACGACGATTCATGCGGAGGCCGGTATGTGTAGTTGTCGTTGCATTTGCCCAGTGCATCACCATGGCACCACCATTCGACATGCTACACACACCGGTCAACATGGTGATCATTCTGAGGGGCTCGTCTTACTCGGTCAACGGAGAGGGCTCAATGGCCAAAGTGAAGCCTGCCTGCGCGCCGTGACGCAGAATGACAGCTCCAGCCACGATTCATCCCCGGATTCTGACTGCATCGCTGCACGTTGTGCATGTTAATCTGGCGGCCACGCGAGTATACTTGATATGCGGGGTTGCCAATTCATACTCAGCTCTTACAGCGACTCGACAGCTCGATGATCAGGTGATAGATGATGAGTTGCTCCAGGAACTCTCCGTTTCCCACCGATATCTGGTCGGCGTGTCGTACAACCGCACCGGTGAAGATTCTCCAGTCTCGAACCCAAATGTCGTAAGATTGCTGCGGTGCGACCATCCATCCTATCAAGCGCGTGCAAACCTGGGCAACTCGCCAGATATTGCGAAGCGAATAGGACCCAAAGGTGAAAACGCTTTCATGCTGTGTAAGGAGGAAAGACGGCTTCGATTTTTGATAGGAGTAGACGCAGCCAAGACAGGAGCTGTGCCTCTGAACTTCAGGCTGGACCAGATGGCATACTCCATCGAGCTCCTGGCGGGCATCGCCGTTGACCCAGACCGAGACGCAACAGGAAATCCCGTCGGCAGCCGCAAATTGCAACAATTAATTCTCCGACGCTGCGCGTCATGACTGTTCATAAACAGACACTGCGCAATAGATTGCGTGTAGCCCACATAATCGCTTCCACGTTGTCGTAGTAAGCGACACAACCACGGCACGCCCAGCCAGCACTTGCCTGCGCATGCCCGTAATCGGCGCTTCCGAGGTTGCTTCTCGTCAAGGCACACTGCATATGTGAACCCGAGGCTCGAATATGCAGGAGATCACGGGACCTGTCCAAGTCCCACGAGATGCTTCGTCCCGTCCGAAAATGGCCAGCTCATGCGCCCAGCCGGCCGCTTGGCCCGGAACCTTGCACCGAGCCGGTCGGAGACGCCTCCGTCTGGTCAATCCCCAGATTCCTGAGTCGAGATGGCAAAGGCAAAATCCCATCTTCGGACCGTTGAGAAACTCTGGAGCCATCGCTCCGGTACCAGAGTTCCCCACAACAACATGAGAGTTCCCGGTGGCAGACGCCCTCACGTGTTTCCGCTCAATGTGTACGACGGAAACAATCAAGGGCCGGGGACCACGAAGAGCCTCACCGTAGATCGACACGGCGACGTCCGCCCGGCGGTTGAGGTGGGCCGCGGCTTGAAGACGCCGGCATGCGGGCGAAACTTTATCTCGTAGATCTGGTGCGAGCCACGGCAGTCCGTGGACAATAGAGGGTGGCGGACTGGGGTGCTTTCGTCGAAGATGAGCATATATGGCTAAGACCAGATGAAATCTCACCGCCATTTGATGCGAGTGCTCGCGAGAGATCAGCATTTCTGGTCTGAAGCCCCTAGTTCTTGCGGCTTGCGCAAGTCGCATATCCAAGAATACCCATAGTGTAAGCTCATTGGATGCTCGGACTCCCGCCCAGCCCGTTTGTCTCGCTTTGCGGTATTCCAGAAACATCAGTCAGAGAGCCGAGCAGGCTTACTAAGAGCCGCCACCACAGCTTGGTGTGGCGAGTGTTCTAGACCAGTTGCAGACAAGTCGGCGGACAGCTCCATGGATAGCAAGCGCCTGCCCTAACCCCAAATCACCTGGTGGTAGTTCGCAGCGGGCCATGTCTGTCGCACGCAGCGTGTCTCGGTCGATGGCTGTCTTGGTAAGCCACAGAGGGCTGGCTCTACACCCTGGCGACTGGTAGCGCCTTGTTTTGATCAAAGATGAGAAACGCGGTCAAGGCTGTCCGTCTCTGAGACGGCTATCAGGGCATTGAAGCCACGCTGAAGCTTTGGCAGCTTTGGCAGGCGGTTCCTGGCCACGGCAACATTGAGGCTCTGCCGCCAAACACTCGCTTGACGAGTGCCAGGGAACCATGTTATTAGGTCACTGCTATAATCTCATCCATTGAGTGGTTTGATCACGTCAATGATGCCATCGTGGAACGAGGCTTGCGCAGTCTCATACCCCTAGACACCTGGCAAGAAGCTGGTCAGCGAGCCGGTGAGTCGTGACACCTGCTCATTCGCTCGAGAGAGGAATGTAATAGTCTAAAACCAAGGCAGAGCCATGCTGCGGAAGCACAAGCGAGATGGTTCAATCGGAAGCTGGCTTCGTTGGGGGCCATAACCGGTTGAGAAGTGTGGCTCGGTCAGCCAAGATACGTGGCTGCGCCAATGGCAGTGAGCTTTCTCGAACCTGTAGGACCTTGGCTGCAAGGGACTGAGCAGGGAAAAAAACATCCAGAAGGCTTGCCTGTGCCGAGTACCGCCATGCCGTCTTAGTGTTGTACTAGTTTGTCTTGCAAGATTGCGTCAAGCCCGTACGCGGCATAAACTCCGGGCGCTGTATGCTTTGGCAAACACCAAAAGGTCTCGGTGAAGCAACGGCCAGGGCAGCCTTTACATGGACAACATGTCGCAGTAAGGGGAGGCCTCGACGGCCTGCCAAGTTGCTGCAAGAGAGTGTGTGCTCAAAGGAGGCTGATTTCCAGAGCCTGTCCAGGGGCGTGGGGGAGCAACCAGGATGGGTTTGTCGCGGATTGCTTTTGCAGTGGTTGCTTCTCATGTTCTTTCGATACGGCCATGCCATTTTCAGATGCAATTTCCAACGCCCGGACGGGAGATTCTGGCTTTGATCGGGTCCGCGAGAGGTCTAGATCCAGCATTGAGGGGCGATTGCTGCGAGGGGCACCCATGGTGATTGATGCCCACAATGCTCTTCCATCTGAAGTGGACACAGGTCGTCAACCTCTCTCCGTTTGAGATGCTCCGGTTTGACAGTTCCAGGGCTCTCTCTCACTGTATCTGCCGTCGATGAGTGCTTCTGGGAGCCCTAGAGCCCGCCAAACGCCCAGTGTCGTCCGCCTGTTGACCGTCCCTGTCTAGCGCGAGACGGGCTGCAGCGACCCGCGAAGTAAATTCTCCTCAGTGGAGGCCGGCGCTGAAACGGCAAGCTCTAATGAGCGCCTTTAGCGCAGCGAACAATGGCTTTCTGCCCCTGTGCAGGCCTTGAGCCCCTGTAGCAACCGCGCAAGCTCGCCTGGAGCGGTGCGGACTAGCAGCGTACTTGGACTAAACTGGCCGGCGCTGTGGGGATGGGTAGGGGGCTGCTGTTGGCTCGCTGGCCACTTGCAGCCCTGGGCGCTGCGCGGCGCCTGGCTCATCACAGAAAAGCTCGATCTTCCATGTTAATTCCCGATGACGGCTGAGGGCCGTGAAACGGGTCCCTACGTCATTGAGCCTCTGCAGGATGCGACGACACGCGCAGCCCATGTGCTGCGGTTGAAGAGATTTCGTGCCGTTGGAATCTGTCCTGCCTCTTTGGCCCAATGCCCATATCGTGACCTGCCCCGTCCTACTGCTGCGGGGAATATTGAGGAGTTGAGAATGGGGGATGGAGGTCACATAGGAGACCCGTCAACCCCCTTGTGACTGGGCATCTGAAGCTCCGGAGTCTCTTTGACGTGAAGGAGGCACAAATGAGCTTTTTCAGTGGATACGCTGCATCTGGTGTCCACTGACTGTCATATCGATACAGGGTTGATGGCTCGACATTGAAAGCTGAATGGTGGGATGAAGTGAGGGGGAGCCGTGCCGAGATGCGCTGCTCACTTTCTTGAGGCCATCCGTGACAACGCCTGTGTGAAGGACATTTGCATCCAGCACGGACATGGGACGATGCTTCTGTGCTGCAGTTGGCCGTTTCCGGAGCAAATTCTCCCCCTCGAAGCAGCAAATTCGATGGCCTTCTCCGCACTCCCGTTGACTTTCTGTGCGCCGAGCTGCGGGGAACAGGTTGGAGCGGCTGCTGGTCTTGCCTGATCAAATCGATGGACGATGAGTTGGGCGAGTCTTCCTTGGTTTCCAAAACCCCACGAGACAAACAGCCCATTGTCTGGCAATACACGGGACGTCTGGGGGTCCAAGATTCCAAACGAGGCAATCATGAGGATATCTCCTCGTGGCTTCGCCGTATCGAGTGGTATACCGAACCAAGGCCGTATCAACTTGTTGTAGATATGGACACTACTGCTCTGGTAATCGTACACCTTCATCTCGTCTTGTCTATACCTTCGGAGATGGGGGACGCCGCTCGATATTGCACATCCTTGTTGCCACCTGCGTCGTGCTCTTCGAAAGCTTTCGAAAGCAAAAATGCCTTTCAATTTTGCTGAATTCCACCCTTCATCGGTAGCCATTTCTGGCCCTGGCCGCGGACGCGATGGCCGCGGAGAGGCCCTATCAGGGCGACGCTCATGCCTGCAATACCACATCCATGGGTCCTTTTTTTATCTGATGGGTATTGCACCCCTGCAGCCTTCGCATGCAAAACTTGGCAGCACCCCGGCTCGTTGAGGTAAACCTCGCGCAGATCAGTGGGGTCCGTCATCGGTCGACAAACGCCCCGGTCCTCTTCGCCGTAGCGTCAAAGTCGCGACGCATTCCATTGTGTGCGATGCGATACATTGCAGTGACACCCTCAGGCCACCCAGGGCAGCGCACCATCTTTGGGAAACAGCATGTCTGTCTGAGCCGACAAGCTGGTGACAGCTAGCTGAGAGACAGCTTTCTCCAAGACCCTACGCACCGCGCCGCAAGGAAATCAGGGTTTTGCCGTCTGGCGATGGTCGTCTCGCCGTGGCATTTCGCGCTCGATCGTCGCAGCCTGGGAGCCAAAATACCGGATTTCGCTTCAAAATAGCATCCCACCAATTGTTCTCGATCCGTCCCGATCAGCTGGCATCACTGGCCGGGAGCCTCGTGGGGCCTGTTCTTTTCACGACCCACGCGGATGGTATGGCCCGGCGCGGCGGAGCGTGGGAGACGTGAACAGGCCTTGGTTTCGTGCCTGGGAGTCAAGACCGAGCCACGATGAGCCTTCGAGAATAGGACGACACCGAAACGACACGTCTCATCACGATCTGCCCACGCGTACGGACAGCACTGCATCTCGCAGGCCCCCGTAAAGCGGGACATTGCCAACGCCTGTGCTGCCCTCGACTCCATTGCGTCATTGCTCGATCAGTTTTGGGTCACTCTCCGACCATGGAACGTGAGCAGCGCCAAAGATATTGATCTCGTGAGCACGCCTGCATTGCTTATTGCTTGCTTCCCCCACAAACAACCGTGCCATCCGAGTCTGAACGTGACAATTCGAAGACACTGAGTTTTGGAGTCTTTGGTCCGCTCATTCCTGGCATGGTTCAAGGCTTGCGGGGAACAACGCCAGCCGTCCGGCATCCGTACATGTGGCCAGCGTCGGGCGCAGAGCCACGGCTAAACAGCTGATGTTCGAGGCATCGAAACAAGAAGTACTGCGTATTCTTTGGGCGAACCTACCACTGCTCGTGTGCCTGGTACCCATTCCCCAGATAACAACTTTCGAATAGGTGGGTATGGAAGCTTCTGCCTTGTGAATCGCATCCGACACCCCCCCTGGCTGCACATCAAATGGGAGCTGTGTTCCGGACTGAATGGCGTCAAAGAGGTATGTAATTGGTCAATTCTTGGTGCCGTGCTTGATACAGACCAAGCGCCTATTTCCGGCTAGAAGCCATCAAGCAGCATAGAATTCAAGCGTCAGTGTGGTGAATTTCTCGTCGACGAATTGTTGTGCCTCTTTATCGTTCCATCGTTTACAGCGCGATTGCTGCTGCCATCGCGTTTGTTCTCCAAATCGTTGGCTGGCGTTTGATAGTAGATGGAGCTTGCTGAACCACAGGTGCTCCGTAGTAGCCTCGATAGCAAGCTGTTGAGCGGCAGAAAACCCGCTACTGCTACGAGAGCAGCAGCATGGAGGACCCAATGCCGACCAATCGTCTGCGCTCGTCTTCCACAGGCACATTGCGCTGCAGACGTGATTGGCTGCGCTGGGAAGGCAGCTTTCTAGACTTTTGCGCCTGCAAGGACAGGCCCTGTGCTAGACGACAATCACTGGCTGTGCCCCTTGAACGTTGCCTGGCACGGATGATCCGGAAGCTGACGCGCTCCGGGAGTCACTCGGCAGCCGAGCGGTGGTCTCCTGTCTCGTCGTCCGCAGTCTGCCTCCACTGCGAGGCCGAGTGTGGAGATGAAGAGTCAAACTTTATTTGAGGCTCACTTGAGTCTCGACTCGTCGAGGACCTGGGATGCCTGAGCATTCTTCAGACACGTCGATAGAGCTCGTTGACGATTGCTTGCCCAGCCTCACCGCTCCTTACCGTACCATTTGCCTCATCATCAATCGGCGATTCGACAGCAGGCTGACTCGAGTCGAAGGAAGCATTGATGATGGGCTTCTGCTTGGCGTCTCGCTCGACTGTCAGTGTACGGCGCGGCGCGGACTGAAGAGTGGTGGTCGCCTTCGTTTTTTTGCTGTTGCCCATTTGGCAGTGAAACACCCTTCCGACCCCAGGCCTGCAGAAAACACATGCGCATTCTCCCCTGCACGCGAATGTTGTGCGACTTCGGCACGCTTATTGGCACACGGCATGCCCATACAGTGTCTCGTATTTCGAAAACGTACGGTCGTCCTCTGCAGCCACACGCACTGTGTTTGCGTACCTCGAAGCCGTCCCATCTCACCCTCACCTTGTCCACATCCGGCTCACCGACCACTTGGGTGCAGCGCTGCTCTCGGTGTGCTGGTCTCTCTTTGGCGACTCGATTCTGCCGCCCCGTCACCCATCACGAGATGATCTCCCATCTCCGGATTTTGACGTCGATCGCGGAGACGACGGCCTGACAATGACATATCCCCAGACTCCGGCTGCCGTCCCCGTCATGTCTCTGATTTTCCCGACATCTCACTTCGCACCATTGCGTCGACTCAAGATCCAGATCGATGGCCTGACAACCCGCTGCTGGGTCGCGCGGGAGTGGTTGTAAGAGTCAGTTTGGTGACACGGAGGCGTCTGAAGTCGTTCCCGGGCGTCTCCCTGGACCCTGTCCGCAACGGTGTCTGGAGAACACGCTTGTTGTCTGGGGAAGGAAACGCCACCGTAGACGCCGCCGCGTGGAAACAAAGAAATGAGAATGTGCGGGCGGATGCCGCCCATCATCCCTTCCAAAGTTTTGCGAGTTGATGCTGAGCTTTGGTTCATTCCAATTGAGGCCATTACGCCGCTCCCAACGAATCTCGCTGGCGAATCAGGACCCCGGACGCAGCCGCAGCATGAAGCTGACGAGGGACGGGCCCACTAAGTGTCAGGCAAGATGTCCCCGGTGCTCCAAAGCTGTAAGAAATCAACATTGGATGATATGATAATGCCTGTTGCCCATCAGACCACCATCCAGCATCTCCATGAGTTGCTTTTCGAGCATGTGGAAGGGGGATGACGGCACGATCAGATTGCTGTGATTGCGTCTCTCTGATCCAGGTTGAATCATCGACAGCCACTACCGGGTGTTTCTTCAGTTGTATGATGTCGGTCGCGTTGGCGTGCAGTGGTCCCAGCGATCACTCTGGCGGTTGTGCTTCACTGGCGCGTCATGTCGGCCACAAGAGCCTGGAACGATTCGTATCTAGAGCCGTCGACTGCAGTTTCCGCGTCGATCCTCGCCACAAAAGAGGACCGATGCAGGTCTTCAGGGTCCTCTGTACATGATCATAGGGTCTTCCTCGTTTTGGGGGTTCGTTAGCAGGCTAGGGGACTTGCGGAGCTGGTTGCCAGGCTTCTGCGCAGTGGTGCGGCGCCACCATCTCTAATGTGATAGATTTGCACTTATGTGACATGGTCGCCGGTTCTCAGCCCACGGCCTGAGGTCCACGGACGAGGTCTTCATCTCGGGATCTGTCTCGGGTCCGCTCTCGGAATGGAGCTCAAGGGACCCTTATCGGCCAAGGCAAACACCCGTCTCCAACTCGTTCGTGTCTGATCTGATGAATTGACGTGACTGTAGCCGAAGCTGTGGCCATGTCGAGCAGGCTTGACGCAATCATATCCGCCAACATGCAGCAGCTCGTGTGCTTAGTCCTATGTCCTGACACCCGGAAACCATGTTCCTCACGCAAAGGCGGGGATTGCAGAGGGGGTTGAGCTCATAAGTCGGTGATCCTGCATATGGGACGGACGTCAGACTAACATGAGCTTGAAGTGCTCACAAGCTTGTATCGGCGCCAGCCATTGTAACGGACCAGAGACGATCCACATTGTTGAGGTCCCGGAAGCAATGGAGATGCCGTCCGGACCGTCCACGTCGCCGGTGAGGGCAAGCCTCCTCACCTCCGAGCAGTCATATCTCCGCCCGCTGCGATTCAAATTAGCGCAGAAACATGCCCCACCGCATCACCTTGTAGCAGGTGTGGCTTGCACCATGGCTTGCGTGCTTTGTCTTCGAATGGCTTCAGTGAAGGCAGCGCCGTCAATCCCTGTCGGTGTGACAGAGGCAGGGGCAAAATTAGCAGCCATCATGGATGAGCCTAGCCACGGGTGGCAGGGGCCAGGTCGACGGCGCAGCGAATCAGGGATCCAAGATGTGCGTTTTGGGCATCTCAGATTGCGACTCCAAAGATAACGAGACGCGGTGAGACGTGATTATGGTAGGTGGTGGCCAACAGCCTTAACCAAGAGGTGTGGTTGCTGTCGCACAAGCAGATCGTTAGTAACTGCAAAATCTCTCACCGTGGTGTCGAAACGCTCGGGAAGCGCTTGTATGTAGAATGCAGACCATCGAATCGCCGGCCCTAGGCTTCATTTGGTTTGCTGTTGGGTGAGATCGTTCCAGTCCTTGTCGACAGACCATGCCAAGAATATCACGGCAAAATTTGACCGTAAGGGCCAAGGAGACATAGAGAAAACCCAGACCAGCATGCACGCTAGGGAGACATGAATGACTGCATACAATGTCATACAGCAGAGTCTGGCCTATGCCGCGAGAGCGAGGGGCAATTGACCTCGCGTATGTTTCCCCAGAATGCAAGCTGTGAGTAATGGTTTGACAGATGTTCTGATAGGAGACAGACGGTGATGTGGATTCACGGGCTTGGTGCCATGCAAAATGGCTTCAGCTGGAGGAGGTCTTGGTGAAGCGATTCTCCACCAGGTGGCTGCCATGGTACTTTGAAATATCGATGGGCTTTCTGCACGGGTTTCGAAAAGGGCCAAAGAGGTATGCGTCGTATGATACCCATGTCGTTCTCCGTGAGGCTGGACGACGAAGTCCCCGATGAGACGACCAACGATGCGCGACGACACTGGCAGCCATGGCAAGTGGTGGTGACAGCGAAAGAGGGGCTGGTGCTGGGCCGGAGAGTGGATGGTGGCGTGTGTGGGCTTCGGGGCATCAAGCGAGGCCATGGAGCTCAATGACTGGCCGTCAGCCCTTGCGAGTCCAACCTATCACAGGCCGGCCGGCCATGCCTTGCATGCGCCAATGTGTGCCGAAAGAGCTCCGTACCGGCCGTGGGCGTAGAAGTGGATGTTTGGATGTAAGTACTTTATGTGCGTGAGTGGGAACGGGGAGCATGGCTGGTGGAGTTCCGTTTGACTGGATGATCTGAGAGATAGATGCATCGCGCGCAAGCCGTCGGGCGAGGCGGAGGAGCGATTGCTGAAGGCCATGGGCTGCCGGAGCGAGCGGTGACTGCATACGCTCCGTGCGGCAGCCATGTATCCCCAAGGAGGGGAAAACCACCAGCGAGGACGTTCTTGTAGAGACGCGGAGGCGGGGGAAGGGAAATGCCCCGCCATAGAGTAGCAGTGGGAGCCCCTAATAGGACCGTTGTTGCCTTCTATTGCCATTGACGAGTCTTGGTCAAGGTCGAGTACTGGCAGCGAGATAACCAGCGACTACTTGGTGGACATTCCGGTCAGGGCGGCGGTGGTGAGGGTGGCCGTCAAGTGGTCCGGCACCGATGCTCGGACGAAGCACATCAGCCAAAGAGATAGGTTCTCGGTGGACTACGTCCAGTGCTGGAGCGGCGACTGGTCTCGGCCGTAGAATATCCGCAGCAAGCCGCTGCGGGAGGTCAGACTCGCAGCTTCTTGATGACTCCCGATATAAATTAAACACCACCAGGGCGTAGACTGCCATGTGGTGGCACACTGGCTTCCTCCCCTTGCAAGTTGCGGTTGAGGGTGTCAATTCATGTACCGCCTGTGGCAATTGGTGTTGGGCGTTGGGACGTGAGAGAGACAACTTGGAGGCATCTCGGCTGGGTTCGGATTTGCCAGAAGCAGGATATCGTGGCCCTGTGGAATGGGTGAAGGCGTGCGGCGATTGAATGGAGGAGCATCTTGCTGCGAGCCGTGACACAAAGCAGAGTGCCACGCCGAATGGAATGTGGTGATGCGACCAACGGCTCCCTAATGCGTGGAGTCGTCGTCGTCGTCGTCGTCCTGCAAAGCTGAACACAGCTGGGCCCTAGTCCCTGGCCGTCAGATCCCTCCCTGGAGCATGGAGGTGTTTGGGTGGGTCGCCGGCAGGGCTACCGGTCGGAGCTGGGCGGTGTTTGACTTTGAAGGCATTCCCTGTCCGGAACAAGGCCCCCTGAGTTTGTGCGGCCTTCGTACTTTGTAGGGTTCTCAACGAACTTCAGAGGTGTGTGCCACGGTGCCGGTGAGGATGGAGCCCGAAGGATGGGACGGGGACGGACGAGGGCGGCATCTCCGCGCGCCAATTGTCCGCGCCGCAGTTCGGTCGTCGGGGCTGGCGATGTGAGGTTGCAGCAGCAGGAAAACGCTGGAGTTGGCTTCGCGCCTTTTTTCCTTCTTTTTCGATGGGGATGGGCAGTTTTGCTTCACTTCACATCCTTTCCATGGAAGCCTCGCTTCTTCTTTTTTTCTGGTGGGGAGGAAAGAAAGACTGGCCCAGGCCGATTGGGCGGGTCCTGCCAGGCTGGGAGCCCCTCCTCCTTCCTCCTTCCTCCTGCGCTCCTTGCCTCCTTGCCTCCTTCTCCTTTGCGATGTTTGCATGTACGTACTCCGTACTTTCCTGCGCAGTTTTTGGTTCTTTGCCTTTGGTTGGCGCGATGCCTTCCTTCCCGTCACTGAACTTGTCCCTTTGGGTAAGTGCCCCCCTCCACACCTTCCGCTGGCGACTGCCAATTATGTGACCCTATCACTCTTATCCATTGCATCCCTTTCAGTGCAAATTTTCGACTGAACACTTTACTGAATATTAAGGTCTGGTGGTTTGATGGCTGCTGCGGTGCGAATGAAGGCGAGGTCGAATCCACTTCATCCCATCACAGCCTGGCACCGGTCCCGCTCTCCAAGGACAAGGACAAAATAAAAATAAATTGAGAAAAACTTCCACACGGAGCTCCAGAACATTGCGCGACACCAATCAGTGACCAACAACAGTCGCCCAGCGTCTGGATAGCCAATCAGGATCCTTGCCGACATCCAAAAAGAAATCCGAACGAAGAAGCTCGGGCCACTCCAATGCCTTCTGGGTGCTGCCCCGGGGCCCCATGGCGAAGCTCGCGTTATCTCTCGTTTTCGCGCCAGGCCTTTGCTTTCCCTCGTCTTATCTCCCTCGCTTGAGCCGCCCAACGCTCCAAGCGGACCCTCTGTTACCCCAATCGAAACACTTTTTTCTTCCTTTAGCGTCCCGGGGGTTGGCTCGTAGTGCTGGTAAGCTGGGCCATGGCGAGGCAGAGAAATTCCCACCAAAAAGGCCCTCCCTGCGCTGCTCATCGCCGATGCAATGTGAAGCAAAAGCGGTGACAGCTTGCCTAGTCTGCCCCGTGTCGGTTGACTCGACTAAGTGAAAATTCACAACAAAAAAGATGAGAGAAGTGGCCATCGCCAATGCAACCATTGACTCGGCGAGGCCAGCGAGGTGACTGCGACAATGCGTGAACCCGACTCGCCAACCCACCCAGACATTCTTCCAGTCGCTGGGAATGAGACATTTTTGCAGAATAAAAATTCTTCACGCCGGTACCGCCATGCTGGTGGCAGTCGTAGTTTGTTGCTGTTAATGCCGCTGCCAACCCAGAGAGTGAGACTTGCGGCCCTGACTGCGACACACTGCACCCAGAGAAGGGTCGACGTCGATTCTCGACCGCGGTCTGGACGTCTCCGCTGCATCTCTGCTGTACTGGCATCCGTCAATGCCGATGCTGACAATGCTGCGGTTACGCTGGTTGGTGCTGGCGCTGATGCCGGCATCGGTCGGTCCTCTTTGGTCTTCCATTCCTCACTATTGTCAACCATCGACAGCACTGACTTTGGACTTGGCCTTGGTCTGGCTGCAGTGATGACTGACACCTATCCCCGTGACACGGCGGCTGGCGGCGTCCTCGTCTTAGCACTGCTGCACCGCACTCGCACTTGGACTTGCACACGTCCGCTTGGTGAGAGGTTGTGTATACCGCTCGCCCCTTTTGCGTCTGCTGTCTACACCTTCTGGCCAGCTCTGGAATTCCGCCACCCCAACCACGCCGAACGTCCATCGACGAAGCTTTTCGCAGCGTGTTTGATGTTTGTCATGGGTGCGGCGGCGCTGTCGATAAGTCCCCAAAGTAAACTGCGGAGAGACCTTGCAGTGACAACAGCAGAGCCCACAGTGGAATGCAGAAGAAGGAGAAAAAGCGGAATGCTGGGTGGAGATGGAGTGCAGCTCTGTGAGTTTGTCGCCTGAAGTCGGCCTTTTTCCACAATCCCCATCTTCGTCTCGTGTGCTTGCGCAGCTCCGCTGGGGTTCGCTTCATGTCGCTTCCAAACCTGGCAGGTCCCGGCAGCCTCCAGAGTCTGGGGTGATATTTTGCCCAGTTATTGGTGAATGAGGTGTTGTACGGGCGCCCGGGCGATCAGATCATCGCAGCAGGGCCGGGGCCTCCAAGGTGCAGATGCTGCGTGTCAACGCCAATGCAATTGAGTTGGCCAACCTTTTTTTAATTGCCCTCATTCTTAATTCCGTTGTCGTCGCCGTCGTCGAAGCAAATAAGGTTCAAGCTGAGCAGGGCCCATCGACAACGTCAAACGGCGACCCGAGTCATCACCCGTGGCGCCCAGGTTCGTGATACCAGCGCAGCGGCTGTTTATATGGATATCGACCAGGTTGACGGGCTAAAAACGAGAAAAGAAGAAGAAACTAAAAGCCCTGTGAGACGCGACCGAGACGCGCCGACGACCGTTGGCTCGAGATGTGCCATGCCCACCACCTTCCTTGACTGATGCTTTTTCGAGGTGCAAATGATAGGGACAAGAGATAAGGCTATGGGGAGACGGAGGGGGGTGAGCTGAAGTGGACGGTTGGCGATAAGTGATGGAGCTGGAGATAATGACAAGGACAATCAACGACAGTGATAATGCGATGGAGACGGGAAGTCGGGTGCGTATCAAGCGGGACGGTCAAATGCCCGTTAGTAAGCTCCCGCCCGTCCCTTCCCACCTGCTTGGTGACGGAGTAGGTAGGGAAGGTAGTGCCTTCTGCCACCCCCACCTGGAAACTCACGATGATTGCGCGAGGAAGGCACGTTCCATAGTAAGCCGAGCGGTGGTCAGCCCTCAACGAATGGCAGCACAGGCAGGTGGATGAAGATGGTAGGTGCACCTGCCCAACCGTCTCTGGACCAACACCAACAATGACATCATCCTGCCTGCCGTCTCAGCGGTTCAGGAAGTTTGCGCCTCACCAGACAGCTTCCCCATCCGATTGTCAATTTCCAACTCGATGAGGAAGCAACGCTGCACAGAGGAGGATTCTTGGGCTGAGAGTTGTTTCGGCTCGTACAAGAGCTCTCGTCTTGTGTCTTGAACGCATTGCGGGCTTGGTGTCGCCGCCGTACAGTACGGACACGGCGAACACTCCGGCCAGGGCAGTAGACAGGGCAGGCGAGGCAGGCAGGGCTCAAAACACCTCCATGCCCCATGCCCGCCCGTGCCGTTCCTGCCTGTGCCTGCGTCAACTGCCTGCTGCTTGCCCGCTGCTTGCTGCTAGACTGGGGGGGGGGGGGGGGGGGGGGTTGCGGCCGAAAAGGGAGCAGTGCCGGACTGGCACGCACAGTACACGCAGACAGCCAGCAACTTGGAAGCGACGAGAGACACGCAACGCCACAATTTCCGTCCCCAGCTCGATGACGATGGAAACAGCATCTTCTCACACTTCACCCTGCCAACTTGGGTTCTGCTCCGGCTAGAGGGACGCAGCCGAGATCGAGCAAGCCAGACGCCAACTGTAAAATGAGAATAACGTCAAACGGTTCGGGGTCCTGGGGGTAGTTGATTCAGGATGACGATCCGGGGGCAAGCCAACGCCAGGAGCCAATATCTGCCGGTGACCGCAGACGCGTTCCTCTGCCATATGCCGGGTGGCTTTCCTCTGGCTGCGGGCATAAGGTAGTTCACGACTGGCATCGTAGAGGCCTCACTACCATGCTTCTGCCTTACCCCGGATCGCCTGGCATCGCATCTGGCCGGCACAAGAAGAGTCGAGGCACGCATCAGGCCTCAGACGCAGTCAGCAGTCGTCTCCCCCTTCGTCCCGTCCCGTTCCTCGACTCTGTCGATGTTGTAACGAGACCTGATACTGGTTCAGACCGGAGTCGGGACGAATGCTATGATAGTGATGTGTTGATATTGCAACTGCATAGCTTACCATGATAGTCAGCGCTGCTGCTGGCAACTCGCAACTCTCAACGTTGCATCGCCATGGTTGCGTGTAAGTCGGCGTGCCTCAGGTATTTACAGAGTCAGGCGAAGAAGCCTACGGAGTTGTACTGACTACTACTACTACATGCATACCCTTTATTACTCGCGGCTAGAGCTACAGAGTACAGCTACAGACATCGAGGCTTAGGTGAGGAGGAGGAGAAGGAGTGCAGCGCAGCGGATTGCGAATGCCAGTGCCTGCAGCGTTGTACGAATTCGCTCTCTCGCCCTCTCATTCGGGCTGGTGGTGCTCATTGATGAGGGAATGATGGGACCATTATTTTAAATCAGCACCAACGCTAAGCCGGCTCAACCCCCTGTCCCTGCTCCTGCCCGTCTTCTCACCTTCGAGCCACTCGGTACGTATCATCGGTCGCCCCTGCTAGCGCCTCTTAGCCGCCCCACCCCTTTTGCGAAGGTGGAGTCTGGCTGTACCGTCCCATCAAAGATCTTTTACTGTCCGTCGCAACCCCCGGTCGCTGTTTCCTGTACTGTGCACCGTGAGCGTGTGGCCGGTGTGTGGTTGGTGGTGGTGTTTGGTTTGGCTTGAGGTTGCCCGGGCTGCTTGTAGCCTCCGACTGGACCTGATCCTGACCGAGAAGCGACGGCGGGAGCTCTCTCAGCACAGAACATCACTGCACCGCAGGGAAGGGAAACCAAGAAGCAAGGCAGGGACGCAGAAACCAGCAAGCGGCAGCATGGCACAACACAACACGCTCTGCCTGCTTACCTGCTACAACAAGATGAACTCGTCCTTGGTTTCTGTGCATAGCTCTAGGCTGACCTCGCCATTGGATGTTTCAACGTTCTGGCCAGCTTTCTTTCCACCTCTCTGCTCTCGGCATCGTGGCATGGGGGTACGCGGTTTAGCCAGGCCCGGTCATCGCTGATCTAGGTTGACTCTACCAGAAACCTCAACGTCCTCCGCACCCAGGACGTTGCTTTTCGATCTGGGAGGGGGGGCACCACTGGCAATGGGGCAGGGGGGCAGCACGCAACGGCAGCGGGAGCTTCGCAGCCGGGAACATCATCGCAGACTAACACCAGCAAGGCTATCGCCAGAGCCGGACAATGGCTGCAACAGCTGCAACAGATATGTGTCTGTCTGTCTCTCCCTGCCCCGACTGCCGTACCCGTCGGTCGGTCGGCGTCTTGCTCTCTCAACACCAAGGATACCGGGCTTGTTGGATTGTTACATGCCTCGATATCTGTGCCCGCACCCAGAGAAACGGCGCAGAAGCTGTGAGACCGGCCTTCGGGCCCTGATTGTAAAGCATTGGAGGGATTCAGGTGTGACTGCATCCAGCCGCCGGTGGTCTCTACTCGCTCTCTCTTTCTCTCGCCTTTTTTCCCGCGTTTTGCACCACCATCACGCCAACGGCATTCCCCTCTTGGTTGCGAGCATCATCTCCACCGGCGTCGATACCTGGCCTGGCAGACGCATGCTCGTGGTTGAGCATCTGGCTGTCTCTGTATCTGTCTTGCCAGTGCGTGTGCAAGTGAAGGGGCCGGGGTGTACCTTTCACCTTTACCGGAGAAGACCTTCACCAACAACCTAACCTACACCAAGGTGCAAGACCAACAACACCACCAACACCACCACCACCATGCCTCCTCTCACCTCCACTTCCTCTTGCAGCAGAGAGACGCGGCGGTAACGAAGCTATCAAAGCTACCAGCAACGCCAGCGGCAGCTGCAGTGGTAGCATTCAATGGCGATTCCGTGCCAGTGGCAGCCCCCGGCTTGCCGTCTCCGTGCCACTATCCCACGCTGAGGTGCTGAGGTGCAGCGGCGTGGTGCGTTGCCTCGCCTGCCCCACCCCTCCCTCCTTCTGTATTTTCTTTTTTTTTTTTTTTTTTTTTTTTTTGGTGGCTCCTCCTCACCTTCCCCAGCAAAAAAAGCGCAGAGCCAGAGCAGCAGCGAGCGACACTGTGGTGGTCGTGGTGGAGGTAGTGTGGTGGTGCATGCGGTACGTACTCTTTTCGCCTCGACTCTTCTTCTCCCCAGTGTCCACGCCCTGCCACACGCACCCCCTACGTCCACGCCATCAGCCCCCGGCCCTTCCTGGCGACCTTGCACACATCCATCTTCGTCGTTTTTGCCTCTACCTTTCTTTTCTCACACCCCCCTCCAAGTCCTCGCTCTCGTCGACTGCTGCCGCCATCCTCGCCCACACTCGCCCCATCCTTGTCCTTCGCCGTCTTTCGCACTTGCAGGGGTGCTCCTGACCATCAGGTACGTGCTACTGCGACTCCCGCCGCCTGGGAACAGCCCCCCAGTCAAGGCCTGGGGGGCTTGGGGCCTGGAGAAAGCGAGCGAGACAGACACACACACACTCTCTCAGCGAAAGAGAGAGAGAGAGACGAGGTACCTGCTGGGGGGGCCGCACGCTAGTGTGAGAAACTGCCTGATAGCTTTTTTTTCCCTGCTGCGTGCGGTCGCGGTGCTCGGGACTGCTGCCATTCAAAACCACTCCGTCCCCTCCGGAGCCGCCCACCAGCTTCGCCTTCTCTCTAACCTTTGTGTGCTCCAGACACCAAAGTCGATACCTCGTCGTCCAACACCTCCACCACCCAATCCTCTCCTGACGACTCGAGAAGAACACGCAGGAACGAACAAGAAAGAAGAAACGAAAGATCGAAAGACAACACGGCATTGTAGGATTGACCCTCAACAGCAATACGCCCCAACATTGCTGGTCTCCTCTGCCTTCCCCGTTTCGCCCCACGAAAAATCCAGAGAAACCCACGAAGGACCTCTACCCACCCGATCCGCAGTCGTCTCGCCCTCCATCGGCCCCTTCTACGAGACACCTCGACCGCCTCCCACGCTCGTCATTGCATTCCTCGTGCGTTGACGGCTTCCTCCACGGGACCCTCCTCCCCAGCTACCGACATTCCTCGTCGCCAAACAAGAGTTTTGTGCATCTGTTGCTGGAATATTGCCAGTGCAAAAACTCTTGCTCGCCCACGTCCCTTCCCTCGACTTCCTCTCCATCCATGTAAGTGGTCAACCACGACGCAGAAAAACACCAAAAAAAGCAAAAAAAGAACACAAGAAACACCCATCGTCATCACTGCCCTGATTTCCTTTGCACCTCCACCTCTAATTGTTTCCTATCTCTGCACCTTTTTTTCGTAGTCTTACTTCGAAGCACCTACTGCCTCAGCGCCTTCTTTTTTCCTCGTCCTTGTCTCTTTTCCCTATTCTCAACCACCCACTCCAACTCGACCGGAGCCAATGCACTCGCTCCGATTTCCTTACTCGACTTGATACTCTCATACTTCATGGCCGCGACCGGGCTGACGAGAACCTTCCAATCCTACAGATCCTAATCCTAAAGCCGCACCTCGTCCTCGGCCGCTCCCTCCTCTGTCCTAATCGCATGAATTGATACCAGTTTGCATTTTTCGACCTCATCCCCCGAGCCGCCACAGCCCTACGTGCCGGGTGCACGACATCAACAACCTATATCTCTTCCCCCATCACATAACCGGCATCCATAATGCCTTATACACCACCCTCCCACCGCTCGCCAGCAAGCTCAGCACCGTCCTCGCCCGACGTGAGCCGCCGTTCGTCATTCCAGTCCAGCCCGAGACCATCACTACCAAGGTCAGCATCGTACCTCACAAAACACAGGAGGACACCATCCGCCGCGACGGGTGCACCGAATGGCACCCCCAACCAGCCCACTCCTCCGGGCACGTCGGACGATCTTAAGGGTATGGCAACCAGCAGCAGCGTGAGACAATCACCGCCGCCACTGACGGATGAGCGAGGTATGCCTAAGGGAGCTATCATCTCCCCGCCGGACTCTGGCAGCGAAGAGGAGGATGGTGCACAGCGCGGGAGACAGATCGAAAACTTGAAGGAGCTTAAGGATGCCATTAGCCAGATTCCGGTCCACCGCGAGGCATCGCCCAGCCCGAAGCCTGAGCAGCAATCACAACAACAACCGACACTAGCACTCGTCACCAACGAGGGCATCACACACAGCTTTAGCACCGGTGCTCTGGACGCCCTCGCCAAGACTGTCGGCCGCCGGGTGGGCCACTCCAGATCGAGCACTGAGCCCAAGATTGTCATGAAGTCTGCCGATGCATCCCTGACCGGTTCTGAGGAGGAGTCCGATGAGGAAGCACCCAGAAAGCCACAGATGGTGCGGAAGAAGTCAGGCGAGCTTGTTCGCCCCGCACTTAGGCCGCCTTCCCGCCGCAGACCCTCCAGCATGCCTGGCACTCCGACGTTCTCCAAGGCGGTCCACTTCGACTCCCACCTCGAACATGTCCGCCACTTCCTCCAGGTCGACAGACCGCTTGCTGTCAGCGCCGGTTCTTCGCCTGTTGACGCCTACGACAGTGACACCGAGTACCCCTTCCCCGGCGATGAACAGCGCCCTGCCTCCCGATCCCCGCCATTCGAGTGGGAGATCGTGGCGGCGAATCACCCTGCCGACACTCCTATCAGAAAATCACTGCCTGTCCGCCTCGAGAGGGTGTGGCTGTCCAGCGACCAGAAGAGCTTGCTGGGTTCCGTCTGCGTGGCCAACCTGGCATTCCAGAAGTCTGTCACTTGCAGATTCACCCTCGACTACTGGAAGACTACCTCGGAAGTCGGCGCCGAGTACTCCCACGAGATCCGCCCTCAAGAGAGCGGTGTCTCTCACGATCGCTTCCAGTTCTCCATCAAGTTGTCCGACCTGGCTAACCTCGAGAGCAAGACACTGTTTTTCTGCATTCGGTACAACGTGAACGGCCAAGAGTTTTGGGACAGCAACAACGGCACCAACTTCCAGGTTGACTTCCGCAAGAAGTACCTGCCCCAGAACGGCAAGCGTGGACTCCAGGGCGCCGCCAGCCGACCTGCGCTTCCCCGCAGCAACCGTCGTGCGAGCCCCTCGTCCAATCCTCGCCCCAAGTCTATGCCCGTCGGCTTCGATGACTTTGGCGAGCAGGGCAAGATCCACTTTGACCAGCCCATCCACGAGTACCTTGGCGAGTCAGGCCCCAATGCTGGCCTTCGCCTCAAGAGCAACAAGTCCACTGGCAGCCTGGCTAGCGATAACCTCTCGACCCGTCTGTCAGCGCCTAGCGGACAAGCTTTTGCCAACCGCTACGACTTTGGTGCCTCTCTCTCTGCTGCGGTCCAGGCTGCAAAGGACAATATTGGCAAGGATCGCAATGCCGATGGTCTCTATATGAAGAGCCATCGCAAGATCCAGGTCCCCGCCCAGCAACCCCAACAGCACAGGCCAACCCCGAACCCGACCGCCACCTCCACCGCCCCTGCTGTCAAGCCCGTCCTGCCGACCGCTTCTGGCCACGACTCCCCCAACGCCATGATCGCTTCGTCCTCGTACGAGGAATTGGTCAACAAATACTGCTTTGTACGTACTCTTGGTCAACAATCACAGATGCACGACCCTTTCATCGACTCTCATCATCATTCTCATCAACGCTCGCCCAATCTCAGCCCGAAAAGCATGTACTGACTTTGGCTCTCAACAGTTCGGCTCCAAGCAGTCCAGCCCTCAGATCACTGACGGCACCCTTAAGAGCGGGAAGTTTGACGGAGCTGACGATGGTTTCGTTACCCGAGGATCCAACAGCACCAGCTCGAGCTCGAATGGCAGCCCCAGCATGGCCCACCACGCTCAGCATGCCGGCCCCGCCCAGCACCACGCATTCCACCTTCGGGATCCCAACCCTTATTTTCAGCAACTGGGACCCTATGGCTCATCTCCGGCCGCCTCCCCACTCAGCCAACCCCATACAGAACGAACTGCGAACCAGCGTCCGAGTCAGGCTTCCGCCCCAGCGACCATGAGGTCGGCCTCTCCGGTTGCCTCAGTGGGTGGCTTTCCTTTCGCCGGTACGTCGCCGAATGATTATCCGTACGCCCAGCAGCTGCAGGAGCGCTTTCCGTTCAACACCGAGACTCATGCTGCGACAGCAATTAGGGGTTAATAGCAGTCTTGCTCGCACTCTCACACCACCGTCGCACTTCCACGACGGACTTGTCATTTGACGTTTCTCGAATGTTTTTCGATTCAATTTTTTGAGCTCATCTTTCGGTCATCGGCGTTCAGGGCATTTCAACTCTTCCGGCCGCGCACGGCCACGGCATCGCGGGGCGTTCAAAGAGTTATCGCAGTCCTCGGCTCTCACACCGATTTGACTACAATCCAAGCATACGAATAGGGATTTCGGAGTCGAACGGAAAAACAGCCTTGCATTTCAGTCTTTCGTTGCCCATACCTGATGAGCTCAACGCAGCGTCGAGGGAAACGACTATTCTTTCCGGATGGTACATAGGAACGGACGGCATACAAGGAGTTCCTTTAATGCATAATCGCTCGCGCCTTCATTCTCGACCTCCATCAGCGACTGATTTATCGACATTGATTTTTTGTGTTTTTATTTTCCTTGCTGAGATTGCGTTCTTGTTCGCGGCCGAACCAAGAGACCTCCAGCAAACGACGGAGTGGGTCTAGAAGGATATGGGATATGTGTTTTGGTCATGGGATGGAAAGGCCCCGGCGTGGGACAGGGAAAGTCCTCGTTGGGCAAGCGCGTGATGCAGCGCCGCCTCCAACGTTCCGGGGCTAGCCTCTGCCGTCCGCTTCAATCGGTTGCGCTGGTCTTGACCCTGCTGCAGCGATGGGTGTGTCGGACAGTCGCTTGGGGACAATGGTTTTGGGATTCACAAAAGTTCAGCAACTGAGTCTTGAGATTGAAGCATCGACTCGTTCGCGTGTTACGAACACGGCACTGGTTCATACACTGGGCGTTGGGAAGAGTGGACGCGGTTACAATTAAACAGCGTCTGGCCTGATTTGGCTTGATTAGTTAGGGTAGCATGGGAAGACAAAAAGAACTGCCATTGCTCGATACCATCAATTCTCACACTTGCAACGTGATTCTCACAATTTCTCAACTGGGCATCAACCAAGAGTGACAGGTCAGATAAAATACGAAGTCCGTTGAAGAATCCCCTCTTTCCCCCCACAGATTCCGTAGACAGACAAACACGTCAGCCTTACCGACCCACCTATCCCCGCTTCACACCCACAAACGAAGTGAACCCCAACAACACCATCAACTGGACGAAATCGTGATGGCCCGGCCAGGTCGAGAACATGCTCAACTGAGACAGTAGAGTCGCATCGTGATCTTGATTCTTGGAGTGTATCGTTCGAGGGTAGGTAGTCTAGAGAAGAGACTAAGGCTAGGTTGGCTGGTTTTTGACGTGGGTGGGGCTGATTGGTTAGATTGGAGTGCCACAAGGCCGGACTTGTTTGCTAGGTTGGGGGGGAGGTGAGATAAGGTAGGCTGGGTTTGCCAACGCGTTCGCCATTTGGAAGCGCTTGGATGAGACAGATGAGTTGGTTCGTTCATAGGAGGGTGTCTGGGGTTTGAGATTTTGGTAATGTGGAAAATGGGGGGGATGGATTGCCGGGGTAGCTCGGGACAGGCCGTATGGAGTGGGGCCGTGACGCTACGGAGCGGGCGGGGCCGGCGTGTTCACATTGTTTCGGTGTCTGGCGCCGTTCTGTGAGATACTAACCATCAGAATAGGGACTGCAGTTCATAGAAGATCTTCTTATTGTCAGAATTCATTCTGGCAATCTCTTCTGTGTGGTTGTCGTCATCATCTTCCTGTCCACTGCTACCGTGGGCTCAACCTTTTTTCAATTGTCTAAATGAGGCTGGAATTTATTTCAATCTCAAGATGCATGAGAGATAGCCTGTAGACGTAAAATATATCTGCGACTGATCTCAACAGAAAGTCATTCCTAGAAACTCTCTAGTCTGAAATCTGACCCCTCTTAATCAGAACTGAGCCGGCACCGAGAGCAAGGAGTCGTAAATCCCAAGGCCTGCCGATTAAACTGGGATCCAATCTCTCAGACGCTGACGTTTCCGAGACCAAGGTAAGTCAGGCTTCTGGATGCCGAGTTTCCATGTCCTTCACTCCTCTCCACTTCCTAAGCCTTCCGAGGAAGCTTCTGTATATCTTAACCGCGAAATCCTTCCAAGACTTCCAGGGGTCCATGATAACGAAAGACACAGCAAGGGCGAATACAATCACTACAGCAGATATAGGTGCTGCGGAACACCGATTGTCAGCCCACAAACATTCATCCATGGCCATGGGGAAATGTGCCGCCGTAACGAACTCACCTGCTATCTTCCAGACCTGGCCGGAGGTGGGGTTTTGAGAGTCGCCAGTGAGCTCGGAGACGTTCTGCCCAAAGTATGACACGAAGAACGAAAGCGGAAGCTACATTAGTTAGCAAAGTGCAGTCTAGAGAAGGCGAGTTTCAACGAACAAAGATGATGGTGATGATTGTGAATAGCATGACGGCTTGTCCTTGCCGGGTGGTGGTGCGAGCTTCCGAAAGGCTCGCAGCCTTCAACTCGAGGTCTAGCAATTCGAGTACCTGGTAAAGTAAGTAAACCTTGAGGACATGCAGGCATGACAAGCCCCACCGCCCAACACATGAGATGCTGCACTGTGACATACCATCCGATGCGTTTGTTCCGCATCTGCGACTAGCCCTCTGACTTCGGCTTTGCGCGAATTCATTGCTGGGAGCTGATCTCTTTCTTCTAGGTTCCCATTGTGACCCAGAATTCTGACCGCTTTCAAGTGCGTTATATACTGCTGATCGAGAAAGCGCTTGAGAATATTCAGCTCGTCCAAAATATCCGCAAGTTCGAGAGCCAACTCAAGTTCCTCGGACCCCTCATCAGACCGACCCCCAGCTGCTTGACTCAATCTTCGCTTCCAGAAGGCTTCAAGCAGCGTGGCGTGACGAGCAGTCTGCCGGATCTCGGAGTTAGCCTACTAACATTCATCGTGCTCTCTCGCCGTGACATACCTTGTTCGCTATGGCCCACCGGTATATTGCCAGCGGATCTCCCAATTTGTCCCCGGTTACTTGAAAAATACCCATGACAGAACGAGCAAGTATTGCGGTGACTAAGTTGTACCACTTCCAATACGGCTCTATGCCTGATGGTGAGAAGACCGAGGACATGATGTCCAAGGAAGAAGCCAGTTGAGTGTCCGCCTTCACCCTAGAATCGTGAAATGGGAAACAGGTAACGATCGTTGCTAGTGACAAGTAAACATGAGAACGTGATAGTCAAATAAATGACGAGGAACGCGCGTACCTTCATCCACAACCCATACCCAAAGTTGATCTACCATGAGGAGGAGACTGCTCCCAATCGCTTCCTGGTGCCCGTTCTCTGGTATTCTCTCCCCTGTCCACTTGGAGACCGTCTGCCCTGCGTCTCGAGATTTCGTGTCTCCTAAGCCTGAATAGTATGATTGATCCAGTGTTCTTCGTTGATGCCTGGTGAGACCGTAGCCATGCCCGGGATTCATCAAGACAGTGTCGTAGGACTCCCAATTCAGATACGTGGTCTACGCCTATGGAGCCAGCTCCAGATGATACATAGCCCAAAGCGAGAAAATTGAAGATGAGTACAGGAAACGGGATTCGGGACGCACAAATATTTCTGTGATTTTCCCCTGCTGAACTGACATTGGCGTGACCTCAACTGTCGTGTTCGTCACTTCCTTCTCAACGGAAGCGTCCAAGTTCCATGCATGTGTTGGTAGAGGTTTCGTGAGATCGGGTATCTTTGGTCGAAGCTTTCGTTCCCATGATTCTCGTACCGACTTTGCCACATCGTCATTTGTTAAAATTCGCATACACGCCTACGACCTCCGTGTTAGTAGACTTCTCAGAGTATTGCGGAATCGATGGGGGCGTGACTTCGGCCATTTCAATGTCATTGGCTGGTATGTGAATCCACCCGCGGTTCTCGGATAGCTTCTTCGAAGTGTTGATGTCGTCTAGATCAAGTAGCTCCATTGGCCCGAGCTGAGCATCTCTTGTCCTCATACCTCGACCATCCGGACCTGTACCGTACTCCGATTCGGTGAAGCTAGTCAAATAGATATGCCTCATGTGTCGTCAATATCAACCAACTGGAACTTGGGACCCTCAAGATTGGGGCGCATTTCTTACGATTTCTTCAGATCAATGACTTCATCTTGGGTCTTCAAACCACTGAGGACCTCATCCTGCCTCTCAACATTCCCCATCTCAATTATGTTCGTCATGAGTTCGTCATGAAATCGGAGGAGGACGATTCCTTCGAGAGAAAGCAGAAAGAAAGAGATGTGGAAGTGAGCTAGATGTGATTGTGAGCGATATTGTATTTGCCAAGTGCCCATGACTACTTCGAACGGCTTGCGACCAGCTGAATCTTCGGGCGGCGGAGGATTTCTGCAGACTCTGATGATTGGGCAAAATCAGGAAGGAAGGGCAGCATGTTTCACAGCCAATACTAAAATACGAGCAAGATCAAATACAAAGCTGAGCGAGGTGGTTCACTCTATTGAATTACATCTTCCCACCATAGCAGATACATAGAGGCACTATTGAGAACAAAACCGCACATTGAGTATGCATGAGACCTGGTAAATGACTCAAAATCGCTCTTGGCGTCAGCCGCCCATCATCCAAAACCAGCAGGATATTGCAGGAAGTATCAGCCTCTATATATATTTGCCGCATACTGCAGTTCAGCTGTGGCTTGGCAGCCCACGAAAAGAGCGGTCTGTTCTACCTTCAGCTGGCTAGAAAAGATTTGACCTTCGTTCAGGTGCCGTTTACATAACGAATGCCAGGCCCGGCCTCGAAACCGTAAGTTGAAGCCACTCTTGAGGGGCGAATTGCATGAGTCGAACACTTCAGTCTCTGAATACTACGAATGCAGAAGCAATCTGTCTATCAAGAGCGTTTGGATCTCTCCAGCCCTCAACACCTATCAGGGGCTTGTTGCAACTTCGTCCATTACAGGACTACAGGACTACAAACAGATCAGTGCTAAGATGAGGGACTTGGAATCCACACGGCTAGCCGGTTTGATTACTGTTGATATCGATTTGAACCGCATTTTGGTGCTATACTCAACAATGCGGCAAAAGGACCCTAATGTGGTCGTCGAAGGCCGGAGAGATCCCTGCCGTCTATCCCGTTGGTCATTTTCTGCTGCAATGGCAATATCCGCACAGCCTGAGACGCCCCCATGAACTCCAATACTTTGATGAAAACCTCGTCACTCTCCCAAAAAAACGTTCTTCAGCCTATCCGCCCTTGCTGAGACCTAGATCCTTTGCGCTCTGCTGGAAAAAGGGATCGACTGTAGCCGGCTTGACGGCCGGCACAATGCTGTCGGCAACACACAGCTGCGGGCGATTATTGAACGTCACATCAACAACACGTTTCCAGGCAGCCTCTGGCTGGGTAAGTGTCTCGTATGTGTAGAACAACCGGCAGTTTGCAGGCTCCCAGAGGAATTGCAACGGTACCGTGGCGTTGGACATGGCGAAAGCGTTTTTACCGTTCACGGCACCGGCGGCTTTGGGGTTTGCGGCGCGCTTTATGGCGTATGCTTTAGCTAGCTCACCAAGATCGCCGTTCTGTAGCTCAGCCTTCTGGTTCTCGGGTGCTAGTAGTAGAGCCGAGGTTGCGTCGATAGTTATGTCGTTGTAGGAAAAGAGCTGGGCACCTTCGACGCCTGCGATCGATTGCATTATCCCAGTCTGGGGGCGACCGCCCATCACCGCAGTCTTCACGCCCATCTGAAGGATGAGTAGATATGAGAAAATGGTACATGTAGACGCACATGTGCCGTCTGTGAGTAGGACGATGTTTTCCGGGGTGAAAACACTCGCAGGCGGGTTAGTCCGGGGGCCGGTTCCAGTGAGGTTAAAGAGAGGATCTGGCTGATCCATCGGGATCTGCTGGTAAGCCGAAAAGTTGTCGCCGTTCAATACAACAGGGCGTAGAACCTGCTCCAAAGAAGTGAAGGCTACGCGATCTGGTGTGAACACGCCTTTTGGGAGGAGATTGCTGAGAATAGGACTTCCGCGCAGGTTGCCCAGAGCCTTATTCTCTTCGGGTGTGTTGGGTTTGAAGTCCGCAGGAATAGCAGCAGCGAGCCGCGCTAAAGTGTTGACACTGGGTGGAAGGCGCAAATTGTTTGCCTGAAAGCGGCTGACAGTTGGAAAGAGCTACAGAAGAGGTCAGCAGCGCACGTTGGGTGAAGCATAGCAACTTCGTCCACTTACTTGAGCAAATAAGTCAAATCCAGCCAGGATAAAGCCGCCGCCGTTGGCAGTGACATCGATGACGAGCTTCTTCTTCCCAGCCTTTTGACTGGCGGCCAGGAATTTCTCAACCGTTTGTTGAAAATCATTTAGGTATGCGAAGCTGTCGACCGTCTCCGGCGGCGCAAAAGAAGACACAGCTAGTACAGCTACGTCGTCATATCCAGTGCCGTTCAGAAAATACCCTGCAGTCGCGTTGATGCCCTTGTCCCGAACTTCAGGGACCGGATAGCCGTCTATAGGCGTGACCATCGGTGACAACGCCATTGGGCTCTTGGCTCTTGACTGCGTCCTTGTGTTTGATGCCTCGGAAAGTCCGTTCGTGGAGACCATGACAGGATTGCAGAATTTGTTGTAGTAGTCCTCGCCGTTCTTTATGTCGGTGAAGTTGGTACCCGGACGGATAACAGCTACACTTTCTTCAGAGCGCTCCTCGCCATTTTCATACGTCAGAGTGAGCATCGGGCCTTGAAAAATGGGCGAGGCAGCTAGGATCATGGAATTCTGCTTGGTTGCGTATGAATTGAACTGGGAATTCCATTGGGAATCAGGATCTTGAAGACCACTATACTTGAGATTCAGGTCTGAGATGAAGACGTTCGCATCTTTTCCATTGATCTTCGTAATGGCTGGTGCGGATGCGTTCTGACGAAGTTGCTCTGGGGGCTGTTAGTAAAAGCATGGTTCGCGAGAGACGTGTGACGTACTGAGATGGTACAACTTGGGAACCTCGACCCCGTCGCGAGATATTGAGACCACATCAGTGACTAGACCGTTCCGAAAACTGAATGTTTTGAACATATCGCCCCGGAAGACAAAGTGGCCATCGTGAGCCGACGAGATCAGGTCGAGAATGTCCAATTGGAAGTCATATTCGCTCTGGTACTTGTTGTTGGCTACCTTATCTCCAATGGATTGGAAACCGCCTTCAATGTCGACTGCTGGAAGTTTGTACGAAGCCGGTGGGTTTTTAAGAAAAGGAAGTGTGCTTTGAAGCTGCACATAAGTCTTCAGGCTTTTGAGCAGTTCTTTGGCAGGGTCGGGCTTATTTGGAACAGATTGCAAACAGTCGAATGCAAGCTTTGCTGGCACTCTTGGGAGGGCTGTTCATGATGATTAGCAATAGCCACAGCAAAACTTCAGGCGCAGGCACTTCTTTTACGTGTAGCAATCGTAAAGGGATGGGGAGAGGATGGTCTGTAAATTGACGTACCTTTGGGCTTGTCTTGTAGAAACTTGTTTACCGCCGGCTGCACCATTGCACATGCGCTCTCAGGGGCGCTGCTGGCCACGAACGCCTTACCCGAGTCTTCGATCGCAAATGAATCATCGTTCAAGAAGTTGATTGTGCGTCGGGGTAGAAGGCCCGCAATCGCCAGAACGGCGTAAACAAGTGTCCAGCAGACGGTGGTCCTCATGTTGGAAGCGCGTGTACCGAGCCACACGTGTTGCCCTTGTCACAGATATCACACGTTGCACAAGCCGTCTGTACTTTCGAACTGAATGAAGATGCAGTGAAAGATGTCGGGATGTGGCAGATTTTACAAAAAAGCGCGATGCTGGAGACTTCGGGCCACGACTCAAATTGGCATAGTTTCCCGAGGGCGCCGTAGAGAACGCCGTAGAGTAGCGTTTAACTTGTCGTGCTCATCTTGAAACGCTGCTGTTGAAACTAAAGTATGGACAAACACCAGCTCAAATTCGCTTCATCCTATCCTCTCCGCCTATTCCCAAACCAGGGTGTCCTTATCGCATGGAGAAAGCTTAATCGCATCAAGATTAAGGTACATCATACTTAGCTGTCTACTCATAAGACAACAGGGAACACAGACGTGACAGAAAATCAAGCACCGGACAGTCAAGTGGAAGAGGGCCCGTATTAACACGCCAAGTCTGTACAAGCTAGGCAACAAAACGAATGTGGATTTAATAGTACGCAAAAGATGAGTCACAAAGACAATGAAAATTCAATGAAATGGCGAGTCGATGCAGCAATCCGCTGGGTTGCGGCTTCACACAACTTTATCTTCTTTCCTGAAACCGCTCTGCCACGCACTGCGCTCCACCCACTAGCCGCCCAATCGGGGCAGAGAATACTCCCAAGCATTGATCAGTAGGAGCCCCGGAAGCCACGAGCAAAAAGACTGTCTCGCGCTTTTCTTGTACGTATTATCTTGTTCTGGAAGTTGAGGCACGTTGTCAGATTCATGTAGGCTGAATATCGGCAAGTTGCCCTTGCTCATACAACCAACCCATGGGAGCAGCTGAATAAGCGGGATCACTTCATCCACGGCTCGGACCTGTATTTAAATACAGTTCATCATTAGCCTACTACTATTTGGCGCGCCGACAGAAGGTGCATGGAAACAAAGGCATCTGCGGTCTTAGTGATAGTTGAAGCGAATTTCCCCAGTTTATCAGACCACGTTCATTTCGCTGAAGTATGAGGTCTGGTTGACTTCCCCGGCTGGTTCTCAATTTCCTTGCTGTTGTCCACCTCTTTCCTCTGGGAAGATATTTTTGTTGTTAATGCTATGCCTTTCACCTTTGCAGGCTTTACCTTATTCTGCTTCTTCTTCTTGGTTCCTCCAGCCACCAGCCTTTCTGGAACGGTAGACAGATTGGAGTCTAGAGAAGCTTGGGACTTGGCTTTTCCCTTACAGTCGACATTCTCCTTTTCCATTTTCCTGTCTTGCGACTTCTTCGGCTTCGCTTTTGCGACCAGGTTTCCTCCGCCGCCCACATTCTTCTTTTTCTTCTCCTTCTTGTGGGGCTCAGCTCCGGGCCCATAAGGACTTTGGGCGTTCAGTCCTTGTGTTGGTAATTCGGGCGCTACCTCGGTGGCTCCCGCCGCCTTGGCTTTGGACAATTTCGTTGAAGTCGGATTAACTTCTCCCTTTCTTTGGACACTAGACTGATTCACTGGGGGCGTAGTGGTCTCGAAGGGTAACGGTTGAGTCTCCAAAGTCGTCGGAGACGATAAAGGTTGCTCAGCAGTATCTTTCGTCTTGGGTACTTTCGCAGGATTGCCCACCTTTGCTACTTCTTCCCTGTCGGGGGGCTTGCCTGGATCCGTTCCCACTGCTGCCTTCGGGGGAACTGAAGCATCTAGTCTATTCTCACTGATCTTTAAAGCTTTGATCTTTTCACCCAAGCCTTTGGCGATTACGTCGTCGGTAGACGGAATCGCCAATTTGAGCTCACAGCAATCTTCAGGGTCGATTTCGGTAAGGTGCATGGAGATGTAAGAAATTCCAACCGTGCCTTGAACCGCTAGAAGAGAGGAAATCACCAGAATGACCAATGACAGCTGGGAGGATATGCCAGCGCAAATCAAAAACCCGCAGAGAAATATTTCGACAGAGCGAGACTTAGGATTTTCGTTGCCGAGAAACCCATAGGCCGCTGACGTGATAGCCCACTTTGGTAAAGCTGCCTACTAATCAGGAAGTCTTTCAGGTATGAGGCTTTTGGACAGGTGAACTCGTACGTATGTTCCCATCAATGCCCCTCCAGGTATGCTTGGGGCATTTGACACCCCCGAAAACATCTTTCCAGATGTCCTGATGATCCTGTGGAAATATCTCATATGGTGGAAACGTTTTAGCGTCCTCAATTGTTGGATGTACTGCCAAGATTCGATCAATAGGTCGATTTCCAAGAATAACCTTGAGAACTGGCTCCTCAATATCCTGGTAGGCTGTTCGTCCATGTGGATTGAAGCGAGTTGGCGGGGGCTGTGTCAGTACGGTAGCGACATTTCCTTGTGATATACGCCACGAGAAGATGAGTGAGGCGCCCCTAATGTATCTCCCCCATTCTTTAGTTGACTTCTGACTTTTGAGACAGGTGGGATTTTGCGGATCCATCAAAGGTCCCATAGCAATTCCCAAAGTCTGCATTCCATGTTCTCGTGCGTAAGAATCAACCAGGGTGTACTTTTGACCTAAACCTGTCCAAAGAACCTGCTTGTCCAGCATCCAGACCGGCCCGTGAAACTGGTCAAGTATGCCACAGGCCTCTTGAAGGGTGAGATATTGAGGCCAGACTGTACAGATGAGTGACTGGAGGTCCAAGGTCTCGCGATCTGGCCAGTTTCTTGGCCAGTATAACAAAGCTGTCGAGGAGAATGATTCCATAATCAATGGGAATAATCTCGAGTCTGGATCGAGCAGGTATGTGGCTCGTAAGAGTTGAAAAGCGCACGGCAGGTCAGAGGGTCAGGGACGTCCTCGGAGAGTTTTATACCGTCACATGCCGGCTTGTACTTTGAGCCCAATTGATCTGGAGACCTAAACCCAAAAAGCAAGAGATCAGCCGATATTGGCTTCCTCATGCTAGCTGGAATTCAGGAGGGGCTCCGCATGAATATAGTGCGGGGTCCGAGGGAAGCTGTAAATAGGTCTCCCACAATTCGCAAATGAGGCTGTTAATTCAATCATTTGCGCCTCAGCGACATGGATAACAATAGTAAAGAAAACAGTAAATCAGGGATCAGAAAATAGAAGCAGTGGACTTCATTCACGCTATATCATATCCTCCCTTCAAAAAGTATGAGAGCTCTCGTCAGGGGGGTGTTGGGCTAAGGTGAAGGTGTGATTAACTGGGAAACGTCAACGGCTGGCCTCAATGGTGGATTGAGTAGTGGCTTCGCATTGCCACGCAAGATTCTATCTATCCATCGGCTAGGTAGTTGGGCGCACCAATAATCGTTTCCTCAATACCTACCCTCTTCCATTTTGAAGTTCGCTACAGGGTGGGTGCGGCGGTACCATAGGCGTAAACCCCTGCCCGTTATCAATGCTCGCTACTGGAGCCTTGAGGAACGAGACACCTCTGTCTGTTATGGCGTGCAGACGTTGGGATTCAACACGGCGCTTTGTCTTTCTTGGATGTTTGTGGTAATCTAAATGCAGAACTGGAATACTTGAATGCGGCTAGACCAGAAGAGGGTGCTACTCCGTGTCTTGACGGGGCGGGTCAAGGAAGGAATGAAACCCGCAGCATTGGCCTCTGTTGGTGCTCGCCAGTAATCAATCACGCAGCTTAGATATCGATCGACCACACACACAGCCAAGTTGCTTGGATCTTCAAGAGTGTTGGTAGCGTGACGGCGGGCAAAGCACGCTTCGGAGGCCAGAAATCGTTCAGCAGACGAGTCTCGGGCAGCTGCAGCCAACATCATTCAAGCAGCCCCCGCGTCAAAAATAGCAACCTGCAGCTGCAGCATCATCAGAATCCTTGGCTGCTGGCCTGTTTTCAGGACCGCCTCCGTACAAAGATGTCTCCGCACGGATTACTCACGAGCCCCGCGCTGGAAAGAATTGGCGAAGGTAGCCCGAATCGTTGCATCGCTCTCCAACCCAAACGCAGCTTCGAAGCAAAAGCTGGAAAAATGGTTTACGTTAGCAAGCTGAAGAGAACCATCAAAAAACGAATTCGATACTTAGAAAATGTCATAGGTAGGTCTGAAACCTCCCTTCGCTGATGTTACTTTCCGCACGAATGCATCTGTTGAAGCAACTTCAGTACCTCAAACTCAATATCGAAACCCCGACGTGATGGGAAAGCTCAGCCCCACAAATTCAAGGCTATCGATTAACAGCTCTTTGGCCAGCTTGCGCGGTTCTGTTTGCAAGGAAATCGACCTCGACACAGCGCGTACCGCAATGGTAACCCGACCGAGAGGAGAATTGTCGCCGCCCGGTCCGTCCGATCTGAATCAGAGATATGTCGTCTCAACTCCCGCGATATGTACATGCCACTCAGAGAGCAAGTATTACGTTCTGTGGCCAGCAACGGATGGTCTTGATAAGCACCTGAACGAGCAGACGTACGACAAGCTCGTCTCGATCTGTGGCGGCTCCTCGTATGTTGAAGTTTTCGACTCAAGGGACCTTGGTGTCATAAATTGGCGCGTAAGGCTTACTATGGAAGAGGCTGCACAAGTCTCTAGTTGCATGTGGGCAGAGGTATGAATATTGCTTGAAGCCAAGACGCCTAGTGCTAATTTTCACGAGATTCTTTCGCCCGTGGGAGCTCCACAGGAATGCCCTGCGCGCAATGAAGGTGCGTATATCTTCTGAATACAAGACTCAAAGATTGATTGTAACATTGATGCAAGGCTCTTGTAAGCCTAGTCGAGAAAAGTACATCGCGTGGGGAACAGAAGAGTGCTGGAATGATCATGATGTGGCCATGCGGGGGGCCAGAAGCCTCCTCGACATTGTAGGCCACTGCTCGCGTATGGAGGCTACACATTGCCGTAAAACTTCAGGCCATCCATCAGGAGTCTTGTACTGGCAGATAACCATCCTGGATGAACAGATTGATGCAGTGGAAAGCATCCCAGAAGTACGTGCTCTCGACTTCCTGTCTGCGGCCCAACCACGTATAATAGTATCTAACCATGGCCAGATTCGTGAAGTAGAGGTTGCAAACTCAAGTTTCGATCCTCATTATGATGTTGGAAAGCCTATACCTAACAGGGAGAAAAGGGCGATGAAACCATCCAAGCCTAAATGGATGCCTAGGGATCTGGACTTGATCGGCGCGAGGATGTCTGGCGGCTCTAGATTTAGCTAGCATGACAGGCCAAGGGAATCAAGACGTATCCACTGCATGTGAATTTCAAGTTTCGCTTGAAGTGTCGTGCAGTCCGACGGTTTTTGCAAGAGTGGCCAAGAAGTGTGATGCAGACATTAAACGTACGGCTGAGGAACGAAATTGATGATCCACGCGCAAACTTTCTTTAGGGAAGACGTCTTGGCCTCTGTGAGAAGATAACTTAGAAGGGAAGAAAGAATTCCGATGTGCCACCTTTTTTTCTGTTAATTTTCAGGTTTCAATCCAACGAACGGCACGGCTGATCAAAGTCTAAACCGCAAACCGTCGAAAGTATTAGAAGCGTAATCAAAGCATTGCCAGTGCTACGGCAAGATGGACGAGAACCGATTAGGACCCAGGGAGGTTGGAGATCCTTCGAGCAAGGATACCTTGGGGTCGACGCAGCTGCGGGGTGTTGGGCCCCCCTCAGATCGGTTGCATTCGTTGAGCAGACCGAGGTGGTCGGGTGTTGGTAAGCCGTGTAGATTATTGCTCTGTGTGTGACAAACAATCGCGGAAGCAATCACGGTTGTGGAAGTGGGGGCAAGCAGAAATACCACGCAGGAAGCAGCGATCAATCAGGAGAATGCCCCGAAAGTTGACAGGCGGTGAACATCGGCTGTTGGTGCTCAGGGGCCGACATTCGCAAACTGATATGAAAGAAACCTGCATCGCATGGTCTCGGTCGCCCATGTTGGTGCGGAGAGGAGGTGTTGGGGGCTAGAATACAACGGGGCTACCGGAGGGCCAAAAGGGTCAGCGGCTACAACCAACGATACGACTGTTCCCCGCGATATTAATATTTTTTGAAACGTACCACTTCTTTGTTCTCATGACCTCACTGTCTTCGCCAAGCACGTCGCAGCCGGAAGAGCCTTTTCGCACGTCTGGGGGCGGCGGATCATTCTCCTGTAGTGAGGGAAGACGGCTGCCCTGACCCGCTTACAGTTGAGCGTGCGTCTTCAGTTCTTGTCTCGTCTTTGACACAGTAAGTATCACGTCACTTTCTTGCCACTTCCACACCAGCCGGTATTCTTACAATGTCGATTGAGATACGCCGGCAAAGCTCTCAGCAATGAATCTTATCGAAAACCTGAAGAGGAGGATCAGAGACTGTGTTCGGTATTTGAAAAAGGCTGTGGGTGAGTGTTGAACGGCACGGTGTTCTTCATCGAACATGACTGAAATATGATACAGTTACAGCGAAAGGGAAAAGTGGCGATTCAACTCCTACCAATACGTGCAGCATCACAACCTCCTCATCGTCGGGGAGCATCTATAGGGACAAGATTGGACAAACAAACACCAGTCAAAGTCTGCTGGAATCTGCACCCTCTCTGCCATCTGCAGACTCGAGAAGCGCATCTCCTCTTTCCCTAGTTGAGCCTTATATCGCAAAAGTCTGGAGATGCACATGCGATGATCGTCGGTGGTACAGTATATGGCCAGCAGGCGACGGCCGCGACGTCCAAATGAACGAACGGGCGTACGAAAATCTCCTCTTAAGGACTGGAGATGCATCGGGAATTCAAGCATGTGAAACGAGGGACTTGGGACTTCTCTTCTGGCGTGCCCATCTCACCAGGGAAGAGTTCCACGAAGCCCTCACCTGGTCAGAGGTATTGTTGAAAAGCTCGTACTGAAGATACATGTAATAACCTTGATTTAGAATGTAAGCGGTTCTCTGCTTGATCGATGCCAAGTACATGACCGCTTGCAAAGTATGGTATTCCTGAAATAATTCTTTGGGCAACTGATGTCTAACACTTCAAATCCAGTCCCGGAGCCCAAAGACCCCACAAGAAAGCAGTATATCGTTTGGGGTACAGACGACTGCTGGAATAACCATGAAACAGCCAGTCGCGGCTCGGAAAACCTTCTCGCAATTACTGGTTCCAACTCTCTCATTGAGCCCTCATACCGTACCGAACTTCCGTCCGGGATCATCTATTGGCGCGTTGAGCTTCGTGAAGATGAGATTCCAAAGGTACAGGACTTACTAGAGGTACTAATTCTAAACCTGTTTGTCTAGGGATGTGTTGAACTCACAACGAATAGGTCCGTTTGGTAGAACGCCCAAACTGGTTTTCCGACTATCCTGGCGACGAAATTGGCATCCCTTTGCCGCGGAGACTTAGACGACCACTGAGAACTTAGATTGTGGGCATAGAAATGGAAGGATGTGAGGCAATCATTGCACATAACTTGCTAGGTTAGAGCATACGTATTGGGGAATTGATGACCAAATCCCATCCGAGTTCAACTGAGTACTCCGCCAGCCTGTTCCCGTTTAAAGGTCTAATTCGGATCTGTAACTATGATTTGTGTCTTGGTGTAATCAGTAGGACGCAAGCCCCTCTAAGCTAAGCCACCAGGAACAAGCTCTGCAGCTGCATCTTTCATTCTGTTTACAAAGAGCCTGTTTCCCCGTGAATACCAAGAGGGTAAGGCAATGATAAATCGCATCCTTTCACGGGAGTTCCAGGGCAAATGCATAAATCCCGGAGCACCAGCATGTACAACATCTAATTTTACCAGACCATGCAGAATAACGTACCAATTACCTTGGCCTCGTGTTCACACATTGAAAATGTGACCCAGCCAAATTCCATGATTCCCGCCCCCGCATACCATGCACTGAACTATTTTGGTAGCAGTCATACCAACAGCAGTAAGCCACTCGTGATGCCAAAATCGGGGGCGAGTGTTGCCTCGAAAACCACAACGCCCCCACGGAGCATTTGCTCGTTTTCGAAAATGGCACGAGTATTGGCAGGTTACCAGCGTCTTGGGCTTCAGCTAGTTTCAGAATCATGAAATGGTCAAGTGGCCAACACGGGGGCCGAAGTTGTTGGACAGACTTGATGGCATTTGGTATTTTATAAGAACTCGACGAAGTTCATTCGGTCAAAAAAATCAAATATAGAGCCAAACGTTGCGAACGCCCTCTTGATACCCTGTTGCAAATTGCTTCTTCAACAAAATTCAACTCGTTTATAACCACTACCACTACCATTACTTCTTAGGCTTGTACCAAAATGTGGCAAGGTCAAGGCCGAAGACTCATTTTCTACTTCCTGTTGTTGACTCTCAGTGCGATCGTCGTCAGGTCACAAGAATGCCCCGATGGACAGTACTGGTGTCAGGATCGCTGCGGTACAGACAGGGACACATGTTGCGAAACCCCCAGCTCAAAGCACAATCTCTGCGGTCCGGGTACGCAATGTTTCCTATACTCAAACATATAACCGTGTCCAACCAAATTTGTTACAGGGACAATTTGCTGTGGGTTTGGTTGTTGTCCTGACAGTACCTTCACCTGCAACGCCGACTTCAGCTGCACTGGGCCCGATGGTCAGATCATCCCGCCCGTGCCAAATCCCGATGAATCCGGCGACCCATACCCTACAACATCGGGACTTTCCTCACACGGCGGTGCGTCCACTACTGATGTAGATGAGCCAACGCATTCTCCAGCCCAACCAATCGACACCACTGACGCCAGCTCCTACCCTTCGGGAGTGCAGCCAAGCACTATGACAACTATCTACTCAGGTTCTCCTCCGGAATCGACGATTGTATCTACGGTAAACAACGTGACATCCACTACCACTCACACGGACCATGGCAGTGAAATACCCTCATCACCAGGCACAAACTACGAAAGTATCACTGGGACCACGGAAATCCCACCCAATTCCCTGACGTCTACAGGTATGCCTGATATCACTTCAAAAGCCGGGCCTGTCATCATCATTGGAACAGAGACTGTGACTGTTACCGAGCTAACCTCGCCAACGACTCTCACCACCATTGGTCACACCTTCACTATTGCACCGGCCGCAGAGGGAGATCACACAATGCCATACCCAACTTTTGTGGTGATTGGATCCGAAACCGCCACCTTACCCTCAGTCTCAGAAGCAACTACATTAGTCACTTTGGACTCAACCTTTACTATCTTGCCGCCAATGTCTACGAGCCTCACTCCAACACCAACATCCCCTCCTGATGGGACCTCAGCTCCAGGGTCGCCAACTCTTGCACCGACAGGACCGCAATCAACAAGTTCAACGCCATCCGAGACTACAAGCATCTCCACCAAGTCGCTATCGCCATCACTGACATCCTTGTCACCGACGAATTCCGTATTGAGTTCAACGGAATCTATCGTGGCCATTATAGGGACGCACACCTTGCATCTTCCATCGGTATCCCTCGACAGCACCATCACCACGAAGGGCCGAACCATCACTTTGGTTTCTGGAGGACCCCCAACCATCACAATAGTCGAGCCATCCGAAGGCCCATCCTCCACTGGAACATCCTCCACTGGAACATCCTCCACTGGAACATCCTCCACTGCGGACTTTGCCACCTTCACCACATGGCCACCCAGAGCCCTGATAACGCCCGTTGAAATTAGTGTGAACAAGCCAGAGCCCTCGGAAGATGACGAGAGCGCTGTCATTCCATGTAGCCTATGGTTTTTCTCGGTAAGTTCCGCCACCTATGTCTATGTTGACTGAGCAGAGCAGTGACTAATTGGAGCTGGTCTCGCTAGCTCTGCATCCGTTTCAACGACATTAACATACTCGGCTGGAAAATCATATTGCCACCTGGCATTTATCCTCCGTGAGATCAAATCGCCTTCTACATATACTGCTTGGGAACATAATACTAATGTGAGCCTGGCGATAGACATCTACGTCTTGATCAGATTATCAAGCTTCCCCAATCAATATCGATTCAAGGCGAGTTGCCCCCGTGGCCGAAGTTCACGTAAGTCCCAGAAACCGTCTTTCTCAGTCATATTTCATGATCTGACTTTCATGTTTTGATTACTAGCGTTGGGAATGATCGTGTTCCTACGTTTCCTCCCGAGCCCGAGCCTACCAAGTGTGAAACCAAGACAGCATCACTCTGCGCCACAACCACCCCTGTGATTGTATCGAGTGTAAGCGGAGTGCTGGCAACCATTGAAACTGGGGCACCTGCTTCTACATGCGCGGAGATGCGTGGTTGTTTGGTTGCGGACTCGACTCATGAAGCGACACTTACGACGACAGCCACATGCGAAACTGCAACTGTTAGCGACATCATCGTCACCTGCAGTGGTGGCGGAGCAACGGCCTGCTCCACGAGGACCAGAAGCTCCAGAGCGGGATGCGATGTTACGGCAACTACAACGACCGTCTCGTGCACACCCGCACCGAGCGGAAGCAACAAGCGCCAGGCAGGTGAAGGTGATGTGCCCGACTGTCCAATGACTTACGAATACATCGTCTGGCCTCGGGATGGGAGCCGAAATGATGAGACTTCCGCAGTTTACGGCGAAATGCAGAAAATGCTCCCTGATGGCGGCAAGATCGAGGTATCAGCTGTGAAAGATCTGAGGGTCAATTTTTGGCGAGTACATCTGGATCTAGACCAAGCTGAAAGTGTGAGGACGATGCCAAATGTGAGTGAAGAATCATGGAATTGCTTTGTGCATCACTAAACAATATTTCAGGTTGCGTCTGTCTACCGTCCTTGTGAATCAGATTGCTCCGACCCAACGTTGCAGGATTCGAAGATATCATGGCGATACCAGAATCAGTATCTCGATGAACAACTTGACTTGGAGGATCACCAAGCGCAGATGTCATACATCTCAGCTAACGAGGGATCTCAAGACGAGCGATACAATGGACGTTACTACTTTGACGTCAGTGCTGGAGAAGACGTCCCGGTGTACATCGTGGACACTGGAGCGACGATGGATCACATTGTGAGTTTCAATCATCTCTAGTTCATCCGTCTGGTGCACAGCTTATGCTGACTTCGTGGTAAAGGAGTTCAATCTCCGGGACAAGATAGCCTCCAAAACCGAGTTCATTTTCGTCGGCGAGGATTTTGATGGTCAGCAACACCGGGACGATTCCAATATACCAAAGGGCGGCAGATGTCCTCCAGTTGGCAAGTGTAAACCGCATGGCACTTCTATGTTGAGCATTGTTGCTGGCGCAAACATAGGGATTGCGAAGAAGGCAAAACCGATTATGGTTCGTGTCCCGCGCCGTGAAAAGCAGGGCGGTGGAGCAACACCCGAAGATTGGATAGATGCCATGTCTGCGGTTGCTGGTGTATTCGCTGACAAACAACAACGACAAGAGCCATTCTTTGCATGGCACAGGGCCACAAGTTTGATGATTTCAAGAGTGACTGGGAGAAGACAAACAAGAAAGAAGGGCAGGACAACGAGAAGCTAATATCAGAAGCGTGGATTATATTTAGAAAGTCCATGCATGGTATTCTGACTGGTCTCATTGAAAAAGGTTTTTTCATAGTCACCGGTGCAGGAAACGGCGCAGCGGTAAGTTCATCCAATACTTGGAAATCAAGGGCTAATGATGTGAAAATGCAGATAAACACCTTGCCTGCCACCTTCTCATCTGAACTGACAAAAGACTTCGACCTGTCCATACCGGAGCTACTAGTCGTGGGGGCCGCCCACCCTGACAAAGGAAATCGATGGTGGATGTCCGGACAGCCACCAAATACGGCAGATGCGATACCACACATATATGCGCCAGGCGCGAACCTCTTGGTTGCGAACGGGAACAGAGACGAATGGCCAGAGACTTCTCAGTCTGAGGGTGCGAATGCGGAAAAGAGACAGAATGGAAACAGAAAGAGCCCCTACAAGTTCTCCCAGGGGACCTCAGATGGTGAGTACGAATCTGAGCGACGTTGACCGACTGGATGGCTGACATCACACCTACAGCAACTGCGTACACCGCCGGTCTTGCAGCCTACTTCCTCAAACTGCATCAGCTTGGACGCCTAGGTCCTGACAAAAAGGGAAACCAGCCTGATATGAGTCCGGCTGGGCTTAAGAGGTACATCATCAACAACGGCTGGGTACGGCAAAACGAGAAGAACGACGGAGTCTTGGGAATTTGGAATGGCGCGACTGTTGAGAGTCTGGAGCGCGAAGGCTTTTGTCCCTACATCGCAGGCACTACTAACATATTCCGACTTCGGCGACAAGAAGGCGCGGCCTTGACTGGTCAATGTGTCCCCGGCACTTCTCCAACAGCTTCTGCAGGCTCAACACACATTCCATCAGCAACAGCAACACCCACAGGCAGCGGCACAGTGGCACCCACTGCTTTTCCAACGGCCTTCGTCTGCACCGAAGAGACTGCTGACAAGTGCGCTCCCGGCGTCGTTTGTAGTAACCCTAAGGTGAACGGCTGCGTCGATGGCAAGTGCGTCTGTGTTCTTCCCGATCTGCCAGCACCCACCAGTTTTGTCTGCACCGAGAGGACAGTCGACAAGTGTTCCCCTGGAGTCATCTGCAGTGCACCTCAGACCAACGGCTGCGTCGACGGGAAATGTGTCTGCGTCTTGCCCGAGCTGCCTTCCAAGACTACGGCTGTGCAGACCACTCTGTCTACTGTCACTCCGAAACCACCCGATCCCGTACCGACTTCACCAGAGAAGCCGAAGACGCCAGTTGTGATCGGCGAGCGTAAGTGCCATGACGCCAGCATTTACACTGGTGGGACGGACATTTGGAAATCTTCGGTATACGACGCTTCATTAAGAGCCTGCACCGAGTGCAAAACGCCGATGAAAGCTGATTCAGAGACCCGAAGGCGAGACGACAGTTGGGGCGGTTTCCGCTATGACATGTCAATCAGCTGGAGGTCAGGGTGCGTGTCAGCAACCGAGTCTATCAATTACGCAAATCCTACGGAAAACCTCACAATGCTTCATAATACCGCTTGCGAGGAACTCTTCCAGGACAATTGGGAAAAGTGTGAGTTCACGAACTTGAAACAGGAATGGAAGTGCCGTGGCTAACACACTTATGATCAGGTACCGGTAATAAGGGCCGAGGTGGTTACATCGATGTTGGGTGCGTACGATATGACTTTACGCCAAAGTAACTGGAGGGCGGACTCGATCAAGAAGCTGCTTCATGAAGGATAGACAGGAACAGGCTTCACTGTCTTGGTCACATGTACAACCTTTGTGCAGATGTACCGTGACAAAAGCCGTTTGGCGAGAAGCCAAGACGGGAGGGTGCGGGGAGAGACGGAGAGACTCCGGTCCCCCGTCTGTAGTTGGCCGCTTATGCCTCCATCAATATCAAAACGTGATGCAAGTTCACTACTCTTGAATTCGTCGTCATGGAGTAGCACCAATACGTATTGTAATAGAAGGAACAGTCCAGGCATCACAAGGAAAGGCTTCAAGTGATTTGATCTTCACAAGAAAATATCGGCCGATCAGCCTGATCTATTCAAAGTATTCTCTGGTGTTGCCATTCGAATTATGGTATTCGACACATACAACGTAACAGTCTCAGCAATCCATTTGAGCGGCAGAAATGTCTGGTGTTTCAACGCTCCATGGCGCGATCCAAGAGAGCCTGGTAGGTTTTACCGTTTTCAACACTCTTGTCTGAGAAAGTACCCTTATCCAACTTATACCTCATTGAAACTCCAAGCCAAGGGCTTTGCGACCAGTCTCAGTTCAGTACAAGAAGGTAAGGAAGCTCAACATCCGGTGTATCGTTTTTGATGAGCTGCGATGTGTCTCGGCTAATTATTGTTAGCCTTTTTCGGCTTAGATTTGATGTAGTTGCCATATTTGGGCAAAGAAATGATGGCGTTGCTTCCTTTTCTGGAACAGTTTGTTGTGCCACATAATAGCCGTATGCGTCGATCTAAAGCTCGCTGTCGTTCTATTTTGATTGAACAAGTGGTGATGTTTTCTTTGCGGGCTGCAACTGCGTTTCTGTTAGCACCTTAGCTAGATGGAACCCATGGGCCACGGGAAGAACTCACTGGAGACCTCAGCATCGCACTACGGATTCATTTGTTGTGCGATCGATAACGACAACTCTTTCGAATGTGTCGCTTACGGTTGTCTTCTCTAGTGAAAGTCTTCCCGCAGCCGCTATGAGGGCACCGGGGGCGTTCATGTTGAGCCAGCGGCTTGTGCTTGCGGTGATGCTTGATCAGATCCTTTCGGGAGTTGGTGGAGTACCGGCAGCCAGGTTCTTGGCATTTGTGTTTGCGAATTAGTCGCGTTTCTGTTGGCGACTGATAGATGGAAGTCGCTGGATCTGTTGATTCGGGGGTCAAGATCGCGATTGGCGCGACCGGAAATGTTGGTTGATTTATAGCGAAATAGTCGCGTCCCGAAGTTGAATGTGGGTCGTTTATAGCGAGATGGTCGCGTCCCGAGGCTGGAGATGTGTGGTTTGCAGCGAAATAGTCGCTTCCCGAAGCTGAAAGTTGTATTGGTTGAAGTAGATATTGAAAATCGGCTTCCGAGACGTCGTTGGTTGGGTCAAGGCCGAAGTCATCTTCCGAGTTGAGATAGGAATCTAGACACCATTGAAAGAGTGGTGATGTAAGATCGAGGTGAGGGAATCCATGCAAGAAGTGAAAAGAGGCTTGGTCGCGGGAAGCTCCGTCTGTACTTGAAGGGACATGTGGTTGTTGGTAGGGGGTTGGAGATACGGTTTGTGAGGTGTTGTCGTTAAAGTTGATGAAGTCTTGTTGGGTGACAAAAGCACACCAACTTGGTGGGTCGATTGAAAGGGTTCAAAGGGCCGCCGCTTGAGGGGTACGGCGACCCTTCTAAGAGTAGATAAAAGTTCACCCGGGAAACCCCAGGTGATAGAGTTGCTGAAGAGACTCGCAAGCCTCTCGAAATCTTGGTGGGTTGTGTTCAGTAACAGGAGAGAAAGTGGGTGAAGGTAAGGATACAAAGCATCCCAAGTTTAGGGTGCTAAGGTCGCTGATAAATACCCAAACCTAGCACTCCGGCAACGCTGCTGTATACTATCACCGGCGACTCAAAAAAGGTTGGAGTCCGATGGCTTGCAGCCTCTGAAATCTAGTTAGCCAATAGCAACTCATCGAAAGCGAGACGAGAGAGCCTTTCCGAGGAGTCCTCCTGCAGTATGCCGCCAAGAAATGATCTCCCCAATATTTACCAATTTGGTGCAGAGCTGAACGGCCGCGCAGCGGGTCTCGCCAGGACTCTCTCATCCCCTGCGAGGACTCTCTGCGATGACAATCTCGGCTGAGCGATTTAACGCAAGGAGTCTGGACTCCCGCAGCGCGCTAGACTGATGACGTCCGCGTTAGGTATCACATTTTCATTCAACGCCCACGTTGGCTGCCTGATGAGATCTAAACACCGTATCTCACGCGTCGTACCCTGCACGTGGACATTCCAGGCTTGAGAATATTCGATCGGCGGCATTGGGGTGTTGAACCCCTCACGCCAGACCAGGAATCATTATTTTTTATTTTTCAGGGCCGCCAGTCTGTTTACTGGTTGCCCATATTCAGCATATCATCGTATCCGCTCTCTGCAAGCCACTCTCTGACCAGCGTATCAGTGTACTGATCTGGCATACTGGCATCAAAGAGAAAGGCCAGCGGGTCTCCCTCCGCCACAGCCTGCTCTCGGCCCGTGTTCCCCATCGTGCTCTCAACAGTCGCGCCTGGTGAAGCAATCGGAGGTCCCATTAGCTGGCCACCTGCTGCGCCCCCTCCCGCACCCATAGTCAAATCTCCCAAACTAACGTAGCCCGCCTCACGAGCTCCTCTGTTGGTGTTGTTGACATGCTGTAGTTGCGACACGTCGTCGCAGTGGTACCACTCTCTTGCAAGTAGCTGAATCGCCCTAAGTGCTCGGTCACTCCAAGCACACCACGCCGTCCTCAGATCTCTCAGCGCATCGATGCACGTCTGCAAGTGATGGATCGCCAGTTGCCTCTTGGGGTTTGATGGTCGAGCATCGATGAGATGGATGATAACTGCTGAGAAGCATAGATGAACTGCTGCGATCGGGATACGACGCTAGTCGAGAATTATCAGTTGGGTTGTACTTAGGCAACTAGCAGGAACTCAATGACAGAATGTGAGAAACTCACCAGAGTGTATTGCTGCTTGTAAACCCTCAGCAGTCTTGCAATTTCTGCCGCTGAATGACGACATGTGGCCATATGCTCGTTTGCGTATTCGTCATCCGCCAGGCTGCTTGTATCTTCCGGGGATGATGCGCTCTTGCTTACAGAACGCCTTGATTTTCTCTTCCTCATCAAGGGTCTGTGTAAGAGAATTAAGTGGGCATGGTATTGTATGCTAAGCAGGTCCGTTAGCTTCAATCATAAGAGGACTTGCAGATGACACAGGGCGATACTCACTGAAACAAGCAGATGTGTGGAAGCATCGGTACTTTGGGGGAAGAAGGTAGGCGGAGGTAGCTAGGGAGCGCTCGATAGTGTGACTGTAACTCGACATCGGCCTTTGTAACGATGTCCTCAATTTCTCTTGGTGAAAGTTTGCTGTTGATCGCGTATCTGATAATTGTCAATACGAAGAGAGTCTGCTGCGAAGTGAGGGTCTTACATCATGTCCATAGCCTCACACGCAATTGTATAGGTTTCTGATACATGGTGAGCTGTCGATGAGATGTGAGAGTGAACGCCAAGAGTGCTGTCATCAAAAGCTCCGCCAGGGGTCGGTTTCCAAGGCGTGTACTCCTCCTCGTTATCGATGCTAGGCTTTGGGCAAGTGATGCTTGACTTTGGTGTGCTGCTTGGTCTGCCTAAACCAAGTGAGAAAAGCCTTAGTTTGAGTCAGTATTTCTCGCAGAACCCTTTCTATGATTGAATGGTTTTGGAAGAAGCTCGCTTACTTGTCCACGACGTAACATCCCCACCACGTCACCTTTCTCGTATCGGCCTCATCCTCCGACAACAATCCTGAAGTCACAAATTTTGAACAATCCAGATTTAAGCCGAGATTATGAGCCATTCTTGTCGCGTTTCCTAAAAGTTCTGTCAGAAGATTTAGATAGCTGTGGAAATACGAGGGCATTCACCTGAGTAAAGCCATCCTAGAGCTTCCTTGCCGTCCGACATAATGCGAAGAGCCAAGAGACACGCAGCTTGAACGGTCGTGATTGTAGGCGCCTCGCTCTCATACAGTAACAGAATCTTAGCATGCTCGCAAAATGCATCGCCGGCGGTGTTCGGGTCGTTTGGGTCTGAGCGTAGCTCCGGGCGATCCGAGTATCGTGCCGAAATGGCAAAGATGGCGGAGAGCAGTAATGGTGAGCAGTATTTCCCCCCATCCTCGCCTTTGAAACTCCTCAAAAACGTTCCTTTGTGAATGACGTAATTCCATGGATTCTGCCATCGCCAGTAAATGTCGAGTAGGTGATTTTGCATGTCGTCGGATATTGTGACAAGTTTTCCTAACTGCGCGGCGGCCGCAATGCCCTGTCTTTGCAGACGGAGAGATGGCTCGTGAGGATCGGCTTCGCGGATTGGTTCTCGGACAAGATTATAGGAGCTTTGTGATCCAAAATAGTGTACCTGGCCGTCTTCGATCACGTTGAGACGTCCCACTAGTCCCGTAAGTTCTGCGAGAGGGTCCTGTTCGTCCCCAGTGCTCTCATCGAGTTCGGCTCCTTCGGGCTCAATCGACTGTGTCTCGGGTAGCGTCATCGGCGGCTGCGACCCAAGTGACACGACCTGGGCCTCTAATAGTCTTATCCGTGCTTGAAGCGATTCGACATATTTCTTGCTCGGTGGCCTATCTCATCGTCAACAGCCGCGACATAAACCCCCTTTAGCACCCAAGGGAGGAATCCGACCTGCGCTTATTTTCCGCATGCTGAAATTCACACTGAGTCCCTCTTCTCACACAAGATCCGCAAATCGGTTGTTGTCCATCACACTATTACCGCAATATCTCATTAGCGACTCATTCGGATCTCATCGGAGAACTCCGTGGGGCTGCGCTCATGTGTCCACAACTTACGCGCATCCGCCTCCCCCGACACGCAAGACACGCGATTGAGACCCGCTGCCTCTTCTTCCCCTCAGGCTGCGGCGCAGAAGCGGTCGGCTCAGACATGTCGTCTTATCGCGCCTTATCTGCGCGTCGTGAGGCTCTCAGAGGGCGTCGTCGAGGCTGGGGTAGGGCTGGGCATTCAAAAAAAAGTCACTTCACCGAGGTGTAGAAGACTAAGTTCAGATGAGCGTCCGCGTTGTGTCATGAGCGCCTAATAACAGAAATTATCACTACCTGAAACCCCCCACTCCGACGAATCAATCAGTGCTGAGTTATCTTTCCCCGCATATCCACTAACAGTGCCTAGTCGAACTCTAACGAAAAACACAGCCTAGCGTCTCCAATATTCCAAGCGGCTGGATTTAAGACATTTGAAAAAGATCTCCGTCCCCTCCCTCCCTTGCCAAGGGACTCATCGCATTCAGGGGTCAGCCGCGTAGTGGACAGGTCTGGCGGGGTACTTGTTGACCCGCAGACTCAGCTGGTCAGGGCGACAGTAGTGACCGACAATGTCCAGGTTCTGCTTCGCCTTGGCCTTCTCAGCAAGATCGACCTCGGCGTAGAGGATGCCCTCCTCATTGGGCGGCAGACGCGTGGCGAGCTCCTGGCCCCAGGGAGAGTAGATCATGCTGAAGCCGCCGCCGTGCGTGGGGTGGTTGTTGGCGTATCCAAAGTCGTCGATGCGGCAGCGCGCAGCCGACTCGTCCTTGCAGATCTGCGTGCAGACCATGACGAAGCAGGCGCCCTCGAGCGCGACGATCTGGGAGAAGCGCAGAGACATCTCGTCGGTGATGTGGCCGGGCCAGTTGGGGTCCGGGTTGCCGTCCTTGTCGTTGGGCTGGGGCCAGATCAGAGGCCAGCTGGCGACGTGCAGGTCGACGTTCTGCTCGTACTCGTAGTAGCGGAGCATGGTCTGCGTGTGCTCCCAGCAGTTGAGGCCGCCGATGCGGACGTCGGGGTGCACGGTGCTGGGAACGACGGTCTGGAGGGACTCGCCCTGGCCGTCGCCCCAGTAGGCGCGCTCGACGTGGGTGGGCTTGATCTTGCGGCGGTGGTGGACGATGACACCGTTCTCATCGATGAAAGACTGAAGCTTGTGAGTACTGCGGGCGTTATCACGACCGAGGCATGGAGGGCATACCTGTGCGATGTAGAGAGTGTTCTTGTATCTCTCACTGTAACCAAGAACAACGAAGACACCAGCTTCCTTGACAGCTGCGCAGATGCGCTTCATCTCATCCGAGTCCTTCACAAGCGAGTTGCGGAAGTACTCGTCCATGAAGGCGGCATTGTCAGTGGGAGACTTGGCCCAGATGCTCCTTTCCCGGCGCATGTTAGTCGAATGTTGACTTCGTGCAGAAGAATCATGTCTTGCGACTACTTACCAAGGATATCCGGGGATGAAGACCTCAGGGAAACCGACAACGTTGGCGCCCTCGCTGGCCGCCTTCTCAATGAGAGCAATGGACTTGTTGACACCGCCCTCAAGGTCCTGCCAGGCAGGCTCGGCTTGGATAGCAGCGATCTTGAGCTTGGGGGCCATCTTGGTCTTTGAAGAGGTCGTTTTGGATGGAGGAGGTGGTAGGTTCTCTGAGTTCTTCAGGCGAATGGAGAGGTAGGAGGAATCTTGGGAATCTGTGAGTGCTGATGCTTCGTCTGATGTTGAACTCATCGTGAAAGAGGCGTGCTTAAGTATGAATGTCGATGATCCTGCTTCTCCTCTTTCTCCTCATCATCTTCATGATGCACCAGGGGGTTTATCATGTTTTACATCGGTACAGCATTATCCTATCCTTTGTCGTTGATGCTTCCTCCCGCGTATCACACGCGTGGCGATAAACCCCCAAATGCCCATCATCTGATTCTGCCGGTCGACCATTACCCTATCGACTACATGGAGGATCCGTGATGGATCAGCAAAACCCTTTGGGCTAAACTAAACAGGCCTCCACTTCCCCAAACCAGCCAACACAGGCCAAACCCTGGCTAACTCATGCCGGACCTCGCATTATCGACGTGGGTCCGGCCCGGAAGAGCATTACCCTATCGGCCCCGCTGACGCGGACGTCAGTCTCCGTGCGGGGTACTTATCGCCGATCGTGATTCGCTCTCGCTCCGGCACCGAGGACCCGGTACGCCCGGTATCATCGAATCAACATCAGCTAGATGCAAACCTTGGTTTTGAAGGTGTCACAGATCGTCTTCGGATGAACTGGGCGCTTGTTGGTAGATGCCGGCAGTTTATAAAAAGTCCGGACTGGGGTTGCTGCAGGACATGATGTGGTAATTGTTACGTTTGGATATCACCCCGAGTCATCCTTCCCCAGGTTTGGAGCACCTTTTCGAGCACGTCGTTTTATTTCTCTCAAAACTTCACGATGACGGAGCTCGAGTCCGCCATTCCAGAATGGCTGCGAAAGGATCGCACAGTACCGGCGAGAGCTCCGCCGGGCTTCAAGCCTTCTTTCGAGCTTTACACGTCCAGATTCCCAAAAGAAACGAAAGACCTTGTCATGGCAGTCATCGGCGCCCAATACGAACCAAATATGAAGCACGATGGTTCGGCCTTAAGAACAATGTCTGAGTTCATTACCTCCAACTCAGCCACTCCAGAATCGCGCCCCGGCTTTCACGAGGTCGCAGCAGTGACCGACAACCGCGGCTTCTACAATCTCGCTGTATTCGCATACTGGCCTAGCAAGTCCGCATACCAAGAATGGTCAACCACCAGCGGATTCCACGATTGGTGGAGCAATCTTACGTCTGACGATAATGGCTGGTTTCTTGAGGTCTTTTACCCGACGATCGATCGCCTCGAGACAGTGTTTTCGACACAATTACCGGAAGGGGCTGGGAACTTGAGAGAGAGCATCACTGGTCCCATACAAGAGCATGTCTACTGGGGAAGCATGCGGGACCGCCTTCCCATCTCACAGATAGACGAACTTCTTGGGAACACTGAGACTGTCAAGAACGGGGATTCTGCCACGAATGGCGCTGCCAAGTCAAAGATAGTGCGGGTTCACGGCAAGAAGAATCTCTGCGTCATCCGGTCGGGCCAAGACTGGTCAGCCGCTCTTCCCGAAGAACGCCAGATCTATCTCGACTCTATGCAACCACCCCTGACTAGAGGCATGGACTTCTTACGTGACCACGGCGACGAGGTCGGCTGTATCAGCTGTCGCTTCATGGATGTAGTGGATCCGGTCACAGCCGAGGGTGGCACAGATCGCACATTCTGCCTTGCGTATTTCGACAACCTCAGCTCCTTAGAAAGCTGGAGCAAAGAGCACAGGACACACCTCGCCATCTTCGGGGAGTTTGCCAAGTACGCCAAAAGACTAGGAGATAAGATGAGTCTGAGCTTATTCCACGAAGTGCTTGTTTTGGAGGCGGAGCAGCAGATGTTTGAGTACATTGGCTGTCATGATGGAACCGGGATGCTAGCTACTTTGTAGGTAAACTGATGGGGTACCGGCATTAGGACTGACAAATTTCCATACCCAGATAATAAAACAGTCTATCTTCTCTTAAAGCATGTGTACAGTCTCGCCATTGGTGGTGTGGTTTATTCATGCGTCAGCTGGTAAAGGAAATGTCGTTATAAGGTCGAAGAGAAATTAGTCCCTACATGCTGAGTCTGATAGTGACCTGATTATCTCTTCGCATGCTTTCAAGTTCCAGCCATAACGGCTCCGTCTCAGTCACCGATGAAGAAGTCCTTTTCATACTTCATCTGGCCAGTTGATCTATCATCTCATCGCAGAACCTAACCTAACCACCAGCGCTAGTTTCCTGACACTGACAACAGATCCACGTCGGAAATGGTGATGGTACGGATAGGTCTTTTAGCGAATTTCATCTATCTACCCCTTCATGAGCGATCAAGCTGGTACAACGTCTCAACGAGATGGGCAAACGCAAAGAACACCAGGTCCGTTGCTGCATTTTGTAATATTCATTCTATCATTCACTAATGTGCGTCAAATTCTGCCCGATCCTTGAAGCAGACTGTTTTATAAATGGCGTTTAACAGTGTAGGTCAGGTTTTGAAGCCCAGAAATTGAAACTTGAGAGCTTGAGGCGCCGCTGGGTGTTTCTTTGCGTTCTTCAAAGGGTTTAATATGCAAGACAGACGCTACCCCATCGGTTGGGCATCGCGTTGACGCAGGGCTCTATTGTTCGACTCACAAAAGTCGCCATATTCTGACCGTATAAAATATCTCCACAGTCTATCTTGATGGTCTTCGTACGCAAGGTACACACCTGAGGGTATTTCCGCTGTAGCCTGTAATCTGGGCGCACATGCAAAGATCCTGTAACGGAAACGGTTCCTGACACTCCCCACTTGACTTCCAGAAGATCAATAACTTCACAAAAAGACCCATATTGCGAGCTTCGCGGGTCTAACAAAAGGCATTCAGATTCATTCAGGTCCTGGTTACGTCGGTGCTGGCTCCTGAAGTAAAGCCAAGCAAATAAAAACAAGCATTATTATCAAGGCCAGTGTCAACAGTCCGCCATCAAAGCGTTTCTTCACGAAATCTTCTGACTTTGCGTAATCATGCCACTATGCAGGGCGCATCGGATCCACCGAAAATGAAGCGCTGGCCGGTGCATAGGATAAGCCACGAGGGAGAGTCTCGACCTCGACCGATCATGGCAGCCAACAAGGGCTGAAATGGCCTTCGTCAGTCGATTCAGGTGAAAAAAATGGTGAGTCAGCAGCTCAGCCAGAGGTTAAAGGGCTGCGGTATCCCACGTATTCACGGAGTGCGTCCTACCACACCTGCGACTGTCTTAGGATGGCCAGCTAGTGCCAGCGGTACAAGAGAATCGGTGCCAATTTATTTCATCATTTTCAGAACAAGATGGCTCTCTTATTCGGTGGGATAAACCACATATTACCGAAGTAACTTCGGCGAAGATATGCCACGTCTGAGCCACTTGCTGGCTTCTATGTCCATGGCTTGGTTGAGCGATGCTACCTACGTCGACCTAAAGCCATTATGGCATTGAACTTTTTGTCGATAAATAAGTTGCTTTTGAATGTTCTAGGCAGTAGGGAGCGCAAAGATATCAATTCTTACTCGATTATGGTAGCCGGTTCTGCAGCCCTTGAGACGTCGGCTGTTGAGCATCGTATGACAAGTCTGTAGGTGCTTGTTCATCAAAATACCAATCAATAAGCACGCAAACAATACCGTACTTGGACGTGGATTCTTAAGGACGAGCGAAATAGTAGTATGCTATTGAAACATTGACCTGTGGAGATGCTATAAGTCATAGGGATCACTGCGAATCGATATTGACCATCTAATGGTGGCTGAGACTGGCAGAAGGTCTGAAGTGCAGTGTTACATCATGGCGAGTGGTCCCTAACACATGGATGCGCTCCGTCTGCTGAGCCGTCAAGGTCCGGAGCTCAAAAACCCAGAGCTTGCTGATTACTAGCAGGTTTGACAGCAGCTGTGCCGAAGGTTTGCCTGTGCCGTGTTCATTTCCTAAGTGATCAAACGGGAGCAAGCTTCCCTATCTCCCAAGGAGGATCGGGTCCAGCCCGACCAATAGGGCATTTACATGTTCACTTACGCATTCCATCAGAAAGTCGGCCCAGCAAGTCAAACACAAGATCAACAACATCCCAATCAGACATAGTTTGAATTCTCGCTACTCATGATGACATGAGGCCAGCAGCTTGGAACGGAAAGAGGTCGCACAAATAAAATTTGGACTGCGGTAATTCGCACTAGGTGAGGGACAGCGATAATTCAGCTGGATAATCCAGGGTGCTTGCTACATAAAAATAACACGAGCCATGTCGACAAATTAAGGGTTTGAAAATATGATACATTTTGCGGTAGCTGTCTTTAATTCATCGCTGAAGCGTTGCGGCTCGTGGCTTTGATGGTTTAACACCGTGATTCACTTCGGCATATCGGAGCCGAATACCGTGCTTAAGTGATCTTGGGCCCGTCCGAAACGGGACTGGTCAACGGGACTGGTGTCTCCGCACGCCTCCGCGCCCAGCCCAATTGCTGCGTCACTACGTTGCCCCATGTCAGCTTGATAGTATGGAACCCTGCAGAGTCCTGCAGAGTCCTGCAGAGTCCGGCTGTCTAGCCAATTGAATGCAGAGCGCCCGCCCACCAGCCTACCATTCGGCAACAGAACGATAGAGATACGCTTGGGCGAGATGCGGATTGGCCTCCGGAGTGGAGGACTGCGACGAATGGAACAAGTAAGATTTGTAGGTATTGAGTTTGCAGCATCAACTAGTTCGATTCAAAGCCTCAATCTGAACCGGCCAAACAAGAGGTTTCCACCGACAGATATGCAAGGACTCCACGCAGCATAATCAAATCTAAGCTAACTTAGAGGGTCGCTTCAACGTCCGCAAAGAATGCGCAGAAGCTCGAAGAACCTATAAGAGATACCTGGTATCTATGGATGTATGATCTGAATTTCCAATCCCTTGCTCGTTCGTCTCTCATTACCAAGCCTCTCCTCTGTTATTGGAAGTTCAATCCGCCGGCACATTAGTAGTGATTCCAAGCTCCAGTATCAACCTTTCCGAAATGCACTCCAACTCTCAAAACCAGTAAGCTGCTTTGATTCTCTATATCTTAGTTTTCAAAGTACTAGAAACTGACATCCACCTCTTTCACTTCACAAAGAAACGAGCCTCAACTTCCTCAGGAGGATCACATCTCTATTATGAAGCGCACTAAGACTTCGAAAATCAATACCACGAGACGTCCAGAGTCCAAGGGGAAGGAACTTGAGGACAGAATGTCTCGCTACTTCGGCTCCGACCTGCCATGGACGCACGTTGACGCCATGTCAAGTTCGAAGGCGACTTCATCCCAAGAGAATGGCAAGAAGGACTGAGATGAATAGCGGCTGACGATGGAGTACTCCACGAGGAAGTTAGGTTAAGCTATACGGTTCAAGGGCTGCATAGAAATTAGGAGCTTCCACGATTTCATCACTGTCTGGCGTCTGGTGTTGCCGAGATTCATACATGTACTTCGCCGTCCATAGCCTTGCTATCATGTCCGTCATACACCCTATAGATTGCCAAGGCAGAAACGATCAACTGACTGCTTCTCTCACTGATACTAACGTACTTCTGTATGTGAGAAGTCTTGTTGTTGACATACCGCCCGGAAGTGACGAAGTGTAGGACATGTTTGGAAGGACCTTGTGAAAAAGGGTTGTTGTACATGAATCGCTCGGAACCTTGCCATTTTCAAACGGCTTGAGTTGTGAGAAGTCCAGCGCTGCAGTTGGTCGCCAGGTGATTGAACAATACAGGGCAGGTTTGCTCCTGGACAGCCAACCTAAGGCAAATCCCAATTTCATTCTCAAGGGACATCGCTAGAACGCCTGCGGCACAACATACGCCGCCAAAAGATATTGGCGAAACAGGGATCGCGTAAGGCAGCCTAGCTTACATGCGGAGAACGACAAACTCATCCATGCAGTACAGCTTCGAAAGCAGCGTGAGGCAGAGTAAGTTGTCATAGGACATGTGAGGAACAATAGACGTCATGTACTGTGAGGTATCCTTGCCTATAAAGCTTGGTGCAATTGTACTCAGTGTACGGATACACTGACGCTGACGGCCACAAATCTGTGGACTTCCAGCCTGCCGGGGCTTGATCTCCTTCGGTCGACAGCGCCGCCCCCGGCCTCCCCCCTCCAGGTCTCTGGCTCCCCAGAGCGTTGCTGGAGTCCGACAAGCTGTCTCCACTGGTCACCCCTCAACTGGGCGAAGAAATTATGCGCATACCCTACCATTTACACCAAGCTTCCTAGAACACTTCCTCAATCCTCGATCAACTAAAATAAACGAAGAAATAATCAGAAAATAGCTCTCATTTTCAGGATTAATTTAAGTCCCCTATTACGTCATTTCTCTTAATAGAGTCGTGGTCACTCTGGCTAAACAGGCTGTTGAGGTATGAGGGGTGTGCACTCTTTTTTTCGCCCAGTTGCCCCTCTCTCCGTTCTCTCCTTCGGTCGACGTCGCCGCCCCTGGTCTCCCCTCTCTAGGTCCCTGGCTTCCCGAGGCGTTGCGGCAATCCTTATTTGTCCGACAAGCTGTCTCCATTGGTCATCCCTACTGGTGGGAGGAGTCCGCGAGGAGGGTGCCAAGGAGGTCGTTGTCATTTCTGGCCAATCAAAATGCGCTACGCTCTCGCTTTGCAGTGTGGATGGGGGATGGGAAAGATACGTACCTGTCTCGAGGGAGGGTGGAAGGACGCTGCGACAGATACCACAGTCGTGCAGCAACATCAAGTAGAGCCATTGAAATTGCAATGTTGTCCGCACGAGGAGCCTGACAGCTAGAGGACAAGAGCGAGGGTAATCAACCATCTAAAACGTATAAAGTGCCAACGCCCCCTCGAGACAATGTGCGGAGCTTTGAACACCTCGTTCATTCAACCCTCAGTCGCAAGCCTGTCCCTTCAAATCAGGGTTCCCATTTACAAGCCATCAATGGGGGTGACTTCTTCTAACACCACTTCTTTCAAAATGAGCTCCCATTCTCCCAGCTCGTGAGTTACCCCATACCTTGGAGACCCCACAGCAACTGCGTAGCAAACGCATCACGTAACGTGAAGTCCGTTGCTGATAGTACCTGCCTTCTCATAGCAATCAGTCCCACCTTCTCCAGCGGCGTCCCGACTCCGATGGAGCCCATGCTCACATCTCGAATACCTATGTGACTAGAGGTCAGGCTACGAAGAACGAGGAGCTCGAGGATAGAATGTCTCGGTACTTCGGGTCAAGCCTGCCATGGAACCACATTGACGCAATGTCCACATCAAGAGAGGCGACGATAGAGGCGCACAAAGACGGAGACAAGAAAGAACAAGATACATAATGATCAGCCTAGATCTAGGAAATGGACACTGTTGGTATAGCCCCAACCATTGAAGGCCCTTGTAGAGGCGAGGAGATATTGCGATGTGGCTGCTCATTGTCTGTGACATCCTGTCTTGGATGGGTGTACGTACTTCAATAAACGTGGAGATGCGTGGAGATGGCCAAGATCTCACGTTTTGCCTAAGTCGCATTTTCTATCAAAGCTTGATACGTCGCCGGGCTGCTTTTCTTGTAAACATTCACATGTTTCTTGCATGTTAGGATCCTTCTATCAACGCGCGACAATCGCTGCGACCAAATTTGCCTGGCGCATTTAGTTGCTTATTGGTTCTGTCACGCCAATACGGCTTCAAATGGCACGGTAGACGTGCCAATTGCCTGCTGGTTCGGAGTTATAGCTTCACGAAGTGAGGGTTTTAGGTGTCGTGAAAGCCGACGAAGTATACGGGGGAAACACCGCATCAACGCTAGACTAGGCGGTAATCTATATGCTGATGCAAGCACGTCTATAACCCTTTACATCGTGGGAACTGGGATAAGCGAGGTGATGTGCCACGTCGGAATACTCGATACTGACATGCCTCAGGTCCCAGGCCAGCTAATGCCTGTCAAATCACATCAATAGTCCCTGCCTGCCCCCGCCAACAAAATCATCACCAGATCTGAACCCGGCCTGAAGCATCCTCCTATTAGGCCCTGAGATAGTGCCAGTAATCCTGCAGGGTTCCGGCCGCCAGGCCAATTAGTTTCCGCCCGTAATCGAATGACGCAGTTAGATGGACACCATTATTATGCAGCTGGATGGAATTTGTCGCCCGCACGTTGAACACAAACGGAAAGGACGAAGGCACAAGGCAGGCACAACTGATCATGGCAAACGTACAGAATATCAGAGTCCCATATGTACATGACTTGCTCATTTCCCACCACCGTTTTATTTCACAGCAATAGGTGTATTTTGTTCAACCAAGCGTGTATTTCTGTCATCAGCACCTCGTTATGAGACAAACAAGGAACTACCTTATAACCTGCTTACAGGCCAGTCACTCGTGGTCCTCTCCTCTTTTTAGGTATGCAATCTTGACTTATGAAGGTCGTCATCTAAAGATGTTTTCAGTTGGAAGGCAAGCATTCGTAATCGATCTCGAGGCTTAGATAAACCTGTTCACTATTCCAGATTTAAATCGAACTAGATGTCGAGGTCCTAGAACACAGTTATAGGTGAGGAGTGGTTAGATCCTTGAGCAGCTGGTCGCTTTTTAGGACAAGATAGCATGAACTCAGGGTGAATAAACGTCACCTTCTATGCTTGATTGTCACGGGCTAGAGCCCGGATTGATATCTCCGGCTTCGCCGGAGCAGTTACCGAGATCCGGCTCCGTTGGACCCACTATTCTGCCGCAGTACGCCGCCTAACCCGGCCTGCTTCACCGCTGTTAGGTGCCTACCCTTGTAAAGTCCTTTCTTCCTTCTTCAGCTTAGAATAGTCAATCGACGGCACCTCTACGTTGAACAAGCCTAGGGGCCAGCCCCTTACATTGATCTGCAACCAATACTTCCTCATTTAACTACACAGAACTCATGACCAACCAGCGGCACCCATCCTGACCCTGCTAGCCCAGAACTCATTCCTGTCCTTGCGATTTCAGACTTTGACATTTTCTCAGACGAGACGAGGCTCTGACGAAAGCACCCGAAGCACTCCCTAGATGACAAACCTCTTCGAGCGTCGCCAAGAGGCAACTCTGATGTTCAAAGTGTAGTTGTAGTGGACTGGAGTGTGCATTATTTGCAAAGGAGTGAGCGCAATTGCGGATACCCGTTAGTGAGCCCTTGGCCAATTACTTTGTGAGGCAGCCCTCCACATCCATGACCGCAACTTTCCCCAATGACGGCTTGGCCAATCGCGCTCCGTGGCACCACTCCACTCTCTTGAACCTGACCTGGCATGCGATCATCTTCCAGTCTCCAGACGAGACACCATCGCAATTCCTCAGACTTAACGGATCCAGAGCCAGAGGTTCGCCGCAGGCCCTGGCCAAATATGACGCGAAAGCGTACGAAGAAGGCAACGGCTATGGAACATATAAGAGGCGCCAGCAGTCCACAGAGAAATGAGTTGGTTTTCGGACAACCTCTACATACAACACCCTCAAGTAGCCCCAAGTCACGAGCCCAATTCTTCTTAGATCCCGATCCGCGAGACATGCATATCTACCGTTGAGATGTCATTGCCAAATCTCACTGTCTCCAAAATGGGCTCCCAGTTTCCAGACCAGTAAGTTGCAATATGAAGCCCTCTTTGGCATTCATAGATTTCGTAGACTAGCCTAGAGTCCGTCTCTAACACCCCTGTCTCAACGCAGCTTCCAGGCCCAACCCTGCCAGGAGCATCCCGAAACCACTGCAGCCAACACCAAAAGTTCGGATACAAAGATCACGACTGCTAAAGCAAACATCAATTGGGGTTTCAAAGATATGCTGGCCCTGTATTTTGATTCTGATCTGCCCTGGTCTCATGTGGACGCGGTGTTGAAGGATGCGAAGGTAGAGCCATCCCGGGACGACGGCGAGAGGAAATCACATAAATGATGGCCGATGGACAGGTAATCAACGATGGACGCAGAACCACGAAGTACACCCATTCATGTCAAAAACCAGAGTTTCCTAGGTAGACAGATGGTTAATGTCTAGGGTAAACCATCGACAACGTACATACTTCAATGAATGTCATCGCAGCCATGTCCTTATCCTGGATAACCTCCTAGCTACCTTGCCAGTTTAATGTTCCCCTTCTCACGTGAGGGTTCCTTTTCTCGTTTCACCGACTGCAAGTGATGGCGCAGGATATAAGCATGGATTTAGCAGAACTAGGCCAGACTCCTGTTAATCAGGTCTCCACTGGTAAAGGCAGTGCTCCGATGCGACTTCAACTACCAAGGCAATTTACGAACATCTGCGAACATCTACGAACATATTGAAAGAATGCGTCAACAAAACCGACGTATGCGAATGTGGTATATTACTCTATACCTCAAAGCCCCAAGACATGCTCCAGAAGGTGGCATGAGGGCCTGATTCGGCACTCTGTTCAATAAGCAAAGATGCGCTACTAAGGTTTCTGAAATTGGTAGTTTCATCTCCATATCCTGCACCTAATAGTTGCTCATAAAAATACATGAATATCATAATCGACGGCACCTGCCGTTGCCCTTAGTCCCTTACAACCCTTCTGTCCCCTTCTCCAATTCAATACTCAAGACTTGGCATCCGCGGGCGGCGGGCAAGTAGCACCATCAGGAACCACATTAGTCGCACCGCCAGTGACACCAGTTCCCCCGTAGTAGCACGTGCCGAGATCGTTCTTGCACGGGCTATCCGGTCCAGGGCAACAGTATCCGTACGCATTAACATTGAAGTTGTAGCAGTACACCGGCTGGACGGGAGCGGCCGTCGCGGAGGGCAAGGGCTCGGCTGTCTCGAGAATGGAGCTGTCACTGCTCGTTGGCGGGGGAGGAGGGGGCACGGTGCTCGTGGCCGGCGGTGCTGTGGTGGGAGCAGCCTTCTTCTTGAGATTGTCGTAGACAGCTTGGGGGAAGCCGTCTCGGTCGCCAGGCGTGCCACCTCCCGTGGGAATGGCGGGGAGAGGTGCCTTCGAAGAGCACGGCGTAGCTGATGAGGCGGGTCGCGAGGATGAGGGAGGGGCTGAGGATGGAGGGGTCGAAGTGGGCGGGGCCTCGGGCTCGGAGGTAGGTGGGGCCGAAGTCGGCTGGGCGGAGGGCTGCGCCGAAGGCTCGGCCGGCTTGGTGGGGTTGTTCCCGGGATTATCGTTGCCGCCGCCGCCTCCGCCGCCGTCACCACCACCACCAACAGGGGGGACAATGGGAGGGACAACCGGGGCGATGGGAACGGGAACGGGCACGATGGGAATGATCGGTACTCCGCCGTCGTCCGTAGTAGGCGGCGCAGTGGAGTAGTAGATGGAATAAGACACGCCCGAGGAGGACACCAGGGAAGCCGGGGGCCGCGTGGTAAAGACGGGGGCGTCGCCTGCCGGGCGAGAGGGCGTACCGGCAGGACCGCTGCTCGCCGGACGAGAGGGTGTCGCTGGGTTGTTGGTCGCGGGCCGCGAAGGTGTTCCCGGAGGGTTGCTTCCAGAGCGAGAAGGTGTTCCCGCCGGAGCGTCACTTGCAGAACGAGAAGGCGTAGCAGGCTTGTCAGTCGCAGGGCGTGAAGGCGTTCCTGGCGGCTTGCTTGCCGACCCAGAGGGCGTTGCTGGCTTCTCGCTTGCCGAGCGAGAGGGCGTTGCGGGCTTGTTGGTAGCAGGACGGGAGCCGGTTGCCGGGATGTCGTCGACAGGTCCAGAGGGTGTGGCCTCACCAGTGGGTCTCCTTGAAGTCGAGCGGGTGGGTGGACGAGAGCTCGTGGCATTTCTCCTCATCGAGCTCAACGTCGACGCCGGCCCGGCTTGTCTGCGAAGGAATGCTTCGTACTCATCCCTCGGGCTGTAGCCCGACCTGGCCATGAGGTCCTCCGTTCCTCCCAGAAGCATGTCGGGATCGTCTCTCTTCATGATAGTGCAAGAACCACCAGGCGGCGCGCCACTCTCAGGGTTCGCCATCACTTCCAGGGCAAAGAAGGCCATGTTTTGGGCGTTCTGGATCTTATCCTTGGGCGCAAGTCTCGAACAGCTGAGCGCGATGTGTTAGTGAGGATATCCAACCAGCCGGGGGGAGTGTTGTTTTTACCATCCTGCATCGTAGCAACCACTGCCATCCTTGTAGGCTGGGTCAGGAACGTCGATGCACCGCCGGTTATCACCCACAAAGGCGGCCAAGTGCTGCACCTCGTGCAGCAGAAAGAAGCCCGCAGACCCCTTGAGCCTTCTGTTCTCCTGCCAAAACGCAAGCATCTCCTGGTTCGACACACCCTCGAAGAACTTATCGCACAGGACGATGGAGTGGCCGGACAGTCCTCCAGCACCGTGCTGGTGAGCCCCGGCCACCAACTCGCCCGCGCACATGCTGTTGTCTGCGGCAGCGCACATGTACGTCAGACCGGTGGGGCTGAGGTTGTCCATTGTCATGTCGGCGACGCGGTTGTTCGCTCCCGGTGGCTTGAGGTACGTCAACACCGAGTCGTAATTCGACTGCTTCAGGGTCTTTCGCAAGTCCGCCTTGGAGTTTGTGTCTGTATCACCGGGTTGTCAGTGTCTTCGTTGTGCCTCGAGACTTCGCACGTGTTATGTGGCTCTCTTACCACCAAACCACAAGACGAACGCATCAGAGAACTCGGTGTCCGGCTCCGCAAGCACGGCGGATGCGATCGTGGCCAGCGCCTGTGCGTCATTGACGATTTGCGCCAGCCTGCCGATCTTCGCCTCAGAGCAGCCCCATTCGCTGCCTATCTCTGTGTCGATGACGAAGTAGCCGTCTAACGCTCTTCTGCTCAAGGAGTGTAGCGCCTGGTCCATGGACCGGGCATCACGGGCGGAAAGGCCATGGCCCTTGTGGCCAAAGACCGTGGCTGGCCCTGAGCTCAGGACCAGCGACAAAATCGAAACGAATGGAGTGAAAGAACGTAGCATTTCAAAGAATGAATGAGTGTGTGGCCCAGCGGGTGGGGAGCCATTGTGAAAAACAGAAAACGTGGGCTGTCAAGGGATTATTTCTATTCACTCCATGAACTCGAGGAAATTACCATCGTCCGTAGACGCCGCTCACAGTAGAAATTCTACATGATAGTATGAGTAGCCCTATAAGGCCCTCAGTGACAGGTAGAGAGTTAATCAAAGAAGCATCTTTAGCTTCGCCAGAGGTAAATGGAAGACGAAGGCTCAGCCGGGTTATAATTAGTTCAGACCAGACGGAAAGGAGGGTCTTGTAGGTCGCCTGAGCGCATCCTGCGGTCCTGAAGTGCCCACTCTTAAGGCGAACGCAATCAACAACACTAGCCGGGGGCCTTGGCGTCGTCTGGTCCTTATCTGGTCATCTGACGAAGGTTGTCGGCAACTAACAGTTTGACAGCCAGCCCCATTTGGGCCACCCCGAACCCACCCAGCGAGTGGGAAGTCTCGTCGCGTGCGAGTAATCATGCTCGCGCCAAGCGTGCCATGTCATCATGCCATGCGAACCCCCCCGACGTCAAATCTAACTCCCAACATGGGCAACCAGGCGTCGCCGATCGAGTGTCGTGATTTCGCGTGTCGTGATTCGCGGGCCCTGAGTGGCCCCCGGATACCATATGCCGAGCGTGTCGTACCAGCCGCCCTGGCCAAGCCTCAGCTTGAGTTTGAGAGAAGTTGTTGGTCAAAAGGTTGTTGGCCGTGTTGGCCGCACGAGTGGATATACTTGCCTAAATTGGGAAATAATCCCCACGGGTAATGTACACTTCATTGGGAATAAGACGGCTTCTGAGACTCTAGCGACACAGTTCGTAGGGACGGGGAGTTAGGGCTGCAGAATATTGCGAGCGCTGACTGCGAAAATTCCAGGCGTGACGATTCCTTCATTGTTCCTATTGTCTGGCAAGATCTAAAAGTGCGAGTAGGATGTTCTCGAGAGTAACCGTGGGAAGGGGGCTGTGTTAGCTCGGCGAAAATCTTCCTATCTCGAGAAATTATATGCCGTGTGCACCGGGACCGGGCGAAACCCACAATCGCCGACTTGCTGCGTGTTAAATGGTGGATCGGCCGTGGACAGTCCATCCCCCCTGCTCGGGGGCCCTAGAAGAAGGTTTCTAGAACCTTGGAAGATGAGGCCATCATGCGGGTACCTGAAGAAACGCTGTCAGTGTCAGCGCCTTGCGCACTAGACGGTATTTGTTCTAGAGGGAAAACGTCGTGTCTATTTAGTACCAGGTATTCCCATCAGCTGCCAATGGAATTAAATATAAAGAACCCCTCAATCTTCAATGTCTCTGCTCAAGCACAAATTGCGATTACCTTAGCGTGAACAGAAAGCGCCGGTCCTTTCTGATCGGGTCGACGTCCACCACGTCCACCTTCAGCAGTCCACTGAGACAAATCGATCGGGTAGCCCATCTGCGCCCACGTTTTACTTCCAGACGGGAGACCTGTCAGGCCTAACTTCGTAAAGGAATGAACCACCACCCAAGGCCGACCTTCGGCAACACAGTTTGTGCCAGATACAGCAGCCTTAACACCCAGCCTAGTGTTCTGTGCGTCGGCACTAGTTGCGTCACAGAGGGGCAATAACGTGATTATTTCTGTCCCTGTCAGCCCGGAGCCATCCGCAAGCGCTTTTAGAGGTTCACCAAATGTCTCACGTTCCGATACTTTAAAAAGTTCTTATTTGAAGATCACTCCCATCCAGAATACAACCCTCCATCTCTACGTCAAATCTGCGCAAAGCGCCCTGATAGGGTGAGAAACTGAGAGTACCAACGATCAGATCAGGAGTATGCTCGCCGAGTGTGAATCTCGCAACATATTACCCTCCGTACTTGCGTATATTTAGGTTGCTCGGTATCGCTATTTTTTTGTTGGGTTGCTCCTTGCTGTGGTCTGTGGATTAGTAGTTCCTCGGCTCGGGGGAAGCACCGTCGCACCCGAGAAGCGCATTCTCGGACCCCAAGTCCGACAAGGTTTGGCCGAATCCCGTGGGGGGCTACTCAGCCCGCCCAGACGTTGAACGACTCGTACAGGCTTGGTATTCTATCATTCCCCTGCTGTGAGTTAGCTTTCGCAGATTAAGAGCGTAAGGATGGTCAGATTTACGGTGGAAGCCAACATGAACACGCCACATGACATGGTTATATAGTGGCTGGTATTGAACCTTCGCAGACGGCATTTAAGGATTACTGAACCCCATCTTCGCCTTGGTCTCCATATCTCTGGCCCTGATCCGCGCCTCGTTCCCGGATAATAGGACGCAGTTGTCAATTTATTCGCCCGTCTCAGGCGGCTTTTACAGAAGATATTTGTCTTTAAGTTCTCGTTCACGTGCTCAGATAAAGAGTCCCCAGAATTACATGAAAATGTTCTTACATCTATGGCCGAGACAGGCCGGATATAGTAAAATACCAGCCAAAAAGGCCCAATCCTCATTTTCTTCCCGATCACAGTACTCAAATGCCACGGAAAGTGGGGGAAAGCTTATGGGAGCCCATGTTAAAGCCTGGCTGAGACAGCCATAAGTCCTGGCCGCCGGTCCCTGGCTGGAGACTGGCAACGAGATTCGGATCTGGATCTTGGGGGTCTCGGGGGCCTCGTCCTCCTTGCACAGAAGGGAATGCATAATCAGTTCTCTCAATGATGACAAGCCACGCTCCGCGGACCCTTCTCGCTCCCCAGCGCACCCCTTCGTGGCTGGAGTGTGGCTCGGCATGTGTGAACTCCGCTGTTTACACCACTCTGCAATAGGCTCTTATGTAAGTCTTCATTCCTCTGCCCTCTGCCTTGTGTCTAGACTTCTCTCTGCCGGCTAGCGCATCCTCTATTTCTCATTCAAAGACCTCAGTTCTCAAGTACCCAATCACCAGTGACTACCTCGTCGTCTAGCCACGCTAAGGGTGCGCCCCGGAGCGTGGCCATTCATGAGCGACTCCCGAGATAAGAGAGGCTCAAGTATGTCTCTAGACATGAGGTGACAGCAGACCAGATGCCCATGTCCAGCCAGGGAGGCAATGGGACATCTCTAGCATTATGGTCACAGTAGAGAAAGGCGAAAGTATTCATTGCAATCTAGAGCTGGGATCTACACGTCTATGGTAGCAGCCGTCCGGTTGCAACGGGTCCAAATGACACATCAAATCAAATGGTATCTTTTATTCCCCAGTACGATTTCCTCCCAGACCTAAACCATCTCAGACAGCCAACGATATCACCCCCACAAAACACTCCGACTATCCCGCGTATTAATCCAAGTATACTGTCTCCAAGTCAGCCCTCACTCACCAACCGCCATCGTTTGCGAAAAGCTCACCTCGACGCAGCATGGCTGTCCGTCCCCCACAGTTACAGCCAGCAAATTGGCCTCGCTCATCACAGGCCTCAACCCGAGCCCTTCGAGCCGTTCCCACCACTCCGCGAACTGGCTGATCTTCGGTCCCTTCTCCGGCACGTGGATCTCGATCACAAGCTGCCCGAACGGCACCTCCTTCCCCTCCGTCTTAAACTCCTCCAAAAAGGCCTCCAACGTCGGGAACTCGTCGCCTTCAATATCCATCTTGACTAGGTCCACATAGTCGTGCCCCAACTTCTTCATGATGCTGCTGATAGACCAGAACTGCGTCTTGTCCTTCTCATCGTAGAAATCGTAGCCCGCGACCGCCGCCTTGGAGAGATGCGCGCGGTGCTCGTACGCGTACCCGTCAAGTCCGCGCCCCCACATCTCCACCGTGTCGTCGAATCCCCACACCTCCGCACGCGACGAGCGGTTGAGGAACTCCTCCTCGAACGTGGAGTCGCTCCCGACGCCGAAGCTGTACACTCTCAAGGGCCGCTGCGCCGAGGCGCGGTCGGCGGCGTACTTGCTCATCCCGCAAATCCACTTGCCGCCATCCCCGAGCTTGCCGACGCGCTGCAGGTCCCAGGGGCAGCTGTACGTCGCGGGGAAGAGGTCCCAGAGCGTGTACCAGAAGCGGAGGGACTCATCTCTAGGTGAGAATCTAGCTTAAATGTTAGCAGGTACTCAGTGACAAACAGTGGGCTGAGTGAAGGGCTGACAGCGTGTCGTCATAGTCTTGATTCTTTTCCATCCAATCGTGTCTCTGCCGGAGCGATCTCAGCCATGAGGCTTCGGAGATGGCGGCGCGAGCAAGCTCGCCGGCGTGCGGATCATTTTGGGCCGAAATAAATGTCTTCCACCCCACGCTCAGGAACGGTGTGAAAAGGTAGAGAAGAGCGACCGGGACGATTAGCGCCAATAAGGACGAACTTGCCCACCGGCTCTGAGCCGGGGCCTTAGACGACATGGCGCGAGAGTTTGCGTGTACGAAACGGGGGACAAGGAATGCCAGATGACCTTTTCAACTTTCCAGAAAGATGGTTTCCCGCGCGTGTTCGCAGCTGCGCGCGTCTTGGGGACAGTCCGTCGGGAACAATCCCGCTCGGTTCCAAGCTTCTCGCAATTCCGACAACAAGTCAGTTGGGGTCCCAAGTTGAGCAGACTCGGATCATCTGATCCCCACAACAACCACTCAAATAAACTTTCAGAGAGAGCACTACTGAAACAGCTCCCTTGAAACCATCCGCCGATCCAAATGCACGTCGCGCTGAATTGTCGGCGTGCTGTTCAGTAAGGCAGCCTGTCACGAGTCAGACTCCAGACGATGGCAAAACATCGGACTGCTCCGGGCGTTTTTACGTTGATGCCGTGCATCTCGTATGTTCGTTAAGCTGTGCCACCGTGCCCTTGGAAAACGAAAACAAAGGTTCAACAACGACTGAGATATCGCGGGTTTCTCCATCCGAAGGGGCCCTTCACATATGCAAAGACCTCAGAGGTTGATGTCTCTGATTAATCGAGTCAGGTCAAAGGTGCTTCTTGCACACGGCGCATAAGTGCCGATTTTCCAGACGAGCGCTGAAGCAACGATAGCCCACTTGTATCACGCACCCAAGTCTGAGCCATGGCCATGGGATATGGATCGTTCGTTCCATTTGTTTGGGAAACTCCCGCCGCCATCTGCTGTAAGCGTCCAAACATGCCGGGCTCTTCCCGGAATTCCCGGAGATATCCAGCATCAAAGAGATGGCCCCGAGGCAAGCCAAGACCTCGCACGCCACGCGTTGTCGGGGGCCAGAGCAGGTTTCGGTCCCAGGAAACAATGAAACGTGCTTCCGAGGATAGAAAAGGAGCGGTCTAGAGGTCGAAATGATCGGCACTTCTCCAGTCGCCCAACCTGAGGCTGGAAGACATGAGTAGAAGTATTTGACTTGCGCCGGCTCCCACCCGTCCCGATCCCAGGAAGCCCTTTGATAGAATCCATTTACTAGAGAAACTCAAAGCACGCACTTCCGTGAAGTCACAATGAAGCTTATTTCAACTCTCGTTGTCTTGGCCAGCGCTGGCGCTGTTGTTGCTGTAAGTTGATGTCGTCACACAGTATATCCCCCTACTCACCTGCATCGAAGGATGGTTTGGGTGGTGCCAAATCCAACCCCCGTGTCAAACGCACCGAAGATACCTGGAACCTGCAGCCTAGAAACCTGGAGACGACCAAGGCCAACCCTCGCTTTGTTCGGGCTGAAGGGACCTGGCACCTGCAGCCGAAGCGATCCGACATCGTCACAGGTGACGTGGACGACGAGTTAGCCCAGAAGCGGAACATCGAGGCAACCAAGACGAACCCTCGGGCTAAGAGAGCGGATGGCACATTCAACCTGGTTCCCCGACAATCGGAGACGAAGACAGCGGACAAGCGGAACCTGGAGGCGACGAAAACCAACCCTAGGGTCAAGAGAGCTGACGGTACCTTCAACTTGGTACCCCGCCAATCAGAGACCAAGGTTGCAGACAAGCGGGATATTGAGGCGACCAAAACAAACCCCCGCGTCAAGCGAGCCGATGGTACATTCAATCTGGTACCTCGTCAGTCAGAGACCAAGGCCGCAGACAAGAGAAACGTGGAGGCAACCAAGACAAACCCTCGGAAGAGGCGCGCCGACGGGACTTTCAGCCTCGTACCTCGTCAGTCGGAGACGAAGGTTGCAGACAAGCGGAACGTCGAGGAACGGGCTGAGATGAAGCCCAGCAAGACCAACCCTCGCATCAAGAGAGCAGACGGCACGTGGAACCTTGTGCCTAGGCAGTCGATTACGAAAGAGGCTCAGCCATAGACGGCTGACACCGAGACGGTGGAGTCATCAAGAAGTCGAAGGATGGTGGCGAGAACGGCTGGAAGGTTGAAGTGGACAAAGTCATTTCCTGCTAGTAGGATTTGAACCTGATCTCGTAGAGACTCAGGCGAGTTGCAGCAGCATGGTCTCCAGAGGATGCACGGCAGACTTTGGGCGTCACCAGTTGTAGAGACCGCGCGTGACACGACAATATCTTGGTACCACGGAACATGATAGCAAGAGTGTAGACAATAATGATTCAAAGTTGAAGTCGGCAGGACGACTTTGCCGAGAAACGCAGATCGAGCCGAACTGCCTTCCAGTGACAGCGTCCAAAAGTCAAATCACCAGCATGACGTGCAGCGGGTATGAATGGATGGGTTTCCATGCTCCGAGACAGCGAAGGGTTCCTTGTCCGGATACCCAGGCGTGCGCTAGTGGACCAAGCACGGAGCAGCGACCCCGAGGTATCCGCAGGGGGTCCGGACTCGGAGGCAGCCCTGAGGGTGGATTCTTAGCTCCGGCGCGGCGACACAGGACCCTCCTCCGAACGAGCGATTCTGCCTCGTAAGGCTGAGCAAACGCCACCTCATTTCTGGTTGAGTCCAGAGTCTTCCGCGCGGCTAGAGAAACAGGATATCGGAGTGGTGGAAATGAAGGCCGAGTGAGATTATGGCGCATACATCGCTATGGACGACAAATTATTCGCGAGCGGCCTCCGGATATGATGTAGAGACGGCCCCCAAATGGGGGCTGAATGGGAGGCACAGGACTTCGTTCGCTGTGTAGGTGTGTGTACGTACTGCCAAGGGCTAGTTCGTAATGAACGACATGGTAGGTGATCCTGCAGCCTTGCGTGCATGAGAGGGCACGGAGGGGTTGCCGTGTCGAGAAGTTCAAGCAGGTATTTCGGGATGCCAATGTGGCGGCGTCATGGCAAACGCAGGTTGGCCATTCGATCCAGCTTGACCATGTGGAAAGGATTGCCGCGTCGAACGCGCAACGGACCGCATGTCTGCGTCTGTGTGTATAAATGGGATGACGGGTGGCGAGCGGGCGCTAGACCGAGGGCTGCCGCAGTTCTCTAACAAAAGAAAAGAGGCGACTCGACGAAGGATCAGGGCGTGTTTGCAGAAATTGACGCGTCTGGGCCGAGGTGGTTGCTGTTGAGAAGCGAGAAGCGGCGGCCACGAGCCAATGGAATGTAAGCCAGCGGGTAGCAAGACGTGAAAATGGATTCGTTTCTGTCTGTGGCGTAGATGTTGAGGAGGCAGTCGAACCAAATGAGTAATGCAGGGGTCGTTGAGCTGGCGTCAACAGGACTCCGGAGTCCCATTCCCATCTAGGACTCTTTGGTGTGCAGTCGTTGGTGTGTTGCTGCAGGCAGAAGCCCAAGGGAAGCCGAGGTGAACCTGATCGGGTGACCTTCAGCTGACTTAGTCATCGAGGTCTGGATTTTCTGTCTGAGGGAAGGAGCGACGGCTGCCTGGTGGTTGCTGCTGCTGCTGCTGCCAGTTGAAGCGTGGCATGAGGTACGTACCTTAGGTGCAGCGAGCAGGTGGGGAAAGAGCGGTGTGGGGCACCTTCCAGTGAGAGCGACAGCGCCTTCCAATTTTTCCAGTGGTGTTTTGTGTCACATTCAGAAGGAGCAACACCAAAAAAGGAAAGAAACGAGCCGACAACACATCCACGATGCTGCTGCCATGCGACCAGACTGCACCAAAACACCTCACCCATGGACATGCACCCCGCTCTGCCGCTGCTCACGGACGACGCAAGCAATCGCAATGATGAAAATTCTAAGCTTCTCCTGCTTCCCGTCTGCGGGAAACAAGGCCTTGGTGCATCGGTTGGTCCGACGGGAAGCAGGCTACGGTGGCTTAGCGGAAGCTCAAGAAGCGTTAGAGATGTGCACAGCCCGACCACCCGCACACTAACAGTTTTCATCGCAATCCTTCGCGCACTCGCTACGCTGGCTGCCCTGCTCGGACGAACAGCATTGGACGATTGCTCGGAATGCTTGTCCAGACGACTGGGTGGCTTGTGGCTTCCCCTTGCAGACACTGCGATCCTTCGACAGGGCCATCAACAAAGAGGCCAACGGCCACGGCACGGCGAGCGTACCCGAGCCTGAAGCCCCTCGTCAAACAAGCCCTCTGACGATGCGTCGCTGCCGTCATGGTACGATCGATTACCTACCAACCTCCATCATGGCCTGCTGCAGCCGATGCAGGTCCACGATGTGGACATGGACGTCACGGGCCCTCGGGGTCGGGAGGCTGTGGTTGTTTGTTACCTGCGGAGTCGACCAGCAATGGACAAAGAGCTTGCATGAGCTTCGAGGACGGGACACGGCAAGATGACTCAGGTTTTGCGCGATGCCATTCGCTCATGACCATCGCCAAAGACTCAATTCGCATATTCCGTCGGGGTGATTGGACGCCAGAGTCGAATGGATTCCTGCGAGAATGGAACCGTCGCGACTCGTGCAAGACGGCGTCTGTCGCTTGTCCGACTGAATCATCATCAAAGTCATCAATATCGATAAACACTCTATGTCAACCGCGAACACAGACCACAAATGTCACCATGTGCGTGTTTCGATTGCCGCTGTCGCTAGCACGGCCGCCCTCGCGGTCATTGTCGCTGTGCTCCACGATTGGACCCGTGGGCCGTGCCTCTCCCCCGGGTCGAATAGATTGACGGCCGGGGGACAACGGCCATGGGTGCGATGATGGGCATTGAGGGCTGTGCAGAAAATAGCATCATATCGCCGGAAAATATCGTTTCGCCTTTTTTCAGCCTTCAGCCTTTTCAGTTTGACCTGGGTCCGTCATCTATCAGAGAAGGCTGCGACGGACCACACCACCATTAACAAATGAAGACCTCTTCACCTTGATATCCCAAGGAGGTTACCGAGACGTCGCCGGGCGCCCGTCGTGGCCGGTCCTGGCCAGCCAGGCCTGACGAGAGACCGCGCCGGCGTCCAGCCAGTCGGTTCTGTCGCCATTGTGCGGTGAACCATCACCACATCAGCCAGAGACACACACACACCACCAAGATTCCCAACGCGACGTACATCTTGACGAACACGACCACACCCACAAGTCCTCATATGCAAGGCCAATACAACGGGGACTCAAAAGACACACGGAGCGGGGTCCCGCGAGAGCTGTCAACCATTCCGGAGTCCTTGGTTCCCTCCATCCTTCTTCGCATTGGCAGCTTACGGGCACCCCCTGCGCCCTCCACCAAAGTCAGTTGGTCGGTGCTGAGCCCCTAGGCCTCCCAGCTGCGAAGGCTGTGAATCGCCAGAGAGAAGTACTGCGCAGCGTCGCAAAACGTGCGAGAGACAAAGAGAAACACCCTCCAACGACTCCCCCTCCCAAACAGAGACCCCCAGTCGTACGAAAAGGGTCTAGTGAAGACTCATCGGCCACTCATTCAGGCAGACGCAGGCAGGGGTTGGATCATGGTGGCATGCATCGCAGGCGCATTACACCTTGTAAGGCCTACAAGGCCTCAATCTCCACCATCCCACGACTTGCGTCTCTAGCTGCTGTTTCTTCCTGCGGTACCTCCGTCCGCTGCCATCGTGGCTGCTGCTGCGGCGTACTTCGTCGACTTTCGACTTTCGACTTTCGGCCCCCCCCCTGCTCGTACTCACCTTGGAACGCGATATAATTCAGACGCGGTTTCTCCCCAGACCACGCCGTTCTACTTTACTCGAACTATCCACCCAAACGTTTTTACACTTTGATTCTTTCCCACATAGACGAAGAACGCTACCCCAATCTATCCCGGCCCTGTCGATCCACCCGCACCCGTCTAAACTTAGGCAGATACTTTTCAGCCTCTGCTTTCTCGTCTTCGACCTCAGTCATCTGGTATTTAATTCTCCAACATTCACCTGCATAACATCTTGAAGCACCAACCAACTTACACTTTTACTATTCAGACAACCTCCAACCAACAACACTCGGTCTTCAATACAGCCTGTTGGCACTGACACATTGTCCTCCACTCGTGCTCCCGAAGCTCTCTACCTTGACAACACCATCGTGTTGAAGCACAAGTCTCGCCGCTCCGCCAATACTCGGAGCGCACTCCAACAATCTTCCACGTTGACGACCACCGAGAAGCGAGTTCGCTTTGCTCCAGAGATCGTCCAACCGGCACCACCCCAGCGCACGCCGCGCACTCAAACGTTCCAACCAGACACCACCATGTGCACCACAGACGTCTACACCGACGTCTACCCAGACGGCCGTCGCAGCGAGTATCAGACACCAAACCTCTGCTCCCACTCTCGCAACGGCCGCCTCTGCGGCAATCCAGTCGTCTACAACCACCCGCCCCGCTCCGTCGGCTATCCCACACAAATGGCTGGCTACCCTGCTCAATACCCTCAGCAACTGCCTCCCTCGCCGCCAATGTCCTCACCTCGCGGCCAATCTGCTGAGTCTCCCCGGCCCCGCACCAGCTCCTCCTCCAGCGACAGGAAGCGCCGGGCATCGGGTATCTACGTCAACGGCCAGAGGGTCCTCGACTTGAACCGCAAGAACCGCTCTCGCGCCGAGCGCATTGTCATTGTCGACTCTCCTCCCACCCCGCGCACACCACCCAAGCAGTTCTCCACACCTTACACCGCGCCGCCCTCCCCCAACGCTGGCGACGAGCCTCACTTCCGCTACAGCCACGTCCCTCGCGGCTCCCACAATCTCCGCCCCGTCATTGTTGACGAGCGCCCGCGCCCTCCCAAGGTTGAGATTGAGGTTATCGACGGCGGCCACCGCCGCCATCGCTCCCAGGACTCTAAGCACAGCCACTCCAGCGCTGAGGACGAGGAGCGCCGACGCCGACGTAAAGAAAAGGAGCGCAAGGAACGTGAGGATCGCGAGGAGCGTGAGCGTGCAGCCGAGGAGGCGGAGCGAAGGCAGCGCATTCTCGAGCGCATCGATGCCCAGAACGAGAAGATCTCCCGCCGCCCGGCCGTCCCCGTTCCTCCTGCCCCGTTCAAGCGCTCCTCGACCGGCTACGCCAACGTTCCCTTGTCTTCGGACCAGGAACTTGTTGACGCTGTCCGCCGGTTGGAGATCAACGAGCGCCTCGCTGCTGAGCGTCGTGCCCGCGAGCAGCGCGAGCGCGAGGAGGAGGACGAGGCCCAGCGCCGCCGCTTGATGGAGCGAATGATGCCTCGCCGGAGGGCCACTGTGGGTCCCGGCAGCCGGCGCCACCGGGTCCTCTACGATGATGGTCTGTACCGTTGGGAGTAAACGGTTCAGTCATATTTACCACGCAAATGCCTGTTCTGTTTAGAGATCTTTGCGCGTCTGATATTATTATGCACATGTATTCTAGATAGCAAGCGTTCTGCCTTTTTTGTCTTTTTTTCTTGGTTTACACCTCGGGCAGGGTAACAGGACTTGTCGGGGAGGAGTGATCGCCGGGATAGCGATGGGATGATACCACAGCAATTGGACAGCATACATAGAATCACACAAACAAACAAGCAAAAAAACAAGATGATTCAAACAAAAAAGACAGCCCTATTCTCGCGATTCGGTGACATTCTACGAAAATCTTCTGTATTGTTGATATCAAAAAAACGGTCCTTGTGATCGCTTGGCTATGCATGTCTCACCTGCCTCCCCCTGATCTCCGGACCTCGAGACACAACCCCCGTATCCGTGGCGTTTTACGGTTCGTTCGTCTGAAGATTTGGGGATGTGGTGGTGGCCGGGTGAGTCAGGACACCACATTTCAGTTTTGAGGGTTTAAGCGAAGGGGACTTTGAAGATTCGCGAGGTGGTGGTGGGCCTCGGCAGTGCAGAATTTGGGATTTGGGAGGATATCGCGTTTCTTGATTTTTTGGAGTTCTTTAGAGGGGGGTATTGCTTGGAGAGCCCAGGGTAACTTGCTTATCGATAGGCGCGGGGTACTTCGTGAGCACGGCGGGGTGAATGGTTGGGAGGATGGGGATTGTTGCCTGGTGCTATTCTTCTTCCCGCGCGACATCGGGACCTAGCATTTGACGTGCTTGCGATTTCGCTACCTAACGCGATCGACTCATCTCGCGCCGTCGCAAATCATCCGTGGCTTTCTGGCGAGGTTGATGACTGCGCTTGCGTAGATGGGATAGGCAACCTGGGTTGGGGTAGGCGGAGGGGAAGGGAGGATCCTTGTTTGTGTTGCGGGACGGGCCTGAGGACGCAACACTAGTGATTGCGCTGATGGTGGCCGGTGTGAGTCGTGACGGGCTGGGGGAGGGCTCGGTGTGGTTCGGTGGACGAAGGGTGATTGGATTGGTAGTGTAGGGTTCTATCCAAGCTGTTGACGGGGTGGGTTTCCCACGTCGCATCGCTTTTCGGTACAGAAACATTCCAACTCGAATGTCTCACCTCGGCCAAGGAAGATTTGGAGAACCAAGACAAGAGGGGAGACGCACACACATATTTCTCCACACGCACCGAGGGTGAAGGACGGTCCCGTGGCGCGCAGGGAGGCCTTCGGGATTGGCCCGCCGCCGGTGTGTTACCGGATCCACCCACCCACACTGCTCGGGGGCCGGACGCCGGGAGGAGTGGTATCAGTCATTGACCGCGGAATGGGTGACGCATTCTAGCGGTGAAGGAGGTAGGCGTGCCTGAGGTTTTGGCGATGTGCGGTTTTGGGGGTGGGATGCCTGGGTGGTGGTGTTGAGGGTGAGCGGAGAGGTGAATGAGCAACGGCGTCCGAAACGATCCAATAGGCGCTAAGACCCGGATCCTACCGCTGCCAGTCCACGGAGGCTTTTGATCAGGACTTCTGGATACGGCAATTAACTCAGTCTGGCCATTAATGAGGCCGCGAAGCCTGCAAGTAACAATAGACTTTTGGTTTTGACGACGTCCCTAGTACACCTTTTATGAAGAGTCTTGCGACTTAGGCGGGTACTTTCAGGTAACAGAGGAGCCATACGGCAGTCAAAAAGGTGCACTTCCAGGCCGCAAACTGCGAAAGAACAAGTTAGAAGGGAAGAAGGACCCAGGTAACACAGAAAGATGGCCTCGCAGCCGCAAGTCGAAGGACGAATCAAAATTCATCCATGCTATTGTCCCTTTTCTCGCTCATTTCATCATCATCAACGCTGTTGGTGCTAATTTAGGTAAAGTATCGATGCTAACCTGGTCGTTGCTAAATCCATTTTATCCGCCCAAATCATAAGGTTTTGTCTGAATGCTTGTTATGATGAGCTAGAACTACCAAACTTGGCAACTGCAATAGCACGAACAATTGTTTGACCCGTCTTGAACATCGATACTTAAGCAGTATGATGACGCTTTGATACTCCATCAACTGTTGATATACTGGCAGCACAACATCCAATTCAAAGGTGAATAGAGATTGGATGTATCTTCCACACAGAACGAGACATTTCTAACGAACTCGACTTTGCATGTCTGCATACTTGCTTTAGACGATTTACAACACTTGACTTCATTGAAACGCGCTAATCCAGCCGGCGTAAGATGAAAGCACCAAAACTGCCCCTCGAAAACCAGCCTCTAGGCTTGCGCACCGTTGCAGAGAACTGAAGCACCGTTATCGAGTAGTGCCTGCAACGTGTCGTGGTCATCTTCCTCCGCCAGCTTCAACAGCCATTCTTTCGTTTGGGTTGGGTCATCCTCCACATATCTGTGGAGCAGTCCAAAGAACAGGCTTTGGACGTCCGGTTGCCCTTTCCTAACTGCAAGCACAATATGTTCAAATGAACAACTAACTCCGCGCTGCAGTAGCATTTCGACAGTGCTAACGTCGCCGTGCTCAATGACGTCGGGCAAGTGCTGCACCCAACGATCTGGGCATTCGTGTACGAGGAGTCTCAAGTAACCAAAAATCAGCTGCTTTATGCCCTGGGAGTTTCCGTATTTTGCAGCGTCGATGTGCTCTGGTCGGAGCTCAGCTCCTGCATCGATGAGCTGCCGGACAATGCCCTCAAGGTGCTTTGTAATTGCCTCACCTAGGGGCGAGAGGTCGCCTAGGGGCGAAAATTCCCGGCCTCCTTGTTCGTTCACCGCACATCCATTCTTCAAAAATATCCGTACCATTTCTTCGTGGCCTTGGTCGATTGCCAGCAGCAGCGGGGTACACCCGTCATCTGTGGACGATGATACGCACTTCAACGCTTCTAATGCGATCCCATGGCTTAGGATTATTTCCGCGCAGACCTCGTGCTCAAACCGACCATACTCAGCGCAATAACCGAGCGCAGTTCTTCCGGCCTCGTCCTGGGCTAGTGGATCAAAACCTATGCTTAACATCGCGTCTACAGCCTCGAACCACCCTTGTCTCGCTGCTAAAGGGAGTGCTGCACTGACAGAGTTTTTTTGTCTAGGGTCGACAATGATTTGAGAACAACTTCCCTCCTACATACCACCCCACCGGCACCCACTGTTAGTGCCGCGCTGGGTCCGCCACCCTAACACTAACACCACCAAATCTACCCCCCACGACCAGAACCCTCGCCCGCGATGGCCTCACAGCCAGCCGCGGGCCCCTCGCAGGGCCCTAACGGCCTCCTACTCTCTATGCATAACCTGCCGAAGACCCCTCCCCCCCCTACCTCCCTACCCCCGCGCCCGAGGGGCCTCACGCCCCCCCCTATCCGGCCCCTGGGAAGAGGGCCACGAACGGCCACTGCCGCCCTTCAGCAAGCCCGGGAAGGCCGGGCCCTCCAAGATGAGGCCCTGGACCTCCTCGCAAAAGGTCTAGATGCCCTCATTGGGACGGCTCCAGCACGTCTGAAGGCTACAGCCCAGGACCTTATCAACTCTTTTGCCAGATTTGCAACCTCAGAAATTTCTGGACCCACCCCTATCCCCGGCCCCGGAAAAACATACGCCCAGGCCGTCGGAGGCCCCACTACAGGTGGACCCCTCTCCGGCCCCGGCCCCGGCCCCAGGCCGAACCGAACAACAGGCCGGCAGGCCACCAACAACGCAAACAAACCAAAACAGACCCAGGACCTCCGCCTACTAGTTCGGCTCCCTGCAGAACATATCCCTACGTCCAGAACCCTAGCCCCCCACTCAGTCAAGATGGTAGTAACAAAGGAGCTCAACCTACAGCCGCAAGACCTAGTTGAGGTCCGCCATACTGCTACAGGCTTCTCACTCCGGCCCCAGAATAAGGAAATCCAGGCCCTACTCCTCCAGAGGGCCCCTGAGATCAAGAACTGTCTCACAGCTGAAAAGGTGGAGGTGCCTACAAAGTGGTATCAGTACAACATCCCATTCTGCCCCCTCTACTTCACAAGCCTTGATGGTAGTAGGGTAGGCTTAGAATCTGAAATAGAGGAGGAGGTCCTTCTAAGGACAAAGCAAAGACTTCTCTCCTGGCGCCCAACCCGAGATAGCCCTAACCTAGCTACAGCCACGCAAAGCCTGATTATTGCCCTCCCTCAAGAGGTTAAGGAAGGCTTCCGCCTGTTTGGCCAGTCAGGCCCTGCCCGTCTGCTTCCCCCAAGGAAGCATACCCCTAAGCGACACTCTCCTGGCTGCCAGGGCTTTCACTCAAACCGCTTTTGCACCAGGCAAGCCCTCTGTGAGAACTGCGGCAAGCCCTTAGATACTCATGAGGCTGGGCTATGCCTAGCCAGATCTAAGTGTGCTAACTGCTATGGGCCCTTCCCATCAAGCCATACAGACTGCCCAGCTAGACCTTTACTAGTGAATGGGAGCCTCACTATCCCAACTCAGAAGGAACTGCGAGGGATCAGAAAAGCTGGAGAGGAAGCAACCAAGAACCTCTCTACTAGTCAGACCTGCCCCCCAGGAAGCACACAACAAGCTAAGGCTAGGCTAAGCGCTACACAGAGGCAACAGCTGTCATCAAAGCGCCCTCGCCCCCCCACACCTACACAAGACTCAATTGTTGTTGCAGATACTGCTAGCATGGCTAGAAGCAGCAGCAGTATGGATGAGGATGAAACTGAGGACTCTGATGCCCTCCCCCTAACTAACCGCCCTATCCGCCCGCTTCCAAGCAGCAGCAGAAGCCAGAGGGTAGCACAGAAGCCTGACTATAACGTTATTAATGCCTATACCCACCTCGACCTCGACTCAGAGCAGTAGGCTCAGAACGGCTACCCCACGGGTACTACGGGTCGCCCAGTGTAACGTGGGGAAGATAAGTCCAGCTCACACAGCTCTCCTAGAGCTCTGCTGGGCAGATCAGATCGATATAGTACTGATCCAGGAACCCTGGATAGGCTATAGAGATAAGATGCAAATTAACACACACCCAGGCTATAACTCATATGTGCCAATAGACTTCTGGAACAGCAGGGACACAAGGCCTAGGGTTATGACCTATACACGTAAAGGTCTAAGGCTGCAGATACAACAACAAAGACCTACCCAATCAAGGGATATCCTATGGGTTAAGGTTGGCAACTTCACTATCATAAACGTCTATAGGCCACCAGGCGAGCCTATAAACCATACAACAAGTACCCTCCTAGGCTATCAACCGCCAGCAGGAGCTCTTATAGCTGGGGACTTTAACGCGCACTGCTCATACTGGGAACCTGGCTCCCGAAGCCGGAACCGGGGAGACGACATCGCGGAATGGGCTGAAGGCCACGATCTTGAGTTTATTGGGGAGGTTGGAGCTGCTACCCACACTTATGGGCACACCCTCGACCTAACCTTCTCAAACATCCCCTTTGCTGAGGCCTATATTAGCCCACATATACACCCAGGGGCTGATCATCAAGCTATTACGACCATTATACCGATAAGCAAGGCCCAGGAACAGAGGCGTCAGACTAGCCACCCTACAGTCCCAGACTCAGCTATACTCCGGCTAGCTGACCTAGTTAAGCTGGGGATCCCAGCCCTACCTACCCTAGGGGATACACCTACTCCAGCAGAAATAGACTCTCTAGCTACCCAACTAGTCAGCCTCCTCTCTACAGCTATAGAAGCAGTAGGGAAGAGACGGACTAACCAGGGCAGGGGAGCCCCCTGGTGGACAGAAGAGTGTTCAGAGGCCCATCGAGCAGCTATTGAGGCTAGGCGACGACAAGCCCAAGAACCTGGGCTAGTAATACCACTGCCTATCCTAGAGGAGCAGAAGGCCTTTCTGACTATAGTCAGGAAGGCAAAACGCGCCTACTGGGCTGCTAAGATTGAGGAGGCTGGGTCTAACCAGAACTTATACCAGATACTAAGCTGGCGTAAGTCTGGGCTAGCTATCAAGGCCCCACCTCTAATAGTGGATGGACAGGCTATCAACAACAGTTACAATAAGGCCCAAGCCCTGCGGAAGGCCTTATTAGAGAGATTTGATGCTGCAGACGACCTACCTGGGAACCCGTTCACTGTTCCTATAGTTGCAAGGCGTCTAATACCCTGGCAGCACATAGTCAGCATAGAGGAAGTACGCCAGGCTACTCTCACAAAGGCTACAACCCCTGGGATTGATGGGATCACTACTAAGTTACTACAATCTATTTGGGGCCTAATAGCTACACCGGTACAGCAGCTTTTCCAAGCCTGTGTCCGCATAGGCTACTTCCCTAGGACTTTCCGAAAAGCAGAGGTAGTTATGATCCAGAAGCCGGGGAAAACAGACTTCTCAAAGGCTGGATCCTGGCGGCCAATAGCCCTCTTATCCTGCCTAGGCAAGGGCTTAGAGCGGCTGATAGCAAAGAGAATGGCATATCTCACCATTCTGGAAGGGGTTGCTAGCCCACAGCAGGTTGGGGCATTGCCAGGGAGGGCTGCAGTCGACCTAACAACCTGTCTAACCCATGAGATCGAAAGGGCTCTAGACTTAGGGCTTACTGCAACTCTAGCAACAATGGATGTTAAGGGGGCTTTTGACTCTGTTCTACGAAATCGACTTATTCTTAGGCTACGACAGCAAGGCTGGCCCAGTAGTCTGATTAGGCTGATATTTACCTTTGCTTCTAGCCGGACCGCCCGAGTCAGGCTAGAGGAGACTACTACAGAGGACTTCCCCCTATCCTGTGGGCTCCCTCAGGGCTCTCCGCTATCCCCTATCCTTTTTCTGCTCTATGTAGCTGATATCCTAGCTGATAACCAGAAGCTACGGTTCGGCTATGCAGATGACATAGGCCTGCTGGCTACTAGCCCTTCTCTAGAGGGAAACTCTGCAGCCCTTGGCCAGGAGATAACTCAGATCCTCAACTGGGGTATTGATAATAAGGTTGCGTTTGACCCAGCTAAGTGTGAAGCAATCCACTTCAGCAGGAAACATAAGCAGAGGGAAGACCTACCAGAGATACAGGCAAAGGACCTAACTATCAAGGCCTCAACTAAGCCTATACGATGGCTAGGGGTCTGGTTTGATAAGAAACTCACCTTCCGGCACCACGTCGATACAAAGGTAGCAGCAGCAAAGAAGGTAGCCCAGTTCCTACGCCATCTATCAAACACCAAAGGGGGGCTCCCAGCTGCTGCTGCCCGCCAAGCTGTTATTGCCTGTGTCCTCCCAACCGCCCTATACGGAGCTGAGACCTGGTATGCAGGTTTAAAGAGACCAGCCAGAAACAGCAGCACTACTGCTACTAGCAGCAGTGCTAATAACCAGGCAGCTACTATTAGTACAAGGCAGAAGGGCTTAGTAAAGAGGGTAGAGAAGGTTATGACAGCAGCAGCAAGGGCTATCCTACCCGTCTGGAAGACTACGCCCACTAGTAGCCTCCTTCGAGATGCTGGCCTGCCAACGGCAAAAGTAGCCCTCGAAGGGGCACGCCTACGCTTTGCTACACGCCTACAGAAGGTTGACCAACAGCACCCTTTAGTCCCTAGGCTTTCACAGCCAGGGCGGCAGCAAACAAGACTACAAAGAACAGCAGCCCTCCTACCTAGGTGCCCAAGGCCGTTACTCCTACAGCCGCAGCATCTTTCAGGACTACAAGACCCTACAGCTGGACGAAGCAAGGAGAAAGCAGCTAAAGCGTTTCAAGACTGGCTTAAGACTGTGCCAGATAACCATACGATCATCTACTCAGACGGCTCTAAAGCCCCTAACGGGGCTACAGGTTTCGGCTTTGTTATCTACCGCAGTAACAAACGCATAGCTCAAGGGTGTAGCCGCCTCGGCATTGCGGAAGTGTTCGACGGCGAGGTAGAGGGGGCGAGGGCAGGGCTCCGAAGGGCCCTCCTGACTTCCCAAGGCCAGCCTATACACATCTGTATCGATAACACTAGCGTTATCCAGGGGATCCGAGGTGAGGCCCCGGAATCCTCACAAGCTGCCTTCCTAGAGATCCAGGAAGCAGCTAGGATACACAATATACAAACCCACTGGTCCCCAGGGCACCAAGGGATAAAAGGGAATGAGGAGGCTGATAGCCTAGCTAAGGAGGGTACAACGCTACCAGTCCCCAGAGGCCTACTAGCTACCCTAGCAGGGATCAAGCGGCTTGCTCAAGAGCGTAAACGACACCAGTATGGGAAATGGTGGAGGCAAGAGGCAGCCTCTCGCTATATACAACTAGGGCTTAAGGCTACCCTGGCCTGCCCCCCTGAACTAGCCTTACCACGGGTAATCGTACATCATCTCCTAGCAGCCCGATCAGGCCATGGGGACTTCGAACAGTATCATCAACGCTTCAACCATACAGAAGCACTGCTCACCTGCTCTTGCGGGGAGGCTAAGGAAGTAGACCATCTGGTCTACTGCCGAAAGACCTTAGTGAGGAGGCAACAGTGGCCTACCCTCTACCCTTATGGTCGCCAGGAGCCTATAGGACCTATAGGATCTCTTGAGCGCTACTTCAAGGGGCTAATCACTGACCATGAAGGCTTCCAGGCCTTCCTTAACGTGACAAACTTCTTCCAGAAGATCTGCCCGCAGTACTGAGAGATAGGCCATAACCTATACTCCGAACAAAAGTCTACCTCATAGGGGAGACCAGACTACTATAACGGAACTAGGGCACCAGTGGGAACTAGGGATGGATAGAACACGGAAGTGACTCACGAGTAAGATCTGGAGGACGGGAGGGACAGCGTGTACTGTATAGTATATAGCGAGAACCTACGGCCCTCCACGCCACATACCCTTCGGGAGGTCGGCCGCAAGGGCGGCTGCGCCCTTGCCGCCACGGCGTTAAATACAAAACAAAACAAACAAACAAACAATGATTTGAGACCATCCCGTGTGAGAGGACACAAGCAACGCAGCGTTTCAAACCTGTCCTCCTTCTTGAGTGCTTCCAACACTTTGTAGTAGACAAAATCTTCTTCGTCTTCGTTGTCCAGAAGTCTCCAGAGGGATATGTGAATTTTGTGAAGCTCCTCAGCTGTCACCAACCGAAGATGGACCATATTTGGTATCCGAGCTACCTCCCTCCAGAGCTTACAGCAAACCTCAACAAGTTCCATATCCATTTCTGAGCGGTCGTCGTTGCACATCTGAGACCTTTGGATTTTGGACACCATACAAAGACCTCGCGCAAAGAAGCGCTCTTCCTCTCTGGTGTTCCGAGACGTGTAAGAAAGGACTTCAACCATAGAATATCTGATTACCATGAATGCTTTTCCTTGCTCGTGTCTCTCTAGGAGTAGGTCGGAAATCGATAAAACGATAGAAACAACTTGGTCGTAGTCACCAATTTGTCGATACTGAAGAGCCGGCAGAATGCAACTAATTGCATGCGTCTCTGAGCCTAAGCCAAACTCCAGAAAGATTTTTGAAATAGCTTTGATAGTCTCGACATTTTTCTTTAATAGCGTGACATCAAATCTTGTCTGGCCGGGTGCAAAAATGCCGCGGTAGTTTCCCTGCATCTGCAGTTCAGATAATAAAGCCCCGAAGAGCTCTTGGACGCAAATATCCAGGAGAGATGAATGTGTTCTAGCGAGTTGAATACAGATTCTCTTGGGAAGCTCCTCTGGATGTCTGAGTGCCTTTTCGGACAAGGATTGCTTGATCGGCTGTATGTTTTGCTGCGCTCCCAGGACACAGTTCCAGCCACAGAATCGCTCTCCAGGAGGAAAGTCACGTTGAGGAATTTCTGGCACTTCTAGCCAGTTTATCTCTTTGAGATCTTGGCCACGGGTACCAGGCGTCGTAAGGGATTTGTCTATCTCCCATAGACTACCGAGACTATAGCTGTCGAGATGTGCATCTAGCGGAAGTGTCATCCTTTCGGCACCCTGGGGAAAAGGTTTCAGGTCGAGAATTTTAGACCAACAGGCCAACTCTAGCTCGCGGTTGGTCTCGTGCGGATCCACGCCGGCTGATATCAACCTTCTGATCGGTACTTCTTCAGCTCTAGAGGACTCAAGATGAGACCTTAATTCGTTGTATAAGAAACGACGATCGGAGATTAGAGACCATAAAGCAAGGCCCAAAATTGCCTCAATTGCTACATAGTCAGCAACCCAGACGGGTGGGGATTGATCCTCCAGTAATTCAAGGGAAATTTCGAAACTTTTCTCGTCCTGGGAGCCTTCATTCGTGATACCTGGTAGTCGGCAGAATTGAGAACCAAGCAGATTCAGGGAGATCTTCCTCTTTCCTTTGCAAAAGATACTTGCAACTAGCTCGAGCACAGCTGCCAGCTTCTTTGCTTTGTCGTGAACCTTAGAAACCTCGGCGCCCCATGGAACCTTTGACTGCTTTGACTGCGTTTGTTTCACATGTGGGGACACATAGCCCGTCATTCGGCCAAGGCAGATCCTGAGATTCATCAAGTTTTGAAAGTTTTGCTGACTACTGCTCGTGGCTGGCATGGCCCAGGGAGGGATTGCCTTCGATTCCTGCGTTGTTATCAGCGACTTGTCGTTATTCAAAGGAAATATACCAGAATCGAAAGACTCACCGTGATCCTTTGGTGATTTTCCTCTAGCTCGGAGTGCCTGTTCAGGTTGTCACGCCGAGAGATTTCGACAGCTAGCCAGTCAAGCTCGTGACCTTGGGCTATTTCCGCCTTCCTCAGCAACCGATTGTCTTCCTTCTTAGTTCGCTGCATTCTAATCATTCCTCTTAGAATACTCATGACAACGGTCGTAATTAATTGGGCAATTGACACCCAAGCTCGCATGCCCCTTGACCCAATGAACTGCAATATGTATCCAACAAGGACAGTCAAAACCGCAATGCATGTCGCTGACTTGAACTTTGAACTTGATTTCGCTTCCGGGATCCAAGTCCCAAGTTTTGATGGAAGATGACCAGACTTTGAGTCGCTTTTCGTCATCTTCAATCAAAGCACAAGAGTCAAAGCTCTGGTCAGCTATGACCTGTTGAGGCTGTAGCCATATCAGAGACGTTTTGGGGGAGCCAGTGACAGAGGTTACGCGTTTGCACCGGACTTTGGTAGTAGCCTTGCCAATAATAGTGATGCAGGTGCACATTCCTCCGCAAATGAGTACTGTACCAATAATGAAAATGGTCGGTGCGTAATTCGTTGATGCCGTCTTGCTGTCATTCAGGTTCCAGCCAAAGACCCAAACGCCTACGCCGGCGACCACAAGCACGCCGGCTTGGAGAATCAGTCCAACTAAGGCAATAAGACAAAAACCCCATGGTTCATATTGAGTGATGCCGACGTTGAGCGACAGGTTGGGTGGGTTTTGTGAAGCCGTATTAAGCTCTTGGCCCGGGTAGAGACCCCATTCGGGGCAACGTTCTGGCGAAAGCTCTGGGTCCCACACCATTCGAGCATCTTTAACGAAATCTCGAAATAGATACAAGCCCGCTTGTTTGTTCATTTCGCGGCCGGCAGGCGGTGAGGAGTCGAGGTAATTCCTCGGCACGTGGATGAGCTCCAGAATTTTAGGTTGGCCGAGGACACGAGTAATACCGCCATTGTTGAAGACCTCGCATACGTCACGACTTGTAGAAGTACAAAGTTCAGCTTCAATCGCACTATTGCCCTCTTGCGATCTTCCGATAAAAGCACGGAGAGATGCGGGACCACAGAGGCGGATGGTAGACACTATAGTCGTAATAACGCCAATCGGACCCATACCAAAGATGAAATAGTCGTAAAAGGTGGTACTTTCGCTAATGTATTGCTTCGTCATTTGCTCACCAAATAGAGCCAAAAGAGGCCCTAGATCCGTGAACAAGTCGTTGGTGAAATCTGACAAGGCATCGTCGGCATCAGAGTCTGCGGAGGCTGCTTTGGCACGGACTGAAGCGAATGCCACAAAAATGCCGAAGAATAGCCAGCCCGGAATTTCGGTCTTCGGGAACCAGAGTATAGGTGGCTTGTGAGAAAATGGCATGGTTGTGAGGATAGACAGCTACTCGAGCGGTCTTCGGAATGAGGAACGAATAGTTGGAGAACGTGTCGGAAGGGGATGTGGGCTTTAACCCGAGTTTAATACCCTCATTGATGTGGACCCATTGTCATCTTCCGGAGCCTGCCTTATTCTGCAAGTGAGCCGCCACTATTGACTGCGGCACTCGTCTTGGCAGAGGTGTGGTAACACAACATGCGCCTTAGTCAAATCTAATTGGTTGGGTGCATTCACAAGACCTTACTGTCGCAAAGGTGGAACCAGGACTACGGGAGCGCAATTGCGGATTATTACAACACGTACCCCGTACGCAGACTCTTGCCAACTGGCAAGGAGAGTCCCCTGTGATCTATGCGTATGGTTGAGATGCGCATCTCATCTAGGCGCTTCCGAAGTTAAGACAAGAAAGTCCCAAAGACTTATTAGGCGCATGTGTCCAAAGAAGATGGATTTAGCTACTGAGTTTGCAAGAGCGCCCTCTAGTTATATTATATTTAATAACCAGTCGTAATATAAGGCTGTTCTAGGACTACCTTAGTACGTGTTAAGACTGTCATGTATGGTTCATATCAAACGGAAAGGATGCTGATGCGTTCATTTTGATGCGTATAACTAGATAGTTACAGGGGGTAGAGGGATTACCTCTGGGTCTTTATCTTCAGGATTTTCGTCAGGATCTAAGTCAGCTCCATCACTGTCTGGGATAGTGGTGTTGCAGTCCTGTCCGTCCTTTAAACCTGTGTAAAAACTCTCTTGGTAGGCAGTGTCTAAAGCGGCCTGGATGTTGGCGTCGGTGAACGGCACTGTGGTCTTTTCGTACTTGACGTCAGTTAAAGCCTCACGCGCCTTTACGGGTAGTGACATCCAAGAGATCAGTGTGCGCTGAGAAGCCGCGGAAATATCAGCGTCTTTAAACGGTGTCATGGCGTTGTCGTGGATTTGAACAATGAAACTCGTGGGCGAAGAACTCTCCGGAGAGGCTTTAGATGTCAGGCCACCGGTAATAGGTTCGAAGCCCCATGTTGCGTGGTCGGTTGTGTATGACATCCCCACTGGTCGGTATGATGAGGGCTTCTCGGGATCACAGCTCCATTGGTTGATCCAAACGACGACGCTGGCCCAGTAATGACGATGTCCCTTGTTGTCGCCTTTTCCCCATCGAACCTTTGGGAAGTAATAGCTGTAAATAATAGCGTCACGACCGTGACTACTGCCGCGGCGAGCATAGACCTGACCAGTGCCGCCATTACCGCAGCCTGACCTTCCACCACCAGTCGGTCTCAAGCCACCCCTGCGAGATACCATTAGCATTTGATCTACTATGAAACGGTGAATTGAATTTTCTTACCCAAGACCTCCGTTGGCATCGACTGCAGGATACGGGTCACAACCTCCTGTGACGACGAGCAGAGGGTTGAACATGAGTTCGAGGCGTCCGTCTATTCCGGGGGAAGAGTCTTGTTTGAATGCTGCCACTTGGTCATGGTTCACCTCCGGATGTCCGGCGTAATCATCGCCGTCGCGAGGTAGGATAGCTGACACGGCAGCCTCTGAAAAGAAAAGGCATACTGTGAGGAGGTACTGAGCTCTCAAAATCATGGCGTCTGTGGAGGGTGAAGTGAATGGAGATAAGAACAATTCCGTAAGGGGGTAATGTTGGAACAATATCTCTGGGCGAGTGAATATATACCCAAAGTGATCACGATAGATCTGTTGATTCAGGTACACCAGTGGGCTGCGAGTAATCCTACGAGCCTAACCCTAGCATTTGGTAATCATTTTGAGTTTGATCGGTTGGCATCGCCGGGATTGTGGATCAGCTAATCCATCTGTGGTGCATAATGAAGAAATAAGTTCACTCATGTGTCTGCTCCCTGCAATTTCACTTGTGTCTGCATTTATCTATTGACCATAGCTTGGCAAAAAAGAAAACCCGAGTAAATTGTCTATGTATGCGCGCAAAGTTGTGTGACTAGCTTTTGTCGCTCTTTGGATGAACGGCCTATTTATAGATGCCGACTTGACTGAGTTACACACTGGCCACTAGGCAATTCCGTCGTGAGGTGGATCCCGCGGCGCCGCCGGGGACGAACACCAGTTTGTTCATCGCTGGAGTAAAAAGTCTCGAAAGGTTAATCGCAATCCTTAATTTCGCATCCCTTTCGGAGTTTTCTGTTGGTCGCCTTGACCGGCGAATCTGAATGCAATGGGATCTCCATCACCTACAAGAGGTACCGACCCGCTGTATTCAAATTCGAGTGCATACCCTCTCCTCCTGCTCCTTTCTTTGCCACGCGATCAACGATAACAAATCAAAATGGTTAGCACCGTTGGTTCCCTCGGTCCCAAGGGCCTCCGCTTTCTGCTGTCACTCCTTTTCATCCAAGCGACCGTTATCAGTGCTTCTCCCACCCCAACAACGGGCGGCGAAAGCACAAATGACATCAACTCCTGGCGCGAGCCTCTCAGCAAGCGAGTACAGGGACAGTTCCCAGACTTCCCTGGCAACTACAATGGTCGTGTTCAGAAAGGAGCCTACCTCAAGTCACTTTTCCCACTCAGCGACTCGGCGGCAAAACAGCAGAACAGCGGAGTCACCGTCGCCACGCCGTGGCAGGATCCCAGGGCCGTTGAACGCTGGGGATGGACTCGCCAGATGACCTGGGCCCCCTTTAGCACCGAGGACACCGGCTCTGACTCCGGCTTCGACTCCGACTCCGACGATTACGAAGAGTTCGACACGTCTCCTGGGTTCGGAAACCTTTTGGATATCACATTCGCGGACCCACGTTATCCAGTCGACCCGGCAGAGAATGGGCTGTCCACTTACATGCACGCGAATAACTTCTATAAGCGTGACGGTACCAGTGTTGGAGCTGTAAGTGACTGCCCACCGAACTTTGCCATCTAAAACTCTAGTCCTCTAATGTCCTTCGTCCCCCCTACAGGCAACGGGTGCTTCTTACCAGAACGTCCTCAACCCAAGATCGGGCGCTATCATTTTTGACAGAAACTTCAGCCCTCGCTTCCAAATAGAGAAGAACGGCATTGGGGATGTTCCTGATCTGGAGCAGCTGTCTGATATGGTTTACTTTCAGTGGCTCGATGCTTGCCAGGCGAAGGGCATCCACCCGAGCAACGTCAAGCTCATCTACCGCAGCAATGTCACCTACCGTCCTAGTTTCAACGTTGTCTTGCAGGCGTTGTACAACAAGGGACATCAGTTCGTACCGGGATGGAACGATAGGGTCATACTCTCGATGGACACAGACGAGGGCCTTGCCATCCTTGGCAGCACCCATGGTGCTGGTGCAGCATTGTTCCTTATACAGCACAAGGCTGCCCTTGGTAACAAAAGGATCACAGAGGTCACGGTATGGGGAGGCTCGAGAGGGTTTGCGTTCGACGCCGACCCAGAATATGCGGGATTGAGCCTAAGGTTTACTGTCTCAGACTAGGCGTAGGTGGCCATTCTAAGTAGAGTCCGTTCCAGTAGAAAATATAATAAGTATAGACCAGTCTCGACTAATAATCCGCAAGATTGCCGAGATGGATGGGATGAAGGCACACTATGACACCCAGCTAATCACTTGGGAGCGTTCTTTTTTTAACAATCAGATCGTTCAGAGTGGGAATCACGGCTGTTTTGCCTGATGTGCGTCTCCGGGGACCAGTAAGTAGGTCGTCGAATTACAAATGAGTGAATGGGATGTCCACGTTTTCGAACCGTTATTCATACGGATCGTGGTACATATAACTGGAACTTGGATAGATGTACCCCCGAATCGTAGAGATTTCAGAATCTGTAGTGAAATAAGGTCTATGATGAGGGCTGGCTGCTTCGATCGTGATAACATGTGTGTGTGTCCCTTGAGGCTCGAAGAGCCCCGGAAAAACTAGGTATCCTGCCAGATTCGGGTCGAATCTTTAAGGGTCATACCCTGCAGAATAGGTGCCTCGGTATGGAATGCTTTAAAGTGCATGGTATTTGGCCGACAACTTTACTCAGCAGTGAAAGGCTGTCACAAAAGAAATGTATTGATATAGATAACGAGATCCAAGTTGGAGTCCAACTTGTAGAATAAGAGTTAAGATCCACTCCAGGTTCACACCACGTGCCAACCGCCTTCGACGACATCTCCGCCACGAATTACATCGGTACCCCTAAGTAGACATGTGAATTCCATTGAAAAGCCACTTAGAGGTCGGATGTGGCTATCCTTACTTCTTCTCGAAAACGACGAAGAGGACAACGTAGCCCTGAATGGTGATGTAGTTGCGGGCAGCAGGGCCGACGAGGCCGTTGTATTGGTGAGTGGTGATGTCGATCAGCTGGGGGTTCGCGCCCTCCTCAGTGGGAAGTTTCTTCCACTTGAAAGTCCAGGAAATGCTTCCCTCCTGGACCGTCGAATGAATCAACTCAAGGAATTCGGGGTTGTAGGACGGCTCGATGTTAACACGACTGGGGGGCTCGACCTTGGGAATGTTCGCAGTGATGCGCAGGGGCTGGTCGGCAGGGAGGAACCGCTTGATAGGAGGCAAGATGTCTTGGTAGGTGGTACCCTCCTCGCTGCCGTTGTCCCCGCGTACGACGGGGCCAGGCCCGAAGCCGGTGTACTTGATCTCGACGCTGAAGTTGCCGCTGGCGGTCTCGATCAGGACGGTCTTGTTGTTGAAGTGCGGCAGGGGCAGGTTGATGTGCACCGAATGCTTGATTTCGAAAGACTTCTCGCCCTTCTGGGGGGGAAACCCACCAGCAAAGGCTCGGATAGAGAAGGTGAGGCCAGTGTTGAGGACGGACTCCTGCTTGAAGAAAGGGGTCAAGAAAACCTTGGGAATCTCGCCCTTGGCCGCGAGAACGAGCTCGCGAGTGTTGGAGTTGTAGACAATAGAGATGTCGGACTCCTTGACGGGAATGAGAGAGGCCATGGTGTCAGATGAGGTTGATGTCAACGAAATTGAAGGTTCTTGGGGGCTTTGAGCAGGTTTGCGGAAAGGTAAGCTTGTGATTGAGTCGATGAGAGTCATGGTAGAGCTTTTGATGCGGATACAAGTCTGCTTCTTATAGGATATGGAAGGAGAATATCAGAGAGGGCCTGTCTTCAGAATAAGTACGAGCGAGAAGAAGCTATCGATGGCCTCTAGCTCTGACAAACCACAGGAACCAATGTCGCTGGATTCGTCAAAACTCACCTCAATGGCGCTTCAGTCAGAGAATGCGAATGACAGGACGCCCAAACATTGCAATCCGGCGAGGGAGGTGTGTTCGATTGGTATTTCAGCCAGCCACATCTTGTATGTTTCGGTCCCAGGAATGGGTTCGAGATCATGAATTCGCTATCTTCCCGTGGTTGAAATGAAGGATCGCCTCATACGATATCCTGGACGGCAAATCGCAACCGAATGGGTAGAATAGAGCGCCTCTTGTTCCGCCAGTCCTGGTTCAAGGCAGAACTTGTAGTCCGGACTTCAGCCACTGGCTTGCGTCCGCGAAGTGGGCTATCTTCTAAGCACATGTTTCCCGTGTGCACGCGGGGAGAAATCACACACGCGGCCCGTCTCCAGCTACCGCCTCTAGTCCCTGTTCCCGAACATTCTAACCCTAAAAGGTCGCGCAATTGCGACGAATGAAGATGCGTTTAGAAACCCGTGGCTTCGAACCGAATTATCATGTCATTCTGTGGAATGGGGGTTAATTGAAGGGTTCAAGACATCGACCACGAATACGCCTCGTTCAGAGCATAGGATATCCTGCGCTGGAATCCTATTCGCGACGGGATTACCCGCAGATCCGACATATTTCACAAGCCGACGACAAGAAGCAAGACAAAATTCTTGAGACCATGACGACTCCGTGGCTGAAACGACATCTTCATCGAGGCAAGCGACGAGCAAGTTTGAGTGATGAGCAACATTGCTGGAATGAGAAAGTCAAAGACCCTGACCCCTTTACGTTAAGCTTTTCGACACGCATTCTTCAAACTACGAAGGTACAGGAATGCTGGATTAATGGACGCCCGTTTTGAGAAGATGCAATTCCCGCGGCTTCTGTCGTCAGCACCCAAGGGCAAAAGTGAGACCTGGTGAACTGACAACGAGCGGCCTGGCCCATGTGGCTACCGGCTGCCGCCTCCAGAGCCTGAGACATTGTCTGTTCTAGCGTTCCCGTGCCTCCAGCCGTGCCGCATTCGTCTAGGGAGCTCTAATGCTTGGGCTCCAAACTGGAACATGTGGCTGAGCTATTCAATTATCCGTAAATTTGGTATCGTCCAATGAATGATTTCAAAATTCCTGGGCCTGTAGTACTGCAAAGGAGAACCCGAGGATAGCCGCCTTGAGCATTCGGCAGGTTCTTGGGAACTTGAATCCCTCCAAAGTGTAGAATGACCTAGGAGCTGAGTTGACCAATGAGAGCACATTATACTCAGGCATCTATTCAGACCGTGAAGGCCACCAAAGACGTCGAACGTATGGCCTATCTCGGAACATCTTGGATTCTGTCTTCACTGTAGTCCCAACCATCTTTGAGACGATTCGGGCAAGTAGATGACGAATGGGGTTTCATCGGTTCATGATACCTTGGTTCTTAGTATTGATCCACGCAAAGTAACCAAGCATTTCGGGGGCATGGACACCTCGCAGGCCGTTGGATCGTCTTGTATCACGGGCTGGTGAACTATCCCGTGCGCCGACTGCGTTTCCTGTCACCTGCGTCCTCCAGGCTCGAGACGACTCGTGCACGTATCCGTATTGAAGAGTTCGTGCGATCGGGATGAAAGTTGCTAGGCAAATGTGGTTGCGGGAGGTGGGATTTCTCCGAAGTCCTCGACCCCCTGGCCTGGCTGTCCCTCCGGCAGATATGTCGATCAAAAAACCTTAACCGTGCCGCAATCTGGAAGCGCTCCCCGCAGAGCAGAGAAAACTCAATCTGGATAGTAGAAAGCTAGAAGACTTTGATGGCTACCTACTTGACCGTGTGCTCGTCCATGACTGAAATGGCAACATCCAGGCTCAGGGGCCACAGCGAGCCTCGGTTCAGGCGGAGCACTTCATGACAACTCCGGTCTAAACTCCAGTGCGTGCTTTCAACAATTTGAAGGCGAGATTAGCTACATTGAGTATCTGACAGTAAGAAGTACTTATTGGAGATGGGTTTTGTCCGACGACAGGTGGGCTCCCGATGGTGATCGACGGTGGGCAGAGAGCTTAGCCTTGACATGGTGAGCGAAAATCTCCATCAAAGCCCATCCAAAAAGAAAGAAATGACCAGGGAATATTCGGAAACTTATCCGGCACGCCAATCACACCCGGACCAACCGCTTATTAAGCGGATGGTGCGGTCCTAGTTTTTGGACGGAGTTCCTCCGCCTACCACGAACAGGCTCGGCATCGTGAATGAACCTCTGAGACAACAACGATCGGCGGCCCGGTCGCCCCGCTAAAAGGCACCACATTTACCGGTGGGATTGGCTCAAGACCAGGCAAGGATACCATCCTCGAGCCTGTGAGATTGAGGCTCGCTGCGGCTTGGCGGAGGGGAGATCCCGTGTGGAGGCCCGATGGGCGCTAGGGGAGCTAACGCGTGTCGGCCTTGAGCATTGTGAATCGCGTGGAAAGGGTTACAGACGTAATGCATGAGATTTTTCGTATTCTTGTGTGAGCCTGTGGACAAATGGTTGCCCTCGGATTACGTTCAGTCATGGGGCTGGCGGTAAGAGTTGCCGAAAAACGGAGCACACCCATCGTCTTGTCAAAGGTGCTGTCAGTGCAGCTCCTGAGGGTGTGTACGCTGGCTGGAGTGTTCACCGCAACACGATCCGAACTACAATTGTCACTGTCGATCGGATCCCTCTCCGCGCTACCGGTAACAGAGTCTTGACGGAAGCTGTGCCAGTTGACCCAAGACTAAGACATCTCAGAATCAGCTTGTCACGAGAGCCGGCAAGGGTTTGACATGACTTTCAGTATGTACACTGGTGGTCCCTTTCCAAATGGACGCTATATGGGTCTGCGGTAAATTCTCGCACATGTATCTAGAATCTGTAGACCTGGCTTGTGTGATCTACAGCCCCCTCATCCCCGCAGCCCCAAATACGTCGTGGCCCTGCCTTCGCTCTCGGGCCAAGGGTCCACGCACGTTTAGGGGGTGATGCTAAGCATCCGACCGAAGGTGGACGGCAAGAGAAGCTGTCCGTAGAATGCATGCTCCTGAGCAAGGGTAGTATCGAAAGCAGAGCCCGAGAGCCTGAGGCGGTGACAACATTTTCCATCGAAACATACATAAGCCCATTCCCGTCAACATCCCCAGACGAGTAAATGGATGAGTTATCATTCAGAGTTTCTCATCCTCTAACTGCCCTACCAAACGACGACCCTCCACTGATGGACACAACCGACACTATTCGCTCTCCCTTGGGAGACGTGAAGCTCACTCTCGATGGATCCGCGAAGCCCTTGTCATACTTTTTGACCACAATCCTGGTCATCATCTTTGCGTACTCTATGCAGGGTTCCAAGATGAACACGCCCTCAATCAACCCCAAGGGAAAGTTTGAGCTCACTGACAGCCGGCCCAAGCAGCGATACCTGGCCGGCGCCAGGGAAATGATGTACTCATGGTTCAAGACCAACCCTAACAAGCCGGTCCGATTGGTTAGCGACATGGGCGAGACCATCGTGTTGCCTCCCTCTATGGCCAACGAAATTCGAAATCATGCTCACCTGAGCTTCACCCAATTCGCTGCGGAGGTAAGCCTCCCTGAATGCTTCTCGTGCCGGTCCGCGTGCTGACCTCAACAGTTCTTTCAGACCAAGACCCCAGGCTTTGACGCCTTCCGCGAGGGAACTCGTGACAGCATTACATTGATAGTCATCAATAAGGACCTGACCAAGGCACTTGGTAAGCCTTTCCAACCGACGATCAGTATGATCAATACTGACAAGTCTCGAATAGCAAAGGTCACTGAGCCCCTCGCCGACGAAACCTCGCTGGCTCTGAAAGATATCTTCACAGACAGCAAGGGTACGCTATTTCTGATATAGATAAAAATAGCAACACAGCTGACACTAAGCAGAATGGCATGCAATCCCCATGCGTCCCACGATCCTTCACTTCATCGCCCGAATCTCGTCTCGCGTCTTCTTGGGAACAGAATTGTGCAGAAACGAAGAATGGCTTACTATCACGAAAGAGTATACCATGAACGGCTTCTCTGCAGCTGACCGTCTCCGCGAATGGCCTCGGTTCATGCGCCCCATTGTTCACTGGTTCATGCCCGGCTGCCAAAAAGCTCGCTCTCAAATCGTCCAGGCCGCAGAAATCATCAAGCCTATCATCGAGAAGCGCCGCGCACTTAAGGCCGCCGCTATCGCGGATGGCCGCACCCCGCCAGAGTTTAATGATGCAATCGATTGGTTCGAAGCGGCTTCGAAGGGCAAACACTACGACCCGGCTATTTCCCAGCTGTTTTTCTCAACAGTGGCTATCCACACTACCACTGACCTCTTAGGCCAGGTCCTTGTCGACATTGCCCGCAACCCTGAAATCATCGAGCCCCTGAGGAATGAGATCATTGATGTGCTGAGCGCGGGTGGGTGGAAGAAGACTTCTCTGTACAGCATGAAGCTCCTTGACAGTGTTGTCAAGGAAAGCCAGCGCATGAAACCTTTACAGCTTGGTACGCTAATACGTCCTACAACCTCACACATTGAGACACCATCAGCTAATCAGCCATGACCAACACAGCTAGCATGCAGCGCGTCGCTGTCGGCGATGTGACTCTCTCCGACGGTACATTTATCCCGAAAGGCACCTCCGTCTCTGTCTCCTCGCACGCACTCTTCGATGCGAACGTCTACGAGAACCCTGAGAAGTGGGATGGCTACCGCTTCCTCCGCATGCGTGAGCAGCCTGGCAAGGAGAACGTATCACAGCTCGTCTCCACAGCCCCAGAGCACCTCGGCTTCGGTCACGGAAAGCATGCTTGCCCCGGGCGATTCTTCGCTGCCAACGAGATCAAAATCGCGCTGGTCCACATCTTGCTGCAGTATGAGTGGAGACTGCCTGCCGGTGCCAATACTTCGATCGTTGATTTTGGCATCAACCCGGTCCTGAACCCGATGCTGGAGCTGGAGATCAGAAGACGCGAGGAGGAGGTTGACATGAAGTTCTGAATGCATGCAAGGTAGAGCAACTTAGATGTATAGAGCGCTGTAGTGTTGAATCTGGCATAGTATTAGTGAACTCTGCTGCTGTAATAGCGAATGTTTCTCGTGGAAGAGACTCGAAGGTCATTGAATTGAAGTATTGTCGACGTTATTTCCCCAGTGCTGGGCATTTCATATTGGGAGGATTGTCGATCGGGACCGACCGATCGGTTGTGGCGGACAAGGTTTCCCGAACGAAGACGATTTTCGTGAATCGCCATTGGCCTAAACAAGAACTACCCCAAGAGTCGTTCATCAATTATTAATAGACGCCGCCATTGGTTAAGTTTTGTATAGCTCATTGGATGTGTCGTCATCGGAGGCGTTGTGCGACGGTTCTTCGAATGCGGGGTTGAGGGGTGAAGTCCATATCGGCTATATAACAATCGGCTGCATGGCCTTTTTAAGTCAGTCGAGACGACCGCATTGTAGGATGTATATTTCCTTCATTCAATTTGAGACAGCTCGATATTGACGACCGTCAACATGGCTCAGAATTTACCTTTCAAAGTAAGACCGAAGCTTACCGGATGCTCAGGTTGCGCTGACATGAGTTTTCAAGCTATCAAACCCTGATCTGCTCAAGACAGATGCGTACGTCCACGGCTCCTGGACGAAAGCATCATCGGGGAAAACATTCGACATCGAGGATCCAGGAACAGGCAAAGTCTTCGCCTCCAGCCCCGATTTCAACAAGTCCGACATCGATGCAGTGGTGAAGTCATCGCACGAGGCCTTTCAGAAATACCGCTACGAGAACCCGCGATCAAGGGCGAAGAAACTTTTAGAGTGGGACCGACTGATTCGGGAAAATCGCGATGACATCGCCACGGTACTGACCCACGAGTCCGGAAAGCCTCTAGCGGAGGCCCAGGGAGAACTTGACTATGCACTGGGCTTCACCTGGTGGTTCGCTGGGGAGGCTGAACGCATTCGTGGGAACATCTCAACTCCTTCTGCGCCTAATAGGAGGGTCTTGGTGGTGAAGCAGCCGATTGGTGTGACGGTCGCGTTGGTCCCATGGAATTTCCCCATTGCGTGAGCAGATCCTTTGGAATAGTTCAAGACGTGTGCTTACAAGGGATGTTAGCATGATTCTACGCAAGGCCGGAGCTGCTTTTGCCGCTGGATGTACTATGATCGCCAAGCCATCCCCAGAGACTCCACTCACCTGCCTCATCCTCGCGAACCTCGCCACGCAGGCTGGTTTCGGTCCTGGTGTATTCAACGTCATCACAACATCTCTCGATAACACGCCCGAGGTCGCTGAAGCACTATGCAAACACCCTCTAACCAAGAAGGTATCGTTCACCGGCTCTACCGCCATCGGGAGTCTCATCGCCAAGCATTGCTCCGAGGGCCTCAAGAAAGTCACCCTGGAGCTTGGAGGAAACTGCCCATTCATCATCTTTGACGACTGCAACCAGGAACAGGCCTTGGAAGCATTGCTTGCACTGAAGTGGAGACACGCAGGGCAGGCGTGCATCACAGCGAACAGAGTCTACGTACAAGCCAAGATATACGAGGAGTTCTTGGACAAGCTGGTCAAGCGCACCAAGACCATCAAGATGGGCCACGGAGCAAAGGACGGTACGACAATGGGGCCTCTGACAACACCCCGGGCAATTCCAAAGGCCCAAGCTCACATCAAAGATGCCGTCGAGGCCGGCGCCAAGGTGGTGCTGGGCGGCAAGGCGGGCACCGAGGTGGGCCTTGAGGCCGGCTACTTTCACGAGCCTACCATTCTGCGCGACATGAAGCAATCGATGCTGATAAGCCGGGAAGAGACCTTTGCTCCCGTCCTTGGAGTCTACAGCTTCGATACCGAGGACGAGGTGGTGAAGTGGGCAAACGACACGAGCATGGGTCTCGCCAGTTACTTCTTCACCAAGAACATGGACCGGACCTGGCGCCTCATGGAGAATCTCGACGCAGGCATGATCGGGATGAACACTGGCAACTCGTCGGCAGCCGAGTCTCCGTTCGGCGGAATGAAGCTGTCGGGATACGGCAAAGAGTCCGGAAAGGATGTCGCAATCGAGGAGTACCTGGTCTCGAAGACGGTGACAATGACGTTGGAGGACCACTGCTAAACATGTCTGGATGTTGAACGACGTTGGATTGATGCCTGAGTTCATCTAATGCCTATGATATGTCCGTTCGGAATAGATACAACCGAAATGATAATATTACGCGACTTCAAGATATTATGCCGCCACCACTCTCCTCTTGATTATTATGCCTTCTTTGTAGCCGCTCCGCATTGTGATTCCGCACCACGAATTATTGTAAACCCGGTCGGAGCGACGAAGGTGCCGCATCGTCCGTTGTCGCACACGCCTTGTTGGGCACCCAACCCGCAGACACGACCGTTCGCAGCAAGTTGTTGCGCTGATGGCTGATTTCGTTTGTTGTAGTCGGCAAACTCCTTGGGGAGTAGCGTTAGAGGGAGCGCTTCCGCCTTCATTGGTGCTGTGGGCGTGTTAGCTTTTCGAAGACGCAAGACTTAGATGGTAGAGGTCATACCTGCGACAACAGCCTCCGCTGCAAGCGTGGCAACACAGGCAAGATAGGATAGACGCATGCCTTCGGTTTGAACTGAGGACTTTCACTCTGTTAAATTCGGCGATCGGGCGTGGCGGACTCTTGGAGACGATGGTCTCAAGAAACCTGTGTTTGGTGTCGCGGTCAACTTTCCAAAGCAAACGCAGTTATTCGCCCAAGTTTTGATAGAATGCCGTGAAATGCAACAGCTAAGCAATCAACATTCTGGGGAAATCCGGGGATGTGGGCGACTAAAGAGGCTCGGTACTTGATACTCATTTTTTGTTCGGAACAGTCAAGCCGTGAGACGTTGACAACCGTGTGTCTCGGATCGATGTCACTTCTGAGCCGTCGATCATGCATCGTGTGAATACCTGGTCCTGGTCTATCATCCGACAAAAATCATGCGAGTTGAGACGAGGATACCCCAGGGCGGGGGTCTAGCGAACGTGCCGGCGGAATTGGGTTCACGTCGGCATTCATGAAGGTAAGCGAGAGATAATAGTACCATTGATATTGTAGACAGGCTATTTAAAGCAAAGAAAAGTCCCGCAACTGAGCCGCATCTCCCGTCCAGAAGCAATTCGGCGTTGTACAACTTCACATCGGACTGTGTGGCCCCAATCGAGCCCGGATCGCGGCGACGTCATGTCTCAAACACCGTCCAAAGTCGTGGATATACCAGGAACGATTATTTGGAAAACCAAGCAACCTTCCTGCAATGTGGAACACTTGCATCGCACGGAGAGACTGTTATGTTATTCCACCGTTTGAAGCTTTGCAATATTTCCATCAGAGCCACGAGAGGGATTTATTTCAATCGTCCGTTGTCTCCCGTTTTTGATTACAACCGATTGCAACCCTCTTTACCGCGCCTAAAATGCAACAGACACCTTGCGAAACTCTAGTCGGCTAGCAGGGATCATAGGCGACGTGAATGAAAACCTGGGGAACACCGAGGCATTGCATGGCAAGGCATCACTGGATAACCTCGTCTTCCGCTGAAGGAATTCCCAGACAAGCACACTCAATGGGCGCTGTGGCTGTTGCTTATGTACAGCCACCGCAGGACTCTGTGGCTGTTGCCTGCAGCCACCGTGCCACACTTGGTTCGACGCGCTCGGGCCTTGAAAGCAGCGGCTCGCCAATTGAATTTATTCTTCGCTGCTTATCCTGTCTTCCAACTTGGTAAGAAACCATCGCAAAAATGCCTCTTCCCCCAGAGATCATCGACCAAGTAGGCACCAGCTCCCGGCTGAATGAAGATGAGAAGCTGCTGACTGACATAGATCGTCGACCAATATGTTTCAGTAGCCAGAATCCAGACCTTTCATGAGGTCCGTGACCTCGATGAGTGGGTTAACTTCACCGGCGGCCGGGACTCCACAGCGGTGTTCTACGGTGGGGAGAACGAGCCTTACGAATCGACCTTCTTTCGAAATCAACTGCGGAAACTCCGCTTAGTCATTGTCGATGAAACGGGGCCGGGTGGGAGCGACTGGCAGATGATATCCGACGGCGACGACTACAACGACGGAGACTTCACGGACATTGCTGGAACCGGCTATGCCCCGAGCAACATTCAAGTTGACTATCCCAACAGAGAGCATCAGGATGCCCTTTGGGCATTCGTTGGGTCCTGCCAAAGGCTTGAATCACTGGCCATCATCGCGTCACACTATCTTGAACTTGATCGACTCCGATGGATCCCACAACCTGGATATAGGGGCTTGGTAGACCTCGTACTTCACCGTATCTGGACGAACGTACAGTCGATCTTGAAGCTCTTGACAGTCGCGCCCGTAAACGAAACCAAGCTGACACCTGTGGCACGGCGAGTTTCTCTCGAAGACATCAAGGTGTATGGAAACGGTGGCAACTGGGACAAAGTCTTTGTCTTCCTACGCACACAGTGCCCCGACCTGGAACTTTTTCGCGCCTCCCAGTTGACTTACTTCACCAGCCATGCGCGGCATGAACATAATAACAGGCCGTGGGAGAACTGGAATGATATATGGACAAATGATGTCCAAGATAATCATGACAGACATCATTTACACATGGTGGATAGAAAGCTTATCAACAGGGGTGGTAGTGAGGCATACTGCAGTCACTATCCGGTCTCCACACTTGGTTCAGATTCGGAGTGGGGAGATGATCATGACACAGAGACGGGATGGATACCAGACAACTAAATTCATACCTAAGTTGAAGTGCAGTTGAAGGAAGAGTGGAGAAATGAAAAAAAATAGCTCTGCCAGAAACAAATTCCTTTCTACCTCGTGTCTCGCTTGTAACATTGGATGGTTTCCGCAGGGTCATCCTTGGAAGACTAGGAGAGAATGCGACTCACGAATTTCAGACTTCAAATCAATCTTGAATTTGAAGTATCTGATGCATACGAATTGGCCCTCGAATATTTCCCCGTGAGAGTCATATGGCAGTCAACAAGGTGCGCCTCCAGGCGGCAAACTGCGAAGAAGAAAAGTTGGAAGGGAAGAAAGACGAATTGTCAAAATTGTGAATGGGTTTTACTAGGATTCAATACACGCACGAAAAGACACACCGTTTTTCGCGTTTGGGAAACTCCGTAAGTCAACCTAAAAACGGTGCTCACTTTCGTAAAAGCGGGGGATTTCGCAAGTATGTGGTTCATTGATTCATGTGTCTCGCCGTTTCCGTACTCGCCATTTTTCGACTGAGATCATCTGAGACACAACTGCCGGACCTAGCTACGGCCGTTGAGGACGGCAATTGCTGTCTTGGAAATAATGGAATCAAGTGTCACATATTGCTCGTACCGATATCTGATTTTGGTCTATGTTGAAGAATTATGTGGAAATGTCTAGCTAGTCTTCAAGCTACCCGACATATCAACAGCAACGAAGACAATTTCAGGGGGTGACAGCCTGAACTTCGTGCAATCGTCCGCTTGCGGGCCCCCTCTCTAGATGATCTCAAAACCTTGGGCAGGATCCCGTTTGTCTGAGATAATGTCTCTGGTTGTGATGTCATGGGTGCTCCCACCACCTCGGGAAAAACGGCATGGTGCCACCGTCGGCGCGGTCCGAGTCGTTTGAGAGTAACAGCCGCTAGTCTCACTTCCCCGCTCCAAGGTTATCCTCGGGGCACTTGTGTGCGGCAGGAAAGCTCTCCATAGCCACACAGTTTGAAGCGGCCATAAGGTAAACCCATGCCCGACCTCTCCTGGCTTTGAGACGCAAAGTGACTTTTCTGGTGTCTTAACCGCCCCTGGAAAGGCGTTGATTAGGATTACGCTTTCATGAGATTTACTGTCTCGCTTCCAGAACAAGCTCATCCCATTTCCTCTTTAGCTTTTCACTGGAGTTCCACGCGGACGTTTTCGAATACCACTAATGAGGGCGAATTGTAGTAGACGTAGGTTTCCATGGCCTTAGGATCAGATACCTAGACGCTGGATGAGTTTTCTGGAGCCTGGCTGAAAGCTGTCTCAGTCGCGATTTGCCTACGTCCGGAGACACATGAAAAGACAGCACGATAGCACCCTATCTTTGCAATAGGAATAGATGGCACAGAAAGAGAGATTTTTAATACCTCTTCCGGTAGAATTGTTGTGGCTTGGACCTCTTAATGCTTACCTGCCGTAGATCCTGTGTCAGATCTAAAAGGTATGACTGGTGAAGATGAGTAGTCTCGGAAAGACATGGACGAGACTATGAATAGTTGGCGTACTATTCACAAAAGTACGCTACATGATGACATGCTCGCTCACAGTGAATCCAATGAAACAGGGGCATTTGAGTCGGACTTGATTCCGAAGAAGCTGAACCTGTGGAATCATCAATCTAGTCCACTTGCACCTCGCTTGTTACTTAGAAGTGGTAGAGAGTTCTGGGCGATGGGTAGACGCAGTGCAACGTTGGTTGCAAGTATAAAGCCAGGTAACTTACCCAGAGCTGCGAAGGCATTATGACAACAATATCCAAGGCTTTCAGGACCATATTAGACATAATAACATATCCGCCACTTCTTCCTGTCCGTCGAGACCGCTGCCCATCATGTCTATCGGAGGCAGCATTCACGAGAGAGTCAGCCGCAATGAAGAAATCACCCGCGGTGACCTGCGGAAAGCCCGCAGTGACCCTTCTTTCCAGATCGACGATGCCCCAGACGGTTACAGCGCACTGGCCTGGGCAGTCATGTTGGGCAACCTTACCAATATTTCCCTCCTTAAGAGCAGCAAGGCGAACACCAGGGCACGATACAAAGACCAGTCTCTTCTTCATATGGCTGTCACTGCCAAGGAGAACGCCTTTGAGGTTGTCAAGCTGATTCTCAAGGACGAGTCTGTTGACAGAAACGCGAGAGAGGGGCGCAGACCCAACGATACCCCCCTCATGACGGCACTCCGGAACCAGGCAGACCCTCGGATCATTGATGCATTGAAGAAAGCGGGAGCTTCCGAAACCGTCAAGAACAGCAACGGAGAAACGGCCAAGGACATCGCGAACGGCCTCATCAGCCCCTCGATCGGCGCGCCTCTTGAGGATCCCGAGAACCAGGGCTCAATCGGACCTACGCTTGCCAAGTTCATCATCTCCGCAGTACTTTTGCTGTTCGCGTACTGCAAGCCCTGGAAGACCCTCAAGGATGCCCTTGCTGCAGCCTTCAAGCAGATCAACAATGAAATTGGTAAAGCCAATGCTGGGGACAAGCCTCAAGTAAGCGTAGCCGCACCTGATATCTGACTATGAGAGGGAACTGACGTTTTTGAAGAAGCCACAGTTGCCAAGTTCTTATCAGGACTGCGTGGACTCAATTAAAAAGATCATCAAAGACATGGGTCTCGACGACAGCTACCCACCGGACCATCCGTTGATCGACGACATTGCCGACGAAGCATGGGAGAGACAAAAGGATGCTGGCACAAAGACCGAGGACCCTGGCGAGTTCAACGAGAAGCTTCGTAGCGCCTTGTACCAGCCGATCATTTACTGCGGTGGGCTTCATTGACACGACCGCTGATTTGATGAATATTGGCTGATGAAAGCTTCATGAACAGATGACAGTGGATCCATGGAGGGAAACCGATGGACTGCCCAAACTGATCTTGTTGAAGACATTGGCGTGCTGATGAACTCATTTGCCCCTGAGAACATGGGTGTGCATATTCGCTTCCTGAATAGGAATGACGGGGGTCTCGACAATGTCCGGGGCAGCGACATCCGCGGCAAGTTCAACTTCAAGCCCAATGGATCCACCAAGCTCGGCACAGGTCTCAACGAAAAGATCCTCAAGCCGTTTGTGTACAATATCCTCGACAAAGAGGAGGACTTCAAGAGGCCGCCCCTCATCATCACAATCACAGACGGCGAACCCAACGAGGAAGATCAGAACACATTTGCCAACGGAATATCTACCTGCAGCCAAAAATGCTCTGCGGCGTACTATTCTCCCGACTGTGAGTAGATTCCAATTCGATTGATTACGTGGCAGGTAGCTAACGTTTTTGCTAGTCGTCAGGTTCCTCGTCAACCAGGTTGGAGACGACGCCAAGGCTGCGCTATTCCTCGACGGCCTCCAGAACATTAGCAAGGAGAAGAAGTACAAGGATCTTCTTCACGTTACCTCCGGTCAGTATTCCCTGTGTGTTCTCGTGTTGGCAGTGCACTAAAATGTGCCAGATAAACTTGATCAGAAGTACTACGAGCTTCGAAAGAACAAGAGGGAGCTTAACCTTTGGGTACGTAGACCTGACTCCTCCGATTTCATCTATCCCAAGTCTAGCTGAACATTTTGACATGGACGTTTGGACTGACTTGTTGTGCTCCTCTAGCTCTTTGAGACAATCTTGCCTCCCCGGCCTTAAGTACCGCAAACTTGGACTACGATGCACGTAGCATATTGGACAGACCAGAAGAACTAAGGGGCATGTGTTCAAGGAATGAGACGTCGTAATTGTATTTTCCAGTGAGGTAGTCTGATTCATGTTTGGGATTGGAATATGGAATGTTTAATCGATGTGGTATCCAACCTCAATGATAGAGAGTTGAACCTAATCTGTGTACTATCTCATTTTCGTCAAATAGGCACTGGAGTTTTCCATGTCATGAAAAGATGTTTCTATTAAGCATCAACAAGTAGCTTCTTGCTTCTATGACCTGTCCCTAATCTAATCAAGACCCCTACAGCTGTGGAGTAGGTCCTGTAGCAATGCCCTGGCGATTGAAGTAGATCTTCTGTCCCGTCCTTAGACTCTCTTGCAAGCCCGCAGCTATCCTCAGAGACGTGACGGCTGATCTCAGCGGGATAGGCATATCATTTCCGTCAAGAATTGCGTCTACAAATGCGTTTGCCTCCACCACAAACGCCGAGATGTACCTGTCGTACCAGGAAGGCGTCGGCTCAACCTTGACAAATCCATCGCTCGCAGCAATCTCCACACGATTCTTTCTTGGAGTTGCGTTGACCGTCAACTTGCCCTCGGTACCAAATATCTCAGTGACGTTGTCGTATCCCACGGCGGAACTCCTCGAATGATAGAAATGGGCAATTTTGCCATCCCAGTACTCACACAGCCCAATAGCATTGTCCGCGTCTCCAGTCTTCTTGAGATCTGGGAAGATGTCGGCTGTACCGATAGCTGACACTGACTTCGGTACCGAGTCCTCGCCAAGGAACATCAGCGACAGGTCGATATCGTGAATTGCAGTGTCGTAGTAAATCCCACCGGAGTTGGCAAGATACTGGATGAAGAACGGACTCTGGTCCCCTTTCTCTATGCCATGGGATCTGAAAACGAATGGCCTTCCAATTGTTCCTTCCTTGATCTTGGAAAGAGCATCCTGGTAACTGTCGTCGAAGCGACGGGAGAACGCCACCATCACCTTTGTTTCTGGTTTGGATTCCACACGTCGACACAAGTCTTCAAGCTGCATACACATTAGGGTTCGTGGTTCATCCAATGCAGACGGTGGCAGCATTACCTCTGGGACAGAGTTGCAGATTGGCTTTTCGCACAGAACATGGATGCCTTTCTCAAATGCCGCAATAGTCTGCGGCATGTGAAGCGCAGTGATAGACGAGATGATGACAGCCTCGAGTCCAGGGGTCTCGATCATTTCTTCGAAAGTGCTGTACACCTTCACCCCGTAAGGCTCAAGATTGACAGCAGCCCAATCGAGATCTGCTTTTGCAGGGGAGCAAGCGCAGAGAAGCTTAGCTCTGGGGACTAGTCGCAAAAGGTTCATGGCATGACGTTGACCCATGCGACCAATGCCAACGACTCCGACATTGAGGATCTTGTGTTGGGAGGCCATCGTCGCAGGCCGTCTTCTTAGAAGTTAGGTGAGGGTGGTCAGCTTCTGTTGCAGGAAGGCGTTCAATGAATGACGTGTGCGTGAGAATGCTGAATCGATGCAAGAGCAAAGCCGTCAACGCCTCGCTTAAAGAGTGCACGAGAAGTCTTTTATGACCATGACCAAAGTCCCGTTCGGTGTCTGCAATAACCCGCGGGATTCGTTACTATTTCAGACGAATGCAGGGAGAACCGGCGAAACTGCTCTCAATTGGTAATACCTTGATTGTCAAATTGCCGACCGTCATTGCGGGGGACATCCCGAATACCGACGTCAGCAGGGCCGGGGCGGCCAACTCAGTCTACGTAGACTATATAAGATGGGTCTTCGGTCAGTGAATTCCGTAGAACTGGCTGAGTCTTCATCCGCCGAATCATTCTAGAATATTTGAATACAGCGCATTCCTCTGTCAAGCGATCTCTAACTAGTACAGTCTGAAGTTCTTTGTCTCAGCCAATCACATCACAATGTCGGAATTATCAGCGATTCGTTGGGGAATTGTTGGTGAGATCTTCCCCCGCCCCCGCATGGCGCCAAGCTTGCGCTGTGTGACAGACTGGCTAACAAGCCACAGCAACGGGGATGATCTCCTCCTGGTTTGTGGAGGATCTTTTGATCTCTCGATCAGATGCGAAGGTCAAGCATATTGTGCAAGCAATTGGCAGCTCCTCTGTCGAGAAGGGGAAAGACTTTGCGAACCAGTACTGCCCCTCAAGTAACCCCACTATCTACGGGTCTTACAACGAAATCTACGCGGATCCGAACGTGGATATTCTCTACATCGGAACCCCACATGCATTTCACAAACAAAACTGCCTGGATGCGATTGCAGCGGGAAAGCCCGTCCTTTGCGAGAAGGCTTTCACCCTGAATGCCCAAGATGCGAAGGAAGTGTTTGCCTTTGCCAAGGAGAAGGGAGTTTATGTTGCTGAAGCAATGTGGCTCCGCCACCGCCCGCTTGTTCAGGACTTGCAGCGTATGTTGCATAAGGAGAATATCATTGGCGACGTCTTCAGGGTGTACTCCGAGTTCGGTTTGGAGATGGATATCCCCAACCTACCGGATGGATCCAGGTACAAGCAACCTCGCCTCGGTGCTGGCTCACTACTTGATCTTGGCATTTACACCTTGACGTGGGCTATCCTCGGTTTGGATGCTGGAACCCCAGCCGCTTCAGAGACACCTAAGATTCTCGCCGCTCAAACGCATTGGGGCGAGGTTGAGGTGACAACCAGCGTGATCCTTCAGTACCCGTCAACAGGAAGGCAAGGCGTAATCACATCCACAACGATGGCGACGGGCAACCCGGACGTGATAGCCCGAATTCAAGGAACCAACGGCACTGTTGAAGTCCATGGAACGGTTCCTTCCGACCCTGAGTCTTTCACTGTCTACGAGAAGTTCTGGAGAGACCAGAATGCGGGCATTGTGAAGAGAGACGTTGCAAAGAAGCACGACTACAAGCCAGTTGGGCGTGGGTACTACTGGGAAGCTGATAATGCTGCATTGGATGTTTTGGCTGGAAAGCTGGAAAGCTCGGTCATGCCGTGGTCAGAGACCATACGCGTCATGGAAATCATGGACGAAATAAGACGACAAGGAGGAACTGTGTATCCTCAAGACTCTGAGCAATGATAGGTTGTCATGTTTGCTAGATTTACTAGAAGTAGAGGTTGCCAAATAGAGACTGAATGTAGATCAATCTCATCTTAAGACTTCTACCCTAACTCAAGAATCAGTGCCTTAAGCCGTTTCCGCAAAAGGCATATTTAACAGGGGCTGGGCGTTGGAACAGCGCCTCGATGCGAACTGGAGATCAATGTCAAGCACTAATTCAACATCTCCAGCGCAAACTCCTTTACCAAAAGTCTTCCACCCAGATTCTTCTTGGCCCAATTGAAGACACCGAAACGGTATCCCATGAAGAAATACCACTCGGCGTTGAGCGCATACTCTGGCCCGAGCTGTTCGAAGTTTTGCCCATCAACGCTGTACCAGAAAGAAGCATATCGCGGAATGTTGTTAGAGTCTCCCAAGACTGAGGGCGTGATGTCGGCTTTCATCCTTAGCCACAGGTCTGCACCTTCGATCACAGGACCCTCTGCCTTGACGTAGCCGTTGGAGGTGGTCAACCAATCTTGCTCTGAATCCATGCTGATGCCATCAACATAGACAAGTTGCGCCACCCCATCGGTCTTATGGATACCGATGTACGCGCTGTCTTGTCGAAGTGCCGTGACACCAGCTTGGTCCCCGTCAATCATTCCAGAGATGTCAAGGCGGAAAGTTCCTTGGCTCTTCGGCCCGAGAATTCGTTGCGTGAGAGTGTTTGAGGCTCCGTATAGTCCCTCACAAACCGTCGCTGTGTTTAGAACCAGTCCATCAGGGCCCAAGCTCCATGCGTCGTTATCTGGGTTATGGTTCCACTCCCAACGGGGTCCAAGGGTGGTTCCCTCAAACTTGTCGATATAGGCGCCACTTCCTTCGACGTTCTTGGTAGTCTGAATGGGGGCAGGGTAGTTGACGCCCCAGCCACCATCTGCATCCGTAACTACCTGCGGCCAGCCCTCGGCATCCCATTCGATGGGGGCAAGAACTGGTATGCGACCGCCTGGATACACATCGATGAACGCCATGTACAGCCAGTCACCTACCTCTGTGGAGACGAGGCCTCCTTGGTGGGGAGCCCCCGCTCCTTCGACTGGTGCTTTCATCTGAGCGATGACCTCCCTGATCTCATAGGGACCCCATGGGCCGGATGTCGACTTGAGCACATGCTGCTCGTCTCCTGGCTTGGTGATCCAGATGTAGTAGTTACCCTCAATGTGATAAAAGCGCGAGCCTTCGATGTACCTGTGAGCATCTTCGGTGTAAACCACCTGCAGTAATCGTCAGCGCGTTTATCAGAGACGAGCACTTCGAATATGCCTACCTCGCTCCGAACTTCCGAAAATCCATCAGATGACAGCTGAGCAACATGGATGTCTACCGCTCCATACGCGATGTACATGGTGTCATCGGTGTCTATTAGCAGGCCCAGATCATAGTAGCAATTGGGGATCGGTTCGTGATGAGTCCAAGGTCCTTCTGGGTTTGATGCAGTGAAGATATGAGTCTTGCCTTCGCCTTGAATGCAGCCGTACCAGTAGAAAATGCCGTTGCTCTGACGATATCCAAGGGAAGATGCCCAGACCCCCTTGACGTATGCTGCGTGATTACTTCCGTTGAGAGAGAATTGGGATCCCGGGAGCTCGGGAACAGAATGAGATACGAACTCCCAGTTGACCAAGTCATAGGATCTCAGTAAGGGTGCCCCGGGAGAGTAGTGCATCGTCGAGGCGCTATAGTAGTATGTGTCGTTGACTCGGAAGACTTCCGGGTCTGCAAGATCCGCCCATAGAATAGGGTTCGTGAACGTGTTATCCTGCCGCATGACCAAAGTGAGCCCGATGCGGCCGAAGCCTAACATCGCGAGAAAGAAGATGATGAAAGCTCTGCACTGCATGTTGAAAGTGATAGATTCTGAAGATTTCTATCGACGCGTAGTTGTCCTCTTAGAATGACGGGGCGGGCTGTCCTTTCTATACTTGGTTGAAATGCAGTAATATTGCCATGGAGATCTCAATAGTTGAGTTGACGCTCGTCGGGATGTCCATCTCATGACAATCAGTCGTTCCGAAGAAGAGCCTTCCGGCTGAAGCAAATGTCGAGAGTTTAGCCGAAACATAACGTGAATTCATAACTACTTCCACTACAGTTCTATGCTTTGTTTCCTCAGACAGTACTACGTACTACGAATGCACGTGCTGAGGTGCCTGGGTAAACTGAGTTTCCAAGAGTTAGAAACGCTCCCCGCTCATTCGTCCGGATGCTGAGCATCAAGATGTATGGGGTGATCCCCCTCACTGGCGACGGTTTCCAGGTGGGAATTATCAGCACGATTCCCTCTGCAAGTCTCATGAGAATGACCACAAAATTCAAGAAGAGCGTCGCAGAGCCTTTTCGGTTCGCGGGTAAATCTATAAACGTCGAAATGAGCAGATCAGACCCCAGTAGATCTTGTCTTCCCCGCACTCTGAGGCTTGGAAACATGGTCTGGGGGATACGATTACTCGGGACGGGATTAAGCGAGATACGATTCCGCGGGATTCGATTGCATTGGTGCGGCACAGCGTCAACTCTCAGTCTCCTCTTGTAATGATTTGCCGTCGATGCACCTTCCTCGTTTCATTACTGATGCTAGGCGCGAAAACCACTCAAGATGGTTTACCAATGTTGTTTCTTGCTAGATGTATTTCGGTCTTACTTTTACCTTTTAGCCGGAATCACACGGCAGAAGCTTCTCACGCAATGCCAACGTAAGAATAATTACCAAGACCTCGGGATCTCTGGCTGTATCCTCGGTTCACACAAGATCAAGAAGAATTGCATCTTTGATCAAGTATTTAGAGCTTTACATGGCCATTATACATGAAATGGATTGGAGGGTGTAAGCCTCCACTCTAGAAACTAGTCTCAGCGCGAAAGACCGTCGACCATGGTGCTCTCCATCTTCAAGTACCTGCTGACAGGTTGGCTTGTATTCGAAGGGGTCTCCTCCGTACAGGCAGAAAACTCAACATTTTACAACCCTATCCTGCCTGGTTGGCACTCCGATCCCTCTTGTGTGCAGGTTGATGGAATATTTTACTGCATTACTTCCAGCTTTATTACCTTCCCGGGTCTTCCAATCTACGCATCGAAGGACTTGACCAATTGGAAACTAATCAGCCATGCGTGGAACCGAGAAGCTCAAATGCCCGGAGCAAGTCAACAGACCAAAGGTAAGCCTCACCGCTCAATGTGACCACACTATTGCTCAAGTAGCTATGCTGACATGGAAGTACTTCAAGGCCAACAAGAAGGATTCTATGCGGCCACCATCAGGCACCGAGATGGACAGTTTTGGGTCATATGTGAATACCTTGGCTTGCCTGATGGCATGTTGGGCACAATCTTCAAGTCGAATGATCCGTACGACAACGCGGCCTGGGAAGACCCTATCACGTTTCCAACCCCGGCCGGAGATCTAGATCTTTTCTGGGATGATGACGGCAAGCCTTACATTCCAGGCGGAGGCCAAGGCACCGTGCTTCTTGATGTCGACCTTGAAACTGGCACAGTCCTCAACAACACTTTCCTTTGGTCAGGAACTGGTGGCGTGTGGCCAGAAGGTCCGCATATATATCGCAAAGACGGATTCTACTACTTGTCAATGGCCGAGGGGGGGACTGAGACTGGGCACTATCAAGTCATGGCGAGATCTGGTGATCTCACTGGCCCATATATACCATGCCCCAACAATCCAGTGCTCACGAACAAGGATACAGATGAGTACTTCCAGGTATGTGAAAGAAGTCACCTTGTAGAATATTTGTCTGATTTGGAAACATAAGACCGTTGGCCACGCAGACCTATTTCAAGACACCAGTGACAACTGGTGGGGTGCTGCGTTGTCCACGCGTTCAGGACCAGAGTGGTCCATCTATCCGATGGGACGAGAAACGGTCCTGTTTCCAGTAACCTGGGAAGAGGGCGAATGGCCAATTTTGGAGCCAGTCAGAGGCAATATGTCGGGCTGGCAACTGCCCCCATCTAGTCGAGACCTCCCTGGTCATGGCCCATTCAACTCTGATCCCGACGTATATCACTTCACAACAATGAGCGAGATACCACGGAACCTCATCTATTGGAGGGTCCCACTGCAGGGAGCGTTTGAGATCGTGGACTTGAAAGGCATGCATATTGTGCCTAGTCGAGGTAACCTCACTGGCGACAATGCAGAGCTCGATGGCCGATCTGGACTGTCCTTCATCGGACGGCCACAGACCGATTCTCTGTTCAACTTCAATGTGACCCTAGACGTCCCTCTCGATGAAGCTGATCTGGAGGTAGGAGTCACTCTTTTCTTGACGCAGTATAATCACGCCGATCTCGCCGTCGTAGCCCAACCCAAGGCCGATGGCGCCGAAGGCACTGATCGCTTCTTGCGTTTCAGGGCCACAGGAAACGATGCCCCTGAAGAATATGTCGAAAGGTTTCCCGAAACTTGGGATGTAGATTTCATTCAATTTGAGATTTCTACACCAAATGCAACACACTATACTCTTGCCGCATATTCAGCTGCAGAGCCCGAAAACAAGATCGTAATGGCTACCGTGTCGGCGAAGTTGGTCAGCGGTCAAAGTGGCCCTTTTACTGGGGCCCTTCTCGGCGTCTATGCAACTTGCAATGGAGCAGGAACGGGACTTGAATGCCCTTCAGGAGGTGACGTCTACGTGACAGAGTGGATGTACACAGGCAAGGGCCAGTACTACACTGCCGATGACCTCAGGCCTTAGCGTTGGGCGTTTAACGTTTGGCGTGGAAACAGCACAACACAATATCTGAGTTTCCTAGGCACATTGCACCGAGATACCACAATATCCCAAGGTAGATAACACTATCAGGCTGTACAACTGGGCAAATTGCTTCATCACGTTCAAAGAAGATCGAATTCGTGTGACTGCAGTGCCCCAACGTCACTCCGGCACGTCAAGCTTAGATGAGACTGGTTCGGGATTTAATTCCATCGCAGATTTTGTCCATTTAGAGCAGACTGTGATATCAGCTCTGGCTTGTTCAATCGAGCTCGTTTCTCGTTCACCACAACGTAGCTAGACACCTCGTCGGAGACAATTACCCACTCGACCCCTGCACAAGTCGCAGCTGACGGAGACGATGTGGGGATCTGATTCGCAGCTGACAGGACAGAATGGAGCAATGCACCCACCGTAAACGGTTAGACCAGCATTGAATGGCCGAATCAAAAATCAGAGAAATGCGAGGGATCGGGGGCTTCTCTCGCCTCTTTGTACCGAAGTACTTGGCTCTTCAATGCTGTTGACAACACAGATAATTCCAAAGTTCTTAACCCTGAAAACAGCTGACCTACCCGCTGACCAGAAGATAGCGAGTTGAACAGTTTCTCCAGGACAATTCCCCCACCATTCCAACATGAAACCCATCCAGCTCTCGTATTGCTCTGGCGGCTGCTGCAAACCATTGGAATCATTTCATCGTTAATCTCTTCGGATCCATCGATTCTATCAAAGCCTGATCATTATGTCTCTGCAGCCCCCTTCTGTCAACTCGTCTGTGCCACCATCTATTGACGGCAAGTTTCTATTTGTCAATGATGACCTCCTCGCCCCTGCTGAAGTCGGAATCCTCGAGCCCTCCTTTCCCGATGAACCCGTCGAAGTCCTTCGCGATCGATACCATACCAGAGGCTACCTCCTTGTCAAGGGTCTCCTGCCTCGAGAAGACGTCCTGGCCGCCCGAGAAGCATACTTTGCATCGCTATCCCCAAGCGGTATCTTGAAGCCAGGCACGACACCTAAGGAAGGCATCTTCGATCCGGAAGCGAACCCCTCGAACTACCCCGGGATAGGTGCTGGAGCCAAACGAACCACCGCCACCGCCCCTGGAAGTCAGGACAAACGCGGGATATTCATGGATGCTGCACTAAAAGCCCATACTGACGAGTGGTACTCTGGCTCAACTGATGGCAGGGTCCCTGGGTTCAGCAACCATCCTGCCCTCAAGGCTTTCGTTGCCCATTTTACGGGTTGGGGCGATAACACCCTTCCTGTTAAAAGAACCTTGCTGAGGAACAACACTCCTGGAAATAAGGCTATCGGAGTACACTATGATCAGTCATTTATGCGCTACGGTGAGCCTACTGCAGTGACAGCGTGGGTGCCCGTTGGTGATGTCAGCCTGGAGGGTGGTGGCCTGATCTATCTCGAAGACGGTATGTTGCCTCCTTCATCATAATGATGAAGCTTCAGTATTTAGTATAACTTCAACTAATAATATAAATCTCTAGGGGACGCACTTGGTGCCGAGATAGAACAAGACTTCGAACGAAAGGCAAAGGCTGCAGGGATGAACGATGAAGAGGTACGGCAAGCATACAATGCAAACATGATGAGCACTGGGTGGTTGTGCAACGGTGCTGCAGACTTCGGTCGCAAGTATGGCAAAAAATGGCTTGTTACAGACTACGAGGCCGGCGACGTTGTCTTTCATACACCTCATATGGTATGCAACTTCGCCCTAGCTGCCGCAGTCCATGCACCAATTGATTGACATTTCTTTTTAGATTCATGCATCGACTGTCAACTATGATCCAAAAGGTAGGATCAGGCTTGGAACTGACCTACGCTTCGTGGACTCGTCTCGGCCGTGGGATAGGGTGAGACCATTTTCCACCAAGTTGCTAGTGTTTGCTTGTCATACTAACCAACGTTGTCCAGCGATGGAACGAATACTATCGTATTGACGATGGGCTCTAGGCTGCAGTGTCATGATGAACATGCAAGGAATGCCCTGTGTTATTTTTCTCTGTAAACTTGCAACGATGCTATCGACTACTTCGCCTTTCTCTTCGTACATTCATTAAGACTGGTTGCTATTGAGAATTGCTTTGCGGTATTGATGGAGGTTATGTCAGGTTCAGCGACAGGGAATACGTCACCCAGCATGTCACGCTCATTCCTCACACCCCAGGACTACCAGCAAAGTAGGCTTTCTTAAGTTTGTCAGGTTCCAACTGTTGATATGTCAGCAATTCACAATCTTTTACCATTCAATGACCCACTGATGCTGGTGCTTCTAAAACATCTCATTTTCGGGGGGGGAAGGTCCTTTATCGGCGTCGGCCGAATTGACAATAAGCTCCGAATATTGCGCAATACAGTCAAATGGCCTGATAAGCAGCACTCATTGGCCTGCGATATGAGAGCATAAAATGCCGCGCAAGCCGCTTTCGATTTCATCACATGGTGGATGGACTTGATGATTGATGCCGTGAACCTCTAAGCGACATATTCAATCATTCTCGTCACGGCTGTGGTCTTCAATTCCTGCTCATCGTGAACCATCATTATCATGGGAAGCATCCCCCCTCTCAAAGTCGCCATCATTGGTGGTGGACCAGGTGGTTTAGGCGCTGCAATCGAGTTTCGAAAGCTCAATTATGTTGACTGGAGTCTTTACGAGAAGAAGCCTAAGATAAGTGAGACTGGTGGCGGCATCAGTCTACAGCGCCATACTTGGCGATTGCTGGAGTTGATTGGGGCTGCCAAGAATGTAGACCCAAATGACTTCTTCAGGGCTGAAGATGGAACCAGCGGACAAACAAGGTATCAAGTCTGACAGGTGATATACCACGTAACCACTTGCTAACCTTCACCAGAAATGGAAGAACGGGCAAGCTCCTCGAGCAGAGCAGTCACGCAGCAGACGTCCCTCTGCAACAACGCAGCTGCCGGCTGGTCCGGGCCAAACTTCAAGCAGCACTCCTCCAAGAGGTTGACAAATCTCGGATCAGGGTGTCAAAGAAGTTGACCAATATCGAGAAGTTGCAAAATGGGAAAATTCGGATTGATTTCGCCGATGGCTTCACTGATGAAGTGGATTTGCTTGTCGGCGCAGATGGCATCAGATCTGTACGTTCCACTATCCAGCAAAGTACCATCCTCCACCACTCCGCTAATTGCAACACAGTTTGTGCGCTCGTTTGCATTTCCCGACCATAAGATCAAGTATAACGGACAATCCGCTTATCGAACTATCATCTCTAAATCTGCCGCCCTCAACATCGAGGGTATTCCCAGATCACCCGTTTTCTGGCAGAACGTTGGTGGAAAATACGTCTTTACTTGTCCCCTAGGTGGAGATGACTTTGAAGTTACTGCTCGCATCCACCAACCGACTGAGGGCCAGGAGCACGTTAGCTGGGGTCGGTCTTTTGACTTCTCGACCATCGCCTCAGAGTATGATGAGTTCTGCGAGCCAGTTCGCAAAGTCATCCAGCTCGCAGCACAGGGAAAGACCGAAGAGTTTGCGTTGTTCTCGGGTGCGCGACTCGAAAGCGTGATTTCCCACGACGCCATTGCCCTTATCGGAGATGCATCCCATCCGCTGTCCGGAGCCTTTGGCGCAGGAGCGGGCTTCGCTCTGGAGGATGTGTGGGCTCTTACTCGAAGCTTGGATTTTGCGCGCGCAAATGGAGAAGGTTTGGCGGCAGCTCTGAAGCTATATGACCAGATTAGGTCGCCGCATTATCGAGACTTGTACGGCGTTCTAGACAATTTTGCAGCTGTCAACTCGAAGCTCTTGGCCGAACAACTTCCGGCTGATGATGAAATCGAGGAAAGGGTTAGAAGAGCTAGCGAGAAGAAAGCTACTTGGATGTACCATTACGAGATAGATAAAGCAGTAGAGAAGCTTCTGCGGGGCCATGGACAGTCTGTACAGCCGGCAGCGCTGCTCTAATAGCGAAGCCGTGCCCGACACCGCACAGTCTAGGGTCTCTCGCCTGAACAGATGAAGGAGCGGTAATCAATGCAGCTTTGAGGATTAAAGTAATAATCATGCAATAATGCTACCAAACGAGACTGTGCAGGGAAGCTTCTTCCCTAATTTTGCCAAGCGACTTTATCTTCCATCATCGCCGCGAGCCCTCGACATGGTCAGATGATACCTCCACCTTCTCAGTCGATGTGACATTCTTCTCATCGAACTCTACGTCCTTCGAGGGGGCTGTCACAATCTCGTCTCCGAACTTGGCCGCAACCTCTTCAAGAGACAAGAACCGAGTCTCTGGCAGGAAGAAAAAGTAAATGGTCCCCGCGAAGAGGTTGCATGCAATGAAGACAAAGTAAAACTTCCACGAGATCTCGTCGAACGCGATGGATGCTGCGTATGAAAGCCAAATCGCCGTGATCGACTGCGTGAATACAGAGAACCCGACACCAACGCCACGGAGATCGAGAGGGAAGATCTCTGCAACCAGTACCCAGTTGACGCTGTTGAAGAAGAAAGAGTAGGCGAAGGCGAAGAGAAAGATGAACGCCACTCCCGCCCGAGAGCCTGCCGGGTTAGAGCCCTCAGGGAACCGCTCTGAGAGTGCCGTCAAAACTGCGAGCAGTACGGCCAGACAGTAGCTGCCGGAGATAACCGTGACACGCCGGGTCCAGTGGTCAGCAACGAAGAAGACGTTGATGATCTGACCAACGACTGCCATGAAACCGTACAGAGCTCCGATGAGAAGCACAGTCTGTCCTTCGTAGCCAAGGGAGTTGTACATGATGGACTGGTAGTTCTGGATGATGTTGGAACCAGAGAGCTTCATCATGTTGACTGTGAGGCAGGCAAGGAGAGTGCGACGGATGTATTTGCGGGTGAATAGGTTCAGGAAGTTGGTCATGGCGTTCTTCTTCTTTTCAGACTCTAGCTGGATTTGGCTGCACATTTCGGCAAACTCTCTTTCGATGACCTCAGAGCCGCGGTGCTTGTGAAGGGTGTACATGACCTGTTTGGCTTCGTCATATCGCTCTTTGGAGGCCACTGTGAGATGCATAATTAGTCGAAGGATTCTGGATTTACATCGAAGAATACGTACACCATCGCGGGGAGTAAGGGAGGAAAATGGTCATGATGGCAAGGCAAAGGGCTGGTGGAATCTGGGTAGCCAGTGGCACGCGCCATTGAAGGTCGCCGACAGCGAATGATCCGGCGTACCCAACCCATCCTGCAGCAAAGAAGCCCAAAGTATTCATCAGGCCTTTCAAGCCTACGAGGAACCCGCGGTTCTCGGGGAGACTGAGCTCGGCCAAATAAACGGGAGCTGTAGGGTAGACCATGCCGGTCGAGAACCCAGAAAAGGCACGACCGACGATCATCATGGCTGGGTTCACAGCGGCAGTTTGAAGAATAGCCCCGATGACGCTCGCAGTTGCACCTAGGAGAAGGGTCCATCTGCGAGAGATCCTGTCCATGGTGTAGGCTGAGCCACCACTGCCAAAGGCGTATCCGGCATAGTATCCGGATACGATGCCAGCTCTCACAGACGCGTTATCCAATGAGGAGCCATACATGTAAAGCTTGAATGTCTTTTGGGCAATGGTCGATGCGATGATGCCGGTGTCGATGCCGTAAACGAAGCTACAATTTCATATCGAGTCAGTAATTTGGTCCAATACTTTGTTATTGTCATGTTGCAAATGATTCGTTGTACAAACCCTGCGAGACTAATGGCCAAACCGATCAGGATTGATCTGGTTGAGTTGCCGCGATGGCCCGCTGTACGTTTTGTCATTGTATCAGTGTCAATCTGGGCCGGAATGCTCTTGTGTTCCACTTAAAGAAATTCAAGAATCAGACACGATGTTGAGAGCAGTGAGGATGCCAACCGTGACCGGAATACTTCAAGTCTTCATAAGATCTAACCCAAGATCAGAGTGCAATTGCTGACACTTATAACCCACAACATCCCGGTGTATCAACTTGCAAACTAGTTGGGCCCTTCGGCAATGTCCCCGTGCAAGTCGGGTTGGACGTGGCTCATCCTGATTTCCACTTCCCCGCACAAAGGAATGATGAACTCCACCCCCGCATTCACCCCAAGATTCCCCCGTGAAACCAACTTGCCGAAACCCCGTGGGCGGCTTCTTGCATGGGCTGAGGGCCCTGAGTGGTATGAGCTTCGGGGCCCAGCGGATCCATATTGAGGAGAATCGTCTGACGACCAGGTTTGTGGTCAGCCACGACCTTCTTTTCAGGTTTAGTTCATCCGAGGAAATCGTGGATTAGAGCCTCCGAAGCTTGTAGCTCCTGATGATACATGGAGACGTATGAACCCCGGCAGCAAACCCACTCATGTCGGTACGAGGAAATGGTGTACACTGCTGCGTAAAACCCGGTTTGCAGACGCCCCACGATTAGTCCGGAGATATATGCGGATAAGCCATCATATGAAAGGCTGTGAGAAACAATGCTTGCATAGCCAGATTCATGGGATCACTGATTTTACGCCATATAGAGTGTCATATGTAGAGATCCTGATGTCGTATCGGGAGCAGATGAACAACTGTTTGAGAGGAGGAGTCTGAAGTATGAACACCAGCTTGTCATACACAGAGATCATTGAGCGGTCTTCTTTCCAACACTCAGTATTTTTCAGATTTCAACTTTCGTCAATAGAAGGATGGCATAATTGAAGTGTGAATCTCCATTTCATTACGGACCTACACGATCACTCACGTTGAGAACATTCTGAACATAAACAGCAAGTTACATGACATCATCCTATGCTACCACTTGGGTATCTTCGCTGAGAAATCCGGCTGGAACTTCTGCATATATGTAGTATCATCTCGCTTCCGCAAACCGCAGTCGAGATACTGCTGATGAAGCTTAGCCAGCCTCTCCCTATCAAGCTCAACTCCCAGACCAGGCGCTGTTGGCACATTAACACCACCATCGGACCATGTAAGCGCGCCGTCAATCACAACATCCTCGTTCCGTGGCTTCCAGGGCCAGTGGGTATCACAAGCGTAGTCGAGGTTGGGAGTCGCCGACGCTAAATGCGTCATCGCCGCAAGCGAGATACCCAAGTGACTGTTAGAGTGCATCGAGAGACGCATGCCCCAGGTTGCACAGATTGCCGCCAGGGTCTGAGACTTGCGCAGGCCGCCCCAGAAGTGATGGTCTGAAAGGATGACCTGCACCGCGTTCTGGAGGATAGAAGGCGGGAGATGTGAAAACGCAACAACGGCCATGTTGGTGGCCAGCGGCATCGAGGCCTCCTTGGCTACAGCAGCCATACCCTCGATCTCGGGGGCAGGATCCTCCAAGTACTCAACGATGCCGTCGAGCTCTTTGGCAACCCACTTGGATGTCTCGACAGTCCAGGCGGCATTCGGGTCCAACCTCAGGGGCACCCCGGGAAACGCTGCATGCAGGGCCTTGACTGCCTCGACCTCCTGGGCCGGCGGGTATACACCGCCCTTGAGCTTGATGGCCTTGAATCCGAATTCGTCAATGATTTTCTTCGCCTGCCGCACGAGGCCTTCCGGGTCTAGCGCGGCGCCGTACTCATCGTCTGCGTCCCCGGGGTGCCCCGCCCATTTGTAGAACAGGTACGCGGAGTACTGGACGTTGTCTCTGACGCGGCCGCCCAGCAGTTCGCTGACGGGCACGCCTGCAAACTTGCCCTGAATGTCGAGGCAAGCAACCTCAAATGGGGAAAAGACCTTGTCGGCAACGGAGGCGGTTGTCACCATGCCTGCCATGCCGTCGCCGCCAGTGGTGGTGTCGCCTTTTAGTGAGTCGACGCATATTTGGTAGATGGCATTCGTGTCGTAGATTGTGAGGCTCTTGGCTTTAATCTGATCGGCAGCCACTTGCAAGCGACCCAGGTGCGTTGAGTCGCCATAGGATTCACCCAGCCCGTAGACTTGGTCATCCGTGACTACCTCAATGATGCTGCGCAGGGCAAATGGTTCATGCACGCCGACGCTGTTAAGCAATGGCATGTCATGAAATGCCACCGGTGTGATGACAACATCTCTGATAATGCCACGAGGAGACATGATGTTGATTCTAAGCTTTGCTGGTCTGCAATGCTGTGTTCAGGTGGGCTGGTAGGAACTTGCGTCTCTCAGAATTGGAGCCTACCACCAGAGCTTTCGCATCTTTTTAACACCCGAAGAAGGGACTTGTCGAATGGCCGTTGTCGCAGCACTTCCCCAGAAGATCAGCAGATCGAACGCCGGGGTGGGGTCCTGAATATCCGCCGCTTTGCGGATAAGAGGAGGTGGACAAGGATCGGCTCCTCCGCATTCCTGGGGAAGTTCACTCCTCGAAACGGATAAGCGCATCCGCGGAACAGACCCCGGTCTTCCTCGGCCCCCGCAACTAACACCAGGTCACTTGTCTAGCTGACGAGTTGGTCCGAGGAACGGCCAAATCGACGATACTTGACATCCGAGGAAACGATGGATGAGACGTCAACAACACCATTCCCCCGCGTCCGTCGAGCATCCGATGCGCCGGACGATGGCCGAGCATCCAAACGGCTGAAAGAGGATCCCATTCGACCGAGGGTCAACAGAGCATGCGATCGCTGCAAGTCGTAAGTATCCCGAAATACGGTTGACAGCCGGACTAGACTAATGCCGCCTGGTACAGGCGCAAGACGCGATGTTCGGGGACTTGGCCGTGCGTCTTCTGCGCTCATCTTCAGCTTGACTGTCAGTTCACGGCGACGTATCGACGAGGCCAACTCCTACCAGCAGTCGACAACGAAACTGCGGGCTCTGATAATTCAAGAGACCTCGGCTGCTCTCCGTCGACGTCGGAACAGAGAAACAGAGGTAATGGAGGCAATCACCGAGACTCAATCTCTGGCGAGACCCGGGTGCAGTTTCACTCACTTCCAACTGCACTTCCAGGGGCGGCACTGGATTTGTCTCCCTCGGGGCATCGAGCTACTGAACATCATGATGTCCTGAGCAATCAGCCCCAAGAGCCACATCAACGTCAGACTTCCACTCGCAATTCCCCCGAGCCCTCTCAAACAGATGAACAGGGCCACTACGTGGGTCCGGCATCTGGGGTCTCTTTCCTGTTGAGGATCCAGAGGAAACTGCAAGTTCAATCTCCTGGCTACTTCAACTCCTCCGTCTTTAACTTTGGCGATCGACCCTTGCCTGGCCATGACTCTTCATTTGCAATTCTGCCACCAAAGCCCGTGGCAGAGTCAATGCTAAAGAGATATTTCGATTTCGCCGCAACCACGCATCGCTTTCTGCATCGTCCCTCTGTGGAATCATGGTTGGAAGAGCTATACGACACTCATGGTGCTATGCTCTACAAAGAGTCTGCTCGGAGTCGAACGGCGATCCTCTTCATGGTCTTTGCTCATTCGAACAATTACCGCAGCCGCTTGTCTGTTGACAGTAAGGATTCGACAGCTGAGTCAACTGAAGTCAGCACTCGGTTCTTTGCCGTTGCAGAGCACCAAATATCGATGGAGAAGGGCGAGATAAGCCTGGCACATGTGCAGGCACGCTTGGCCCAGTGCTTCTACCTCTTAGCTCAATCTCGATTGAATCACTGTTGGACTCTGTTTGGTATTACGGCCCATCTCGCCATGGCTCTTGGGATACACAGGAAGTCCCGACTGGACACCAAGTCAACAGATCGTGCCAATCACATTGATTTGGAGTGCCGGAAAAGAACGTTTTGGTGTGCGTATAACCTCAACACGTATCTAAGCGCCGCTTTGGGTCGGCCCATGACGTTCCATGATGAAGACACCGACCAAGAACTGCCCCTTTGCATTGATGACGAGCAACTTCACTTTGGCTTATCGCCTAAGCCGGTTGTCTGCGGGCCTTCCGTAACTTCCGGCAGCGTGGCTCAAATAAGGTACGAAGACTCGGTCTTTCGCCGAATTGACGGCAAGCTAAAGTGTTATTCAGGTTATCTCGAATCCTGGCACGAATTCTCCGGGCGTTTTACGGAATACGTACTCCATCCACCGAGGAGCACTTTGTATTGGCCAACAAATTCAGCAAAGACTTGTCGGAATGGCGAGATCACATATCCTACCTTCTGGATGCCGGCGGCAGCTCCGCCATTTTTGTCAAGTTGGTTCTGCGTCAACGTGATGTGCTCAAGCTTGCGTACTGGCACGCACAAATTCTTGTCTATCGACCGTTTCTGTTGAAGACATTCTCAGCTGTGGACACCAATGACGAAAGCTTTCTATCAACTAAACAACAGCAAACCCAACAAAACATCAAAAGTTGCATTGATGCGGCGATGAGTATTGCTCAGCACATTGACACCATTGACTCTGCTGGGGAATTCTACAGCACTTTGTTCGTAAGTTGACTTCCCCCGAAACGTGAGATGGGTACTGATACATAACCCATCCTAGTTCATTCCGTACTATGGCTTCAGTGCTGTAGTAATTCTCTACGTCTACGCGATCCAACAACGAGCAGAGGTACCGGAGAAGTATGCTCTTTGCTTTCAGTTGGCGTCAAAATGTCATTCTTTATATGAGAGAAACTCAGTGAAGGGTACCTTGACGCAACGCTATGGAGTTGTTTTACAAGAACTGCGCCTCGAAGTTCTCCGAAACAACAACTACCTGGCTTCTACTTCACCCCTCCAGGCTGGTGGAGACTCCTTGCCCAGCGAAATGATGATAGCAAAGAGTTCGTCAACAGCAGCTCAGAATTATAACGCAAGAGCGAGAAGCCAATTCGACGACCTGAACACCGGGTCAAATGCCGCAACATCTCAGATAGAGAACCCCACCGAGGACCAATTAGTCAATGGCAATACTGGCAATGTAGCTTCAGTTGACGCTTTAAACACTGGACTCTTCCAAATCATCGATTGGGGCCAGTTTGACTCTTTGGTAAGTGCAAAAGTCATGGTTTCAGAGATTGTTACTGACACGACTGGCGATACAGGTTACGGGCGGCATCGGAAGCTTGGACGCCTTTGTCCTCGGTGAGCCTAACGAGGCCTGGGAAAATATCAACACTGCAGACTTCAACACCTGAACCGGTCTATCTCGACTCACTCTTCCCTCCTCGGCCGGCATCCGCAACTACCGTGTCGAATTTTCAGAGCCGCGAAAACCGCCGGGTTGGCGTCTCCACAATCGGACCGTACTCGGGCCAACCACCGAGTCTGCAGAGAGAGAAAAAGACGCGAGTCAAGCGAGAGTCCAGTTTAATTACCCACTTCGCTGAAATATGTCTACGCACTACGTCATGCCGGAATTCTGTCCTGCGTTGAACCCAGTACGTAAAAGACCTCGGGCTCCCGGCGGCCATGGCGGAATGTGGACGCGGGCTTTTTTCGACACCTTGTAGGGATAAAGAGCCGCCAATGGCGAAGGGACCAAATGACATCATTCCGCTGCAGAACGTGCTGACCGAAGGTTTCAGTCGCTCAAATGCAAGCTTCCCGTTGGCTGCCTGCTCGGCAGAGCGGGACCTGAAATCTGTTGTTATCTCGTCCCTCAACGTGGTCCCTGGACGGGTATCTGAAGAGGCACAGCGTTGATCGTAACGGCGCGTACTCCGATCCTCTTGCGTAGATCTCCTCGATGCTTGAAGAGAGAGACAAGACAGAGAGAGGGAAAGATGCTTTCCGCTCGGAGACGATGGCTATGACCACATGTACCAATCAGGCACAACATTGACCTTCCTGAGAACCTTGACTCGCCCATCCATCTGAATGGTGATCAATGAAAAGCAGTCTGCTTGAAACCTGCCTGCGCTCTTTTTCTGGAACCCACTTGCCCCTCCATTGCCCCTCCATCCTCATGGTTCCTGTTGATTCCCACCCCACCTTGTCACAGGCCGCCGATCACTACAAATGTGCCATTGACAATCAACAGCTCGCAGCTCTGTGATCTTTTTTTCTTCTCTTCCTCTTCATCAGCAACTTTCTACCCAGATTTCAAAGTCTCAAGCCATTCAACCGCCAAAATGCCTCAGGTGAGTAGCATCTGAGCCCATTCCGGATCTCCGTTCACGTCCTGCGATGGCAATGATGCTTACCACCAGAGCCATAGGTTAAGTGCATCCTCTTCGACTGCGACAACACGCTCGTGTTGTCCGAGATCTCGGCCTTCACCGCCTGCGCGCAGCTCGCCAACGAGATCCTCGAGAAGTACGGCATCGAGAAGCGCTACCAGGGCGTCGAGCTCATGCACAAGTACGTCGGCCGCAACTTCCCCAGCATGATGGCCGGCCTCTTCGAGGTGCACAACTTCACCATGCCCGCCGACGAGCTCGACACCTACACCGCCCGCGAGCTCGAGCTCACCATCTCGTACCTGCGCAAGCAGGCCGCGCCCTGCAAGAACGTCGTCCCCGTCCTCGACAAGATCCACAAGGAGGGCAAGTATGCCAAGGCCATCGTCTCCTCCTCCGCCATGCCCCGCGTCGTCGCCTCCGTCGAGACCATCAAGATCGACCAGTACTTCGGCAAGCCCAACGAGGGCATCTTCTCCGCCGCCAGCAGCATCGACCCCCCGACCTCCAAGCCCAACCCCGCCATCTACCTGCACGCCTGCAAGGTGCTCGGCTTCGAGCCCAGCGAGTGCATCGCCATCGAGGACAGCAGGAGCGGCGCGACCGCGGCGAAGAACGCCGGCATCCCCCTGCTGGGCTACGTCGGCCCCTACTACGACGAGGAGAACCCCGAGGAGAAGGTTGCCGCCCACGTCAAGCTGTTCTCCGAGGAGCTCGGCGCGTTTGAGGTCATGCACGACTGGAAGGACTTTGAGAGCATCTTGAACAAGTTCGAGAGCTCATAGATACCCCCTTTGACTATTTTTGAGGCTTGAATGAGTGATGAAAACAAGTGGCTGAACACCAACAATTGGCGGATTTCCTACGTATTTGGCAAATGATAGACATAGATCTTGGGCGAATAGAAAGGCTGCAATTCGGGCGATTGATCCCGACACATCAGTGCGTGCTAGTGCTCTCATGTTGGTCTCGCAATGTCTTCTTAACAGTAAAAAAGGGACAAAGGAAAATTGCATGTTGGTCAGATGAATCGTGGTGATGGAATCTGTGTCATCTGATGACCATATCCTGGTTCCCAGATTTTGAGCGCATGACACGCGACAACGGCGCAAGAGCCACCGATAAAAATAGCCATCAACGATGCTTGAGTGGCCGTATTCTCGTGGAAATGCAGGAAAAATGTCTCTGTCTCGTGGGGGCCTGAGTTAATTGATTGCCTCTCACAGCAGCTGCCCAGCACTAGGAAGAGGTGAGGCTAAAGCGCGGCCTCAGTTGCCTTACTTGCTGGATCATTCAGTCACAGCATCCTTGAATTTATTTAGAAACATACGGCAAGTTATTGTCTCAACCTCAACTCCAAATACTGGTCTTGGCATCGGGTTCATGAAACAACGACTGAGGCAGCATAAATACGCTGGACGACCCTTCAATCCTTCAGTAGTTCTCTATCTACACAACAGAGTTTTGGGTTGCATGTTGGAATATAATTACAACCACTCATCTGAATAGTTGAGCCTGCGGAAACCCCTCACTCATCAACTCGTCATCATGAAAGTACCTAAAATTCTCGTTCTCGTCTCGATGGCTCTTGGCGCCACGGCCCGCTGCAAGAAGGCCACCGCCAGTTTGTGCGAATCAAATTCTTCGGCGGTTGCGCAAGGCTTTACGTCTAGCTTCACCTGTCAATCGTCCGAAGAGCTTCCTTGTCAGACAGAGTGCATCACCACTGGCACCAAGGGAATCGAGGTGGCGAAGTGCTGTAAAAGCGCATGTACGATGACCCTTCGCAGATTGAAGCAAGAGTTTTACTCACAGATCACACAGGCACGTAAGGCGATGCTTGTCCATGATACCACAATGCTATGAGAGGATCCCTATGAGAGGATCGCGAAGAGATTTCCGTATGGACAGGAGAGAAGAGGACCAGCATGTATTTCTCAAACAGCATCATTCACTCATAATAAACATCATCTTAATCAAAGAGTTCCGCGCAGACACACAACTCATCTATGGTAGTCTACTGATAAGACTCTCACCTTGGGGCTCTCAAAGGCCATAGATTTGCCACGCAAACAAAATGATGGCAATTGACTTTTCTGGCGTTCCATCGTGTAATTAAAGCTTCTTTGTCCACGCACCCTGCTTATCGCCGCAAGCGAGAGCAAACGGGCCCCCGCAAACCACTAAAGATCGCCCAATCCAACGCGCTAAAAATCCCGCAACAAAAGATGCTCATTAGCGCACAGAGTGACTAACCAGAGGCGCATCTAGGCTTGTCGATAAATGAGGAGAATTATGTAAACACACAGCACACTTGCGGGTTCACCCGGCCGGAGCAAATTTTTTGCCATCTCTCTGTGTCAGTCGGGGTCCCAGTTTGAGTCAACCTTGTTCGCCTCTTTTTCTGCGTCCTCAAGGTTGCCCGCGGAGAACATTGTCACGACCTGTTCGTGCTTTATTTTTGTTGTTGTTGTGCCGACCTGAGATTTTCGGGTCCAACGAACACAACATGGCGAACGACTTGGAGACGCAGCACGCCCAGCCGGCGCATGATGACAAGCAGGCGACAGAGGTCTCCGGCGCTGAGCAGCCCCCGGCGGCGGCCGGACATAAGGCCAAAGGCTTTCTCCGCACGGTGTTGACGGCCGGGCGGGTCGAGGAGGGCGGCATCGAGCCGATTCCGATCGAGGCCCGGACCGCGACGAAGTACTTCAATGCCTTTACGATTTGGTGCTCGATCAATACCAATATTCTGGCGTGAGTAAAAAATTCATTTGAGAGAGAGGGGTTGCTGGTGTATTTTTGCTGACATTCTTGGCAGAATCACGTTTGGTATGCTGGGCCCGGTGTCTTTCGGCCTCAGCCTCCGAGATTCGGCGCTGGTCATTCTCTTCTTCAACTTGCTCTCAACGCTCGCACCGGCGTACTTGTCGACTTTGGGTCCGAAGACTGGTATGCGCCAGATGATCCAGGCCCGCTTCAGCTTTGGGTGAGTTCCCAGCCTAATTTGCGATTCGTGAGATCATGATTTTAATCACGGCCGGTGAGCTAACGAATAATTCTTAGTTACTATCTTGTATCTGTTCCTGTCATTCTCAACCTGGCTACTCTCACGGGTTTCTGTGTCATCATCTGCGTCATCGGGGGTCAATGCCTCTCTGCGGTCTCCGAGGGCGACCTGTCGACCGCTGTTGGCATCGTTCTCATCGGCGTCGCCGCCCTGTTGATCTCTTTCTGCGGCTTCAACGTGCTGCACTTCTATGAGGGCTACGCGTGGATGCCGGCTCTGGTCGCCATCATCATCGCCGTGGGCTGCGGTGGAAACCAGCTGAAGGCCCAGGCCACCCCGGAGCCTGCGACTGCGGCTGGGGTTCTCAGCTTTGGTGGTGTCATTGCATCATACATGATCCCGTGGGCTTGCATCGCATCAGACTTGACGACGTACTTCGACCCTACGCCACGTCTCTCATCGTAAGTCGCGATCTCCCTCACAAACTGCTTCCATGAACAGCCTTCACTGACCCGCAATAGCCACCGCATCTTCGCCTACAGCTTCCTCGGCCTCGTCGTGCCCACCATCCTCCTCATGACCCTAGGCGCGGCCATCGGCGGCGCCATGGGCAACATCCCCGCCTGGCAGACCGGCTTCGACAACACCCTCGTCGGCGGCGTCCTCGGCGCCATGCTCGCGCCCGCCGGCGGTTTCGGCAAGTTCATCCTCGTCGTCCTCGCCTTCACCCTGCTCGCCAACATCTCCGGCACCATGTACGCCATCACCCTCAACTTCCAGACCCTCATCCCGGCCTTCCGCATCCCGCGCTATATCTTCTCCATCATCGTCACCGCCATCATCATCCCCATCGCCATCAAGGCCGCCGGCGACTTCTTCCTGAGCCTGGAGAACTTCATCGCGCTCATCGGGTACTGGTCCGCCTCGTTCGTGGGCATTGTTGTTGCGGAGCACTTTGTGTTCAGGAAGGCTAACGCGAAGGCGTATGATGCGGATATTTGGGACGTACCGGCGAGGTTGCCATGGGGCGCGGCAGCGATTGCGTCGGCGGTTCTGAGCTTTGGGTTGGTCGTGCCGTGTATCTCGCAAGTCTGGTTTACGGGACCTATTGCGATGACTACGGGCGATATTGGGTTTGAGGTTGCCTTTTTCCTGAGTGCGTTACTGTACGTTCCGTTGCGGTATGCTGAGAGGCGGTTTACCGGACGATGAAGACTGGTTATACAACTGGCAAACGGACACTAAAACACTAAAACAATTTGAATTACAGTACAGGATTGGATCAGAAGTATATCCTTACGACACAAGGGGGTTAAACTGTGGATGGATGGGGGAATTTGGGAAATATTGTTGATACCCAGTACCAGGCATGATTAGAAATAATATTGATGTTTGAACATCGTTTCCTTGAGAAACAATCGAAACTAGAGCGCCGTGAATCTTGATCTCATCCTGAAGACGCGGCTTCCTTGAGGAGGAGCTTAATAATTTCCCGTTCAAACGTTGTAGTTATGGCCAACTCAGAAGCAGGGGTCAAAACAACTTCATAAACAGAGTAGCATCAAATGAATCCCGTTATACGAGGCCAAAAAGATAAACGTCTTCATGAACTTTTGCTTGTATCCGGCAGGGTGCCGGAGGTTTATTAAATCGTGACCACATAATGTCACTTTGGGAACATTGCAAGCCGCATATTGATGTAACAACGGACGAGCGGAGATGTAGAGTTTGGTCGAATTGATTAGTAGGCTCAGTTGGGTGTCACAGCCAAGTTCTTTGTTCTTTTAGTGTGGCATTGAAGGGATTCGGGGGTCCGGTTCCATATTTACCCGGCTTAGAACAAAGCGCGAGCTCTTCGTATCCAGGGGAACATGCGCACATACTGCCTAAATCAACGCCATGTCAGAAAGTTGATTAGCGGGGTTGGGCTGGAGTTCGGTTTGCCCGTCAACGTATATAACTTCGGTGATGACTTCGATCAAATGCCTTCACATAGCGTTCCGGGTCAGCCCTGACCGCATGATTCTTTTGCCCCTCACGCATCCCTGAAAGACGACAAACTAGAATGCTTCCCTCCAAGTTGTTGTCCGTGATTGCCCTGGCGGCAGGCGCAGCTGCGCAGAAAATCAAAATCAGTGAGCAACATCGCAAGTCTGAATCCATCACAGTTCCGCTCTAACATTTACAAAGTGCCGTTGGGCGATTCGATCACTGAGATCACCTGCTGGCGGGCATATGTCTGGGACATGCTCGTCAAGGAGAACCTCGCCGACAAAGTGCAGTTCGTGGGCTCCATGACGAACAACCCGCAAAACTGCCGGGCGCAGTCGGGCTCCTTTGACCTTCACCACGAGGGCCACTCGGGCTGGCTGTCAATCAACATCGCGAACCAGTACCTTCAGGGGTGGCTGGCCAGCAGCAAGCCTGACATTGTGCAGTACATGCTTGGCACGAATGATGTTGCCCAGGGCCGGACCACCAACGACATCATCGCGTCGTACACGAAGATGGTAGGCCTCATGAGGGCGTCGAACCCACGGATGAAGATTCTTGTCAGTCTCAGATTATCTAGACACTGGACATAGTTCGCCCACTGACATATGGCTAGGTCGACCTTCTGATTCCGCTGTCCTTCAACGGTGGTGGCATTACCACGCTGAACCAACAAATCCCTGGCTGGGCGGCGCAGCAGAATTTGACGGACTCGCCAATCATGCTTGCTGACTGTTCAACGAAAGCTGGGTACACCGACTCGATGAACAGAGACGGTGTTCACCCAAATGACCAGGGCGATCAATTCATTGCTAGACAAGTTGGTACCTTGCTGGTCAAGTATGTTAAAGACTTGTTGGCCGAAAGAAGCGCTTCGGCCGACTATTATCAGGTACACAGCCAGGAGAGACGGGTTTAGAATCACGAGCAGGGATTGGAGGTTGAAAATGTTGGAAATAAATAGCATCTGTGGATTCGCAACCCCGAATGGCTCAAACGGTGATACCCTCAAGTTGGTTCAGGAGACGGTCTCACTCAGACTGGTCACTCACTTATTTCTCATCAACAATGAAGAGCCAATCATTGCTTCATGAATATTCTGGAGTGCATTGTCCAAAGCTGCATCGCTCCTGGCGTTTGTGCGCACCCTTGCCCAAACCCCACAGTGAATTCCGGGAAAGACTGACGGAAGACGGAAGATAATTTCGCTGGGTCGCACACCGGAAAAATTCGCCAAATTGCGAAACCCGGCAAAATGACCCATCGAGGCAGGCGGTGAAACTCAGGGCCATCCCTTTTCGTTTTCACCACAACAATTCTGCAGAGGGTTATCCTTGCGAGTCTTCGCTCACTCAACATCATGAACTCACAACAGCCGCCCGTCGTCCATGTTCCCCCTCCGCTCAGCCAGCCGGCCGGCGAGGAGGGGCCACCCGTGAAGAAGAAGCGAGGCCCAAAACCCAAGCCTAAGCCCTATGTTGCTCCCAAACCGGTCCTGCGACATGAGCGTAGATACACCATCGAAAAGAAGCGGGAGGTCTTGATGTTCCTGGAACATCACCGCGTCAAGAATCGTCCCGGTCAGCCGATTCGCCTGCGCGGCGGCGAAGAGCGTCTTGAAGGCGAGTATCGGCGGCCGACGCTGGACGAGGCGTCTGAGTGGTTCAAGATTCCGTACGGCTCAATCCACAACTGGTACAAGAACAAGGATACCATCTTCGACCCGTCTCTCAAGGGTCGGAGGACGCGTCGCAAGCGCGATGCGTCGGGCCAGCTCGTTGACCGAAACCAACCAGATGCACCACCTCCACCACCTCAATCTCAATCAGAGGGCGAGATGTCGCCTCAAGCCGAGTCATCAACTCAGAGGCAGACTCATCAGACTGAGGAGCCAGCAAATAGACCCGACCCGTCGTCAATTCAGCCTGGTCCGTTTACTACCACCCAGCAACCTCCAACACAACAACCCGGCGGCCCCTCGACGGAGCCACCAAAGTCGCCAACCATGAGCATCCTGTCGCCTCGAACAGCGCTCCCAGACGCCCGCCCGTCGAATGCAACGGTAGCCGAGCAGCAGGCCCAGAGACCCACCGCCGGCGCGGAGAACCCGTCCAGACGCGAGGAGGACCAACGCGAGGACCTGCGGCCCAGCAGCACGTCTCCGACGGCCGGGGTCGACTCCGCGAGCAATGAAACCTCAACCGCACCCCGGACCGTAGAGGAGCAGCGCGCAAACACCGTTGAGCCAACGACGACGAAAGCACCAAGTGAGGATGTGCAGGATGCTGCAACACCCCTCACTCGTACGACCCCACCGGCCGTTGGAGCTGCTGCCGGGGCCGTCTCACTGCAGGGTCTCCTCGCAGCTCAACCTCAAGAGCCTGGTAAATGAGAGTTGTGAGCGGCAATGGCGCGGGCTCGAACTTATCCAATGGACACCAGCTTGCGGTTGGTCTTTCGTCGACATACATAATCAGACCGCTGACGCCGACCTTTTGCTCTTCCGTTTGCTCATCGCCAGCGCTCGTCTCTCACTCATCTCTCTGATTCATATTGATACCCCCAATTTTGTTCATCTTTGGCTTATACAACAACATCACTATGGCCGGCGTCGCACCAGGAAAGACGTTTACCCCCGGGCTGGACTTCAGCAAGCAGTCCTACAGCAACCTCGCCCAAAAGGTCGAGGCCGACGTCGCCCGCGCGCACGAGGTCATCACCGAGAAGCTGCCCCTCCTCTCCCAACTCAACGCCCTCGTCTCCCTTACCTTCGGCGACCGCGCCCCCGTCTTCCTCGACGCTCGCGGCCCCGAGGCTAAGCTCCTCGACACCTGCCCCGACGAGCCCGACACCAAGATCACCATCAAGCCCGAGTACATCGCCCAGTTCTACGAGGGCAAGCTCGAGCCCCGCTACGGCCTCTTCAAGGATGCCTTCTTCCACGAGGCCGCCATGCCCAAGGGCAACGTCCCCGTCGCCATCAAGTTCGCCGACCTCCTCACCCCCAACCCGCCCGTCCCGCCCAAGAAGGTCGTCCCCGGCGCCTTCGCCCGCCTGCCCGAGCCCACCGAGGACATTGAGCAGGTCAAGCGCGACGTCAAGGAGTTCGGCTACGGCCTCGTCAAGAACGCGCTCACGCCTGAGCAGGTCGCCATCCTGAAGAAGGCCACGCAGGAGCAGGCGGCCGGCGAGCGCAAGGCGGGCGTCTCCGCGGCGGACGGCGGGCCGAACGCGCCCAACCAGCGTATCTGGACCCTCGTCAACAAGGGCGAGGAGTTCCTCGACCTGCTCAACCACCCCCTGATTGACGAGATCGTCCCCTGGTTCCTGGGTGAGCACGCGCTCATCCACAGCTACAGCGCCAACATTGCGCGTCCGGGGAATGTGCCGATGCAGCTGCATACCGACCAGGTCGCCATCCAGCCGCCCGTCCGCGACATGGCCTTCGGCCTGAACATTATGTGGTACTTTGAGGATATCACGGAGAAGAACGGCGGCACTCGCGTCTTTCCTGCCTCTCACCTCGGCCAGATTGCGCCTGACGACCTCTTCACCGTCGACGGCACCATCGCCGCTGAGGGTCCGGCAGGTACTGCGCTCGTCTTCGACAGCCGTCTGTGGCACGCCACGGGCCCCAACCGCGAGGAGGCCGGCGAGCGCCCCGTCATTCTCATGTTCTTCATGCGCTCTTTCATCCGCCAGCAGGAGAACAACTTCCTGTCCCTGCGCAAGGATGTCGAGGCCAAGCTGTCCGACAGGATCAAGCGCATGCTCGGCTTCTACACGACGGGTGCCCTCGGTGGATTGGAGGGCGAGGTTCGCGAGGGCATCTTTGTCACGCGCAAGGATGATTGTGTTGGCACGGTGCGTGCGCCTCACGAGGGATGATTGCGCGGTGGATGGGTAATTGCATGTGTACATTAGAGCTTGGCAGTAAAGAAGCGGAGTTGATGCAGTTGTGAATAATTCGTCGCCGTTAGAGCACCGTTGAACTTGAGCCGACCTTTCCCAAATTGATGCCTCGTCTTCAACCTGTCAGTCTAGCATCTGCATCCTTAGACATCTAGACGTAATGAAGAGCCCGGCATACGAAATCCTTCGCTCCTTTCCTCCCCGAGTTATCCCATCTGTCTCCCGGCAGCCGCCCGCTCAACCACCCCTCGCTGAAGAAATGGAGCCCTCCAACCAGGTCCCCGGTCACTCCAGCCCTCGGGGAAGACGTCCGCGCGCGATCCCTGGGGGGATAAATGTGGATAACCCGTCAAAAATGGTTCCAACAGGATTCGGAGTCGGCTTCGACCTCCGCACAACCACCCCCGCCTGCGTCTGAACCAACGACATCTCGTCAAAAAGTCATCTCATCTGCAGGGCAATCTTGTCGCCCAATAGCCGAGTTTCATATTATTACTCGTCACACTGGACACGCGGAAAAGGCACCCGGGTTGATCGGCCAGGCGTTTACTCTCTCTGGATATGAGAGGGTTGTTGGTCCTTCTTGCATCGGTATTCTTTCTGAAAAGGGTCGGGGCGCAATGAAGATGGCAGATCGGCGCTGTACGGGCGGGCCCGCTCAAGCACAACCGAGGAGGCACAGATACGGGACGCGCATGCTAGGGCTTCACGATGCTACGCTCTTTTCTTAGACGTAGGTCCAACAGGAGAGCATTTTTGAGTACAACCCACAACAAGAGCGACATGGGCAAACTGCACTCGCTGGCGCAACAAACTAGAATTTTGTCAAGGAATCGGTAGTGCAACTCAAAAACGAAGAAAAAGACGAAGCAGAATAACTTCATCCGACTCAACAGAGGCAGCAGTAGGACTTTTTAACTAGCAAGGTTACACAAGATGTTTTCCAAATGGGCGGTTCAATTGCCGCTGAGGAATTTCTTCATCTTATGTTGTGCCACATGACTGCCTGCGTTTCTTCAATGTGTTGTTCCTGCGGTGCAGAACTGCTGTCTCTTTCAATGCAAGGGCCCATCATGGATGCAAATGAGCCGTTCTTGTTGGAACAGGGGTAGATGTTTGCTCGGTTGGAAACTCCCCACTCCATGTCCTCGCTTCCACGTCGATGTTGCACGGCCTCGATGGCAACCGAGGACCAATCGCACCCTTGAGTCGTGAGGGCAAGTACAGGGAAGTTGAAGTTGACTTCCAACAGAGCCGCAACCGAGACTTGCCTAGACAGATTTGCTTGAACAAAGTTGTCACCGGGACGCCTTCCGCCTTGGAAGCTCCGCTCATCCATCAGGATCTTACAGGGATGTAGTAGATGCTAGGGTGTTCCAACGGCGAATGACCTCGTTGAAATGTCCCGGGAAGAACAATCCTGTAGGCATAATATTCCTTCAGTCTGACCCATTCGCCGCCAACGACCTCTTGTATCCCCACCGCGAGTACCACAAGACGAAAGTGGCTCGCAGATCGTGGGATCTCAACTCCAAGGAACTGTTACAACAGCACCCTGTTCCCCTTATTGTCGCCCCCGTCCGTGTTCCGAAGAGGCAAGATCATGGATGGACTCACAATTTCCCAGGACCTCGGGATTTGAACGACTGTTGGAAGCCATGATAACCTCACATAGTAACCATCAAAGCGGGACTCTTCTCCTTGAGACTTCTGTTGGAACATGGATCAAGATCTTTCAACACTAAATCTTGGCATCTCTGAGAAACGTCGGTGAAGACGACTGTGGATCTCTACCCGTTGTGGCTGGTAATGTTGCGCGTTCCCTGGACTGCAAGGATTCGGTGCCATGAAGCATGAAATAGCGAAATGACTCCTGGGATATTCAGAATGGCGGCCCTCGGGTTGTACTTGGTGGCGGGTTCAAACGGGAAGCCGTTGGCGATGGGACTCTGAGATGGATGTTTGTCGATCGCATCTACCCACCTCAAACGCGAAGCTCGCGATGATGCTACTTCACGGTTTGCCCCTTTTTCGTTTTTGAGTACATTTCCACTCATTCCTCGTGGATGATGTTGAGCGCCGTCCATGATAGCTGGTCTCTCCTTTTCTCCTGTGCATTCGTTTCTCAATCCCGAGCATCAGGTCCTCGATCAAAATGGCTGCAAAACCGTTCGACGAGATGGAGGTGAACTGGATCACCCAACCGGACCCAATTGGTGTGGCCACGCTGGGTGTGACCATTTGCCTCGGCGCCATCTCCCTGATCGTTGTCATCCTTCGTGTCTGGGCTCGTCAGAACACGGGCGCTCTTGGACTCGACGACTATCTCATGATAGTCGGGTTGGTAAGTTGAACTGTCTTGACATCACAAACTGCAGAAGCAATCTGACATCCGAAGGGGATTTTCCTAGCATGCTGCACCTTTACCTCCATCGCTGTTTATGCGGGTATGGGAACGAAAGATGCGCGTCTAGAGGAATGGAACTCTGTGGCAGGCATCAAGGTGAACATCCCTCAATCCATCACTCTCTGCAAACCGAAGTTAACAGTCTCGCAGTGGCTAGTCTTCTTCCAAATCACCTACGCCTGGAGTTTGCCGTTCATCAAAGCCAGCATCTGCTTCACCGTCTTCCGGATCACAAACAGAAAGCGTTACCGCGTCATTCTCTGGACTGCCATGATCGCGTCAATCCTCAGCACCACGATTGGTTTCATCGCAGTGGTAGCAGTCTGCCGGCCGGTCAGCTACACTTGGGACAAGTCTCTTGACGGGTCGTGCGCGCCGACCAATATCATCACCAGCATCAGCTACCTGATCTCGGTTATGGCGATCATCACTGACTGGACCTGCGCGATTGTGCCGACTGTGGTTGTGTGTGGACTACAGATGAAGTCAAGAGTGAAGGCCTCTGTGTGCGCTGTCCTAGCTTTGGGCGCCATGTAAGTTTGGAAAGCTTGAAGACATCTCGCCATCTGCTGATGAGAGTTCAGTGCGAGTGCTGCTACCATCATTCGTCTACCGTACCTCCAGTACTACAACGTTGTCGACGATTACTTGCGTGAGTACCCAACTACATCTCTTCCGCAACAACAAAGATGGCTCGATACCTAGTACTAATCAACAATCTCCTAACAGATAACATTGCCAACATCGTCCTCTGGTCAATCTTCGAATGCGGCATCGGCATCATTGCAGGCTCACTTCCATCCCTTCGACGACTCCTCAAGTTCTGGCTCGACAAGTCTTCAAAGGGCTCATACAATAACACCGGCTCGAACCCCCTGCATGGAGACTCCGGGTACCAGGGAAGTAATGGAGTGAAGTTGAACAATCTTAGTGGAAGAGCGATGACGGTGTCCAATTGCCAGACGGGAAACCGAGACAACTGGGTACAGCTGGACGATGATGACAACAGCCAGAAGCACATCATCATGAAGACGCAAGAGGTTTCTGTTCGGATTGAGATGGACAACGACAAAAGGCACAGATAGGGTTTCATGCACGAAAGTCGTTGTCTGAAGGACAACAGCCTAACAGACAAACAGCAAACAGGTGTCTCACTGCACCACATCAACAAGCGCGAAGAAGTACTAGCCTAGTAGCAGTGTAAATATACTTTGTCTATCCCAATCTATACCTAGTCTATGTTTCTGAATTTCGCGGCGAACTTTGTACAAATGAAAAAAGGTCCATCGCAACAAGATTACACGTTCCAAGTCTTTGCGCCCGCAGAATTATCGTTAACACCATTAGTCTATCCCTAAATCATCCAAGAAGCCTCCGGCTTTGCGACTGTGCTCATTCACATGTTCACACTCGCCAAGTAGGCCTTCGCAATTCCCTAGGCGGACTTGAGGCTGGTGCAAGTCTGAGCCTGACGAGCTTGCAGCTGGCTCACAGGAGTATCCAGGACGGGCGTGTCCTTTCCAGGTGTTCCTTTTGTGGGTGTCTCCTTCACTGGCGTGTCCTTGACTGGGACATCGTTGGTGGGAGTATCCTTAGTAGGAGTGTCTTTGACAGGTGTGTCGCTACCTGGAGCTTTTTGGGTGGGAAGATCATGAGCAGGCGTCTCCTGCACAGTCATGTCTTCAACTGGAGTTCCGTCGAAAGGTGTAGTAGAGGTAGTAGGGACGGGCGTGCCATCAACTGGCGTTGTGCCATCGACAGTCATGCCATCAGTGGAGGTGCCGTCAGCAGAGGTCCCGTCAGCGAGTGTACCATCAGTAGACGTGCTATCCGTGGTGGTCCCATCGACAGGAGTGCTGTCAACCGGAGTGTCCATCGTGGTGTCCGTACCAGTGGTGGAGGGGAATGGAGTCATTGGGAAGGGTGACATGGGGAATCCAGCTGCCGGGAAAGGATTGATGGCGATAGGCATTCCCGATCCCCCGACACCTCCTAGGCGTCCGTTAGTCCCGTCGGCAGGCACTTGGTCATCAGGACCCTGTCGCATGCCACCAGGCTGCTGTCCAGGAATGTCATCGACATCAGGCTTGACGCTGGGAGCCGCCTGAGACGGGGTCTTGTCGACAGGTGTCTTGTCAACGGGGGTCTTCTCTCCAGGAGCATTTTCAGGACTCTTGTCTACAACAGGAGTCTTGGTAGCCGGAGTGTTGTCCATGGGGCTCTTGTCGGCAGGAAGGCCCTGGTTAATAGGAGGGGCAGGCGTAGGATCGAGGTCAGGCACCTTTCGTCCTGGACCTGACTTGACCGGGGCCTGCGGAGCTGAGCCGAAAGGAGACGTCTTAGGACCCTTCTTCAACGGATTGGACTTGGAAACCTATCAAAAGATGTCAGCATCACCCAATTGGCGATAGTCATAACGATCTCCTACGTTAGAAATGGACTTGACTCCCTTGATGCCCCTGAGGGCTCCAAAGCCAGACTTGAGAGATCCGAGACCGAAGCCGAAACGACGCTTGGCGATACGAAAAGTCCTTCCAGGCTGGCCTTCGCAACTTCCGTTGGTCTCAAGAAATCCTGCAAGCTGATACTGCACGCCTCCAGCGGCGGCGGCGCTGTAGACCTTCTCGTTGAACTCCTTATTGAGCTCCTCCTCACCAGACTTGCCGTTCTCGTAGGCCCTCCAAGACACGATCTGCTCGAACTTGATACCGCCCAGAGCAGCGTATTCACGCTCGTCGTTCAAAGGGTTATGCTTGCCCAAGGTGCCGATGATGTCAATCATGTTGGCGGTAACGTGGATCTTGTAAATGTAACCTGCAGGCCTCATGTTGACGAAGCGTTCCGCAATATCGATAGAGGATGAGGTAAAGACGTAGCCGTAATCATCACGAGAGCTACCGTCTAAAGCAGCTTTTGCGTGGTTGAAGAGACTGATATCTGGAGCGATGGCACCAAAGGCGCTTTGGCCCTTGGGGAGAAAGCCACCCGCCTCCTGGATCTCGGCCGGTGATCTGGAATCCCCGCGATACACATAGATGAGTGATGTAGGAGCTCCGGCGCAGATGAGAGACCAAAGATTAGTCACGAGAAAGAACAGATGAATGAGTGGTTGGTTTCCAAACATCCTGAATGACTTTGAAAGAATTTGAGGTAGTAAAGAGTGGATGGTACCCTGAGGCCACCGTAGAAAGAGTGAGAAGAGTTGGGATGATTTCGTTGATATAATGTGGCTGATTTAGAGGAGAACAGTTACCGCCTTTATAGATGTGGATGAAAGCTAGCAAACGACAGCATCTCCGACCATCCGAAATCGCAATCCTGTCAATGCTGTTGTCGTTTGTTGAGATCTGACATACGTGCCTGTTGAAGGCAAGTCAGTGAATAGCTCGGAGTTCGCGAACCATGGTCCATGGCGGCTGTGGAGTTCCATGTGAACTTGAAATATCGCGATGTCTTGGCCTTGAACATCTGCTGATGTCAAAAACATCAGTATGCCCGAGTTGGGCTTTGCGGGACATCTCTCGCGTGAACCCGGAATCTTCGAATCATTCTCGAGGAGTGTAAATTATATGTATACTAAAACTTCTTGGCTACTTACTCTATCGCCTACAAGCTAAGCCCATGCCAACGCAAAACATTCGGCTGGGACTTCCGGTTCTCTGCAGCCAGACTTGCCTTTCTGAGCGTCAACATCTTCAGATTTGAGCATATGGTACGAGAATCGAGGGACAAAATTCTTGGCATTACGCTAAACACCGCCTCAATGTCTCTACAGACGGTGGGTGTGGCAGCAGTCCCTCCATCTTGCCTTGTCCAAGGAGCTAATTGTAACGTTTATGAACATTGGGCAGAATATCCAGAGAACTTCTGTAGTAAATCCAGAAATAGCATACTGGATCGTCCTGGGGTTGACGGGATGGAATAAGTAGTATTAATAAACTGTTCCTGTGGGCCGGTTCATCCGGCAGAGAACCCCTGCGGGGCCAAAGGGTGCCTCGCAGGGTAGCTGGGGTCTATCTTGGCGAGTTAGGTATCGTATTTAACTGACATGGCTGTAGGACGAATAATTCCCCGAGTATCAACCTGAATCCAAGCTTCTTGATCCTTCATTTCCCCGCCCTCAAGTATCGTCATGTTCAATGTCAAGTCTTATGAGACCGTGTCGCACATATCTCAGCAGTTTTCCCCGCCATTTTCAATACTTCAATGATGCCTCTCTCAACTCATTCATTCAGATAAGCCTCCATCAGAAGTAAGCTATCGTGGACAACTACACCAACATAGAGTCCTAGGACTGCATATTTGAAATCATTGATGCCAATCAAACAAGCTTTCCAGATAATCGCAGGCTTTCAGTCCCAACGGATAGAAAATAGGTGGACTTACCACTGTTCCTAGGAGCATGGCGACGCATCCACACTGCTGGCTCGCTTTCGCAGGAGCTACAAGCAAACAGGCGATGAACTGCTTCCAACTATGATCAAATCGATAACGAGATATGATGAGAATATTGAAGGTAGCGTGATCACGGACATTGCGTGGGGGCTCAGGAAGGAGTCCACCTCTGTGACAAAAGAGGAGGCGAAGTTGATGGTAATTAAGGTTTGCATGGATGTCCTTGATTGTCAGCTGAGTCCGGCGTAGCAAGTTCAGACCCTTATCCACCGTGATCAACACTAGCGTGGTCTTTTTTTGCGTAAGGTCGTAGCTTCGGTGAGATCTTCGCTTTTAAGCAATTGTTTCCTCTTTGGGATTACGACACCGCATGTGTTCAAAGTCGAAATGTTCTGTACCTAGCAGTGATGAGAGAGCGAGATGCCAGCTGCACCGATGAAGTTAGAGCAGAACAAATTGCTCCAATCATAATATTCAGCAGGTCGCAAACCAACAGAACCATTTGTCTGCAAACTAATTCCAATCTTTGTAAGGAGCATGATCACTCAATGGTATGACCAGGCCAGACTTGGTCCGCACCTCGACAATGAGTTAGGACATTCAAAGCCAGATCTTCAAAAGCTGGCGCAGCGCACGGATCTCGGTTCTCTCGGGAAGTTTAAGGTTTGAGGGAGGGCCCAGAAAGCCTACTGTGCCAAGCATTACATATTACAACGACGGCTTGAACCGAGCATCTTGTACAGATATTGAGCGAATGTTGTGACGCATCTTCGATTACGAACCCTGGTAAGTTGAGAGTTCTCGATGTAGATCAGTTCTCTGATTTCCTGTACTCAACGACTTCACGGCTGCAGTTGTGTATCATTTTCACTAAGTATTCTGCACTACGCTTAGAATCTCTCTCAGAAAATATCGACTGTTACCGCACGCCTTCGTTACATCAATAGATGCGTGAAAGAGCTTACCTAAGAATCATTAGACCAACAACATAGTCAGTGCCAATATTGACCAATGAGCATTTTGGTTGGGGATGTTCAGTGTTGTAAAGCGAGTGACGAGGCCCAAAGTGGCATGCGGACCTGTAACAACCATTTGTGCGTCAGAATGCAGGAGTCCTGGGACAATTGAGAGGGTTTGATTCAATCTTAAATCACGGTGCTGCTTTGACATTGACGAAATATATTGAGAAAAGTTTCACAACGAAGGCATAGGCGACTTAATTCTGGATTCAGAGACCATCAAGAAGAAAGACAAGTTTATCAGAATGAAGATGGATCAATTCAAACAGTATCGGAGGGAAAGACAGAACGACGCTCAGTTATCCGAGTAGGCCTCAGTGCTAGAGCCTGCCGTTGAGTGCTAATTAGCCTGAAAATCACACTGTAACTCTCATGACAATTGCTTTCGGGTTTGTCGGTATAGTCGCCAACCCTGGAGTGACATGACTGGATGAAAGATGAAAATGCATGAAAATGGACGTTATAAGTAGTACATGGAATTATTGGATAATGGCAGGATCCAGATCCAGCACGAATTTCAAATCCTATGGGAAATTTGTTATCATTAGTGATACTTCTGTTGCAGATGTAACGTACCTCGAGCTTTTCATCCAGCTCCTCTGATGTACCAAGATTGAACATGAACTTGGCAGCACTTTTCTTCTTCTTCTGCAGTTGCATTATGTTCTTGGTCCTGTCAGTGCTTATGTTCTGGAAAGATTGTTGTGGAATAGGTGTTTTACCTGTTCAACAGTGCCTTGCACGATGTACCGTACGACAGTGACCTCCCGCGTCTGGCCTATGCGTAGAGCTCGGCCAATGGCTTGTTCTTCGATAGACGGATTCCACTGAGGCTCCACTATGTGTACGTAATTGGCGGCCGTGAGGTTTAGTCTGGATTGCTGTCAGCGTGCGTTCTCAAAACTTGCGGTTGACGTCTTTACACACCCCAAGGCTCCGGTTTCAATGGACATCAGTAATGCACATATGTCATTATCCTCCCGAAAGCTCTGCAGTCGGTTGGTTCGTTCGGCATAACTAGTTCGCCCATCAACCTGGACGTGAGTCACTGCTTCATTCCCAAGCAAGTTCGAGAGGAGATCAAGCGTCGATGTCCAATAGGAGAACACAATGCTTGGTGTGTTTGTTAGTTAAATTTGACAGCTTTCAGCATCGGTGATCGAATTGTATACTTACTGTTTGGAAGTAGATCGACATGCGCGGATTTTATTCGTCACAGCGAAAAGCTTTGCTGAGTAAACATCCGACGGTGTGAACCTCTCCTCTGGCGTTGGATAAAATTCTGGTAGGGGCGAATTCCCGTCTCGACTTGATTCAGGGTTCGAGCCCGGGCTGGAAATCTGGAGGGAACGACCACAATCCGGACAGAACTGAAAGGCTGCCAACAGCAATGTTGCATCTTCATCTTTGGATGCAGCACATTGCTCACACCCTGTATACTTCACCTGGGAATCCACCCTCAAGTATCTGTGAGAGCCAGAGTAGTTCGAATATGTTCCACTGTTACAGAGCATTCTCATCTTGAGAATGGCAGTGAACAGAAAGTTGTACTTCTTGATGGTCTTGCCCTTGCTCACAGTGTCATCGATTTCGCGCTTCGTTCGATGAAGGACCTGATCGTAGAGTATTCTCTCTGCAAGAGACAGACTGACCAAAATTGTTTCCTCTGCAGTGTCTGGTAGTTGAAGCAATTTCCCAGTTCTTCGAATGCAAACGGCCCGAAGCCACGAACGGAGAGGCTCTGAGAAGTTTCGACCTCCCTGCGAAAGAGGATCTAATACACTCTTCTGAAATGATATTTTGGTTGGGAAAGGATGGAGTTGCAGAAAACCGGCTAACGCGGCAATGTCTTCGAGCCTATTTTGAATTGGTGTTCCGGTCAGACACCATCGGTTCTTGGCCGAGAGTTTGACGGCCGATTTGAATTGTCTTGAATTCGTATTACGAATCCAGTGAGCTACAACTTGTTGGTGCTTCTGCGTATACTGAGGAGGGTCCAAAAACTCACCTTCATCTAGAACTATTCGAAACCAATTCAACTGCTGCAACACCTTCCTTCCTTTCTCCTCGGCGACCAAAGTGCCGTATGTGGTCAGTACAATGTTGGTTTTCAAAAGAGACTTAGAATCGTGTGGTCGGCTTTGGCCGTGAAAGACTATCGTATTGAGACATTCACGCAACACATGCCTGGAACAGTTCTTAAGCATATAATCTCTTCCTGATATGTGGGTTATACCTTTGAATCTCAGAACCCCAGCTTTCTAACAGCTCTGCATGGTTAATTTAGCTGAGGTATCTAGTTTTGAGAGGCTATCAGGACTTACGTGCGGACGACACTACGACCAACGTCGCTCCCGTACGAACCTTTGGCTCTTGAGAGATGTTGGGGATTGATACAAAGTCTCGAAACAGGGCTGCCTTGTGCGACGACTGGAGAATAGCTGTCAATACGGTGAGAGTCTTTCCTAAACCCATCGCGTCTGCAATAATCCCGCCCCCGTGTTGATTTGGAGTGCTGAGGGTTTCCCTGTGGTGGCTCTCAGTACTCGACCCCAGTCAAGGAAAATGATGCTTACGCTGATTCCACCGATCGATCTCGATTGGACTCTCTTCGCATCATAAAACACACCCCTTGGACTTGATGTCTTTTAATCCTAGGTTACACAAATGCATTGATAGACAGGCTGATCAAATTTAACTTACGGCTTCAGTACCGAGAGCAGTCCGTAGTGCTCAGTAGACTCCATGGTCATTCCGGATAGGTCATCAGAGAGACAATTAAGGATATTTGAGATTTCGTCGGATATCATAGCTCGCCGTGTTGAAGGCGAATCGTTTGTTACTCCGACAAAAGCCCTCATGTCTGCGGTGTCTTCCGGAAATATTAGGAATTGTGGGTTGCGGTACTCTATTCCTTTATGCAGTGCCTTTGGATGTTGCAGAAATATTGAGGCTGCCGACAACCGTCGTCCCGCCTCCATTGCCACTGACGGCTGGCCAAAAATGTTGATGGAAAGACTGATCGGTGCAGACTTCGAGTTGGGCCGCTTCCTTCGTTTGTTCACCATGGCTGTCTCCACCATGGCCTCATATCGAATCGTCTCGATACTTTCAATGACATGAAGCCGGTTGCTGGAACTGACATCTAGGAGTGCATACTCGTCACTACATCCCATAGCATAGAGCACGTGGTAGCCGTCAATTTGTTGTACGCTACACGTGACAAAGCCTTCGCATCCGCCGCCTTCGTCATAAAAACAGTCTTCCACGGGCTTTGTGGGCAGAGCGGCCCCATCAAGGAGCTGTCAAATGTTAAGTAGAGGACCATCTTATGTTATGGAATTCTTGAACTGACTGCGCCGAAGCAAACTTCACCTGCTAGTAGGTACTCAGCGGACTCTTGAGTCTTGAACGCAGCATCAAATGATCTGTGCATCTTGAGGAATGGTCGATTGAGATTGAGAACCGACCATGATCTTCGTTAGAGTCTGTTTAGGGCTACATCCTCTGACACCGCCCTCATCATGAAATCAGGCTGTCGCTGATATAATCAAGCCGGAGACGCGAAGTACCCCGCTATTCCAAAGCAGACTTCGTGGCAATGCCTCGTCGCTTTCTGTGCATAACAGCCAGTCATACGCTTGCTGTGGGGTTGACCACTTCTAAGCACCAGGCGACCTGGTCTCGGTGGCCCCAGACCAGGATGTGTTGGGGCCAAACCATTTGCCTGATTCGAAGCCCCCCCCTCCCCTCCCTTCGCCCTCCATTCCTGAATTGCCCATTCCACTCTCAGCACTGCTTTTGGGACTGTATCTCACCAGAAGCCGTAGGAAATTCAGCATGGACTCGACTCCACAGCCGATTGGTGGGTTCGAGCGCGCTGTGAACAGGTTCAAATCCGCTGTTCCAAAGGCTTTGTCCGACCAATTTGCCAGGGATACCAATACGCTTTCTAGCTTGCAAGATGACATCAGGTCTATACAAAAAGAGCAGGGAGAGGGCGGCTCGCTTCGCAACATGCCCCGGCTGAGCAAGTTTGTCGAAGCCATGTCTCAGCTGGGACAGGTGATTGAAGTCTTTGTCAATGCAAACGATTTTGTCTGCTTCATTTGGGTAATCGGCCTCGACACTGCGGACGGAAAAGTGCTGATCATTCGAAATCCACAGGGTCCGATGAAATTCTTGTTGGGAGTCCGACTCACTCACCGACCTTACGGTGTGGTAGCTGCGCTGACCGAAGGTTTTAGATAGCAAAAACCCATCTAGATACCTTTGACAAACTCCTGAACATTTACTCCCAGATTGGCGACACGATTCCGGGGCTTCTAGAATACAAATCAACGTTTGAAAAGCGTCCAACACTCATGATCGTCTTACATGACTATTATTCGGACATCCTGCGGTTCCATGAGTTGGCGTTAAAAGTCTTCACCCGGTCGAGTAAGTGACCTGTAGACAAGGTCGATCTTCGTGACACAAGCTAATTGGATTTGAAGAATGGAAAGACTTGGTGTCTGCGGTCTGGAAGACATTTGAATCCAGCTTCGGTCCTATCATTCAGAGCTTACAGAGTCGTCGCGAGTTGCTGGAGAGCGAGAAACTTTCAGCGTCGCTTTCTGATATCCAAACTATTCTTCACGGCATCAATCAGATTCAACAGCAGCAAGCTAGCATTATGAACGAAGAAGCCAATGAAAAACATCGATTACGGATAGCTCGAATTAAGGAAAAGCTGAAAGCCCCAGATTACTTCATGGATCAGGAAATTTCGACAGAGAACCGACAAGGCGCTGAAACCGGCCAATGGATTACCGGCAACCCAATTTTTCAAGCGTGGAATGATAAGATGTCGCATGGTCATTCAGTTCTTTACCTTAACGGCATACCAGGAGCAGGTGCGTTTCGTTTTTCGTAAAGCACCAGCTTCATTAATACTTACGATATAGTACCAGGCAAAACTACATTGGTTTCCAGCATCGTTGAACGCCTCCTGCAGTCCGTAAATCCTTCTGTGAATTTGGCTTCCCATTCAGTCGCGTACTTCTACTACAAACACGGAAACATCGACAAGAACACTCATAACGCATCTCTTCGAGCCATTCTAGAACAGCTCATCGATCAAGACACGCTATCGTCTCAAGAATTCCTACGTGAGGTGTTATCCCAAGCGGAAGTCAATGTTCGTTCAACCAAAAGCCTTGAAGCCCTGACCTTAAGAGCGTTGGCGCAACGCCAGCTGTCTTTTCTTGTGCTCGATGGACTGGATGAATGCGCGACTGGAGAGGCAGAAGCTACCATCAGGTGGCTTCTCTCACTCATCGACGAGAAGTTGGATTCAAAATCATCACGGCTGCGAGTTATTGTATCTGGACAGAGAAATGGTGTTCTGGATCATATGTTGTCTTCTCAGCTGAGCATTTCACTAGAGTCGTCGCAACATATCGACGACATGAGGGAGTATTGCCGTCGTCAATGCGCACGTATCAAGACCAAATTTAACATTTCAAGTGCTCTCGAGGAAAGCATCATCACCAGGGTAATAGAGGCTGCCAAAGGTAAGTCGCTTCGATCCAGTCTTGAGCATTCTCTTATGTACAAAGGCATGTTTCTATACGCTCGTGTCGTGTTGGAGAACCTGCTGCACCAGACCAGGCTCTCTGGGCTGAAACGAGAAATCAAAGCGGATATTTTCCCTGCCGGGATCAACTTCGCGTCAGTAGCCTTGCTCTCTTGCCTTTTTCACAACCGCTGACATCGAATCGCAAAGATACGAAAGAGTCGTTAGCCGTGTCATCCATGATGCATCTCAAGCCGAGAGAGAGGACGCTAAAAGAGTCTTATGTCTCATTATCACCGCGAAAAGACAATTGAAATGGGCGGAAATCCAGTCATTCTTCTGCATTGACCCCGGTAAAGGTGTCGTAGAATATGACGATAGGTTACTCCTTGATGCCAAGCAGCTTTGTGGATCCCTGGTGGACAGGCACAGCCTGGCAGACAGTGACAGTAAAGCGTCGTGTGTCATTGGAATAGTCCACGAAACTGCCCGCGGGTAAGCAGCCGTTTTCATCGACAAATTTCACACGACTAGTAAACTAACGAGGGTATTTCTTATTCTAGCTACTTAATTCAGAGGGGCATCATCCAGGAAAGCCTTGAAAATGCCAGGATGCTGTCATTCTGTGCGCGATATCTGGCCTCTTCGGCGTTTCAGATCACTCCCAAATCAACCACAATAATTCGCTTTGCTACTCAGGGATACTACGCGTTGCTAGACTACACTGTTCAATACTGGTACGATCACTTGGAGGCATTGGCTGCTGCAAACGTTGCAGTTGGCGATATCTCAAGAGACACGGTGAAGCAAATCAAAGACTTCCTAGCGAGATGTACGGATCGTCATGATCTGAAAAAGGTCCACTTTTCTGTCCTTGACCTTCAGGAACTCTTGGCCAAAATCCCTCAGGACAGCCATGATCGGGCAGCATTCCTAGACATGGAGAACCGAACATGCTGGATCCGACAAGAGATTGAAAATCTTTCGGGTCTTACGGAAGACGAGAAATGTATCACGACGGAGCTCTATGGAGCATCTGTCAAATACAAATGTCACAAGCCGTGGTGTTCCCGCTTTGCCGAAGGCTTTGCGACGTTCGGTGAAAGGGCAGATCATATGAAGCTGCATGAGCGGCCCTTTGCTTGCGAGTTTGATGGCTGTTTTGGATCCACGTTAGGATTTGAGTCAGATGAGGCTTTGAATAAGCACTACACCAAGTATCACGTCGAGAATTCGCCGGAGATAAAGTTTCCAAAAAGAAACTCAAAGGGTCGACTTATTCCTTTGGATCTCTTGTTTGCAGCTGAACGTGGCGATATGTACCATGTTGCAAAATATCTTGACGAGGGACAAGATGTTAACATGACCGAATCTGCGTCGTACAAAACCCCCATATGGTATGCTGCATACGGAGGCAATTGTGAACTTTGCAAGCTCTTGCTGGAGAGAGGCGCAGATCCTCGCCCCCCCACGCCATGGCGTGGGCGGTCGTACCAGGAGGGAGACTACCGCAGGCGCCCAGAGGTGCCACTGGCCAAAGCTTCGGCGGGAGGGTACCTCAAAGTAGTCGAGATGCTGCTGGAATCGCATGCTGAGGCCGATACTGCCGTGGCTTCTGAAATAGGGAGTGCCCTGTGGGAGGCCATCAGCAAGAGGGACGTCGCTATCGTGGGAATGCTTGTCCCTCGGTACAATCAACATCGGCCACAAATACGTAGGGACGGACCGCTTCAACATGCATGTCGGATTGCAGATGTCTCAATTGTTAGGCTCCTGCTACAGAACGGCCTCGAAATAGACGCTGACTACGACTGCGTAATTGAGTGTACATCCAATGACTGGAAAAAGCCAGAGCTAGCCGCTTCGGCGAGACAGATTCTGGAAATGCTACTACTGACAGGACGGCCGAGAATCGAAAATCCCTCTCCAATCTTTGATTTGATATCTGAACATCCAATTCAAGACGAAGCTGCCACGATGATTCTATCGTACAGCGGGACCAAGCTGCCCGATTGGGAGCTGCTCAGAATGCGACCATACCTATGGGGTCGTAGGGACTCGAAGTTCTTGCGTCTTTTACAAAGTGTGCTGGGAATCGGATCGGGACAGGTCCAGGACGATGTTACGGAGGAGGGCGCGGAGGAGGGCACGGATAAAACTTTGGTTCATCCAAAAGGCATAGAGCGTTTTCCTTCCAAACCAAGCGAGCCGTCAACAGTCACATCGGCACATACCGAGGACGATATCCGGAGGAAGATGCGGGTGGAATTCTGGAATCATCAACAGTGAGAGATAATTTTGCTCTTTACACCGACAGTGTTAGTTTAGAGCACGGCTAGTCGTGAATGAAACGGAATACAAGTTGGAAGTTCCTTGTGTCATTGAAGTTGACAATGCTGCTAGAATGCCCTGACATTCGCGTTGAAGGCTGAAGAAATTCCTGCCCTCTCATCGGCTAGCTTCTGCAATATCCGAGCTGGCCGGGGAGCTGAGAAACATTCACAAAGAGCGAATAACAACGACGAACGGGCCTTTACTCTTGACAAAATGTCATTGAGCGTGGAGTATACAAGCTTCACCGGGCGCCGTGGTAACTCAAATATTGTAGGTAGACTTGAAATAAATCGTGCTTCGGATGATAGCACGTTCCCTTGTTGATGGCAAGTACATGTTGCCCTGTCCATAGCGTCACTTAAATCACGCCTTGGGAAGTGTATGTGCTCTGCACGAAGCAGTGCCCGATAGGGGCAATTGACCAGACATATAGGGGTTACTTGGGTTAAGAGGTCCTCTCATGTATGATGTGTCCCTAGTCATACTGGGATTCACACAGGAATTCTCCACAAAACGATTGCGGAAAGTAAACTACTTGAACACCATGGAGAAGTCAAACTCGAGCGCGATGGACTTATTTGAGGCTATTGGTACGGAAGGTTTCATAACAAGTAGTTCTTACATGAGCGTTACGCTGGGCGATCAGTGGCTGCTAATGTCCAGGATGTACCTCGTTTGCCGTTCAACTGACTGTAGCGAGTGTGTGGTCAAGAAGTTGATCAATATTTCAACATAAAGTCAAGACTTGTATCTCTGCGCGCGCGTTTTCAGAACGAGCCAAATGGCGAAACGAGTTTGATAGTTACACAGGGTTTATTTTGAATGGAACGGCGTAAAGTGACTGGCTGCGTATTGTCACTAGCCGCAGAACACAAACCAGAAAACATAGGCAAAGCCTCATATATTGAAATCTACCCGCCCCATCATTACCCCCCTTCCCCTTACCTCCAAGCGCAAACTTCGAAGAAGGGAGAGAAGGATACATACACGATTACGCTTTACATATATGGGTTAGAGAGATGTATAGACCACGCACCGCGATACACAGTGACTGGTCCATCCATCTCCAACCCATATTTGTAAAGCGTAATCGCATATATCCTTCCCCCTTCCTCTCAGCCTTGCTAGAAATCCCCATCGCCCAAGACTCGTTACACACCACTACTACCACCACCAGGGGAAAAGTCGAAAGCCCTTCAACACCTATAACAGCATAAAATGAAAAAACAAAGTCATACCTTCTACATGTACCCAATAATACACATTTCGCAAAGGAGCCATGCAGCAGTGCCATTACGCCGCGTCTTCTTTCTTTTTCGTGGGGAACATTCGTCTCACTCTTCTCCTTTGATCATCATCAATCCGTCTTTTCGTCCCGGCTCGCTTCTGAAAATGAACTCTCAACACCATTTAAAACCTCCCCCTCAAACCATAGGGAAAAGTGGATTTCTTTACCACTTTTCGGAACTCAAGTTTCGCGCGCTGGCCAATCTTTGAAAACGAGCAAGCAATTCTATTACACCTCCTCGCCGGCGACTGACTCGTAGCCACCCGCCCTGCGTCGTCCGCGGCTCATGTTCATGAGAGATGGGCTCTCGTACATCGCCGTGTAGTTGATGGGCTCACCAGCCAGCATAGCCGAACCGTTCTCGCGAGGACCAAAGGTAGGCGCGGGATCGCACCAGAAGTCGCGGCAGTTGGCCATGCAGCCGTTGGAGTAGGGGTTCTTCTTTCTGCGCTTGTTGCCGGTGGCGGCGCCGCGACCGCGGATGGTCTCGATGAAGGGGTCGACACCGAGAAGACGGGCCCATTGCTGGAGGCGACCACCCTTGTGCTTGTGGGCGTGGCCATGGCCGTGGGTCTCGGGGGTTGCGAGGGAGGGGTGGTTCGGGTCGAGGGGAGTGCCGGTCGAGGTGAAGGCGGAGGTAACGGAGCCGTCCTGGATACCAAACATGTTCTCGTAGGTAGTCATCGCGCGGGAGACTTGGACGAACTGAACGAAGAGCAGCATGCCGACCCAGGTGAGTTGGAGGGAGACCCAGACGGTGAGGATCGCGGTGTAGCCATCGGCGTTGACGACCTTGCAGAGGCCAGGGCTGAGGAAGTTGCAGCTGTCGGAAGCCTTGGCTGAGATGTCGGACAGGTCTGGGCGAGAGTTAGACGAAAAGTCAGGACATGGGGATGGTTCTACTTACAGTAGTAGACAAGGAAGTCAAACGAAATGATGCCCAAAGTCAAGCTGATGAGGTATAAGAAGAAGTGGCGGTGGTTGTTGACACCAACGCAGTTGTAGACCCAAGGGCAGTGACTAAGGAAGTCAGTAAGCAGTTTTACTCTGAGATATTTGGATAAACTCACTGGTCGTGCTTCGCGACACACTTCTGGCAACGCTTGCAGTGCTTGCTGCGGAGAGGGGTCCTGATCATGCACGTAACACAAAAGTTTGACTCATCAAACTTCCACAGCTTGAGCAGCTCATCAATGACGGCCTTCTGCTCGGCGATGCCATTCATCTTGGGGACGAAGCCGGGGTCGTAGCGCATAGCGGCGGCATAGAAGTAGGCAGTAAGGGCGAGGAAAGTTCCAAAGAGCAAGTTCAGCCACCAGTGAGACTGAGTGGCGGCAGATCCAGTGGTGCCAGGCAAGACCGTCGTCAACCATCTAAGGCCAGTCCAGAACACGGAAGCGGCAAAGATACCTGCCAACCAGGGCTACAATCGTCAGCATTAATCTCGCATAAGCGACCAAAGACACTCACAGTCTTATGGAAGTGCTTCATATCAGGCGGCGCAAACTCAATGACCTGTTGCGCGCACCATTGGATGCTGTATCCCACTATCACCGCGAAGAACACGCCCGCATATACCGGCATGCTCCCCAGTATGGTGATGATAGACCACACCAGCACGAACGGCCAGAGGAACAGGAACTTGGTGACGAATCCCCTCTTATCCTGGCGGAGGAAGCGCGCGCCAGGGAAATGCGGCTCGATCGGCTGCGCATCCTCGTCGTACCCACACTCCTTCAAGGCGCGATGCCACGCGTTGGTCGTGTTAAGCTCCTTTGCCGTTACTGCGGGCGTCTTGCCGGTCTGCGTCTTTGCGAATCGGTCGGCGCCGTACTCGAGCAGTCTCTGTATACACGCGGGCGAGCCCTTGACGAGCGCCCAGTGCAGGGCGGTGAAGCCCTGCTCGTCGGTCGTGTGGACGCTCGCGCCCCAGCGCAGGAAGAGGTCGACGCATTGCGGAAAGCCCTTGTACGCGGACCACATCAAGGCCGTGTGCCCGTAGCTGTCGAGGACGTCGACGGGGATGCCCTGGTGGAGGAGGAGGACGAGCAGGAGGGTGTTGCCGTTGAAGGTCGAGATGTGGAGGGTGTTGTAGCCCTGGGCGTCGGTGATGAGGGGGTCGGCGCCATGCTGGAGGAGGAGGTTGACGGTGTAGTAGTGACATCTCTGGGCGGCCCACTGGAGGGGAGTGGCTACTGACTCTCCGCCCTTCCTGTTGATCTCGGCGCCGTTGTCGATGAGGAACTTGCACATGGCATACTGGTTGTTGATTGCTGCCCACTAGGAGCCGTTAGCGCCATGTGATGCGGTCAAAGGTGGTACAAAGAGTGGACGCTGGGAGGCTGCATGGAAACGTACATGGAGGGGGGTGATGCCCTCGTCGTCTGAGAAAGTCGCATCGTACTCGCCGGCCTCAAAGAGCTTCTCCATGGCTGGGACGTCTCCGACTCTGGCAATCTGCATGATGTCGTTCTCCGCGTTTGGCGCATCGCCGCCCATGTTTCCCATCTCGACCTCGTTGTTTAATGTCGGCGCGACGGCACTGGTCTTGTTGGCGGGCTGGTTCGGGGCGACAGAGGCAGCTGCGGCGCCGCCTCCTGGTGTCGTTGACTTGTCCATCGAGGTCGGGGGCCAAGCTTGGCGCGATTGTGTGGTTGTGGGCTCGGAAGGACGGGGAGATTATCGAAGGAGTGGACGCTGGTTTATGCGACGGGAGAACGGGGGGAGGTATCTATTCGGCAGACGGAAGCTTTTCGGATCGATCTTAGCGTCGCATTGCTCGTTAAGGTTGATGGTCCAGGCGACGACGGTAGTAAAAAAAGATACAAGGCCAGGGGTCTCGAAGGTGGGAATAAAAAAGAGACACAACAGAAGACGCACAACGGTCGAGGCGAGAAGAAACGACGGAGCGGAAAAGGCACCGAAGCCAAGGGGACGAAATTGCGTGTCGTCAGCTCCAGCACTTCACTCGGCAGCAGCGTTGAAGACTGGGGGCGCTTTCCACTAAGAAAGAGGTCAGAAGGAGATCGCCGGGGACCCTCCCCCTAAATCGGACTAGCGAGGCTGAGCTGACAAAGGAGGCGACCCACCCGTCACCTGCCGTCGTAGCCGTGATTGGATGGCAGGGTGACAGCGCCCCAAAGCTTGGCATCGGTCACGCATGAGGTCCCTGGTTGGTCGGGCCCCTCGGCCACCCTCAGCCTCGTCCCTCAGGCGCGCAAGTGTGGCTGGAGAAGACAGCTCAACGGGTCTAACCCAAAAGGGGAAGAGAGACAGGGCTCCACCAGACAGACGCCTTCCACTCCACTGACGGCATGGCATTGGCACGCGATTCCTTCTGGAAATCTGTCAACGACCACGACTAAAACATCGTCAATCTTCCCCCAACAGTCGGCCGTTCGCGCGCCTCGTACTCGATACGATCCCCCTCCCCACGCCTCCTGTCCCCAGAGGCCAAACGACCGCAATCATGGCAGCCAACACGGGCTCCTTCGTCGAGTTCTTCGAACACATCATGACGCCCTCGGCCCCCGTCATCCTCATCGGCGTCGCCATCGTCCTCCTCTTCCCCATCCTGCTGCACTTCATCCTCGTCAAGTCGACGCCCTACACCACCCTCCCCTCCGTGCTCCTCCTCGGGCCCTCCGGCGCCGGCAAGACCGCCCTCCTCACCCTCTTCGAGCGCGGCGACACCCCCGCGGCGACCCACACCTCCCAGCGCCCCAAGACCGTCGAGCTCACGGCCTCCCGCGACAGCAAGACCAAGACCAGCTTCCGCAACCACGACGACACCAGCGGCACCCACACAAAGTTCCTCCTCGTCGACACCCCCGGCCACGGCAAGCTGCGCAACTTCGCCATGGCGAAGCTCGCCGGCAGCGCCAACGACAAGTCCAAGCTCAAGTCCATCGTCTACATGGTCGACGCCGCCGCCATCAGTGAGCAGGATGTCCTCGCCCCGTCCGCCAGTTACCTCTACGATGTGCTACTTGGTCTGCAGAAGCGCGCCTCTTCGAGCAAGACCTCCAAGCCCCCCGCGCCGATCCCCGTCCTGGTGGCCGCAAACAAGGTCGACCTCTTTACTGCGCTGCCCGGCGCGCTGGTTAAGACGAGTCTCGAGGCAGAGATCACCCGCATCCGCGCTTCGCGTAGCAAGGGCCTGTTGGATTCTGGCGTTGGTATTGATGACATTGGTTCTGAGGAGCACGACGACTGGCTGGGCGCATACGGCACCGAGAAGTTCACCTTTGACCAGCTGCGCGAATTCGATGTTGAGGTCGACGTTGTCGCGGGCAACGTGTCTGGAAGCGGTCCCGGAGCCGACAAGTGGTGGTCATGGATCGCCGAGCGGGTATAATAATCATCGCCGAGAGGGGCACATAATAATACAATTACATGATTTTGAGCAAAAAGGAATGTCTTTCAAAAATGTGACAAGCATGATACGGAGCAAAATAAGCTGGGTTCAAATATGCGCATACTGCTATTCTATCCATTGATCAGGCTGCCCTGTTCTATGTAGATGTTGAGTCTACCCATCCGAGACTTCCAAGCCAATGCTGCCAAACCGGGGTCAGTTGATGCGACCCAAGATTCGCCCCTGCCACCGCGATGCTCGCTTCCAAACGCCGTTAATAAAAGCAAAATCCCATCATCCCTCCTCGTGTATCTTTTGCCCCACTCTATCAAACCCATTTCATCATCATGAAGGGAAAAAGGATAACATCTACGCCTTCTTGTTCACAACCCAGGTGAGCAGGTCGACCTTGGTGACGACCGCCACGGGCTTCGACAGCGCCTTGTTGCCCTCGCTCTTCTCGGTAACAACCGCCGCACTGTTCCACTCGAGGAACTTGCTGAGCGTCGACAGCGGCGTGTCGAGCGTGATCTCGACAAACTTGCGCTTCTTGCCCTTCTCCTTGGCCTCGCCGCCGACAATCTCTCTGGGATCCGTGACGACCTCGTCCAGACGGCCAAAGTCGAACATGACGTCGCTGACAGGGCTGCTCGCGGACGCGCGGCCAGAAGAAACGTAGCTGAGCAGGTTGCCGAGCGTGACCAGGCCAACGAGCTTGTTGCCCGTGGCCGAGAGCACGGGGAGCTGGTCGAAGCCCTTGTCGCGCATGATCTCGGAAGCCTCGGAGACGGGGCTGGACGCGGAGACGGTCATGACGGGCTTCAGGCGCAGCGCGCGGATCGTCGCGCCGTGGTAGGGATCCGTGGTCTCGGGTTTGTTCGATGAGGCCTGCGTCTCGAGGCCGTTGATCTCGGGGAGGAGGTCGTTCGCGGCCAGCCAGTCGTCGTCGGCGAACTTGGAGAGGTAGCTGCGGATGCTGTCGGGCAGGACGACAACAACAGTATCGCCCTTGCCGAGGCCGAGGTCCTTGACGGCGCGGACCATGGCCGCCATCGCGGAGCCGGAGCTGCCGCCGACCAACAAACCCTCCTCGGCGATCAGCCGGCGCGCGAGCTGGAACGACTCGCGGTCCTCGGTCTTGTACCACTTGTCGACGATCTCGCGGTCCAGCACGTCCGGGATGAAGTCGTAGCCGATGCCCTCGACCTTGTAGCCCTCGTTCACGTGCTCCTGGTTGAGCGACTCGGGCAGCGCGAGGATGCTGCCGTGGGGGTCCGCGGCGACGACCTTGATGTTCTTGTTGTGCTTCTTGAGGCCGCGGGCGATGCCGGTGATGGTGCCGCCGGTGCCGGCGCCGGCGACGACGGCGGTGATGGCGCCGTTGGTCTGGTTCCAGATCTCCTCGGCGGTGCCGAACTCGTGGGCGAGCGGGTTGTCGAGGTTGCCGTACTGGTCGAGGATGTGGGCGTTGGGGATCTCCTTCTCGAGGCGGCGGGCGACGCCGATGTGCGACTCGGGGCTGTCCCAGGCGGCCTGGGTCGGGGTGCGGATGATGGTGGCGCCGAGGGCCTTGAGGACGGAGACTTTCTCGGCGGACATCTTCTCGGGGAGGGTGATGATGGTCTTGTAGCCCTTGATGGCGCCGACGAGCGCCAGGCCGATACCACTGAAGCGAGCTCTGTTAGCTTTGGAGAGTCAGGGGGAGGGCAATGCTGCGCAAACGTACGTGTTGCCGCTGGTGGGCTCAATGAGGGTGTCGCCGGGCTTGATGCGGCCGCTCTTCTCGGCCTCCTCGATCATGCGCAGGGCTATTCTGTCCTTGACGCTGCCGCCGGCGTTGAAGAGCTCGACCTTGGCGTACACCTCGGCCTCGATTCCCAAGCTCTGGGGGATCTTGTTCAGACGAACGAGCGGCGTGTTGCCGATCAGCTCAGTCGCCGACTGGGCGGTGACGGCCACTCGGGTGGCGTTGATGGACTTGATGTCGCCCATGATTGCGGATTGAGGGATCGTGGGTATTCGGAATGTCTGTTAGGGTATGAAAGAAGAAAGTCGCAACAGAGACAGAGGTAGAAAAGAAAAAGAAGAATACTTTCTCAGCCCACGGACATAGGTCTGACGAAGCCAAAAAGAGAAACGCAATCCTTGTGGTGGGATGGTGCGAGAATGAAAAATGACCCCGCCAACGCCGAAGATATCCGCCCACCTGCCTCAACCGCCGTGGCCCGGCCTGCCCACCAGCGGCCAACCAGCCTGCCACCTGCCGCTTCAGTGCAGCGCGCAACAGCGCTGACGCTCGGCGCAAGACAGGGGCCCCAGCACCGAAAACTCCACACCGCCGCCACCCCCTAGCGGGCAAAGGAATTTTTTCTGAACCGTTTCCCCTCCAAAGGGAGCGCAGCAGCGGGTTCCCATTACCTCATCGCCTGCTACCTTGACGGGCCACGTCCCCCTCGGCGTTCCCCGAGTCGCCGACTGAACTGAGACACGTGGGCGAGAGCTTTTTCTGAACTGTCATGATCCTGGCAACTTTTGTCAACTCCCCAGTTGTCAACTCGGCTCAGACTGAACATGAACAGACCGAATTCGGGTCGAGATTCGGAAAGGTCTGGTTCTTGTGAGGCGACAGCGGGCGCGTTGGCAAAGCAAGGACGAAACTCCCTGTCAACTATACAAAGCGCAATTTGACTTTCATGTTGCTCTGCTAGAAATACAAGTTCAATATCCAAGACCATTCATGTCCATTTACGTCAAACTCGTTGAACCTCGTTCACCACAAAAAGATCAAATCAAGAAAATGAAGATTGAGAAGAAAAGCGAGAATCTCATCCGTCTTTTTGAGAAGCGTACCTAAAAACGGTATTGTGTGAGCTTCCGTCAAAGGTTCGAATCCATCACTAAAAGTGTTAACCAGACAAAGCAAGGTCTCGTCGGCGAAGTACTGAGCTATCGACTTCATCAATAGAGCTGTACATCTTGCCTTCAAAGGTGACCAACAAAACACTAGCTTTCTCGTCCATGTTCCTCGCCATTTTCAGAATAGACCTGCGGTCCATCATGAATTCCTGCTTGGCAGACTGCTCCCCCTGATCTCCAATCCCGGCAAGCATCCTGGGAACCTCAGCAACACAAACGTCCCCTGCAGATGGCCAGGCCACTGCAGCCCAGCAACGTTCCTCCGACACGGGCGCCGGCTCAAACCCGCCCTCTATCTTGTCCATGACAAGGTCATCGTGATCAACGGCACCCATCACGAAGCGGAACCGGTCGAGCGTCTCCCATCGCCGGGCCCCGAGACGCAGGAGCCGCCGGCAGAAGTCGTTTTCTGCAGCCTGGTCCTGGTAGCGGATCGGATCGTTGACGGATACGTGGGTCGCGAGTGAGAAGTACTTGGGGTCGTTGCGCGAAGCTTCCCAGATTGGGTTGTTGAGGGGTTGCCAGGGCAGTGAGAGAAACTCGAGGTCGACGGCCGAGACGTCTTCGAGAGCAACGACGTTGGCACCGTCGCCTTGGTCGGTGGGGTAACCAAAAACGTGAATCTGAGTCGGCAATATCTCAAAGCGTGGCGCGTTGGGGGATGTGTGGTCGGGAGGCGGCGGAGGAGTTGGCAGTGTGCGAGCAGGTCGTGGTGCCATGGTGCAGAAGTACAAGATGTCGTTGGCAGGTTGACTTGGACGGAGGGATATGCAGGGCACTGGGTTGACTAGAAGGCCATCACTCGCAGCGTGGCTGGGGAAGAGATAACTTTAATTCAGACGACGTTTGGCAACCAACACCTGAGTGATGCAGATCCGTGAAAGCTGTTGGAGCGGGGGCGATGCAGGCCTATATCTAAACATGGAAGGGTCACAGAGATTCGTGATGGTTTACTCGTTATGGTGGTGTGGGGTTGAAAGACCGTCCAGCGAATGAAAGCTACATCTGGAAGTTCAGCAATTGTTTAACCGCCAACGTGCCTGCTAACTACGGGCATCAGCAGCAGGAGCATAACAATTCTTGGCGTTGGTGCTCATCAGCTTTGGGGGTAGTTGGAGGCCATTCACTCCGAACTGCATACTTCAAACACGAAGTATCGCAACCTGGGGGCAAACCTTCATCAAGCATGATCTTCAGCTGAGGAGGCCGACCCCGGATTTGACAACGAGCAGCGTTGGCGCCCCGTTGCATTTCCTTCAGGTCCTGCGGCACGATGTCCCCTACCTAGTTTCAAGAACTCGTCCCACACTGACAGCCTAATGCGGTTGTGTAGATGAACATGGGTCACACAGTAAGACCCCCAAATTACTGATGCAATGCATTGGAAAACTCAACACGCAATTGATGAGGGCGGTGGCGGCGGTATGCAGCTGTCGTTCGATTGTCGAGAGTCACTATGGGGGCTACAGTCGTTGAGGGAATGTTATGTGTTGGTGCTAGAAAGAGCCGTGATGGGATAACTTGATCCAACGGCGTGTGTGTAGCTCATGTTTCTATAAGAGCAGCTGGCATCATAATCACCCAAGGTCATCAGCCATCACAACAACGCAAGCCATTCCACTTCTCAAACCTAGCAGTCAATATGCTCTCCCGGTCTTCCGTTGCCCTTCTGGCCTTTCTCTGTGTGTCTCCAGGGTCTGCCGCCGTGTCTTGGAACTTCAGACGAGATACCTCCGGGCCGTCTGTTTGGGATTATTCTCCCAACTTCTCCAATGACACCTTTCCGCCTTGGCCTCCCTTAGAAGACGACTCTGGCAAGCGTATTGATGTCGCGAACCTCCGAGGAACCCGCCTCTTTGGGTGGGAGGGATGTACCGCGGAAGACGCTAACAAGATCAAAGAAGCTTGGGAAGATCGGTGGAACCTCGTTAAAGACGACGACATCAAGAAGAACATCAACTGGAAGGGTCAAGCGGCTGAGGAGTTTTGGGGACCTCCGACCAAGATACCTGACTATAGGAAGCAACAGATACAACGTAAGTGTTCCAGATGCTTTTCTTTAATGATTTAAAAATTTGGATCTGTCAGTTTCTTACCTACTTTCTCAGACATCTACGCCAACATTGAACAGATGTGGTCGTATTGGTGGGCATGGGAGCCGCCCTGGCTATCTTGGAGACGACTCTACATCGAGGTGAGCCCAGAGTGTACATTATATTGTCACTAATGAATGCTAATATCCCCTGTTAAAGGTGACTTGCAGTGGAGGCAACGGCAAAGGTGACCCAGAGAACTTCTGTGGCGACAGAGAAGATCCGAACAAGCAGCCTCCTCCACCTCAGTGCCCGCCCGGCAACGACGGTTCTCCGGGGCAGGAGCTCGAAGAAGAGCAGGAGCGGATGCACGCCTTCAGCACGAACCCAAGCAGAAAAAACGGTCTCACCTACAGCCGGATCACATTCTGCAACTTGTTCTTCAACATGCGGTCCATGTCCGAGGCCAAAACCCATGCCATGCGGCAGAGTCCCACGAACCAGCGGAACCTCGAGTTCTGGGAGAACCGCGCCCGAGTCTTCCTCCACGAGACAACACATCTAGAGTACTTCATGGAGACGCCAAAGAAGGCGGATTATGTTCGTGATCTCAAGATGAGCATCAAGAACGTTGCGGTGGACCCGTTCGCGTATGGTCCCTATTACGCCAGGATTCTGAGGAATTGGAACAAGAATCCTGGTTATTACACAAAAAAGAATGGTCAGTCTCTCGTTGCTTTATGGAGGGCTTTCAAACTTCACTACATTAGGATTTCCTGATTGTAGGATCCACCCGATTCATGCAGGGACTTTGATACGATATTTCAGAGGCTAACATGCTGCACCACAGCCGACACCTACGCTTGGTACGCCGTCGCGATCTGGGTCCAAAAGCTGATTAACACGTGAGCATCACCTATCGCCCCAGCTCGAAGCGGCCCCGCGCCCGAATCATATGTCACTAACACGGTTTAGTTATCCAAACCTACCGGCGGCAGGGAGCAAGCGTCCCAAAGCTGCCCCGCGAGATGAAGACGGCAACTCCCTCAACTCTATCGACACCGAGCCTGAAGAAGATCCTGCCCTCGCAGGCGTGGCAGAGATAGAGCACGAGGGCGACCCCGACTTCAAAATCCCTGGCTGCGCAGACAAGTTCCATATAGCCGACGAGAACCCACCGCCGCCGTATACGGCAGAATGCTCAGCGGACCCGGGAGCTGTACCGTACAACGTCTTCGCGGGCCAAAGCGGCAACGTCTTTGGCGGTTTCTGTGATGGAATCGACACGACTAAGAATCTCAAGACTACCGTCGACACGTCCGGGAAGGTCATCAAACGCACGCCTCCTCCGAACCCGGCAACATGGAAGAACTACAAGTTCCATCTCGAGTACGCAGCAGGGGCGGGTAGAGGCTGCAAGAAGACCTGCAACGATGCTTTCCAATCCCTCAAGGCTGCCTGCGGAAGCAAAGGAGGTGAACAGTTCCACTCATGGAACCCAGAAGCCGAGTGCTGATTTGAACAGGTCAATCGAACGAAATGTCCACAACCGGATCCATCAACGTCGGATGCGGCACGTATTCCTACGCGATCGAGAAATTCGACTACAAGCCCGATCCAGCCTCAACAACCCCCCTTACGCTGCAAGAGCGAGTCTGCTTCGACAAAGACGCCTTTGGCAAGCACGGCGACGTTTACGAAATGGATCAGAGATTCTTCACCGGCATTGCCTGTGGCGGAACTGCAGACAAGGTGATCAAGAAGGGGATCAGAGGGGCCCAAGTGAACTATCAAGGCAACGTCAACGACGTCCTATATACCTACAACATCTTCTGGAAAGACGGCTGCGAGATGGATGTCGATGAGGTGAATGCGATGGTTCCTCTTGGAAAGACCGGAGAGGGTGTGACTTGCACGCAGTTTATGATCGACAATTACAAGAAGTGTAAGTTGCGTTCTCGAACACAGGACCGATACCAGTACTAACTTGCCAAGGCAACAACGGAGGAATTGGGGGCACTATCCAAGCAGGATGTGTCGTGTATGAATTCAAGGCGAGCGAAAACTAGGAAATGGGCTTGGATTACTTGTGATTGATGTTTTCAGCTTGGTATTGGTGTCAATTATGTTGTTTGTATCGCACTTGGAAGCGTTGCGTCAACTTTGCAATTGTGTATCTTGACTGCGTATCCGTTGGGAAGAGAATTCTTCCATTGAGCCCTTTCGATTGTTCTTGATTTACGATGTTGCAGCGCCTCCTTTAGTACTGCCATGATCACGAGGCACGGCTTGTTCGGCCGAAGACCGGACGAACGGTCAGCGTGGCGCAAGCCACCATTCGAGATTATCACCACCATGATACACTCATCCGTCCGTGTTGGTCCGCAGAGTGCGTGTAGAAAAAGTACAAATAGAATGAGCTCGTTGTAATGATCTCGCTGGTATCATCTCACTCAATTTCAAGCTGCGACAGGCTTCTCGCTTCTATTTCATTACTTGGCTACACCAACCGGACTCTTCTCAACTCCACTGAATATGTCCCAAAACAGCACTTTGCACAAGAAAAACATTGTCATCCTCGGCGGATCATACGGCGGCGCTTCAACGGCTCATTATCTCCTCCGGCATGTAATTCCCCATTTGGCGGTTGGAGACGGATATCAGGTTGTTCTGGTCAGCAGTTCGTCCCATGTTTTGTGTCGCCCAGCATGTCCGCGCGCCTTGATATCGGACGACATGTTTCCCCAGGATAAATTATTCGTCGACATTGCGACGGCGTACGAGCAGTATCCTGTCGACAAATTTCATTTCGTGTACGCAACTGCGACAGCCCTGGATTATGTCAAATGGACCGTCTCTGTATCCCTGGCTGGGCAAAAGGGCGATGAAACAATCGGCTTCGAGGCTTTGGTCATCGCGACGGGTGCGTCTACACCGTCTCCACTTCTGGGACTCAACGGCAGCTACGAAGGTCTGCGGCAGAGCTGGGAGGACTTTCGCAAGGCTCTACCGCAAGCGAAGACTATCGTTATCGCAGGAGGCGGCCCGGCTGGGGTCGAAACTGCAGGAGAGCTGGGGGAGTATCTCAATGGTCGAGCGGGCCTCTTCAACTCGACACCGGAGAAGCCGAAGGTGGCTATCACGCTAGTCACGGCCGGGACCAAGATTCTTCCCGCATTGCGCCCGGCATTGGGTCAGAAGGCTGAGCGATACCTGGCACAAGTCGGAGTTACTGTGATCAAGAATACTCGCGTTGATAGTGTTACGCCAAGCAATGCTGGAGTTGAGGATATCGGAATGTCTGCCACCATCAACCTTTCAAATGGCCAGATTCTCAGCGCGGACCTGTACATCCCAGCAACAGGCACTCGCCCAAACACCTCGTTCATCAACCCCTCGATACTCACCTCTGACGGGCGCGTCGAGACAAACCCATCAACTCTCCGTGTCGACAAAGCGGGGCCGCGCGTCTACGCCATCGGGGATGTGTCCTCGTATGCTCGGCCGGCGGTCCACAATATCCTCGGCGCGGTCCCGGTTCTTTGCGCCAACATCAAGCGGGACTTGCTGCTTGCTTCGGGGAAGACGGATGCAGCAGCCAAGGACGACCGGGTGTTCAAAGAAGATCTGAGGGAAACGCAGATGGTGCCGATTGGGAAGAGTAAAGGTGTCGGCGCAGCGATGGGATGGCGTTTGCCGGGGTTCTTGGTGTGGTTGATCAAGGGCCGAGACTATTGGTTGTGGACTACGGCGAAGCTTTGGGGTGGTGAACAGTGGGCTAAAGAGTCATGAATGTAAATTTGCTTTTCTTCCGTATTTCTGTTTTCTTGATGGCACTAGGCTCTTTATAACTGCGCCTTGCTCCTATATCACCAGGCGACCTTTGGACAGCCCATGTGGTGTGGCGAGAAGGCCAGGCATTCACGTCGGCTGTGCATTCGTCAGGCAGATTTTGAGCAGCTTTGATAGGTTACTTTGAGCTGTTAGCCGTGCCAAGCACGTAGATGATGTACCGTAGACAGTCGGTCTACGGCACAATTGGTGCCTCACCAGTAAGCACAGTGCCTGCTCATTGGATAACTTCGTGCTCCCAAAGGCCAGCTCAGCCACTTCCAGGAAATGCATCTGTGAATGAGGCCCCATACTTCCTTCAAATAGCAACTTGCAACAGCTTGTCACGTATTTCTGTCCTTGCCCTTTTCAATCGCGAGTCAATCATTTACGCCCCCAGCGAAGGGGTCTGGCTGAAACGGAGTTCTGAACCCGGAGGTAAGCGACGATGGCAGAGGCTTTGCTTGTTGTCGCATAGCTAACTAGAAGCTATCTGGAGGCTCCACGTCCAGGAAAACTGCAACCACATGCCATGGCCATGTCTAGCAACGATACGGACATATGGGCACCTCCGTTGGGTCAAAAATGGCCCTTTAGCGAGAACTGCACCTCGTTCGCCCTTTTCGCGCATACCATTGTGAGGACGACTACGAGGGAAGGCCGAGTTGACTACTGTGCTGTGAATACCAGGGCCTTGCACTCGCTAGTCTCGACATTTCTTCCCAGGCAATCGCCTCCGAACGTGGCCCAGGTCACATCATGGTACATGGTTTGTTGTCGTACCAGCTTGACTTATCGTTCCACAAGTGCCTCCAAAACCTCATATTCCTTTCGAAGCCAGGTCGAGGACCAATTGGCTGCGTCGACTTGCTCCGCGGAACTACGTTCTGCACTTCAAATACAAGGAAATGCCGATATGGCCGGAATAGGAGTAAGCTAGCGAGACCTACGGAGGCATCGAGTGAGGTTGAAACTAAAGTTTCCCACAGGTAGTAGTATCCTTCTGGATCGAAGCTTTCCTTACGACTGCTTTTCTGCTTGGCTTTTGTGTCGAAAACTTCTACCCGCACCTGCTTCGAACTCCAACGGGTCGTGGTAGGGTATTGAACGCATTGAGAGCTGTACTGCCAACCTTCCACTGGAGTGCTGTGCTCTTGAGTTTGGGAATGACGATTGCATCTCTAATTACAATAGAAAGCGACGCAAAGCACGACGCAACGACCCAATTGAAAGACGGCAAACCGCTCTACTTTTTCAACACTCATGTTGCTACGCTGGCATCAATGTTAAGCACACTTCCGCCCTTTATGAGCGGTCTTATGCTTCAAATGCCTGGTCGACGAAGACGGTTCCTAGACATCATCATTCTTCCTTGGCTTGTCGGGCTTCTAGTGCTGCTTACAATGTTCATTAACTTTTGGATGTCAGACATAGATGGAGGACTCGACAGAATAATCGACCTGCCTATCGAATCGGTCCTCATGGCCAGAACATTTACAATTGTCGCTATGATTGTAGCTGCTCTTCTGCTGATCGTTTCTGGCGTCACGGTTTTGGTCATGCTTTATCAAGAGAGATCAGGACAAGAGCCTCCCAATACCGCGGAATTGTCATCCTCAGCTTGGTTCAGTTGAGTCTCTTCGTGATGATGTGGAGTTCACTCGTGGTGTTCTACATTTTCCGGGACAAAATTATCAATAAAGGCACTGGAGATGATCCTCAACTGGAATGGAGCTTTGGCCAAATGTTGGCTATGACTACATGGGTTCCTGTTGTCATGGACTTCTTCTTGTAAGGGGCTGGCCCCTAGGCTTGTTCAACGTAGAGGTGCCGTCGATTGACTATTCTAAGCTGAAGAAGGAAGAAAGGACTTTACAGGGATAGGCGCCTAGCAGCGGTGAAGCACACCGGGGTTAGGCGGTGTGCTACGGCGGAATGGTGGATCCGGCGGAGCCGGGTCTCGGTAGCTGCTCCGGCAAAGCCGGAGATCTCGGCCGGGCTCTAGCCCGTGACACTTCTATACGATCATTGGTAAGTTCACGTTCATTCTGTGTGCGATCGAACTTGGATAATGCGGTTACTGACCCTGATTCAAGTTGGAAGGAGAAAAGGCTTAGAAGGGCACATTCCTGGAGACTATCGTGTCGTTCCTATCATTGATGAAAGTGATTCTGGAACAGCTCCGCTGGACGAAACGACTTCAGGAACCAGTCAGCAAGAGTTGAACATCCTTTCTACTTAATCCCCTGTATCGGATGGATTTACCAAACTTATGTTTACATCCGTTTAGGAGGTTTGCTGTCTGGGCAGTTGTTTGTAAACAAGCCGTTGGAATTCATCTTCGCCGGCCCCGATTATTTTTATAACTTGCCAATTTTCTTTTCACAAGCACTACGATCTCGTCCCCTCAATTTCCTTAATAATAACAGTCTTCGATACCCTTGTTATCTTTAACTACGCCGTGTGCATTCGTTTACTCACGAACCCTGCCCAAATCTTCTGATTATTCTCTTGTGATAATGTTAAATTTTGTTGTGCTGTACGCCGAAGCTGGCGACCATAAAATCATTTCTGTGTCGTCAACGCATTAGTCCCTTCCGGGCAAAACTGGAGCTCGATGACTGTGGAGATTCCTGCCCGCAGTCCTTTCCGCGGAAAAAGTCTTAAAATTTAAGGTTGTTTTTTGAGGATGGAAATTTCGTTTGTTATGATCTACGCTGGCCTAGAGATATTTACCCGAATAATTGGTATTTACGAACGCTTCGTATGGGCTAGTGTGGGGTCCCCTCGCTTTCGCCGAGAAATGCGTCGGTGACAGTGTGAGTGAGATTGGTTCCATTAAAAGGGCTGAAGGGATGACTCGAGTAGCGTATTGCCGTACGGACCCTGGAAGGTCTCCGCATCCGCATCCGTATCGCTCCCAGAAGCCCGAAGAAACTGCTTGTTCCCAGATTTTTCTAGACTCATCCAGAGATCCCGAAAAAATACATGCAAGTCACTGCAGGTGATGTCAATGACGGAGGCTCTTCCGAATAGCCTCGGGAGAACCGGACACAAAACAGGGCAGTCTCGGGTGGTCCATCGGGGTCGGAAGACTCGCACCTTCCCGCGTAAAGGCCGTCGTACTTGTCCGCGTATCTGGTGACGGCAGGGATCGCCAAGGCGCTAAACCATCAAAAGGCAGGGTCTCACAGCCATCACCCCTTCCGCTTCCGTCACCTCGTCAGGCACCTAATTAAAGTTTTCCCACTTCCACGACGGCCGCATCAAAAGAATCTCCTTTCCCGTCCTCGCCGACTTCACTTCATCAACCTACGCGACTCCTAGTACCTATCGATTGAACGTCATCTATCGCTGCATTGCACTTACGAATGACACGGCGTTGACAATTGCTGCCGACGCTTTGCATTGATACCCGCCACAGTTTCCGTCCGACGTCGCCCGCAATGGCCGATCCACCCGCCGCCAACGACGGCATCGTCGGCCGCGTCCGGGGCGCCTCGCTTTCCATCATGAATGCCAACCCCCAGCTCGGAATGTGGCAGGCCGCTGGAACTGCCATCGCACAGGCACCGAACCTCACGGAATTGCGCGACGAAAACTCTGGCGGTGACAACATCGCTTTCAATTCTCAGGGTCACTCAGCCCGTTTCGCGAGACAAGAGCGCGACGGCGAGCTTGCCCTTGTGAGGTCATCAACAAGGAACGGGTCCATCGCCACCGAGGGACAGCCTGCATTCCGGAGTGTCTTCAAGGATAGTGACAAGCCCGACGAGAGACACGAGGGAGAACCCGACGAAGCGAGAGTTCTCATGGGGGACGACCAAGCTAACGGCAGCCCCAACCCAAGGCAGCAATTTCAAAGACGCCAAAGTCTGTATGAGAAGCACATGGCCAAGGAGAAGGCCCCATGGCAAACGACCGTCGTCAATGCCTTGAAGGCTTTCTGGAAGTTTTTCCTGACACCATCGGGGTTCATCATCACAATCTACTGCCTGAACATCGTGGTACGTTCTCACGTCATCTTCTCATCAATGCAGCCGGCTAACTCACTCACAGGCTTGGGGCGTACGTTTCACTCACACAACCCAGTCTCATCGCAACTCACTCACAACTCACAGGCTATGCTCTTCTTCCTCCTCATCAACGCTGCGCCCGCAATGAACTACCCTTCCGCCGACGACAATAATTCACCCCGCAAGAAATGGCTGGAGATCGACAGTCAGATCCTCAACGCCCTATTCTGCGTTACAGGTTTCGGTCTTGCGCCATGGCGTTTTCGAGACTTGTATTGGTTCATCCGTGCGACGAATTTCAAGGATCGCGAAGCCATGCGAAGGCTAGCTGCGCAAAACAAAGGCTGGTTCCGACCACCAGCCTGGACTTTCGAGGACGAGAAGGGCCGAACGCCGACATTTACGAACCAGACAGCACCACCGACGGCACTGTGGAAGCTTGGGTTCACTATCTGGATGATGGTGCTCAATACACTGCTGCAAGCTGTGCTGTGCTACTTCATGTGGGGGTATAACCGCATCGACCGTCCTGTGAGTGTTTCCCAGTCGATTTGGCAAGCTCAACCGCAATGTGTCTGAGCTTTCTCCGCAAGTGCTAAGTAAACTAATCACCGTCACAGTCATGGGCCACCGGCACTTTCATCGGACTTGGCTGCGGTGTCGCTATGATGGCTGGCGTTATGTCATGGTGGGAAGGCCGAAAGGTGAAGAAAATCGAAGGCCCGCAGGTCGAGGTTGTTGAGGAAGTATGATGCACCTATCACACCACGAACGGATATTGTCGTCAGAGGCCATGATTATTCGACATAGAGCATTGTTTAACGCAAAGGCTTGGCGTTTGGAGTTTGCTGAGAATGCATGCTACAAGAGCAGAAACGGGCTCCAGAACGGGCGCCGAGAATTTTTCTAGAATACTAATTATGTTCATTGGAACAGTAATAATGAGCTTCTTACTACCACTATCGCACATGATGTACATTGTGTCTCACAGGCTCATCCGCTTTCTGTTTCCCTACGTTCAGTATTGACGTGCTGCATGTTGGGTGAAGCGTTGTGAGGTCTGATGTGGAAGCTGTGCCTTACAAGTCCGCCTAGGAACACCGCCAATGCAAATGAAAACATGCGTTACGTTACACGCTGCGAAGGGCAGACACCTAGTACGTCAGGAAAGCGACATGTCTCAGTGCATGAGCTGATGTGTTCCACCTTCAAGGCCGATTTTGTCTTGGCTCACGCCAATTGACCAACGGCCAAGCGAGGCTGAGTTTGAAAAATCTGAGAAGTCTTGGTTGTCGACACTACGCATGTGGTGCACCGTATGTCAGGAATGTGGAACATCAACGGTGATCAAAGGGATGGATTCTCAGCCTCGATGCTTACAAAAAAGGTCGAAACACCCGACAAAATTCAAACTTGATGGGTGGCCATCGCTCCAGACCGCGTCGCCATCTGCCATTTGTCAGTCGACACCTATGATCGTGCGAACACACCATCGAAAGATGCAGCTTCCCCGCTGGGCCAGACTCCCAACCGGTTGGAGAAGATTGGCAATCGTCAATATGGTGTTGATGTCGGTAGCACTGGTCATCATGATCAGCATCTCACTCGCGGCATTTCTGGTAACCGGAGACTTCAAACAAATCTGGATATTCCACACGACGAAATGCTTGGACATTTCGACGCCCAACACTCTGGTTCATCTGCTTCTCAACGCTCTCTCAACGATCGTACTCGCTTCTTCGAATTTCTTTATGCAAATCTGTAATGCGCCGTCACGACAGGAAATCGACAAAGCCCATGCAAAACAGGACTGGCTAGACATCGGTATCCCATCGTGGCGGAATGCATTTCGACTTTTTTGGTTCAAATTTGTAGCCTGGTCGATATTGTTCTTAACATCGATTCCGATCCACATGATTTTCAACAGTTCCGTTCTTCTCCTCGATAATAGGATGGGAGACTATCGGATGACAATTGCAACTCAGGGCTACATTGAAGGGGCTGCGTATACCCCTCCGGGGGCCAGTCTCGTCAATAGTCCACCACTTACAACATATTTCAATAACTCTGATCAGTATCAACCCCCAGGTCTAGGAAACTCTTCTCTGATACCGGACATTCAACCTCATACAGACAATCAATCCATAACTCATGCCCAGTATCTTGCATCGACGGCGACCAATGCTCAAGGGTGGAAAATGATGGAGGTTTCAGCATGCCTTGGAATGTATACCGAGAAGAGTTGCTACGGTTTGCGAGACTATCGCGATGTGGTTATAATTGTCGAAGGCCCCGGATGGGACGACCCGCACCTCTGGAATTTATCAGAACCCCCCCATCAGATCTCGCAAACAGTTACTCCAGAGAAGAACCCGGTTTTCATCTCAACACAATGTCGTTTGTTCGGCGAGCTGCAGGATTCCACGCCGTACTGCAGAAGCGACTGCAATTCTATAATGACGAACAAGAGTCAGGCGAATGACAACTGGCTTTTCAACATTTGCAATTGGTCTCAACTAGGAGAACTGAATTGGTTTCGTTGGAAGGCGTCGCTTTACCTGGGTAGCCAAAACTTTCTGGGTTTTGTTCCCGACGGTCTCAAACATCACAATTGGAACTTGGGAAAGTCGAATTTCAACATTTCACACTGCATGGCAGAGCCCAGACTTTCTGATTGTTCACTTGCCGTATCTAAACCGTTATTCCTGGTTTTGATCATGTCAATCAGTTTGAAGCTCATTATATGTGCTATCGTTATCTGGACCCTCGGACCGGAAGAATCGCTTGTGACACCGGGCAATGTCATTGCATCGTTCTTATCCAGCCCAGACGACAACAAATGCGCACGCGGGCCCATGACACAAATGCAAATTCGGACAAATCGCCGCAGAGGTGGCCATCAAAGCTTGTCCAGTCAGCTGACATTATCAAAACGCTGGATTTTGAAAAGGCATTTGCGATCTATTGCTATACCAAGATCAATATGGACTATGACCTATTTTATCATAGTATTTGGCGGGTTTGTGTCATTCCTGGCTTTTATCTACTCAGTAGCTTCGGGGGCCCCATTGTGAGTCAATCCTTCCAAACCTCCAATGTTATGTATCTTTGCTCATGTCTGAAAGACAATTATTCAAGTCAGAAGCTGGTGAACGTAGTAGTATTCTAGGGGGGGTGCCTAGCGGCGCCCCCTTTATCTCTTCGCTTATCGTAGTCAACACACCACAACTGTATCTCTCCTTCTTCTATCTCTTGTACAATTCATTACTCACTCGGCTTGCAATGAGTCGAGAATGGGCTTTATTTTCTACTGAATTCCAAGCTTTGCGAGTAACAAAACCAAAGTAAGCCATACTGCATGACAGCACCGACGCCGCTATTTATATGAATATCTTACTAACTCCACAAGCAAGAGGACAACAGATTGGAACCTATCGACTCCAGTTACCTTACAAGTATAGCTTAACCCTAATTGTCCTTAGTACCTTGATGCATTGGCTGCTCTCAAATGCTCTCTTCATCGTTGTGTATCAAGGAGGTGAGTACACCCGATCACCAAAATACCGAATGCTCTATTAACAATCTATACTGAAAGATTATTACCAAGTTTCAAAAGGCTACTGGAACGACCCGATCAGCCTTCCTCCAGATGTTACCTTGGTCATGGGGACTGCACCTCTTCCGCTTCTGCTGATCATTATCGTTAGATCTGTCATGAGCTTATTTGCGAGATTAAGAGCTCAAACCTTCCTTCCAGGACAAATGCCGATTGCTGGATCAAATTCGTTGGCAATAGAGGCCGCATGCGAGGTTTCACCATTGGCAAAGGTGCCGGGATTCTCACGTGAAGATCGAGGAGACATGAAAGAAATGGAACTCTTGGAGTTCGACTTTGGGTCCAATGTACCACACGAAACTGACGGCTTCGTCCTCTCTGACTCCAGGGATAATATAGCCTTTCGACTTTTGAAATGGGGCGAACTTCGCATGCCTGACGAGTGGCATCGTCAGGTAGCTGCGGAGAACGATGATCTTACGCCGGAGGATATCGGTCATCTTGGATTTGGAACAATTCTCGACGATCCGAAATCACCAACCGAAGGGCGATATTACATGTAAAATGTTGCAGCGGACAATGGTGGACTCTTGATTTTCACATAGAATCAGCTATGAGCTTTCCGCTCGTCATATTTTGTGTTCTGGAGGCGCGGTGACTGAAGACAAAAGACGTTAGCAAAGACTCTTAGCCCGGTGTTAACGTCATCTTTTATGTTGAACTGGAAGGTGATAAAAAATGTTGCTTGCCTTTTCTGGTGCGTTACATTTGGAATGGGTAGTTCATTGATGTTTTCTAGCAATTATATACGCATCTCGAGTTCGGACTGATACATGTGCAGTTCTATGACCAACGACGCAGATAAAACGCACTGTGCCAACGGACCCCAAAGCCCAGAGCACAGCAGAATGGACTTGAAAAGATACACCATGTGCCGTTTATTCGAGATATGCAAATTGGATCCCGATACTGTTAGCTAAGAACCGTCCGTGGTATTGTGATGTCGTTTGCTAGTGGGTATAGTGGAGTGGTCCGGAGCGGCGGGATGTGAACTATGGGAGTGAGTGTCAGGTTCCTCGAGAGGGTGTATTGCAACATACGGACGGTTGGGCGGCTTGGATTAGGATGAACTGCCAACTCGGACAAAACCGACTGCCTCAAGTGAATGGGTGCGAAGAATGAGTGCATTCAGCAAATGCCTTGGGGGAAAACACCATTAAGCCGCCGGGCTAATCGAATTCTCAACGCCGCGTGTGTCAAGTCCATCTGGTGCTTCCCGACAGCCCGGCACCTGTTCGAGAGGAACCCGTGGACGGCAATGTGGCATCTCGCGAAGTGCCGTCTTGGAGGATCGACCCGTTTGCCAAGTTCTAATGCCAAGATCATACGCGGTTCCACCTGCTGAAACGAAACTCATATTGACTTGGGGCATCGCCTCATTCCGGACAAACATGAATCGTGCTTGCCGTATTTGCAGTATCAAGAATTGAGAAGCGCTGGGACAATTTGCTCATGGAACTTTCCTCGCCAGTCTGGATTCTGATACCGCGAGACTGCACAGCGGACATTTGCGGCATTATGAAAATTCTGGTTTTTGCCAAGAAAACTCACAACCTGACATCCCGCACCCGCCGGCCGAGCAGACGGCGATGTTCGCGTCGCATCGCGGGTTCCTCGTCGTCGGAACGCGCGATAATTGGACCCTGATTCTCGGCGCGGCAGCCCCAGCCGAAACCAACGCCCAAAACCATAAACAACGCCGCATTCTTCAGACGATGGCGACGCCTCCAGTCCTACGCGGACCATCTGACAAGTCCGTCGACGCTGCTGCGATGTGTTGTCTGATCCGAACTTTCCGTGACAAATTATGCACAACCGATTGCGACCACGAGGGCAGATACACTACCTGATGGTATCCGTTTAGGGGAGGAGGTTATGTTTATCGTTAAAGGACTGGATGAAGGACCCCTGCCGCCGCGAACTTTGTGCGAGCTGCCGCCTGAGAGCGGTCCAGTCGGGTGCGTCTCCTTGTTTCGAGGCGCTTCGGCCGCTGATCGACGCTGCCGATATGCCAACGCAGCTGAATGAACTCACCGCTCGGCCCCTGCCAGACGGACTATCTGGCAGCGGTACCCTTGATAAGCACCCGTTCTCGGGAAGGAAGAATCACGCCGTTTGCTCCTCCAAGATTAAGGTGTTGCCGCAGCACGCACCCGTCGCACTACAGCCGGACCATCGACGGAGCAGGTCGAGCCGGGAGGAGGTTCTGGGGTATTGGCAGAGTGCGAACTGGGTTGGGTTTATTTTAGAGTTTATCCTCCGATCTTGGCCTTGGGTGCTGTCGATCCGGAGTGATCCGTGGGCTGGGTTGTGTCGATGCGCCCACCCGGCGGAGATATGGGAGGGCCGTCTGGTCCGTGGATTCACTAATTATATCGCGGGAGCCAAAAAGCCAAGCCTGGAAATTGAGCCTCAGCTGCCAAGACCCCGAATCGAACTCTTTATTGGAAGATGGACTGCCGCGCCTCGCTAGGCTAGAAGATGAGGGTTTTCATGCTCGAAGAGTATGATCGTGAACATGCTCTGTTGGTGATCCGGGCAAGCCGACGAGGCAGATAGGTAGCGCAATTCTCTCTTGGCTTCATCAGTAGGCTTAGAACTTTGCGTCGTAAGTGAGGCTTTCCAGCAGGCCAAGGCGAAGAAGTCTCCCGCCGGCAACCACACGCTCCAGTGATGTCACGGAACCCGCCAGTCTCTCCGACTGGGGAATGGTGCCGCTCTCTTCAAACGCGAACAAAATTCCAGATGCGATCTTGTTGCGCTTTTGCGACAAAATAACCCCATTCTTCAAGCTTATTCTTCCATCCCGCCTCTAAAAGGGGGCTACTGCAAGCTGCACGCTCGTCGGGTATCGACGAACCTCACATTCACCCCAGAATATGCTCATAACCTCGCACGTGTCGCAGGTTGCTGGCCAATTACAGGTAGCGTCTTGGCAGGGAAAATAAATCTCTACGGCGCGCGCGCGGGGTTGAGGCTGTAAAGACGCATACTTTCCCCCCTAGAGCCTTTGCCCCGTGGTGGCGGTAGGGTTAAGCTTCATCACTGCCGCCGTCTCGAATGCGAAACCGAATAAGGTGGTCCAATCACGTTTGCGAGATCTGATGTCTTGTTTACCCAAACCGGCCAGCTGCGGGCTAGGGTGAAAATCATTGGACGAGGCCGAGATCGTGGGCAAACTTCGAGTTCGGGGACCAGAAAGGACGCGTATCTTGAATTTGGCGAGAATTATGCCAAGATCGTGAGTGAGTGATATAAATTGGACTGATTGCTCCATCGCAGCTTCCTCCACTGCCGCTCATCATCAGCTCGAAAACTCCTCTCTCAGTAAACATCACCAACGATACCCAGATAGATCTCCTCAAGGACATTAACAAGTAGGTGCACCATCAATCAACCAAGAACCCTATGCTAACAGTCACACAGTGAAGTTCACCCTTCTCTTCTGGTTTTTCCTCCTCGGAGCTGCCAGCGTGTACGCGAGCACTTGCACTGCCTCGCCTCAAGGAAACCTCGATCGCCGCTCTGAACAAACTTTCGCGCGCCAGGCACAGCGAGAGTGTCGTTCTGCCGGTGGTAGCCCGAAGGGCAACAACAACCGGCCTGCTTGCGATTTCAGAGGCGATCCCCCGAGGAACTTCAACAATAGGAGGTTTCAAGTCACGGTGTCAGACAATGGGCGCAACAGGAACGTGAACGCGAGATGGTCCTGCAGACGCTGATGGCGGGGCTTACACGTTGACGATGAGGAACAATGATGACGACGACGGAGTAAAGGGGATGTAAGCGCACAGAGCCACGGAAATGAGATTGGCAATAAGGAGTCTGGAGCAGAGGGGATTGACGATCGTTGGAGTTAGCGAGATACAGAAGTTGTCGCACTTTAGCTGGCATTGAAAAGCACGAAGAAGTTGTGTCACAATGGAGCGTATAGGGGGCATCGGAACAAGTTGATGCATGTTGAGGCTGTGGGTATGGTTGTGGATGTGGATGGTTGTGGATGGGGAGGGATGTGGATGTGGATGAGGAAATAGGTTCTTAAGGATGGCGTGAGAGAGACAATTGTTCTACCACTCGAGTCAATACAAATATTAAGACTACAATCGACGTGATTCAGACTGGGACGTGAAGGTGCGGAAAAGATTTCAGATGTACATAAGGGAAATTACGTGATGCGCCGAGGACCATAACCCTGCTCTCGCCGGCTGAGAAATCTCTACAACGACGCCCACGTTGTAATGCGATAACGGAATCGAGTTCATTCAGTCGGTCTTGAATGGCGTTCTCAAATGACAACGGTTCCATCGTGAAAAGATGTAGTTGCAGTTACACCAATCGCGGGCGAGACCGGCTTGGCCAACAAGCGTTCTGCCGCCAATTCAGCCGCCTGCGCGAGAACGACAGGGGTCGCATTTGCCTAATCCAGCATCCCGGTGGGCAGTTGGCGCAAGGTAAGCGACACATCTCAAGCAAACATGACAACTCAGCGGCGAAGCACCAACAACTGGGTCGGAAACTCATGTTTGCATCACAGTCGCATCATGTCTCTTCTTCAATTCTCCCTTTGCGCTAATTCTTCAGGGTTCCCAGCTGTTGAATCGACTAGCGCGGGCCGCTGAAAGTGGCCCGTGCCATCGCCACCGAACGTCACTGAGCTTCCTCCGACTTCAAATCCCGCCACTTTCCACTTCCAAATCAATAACCTCAACATCTCATTTCACATCACCAAAGGCAGAGCAGTCGTTCAAAATGAGCTTCTCACAGTTATCTCTGGCTGCGGCCTATGTAGCCTCAACCTACGGCACCTATATCGCCCTCTCCCCTCCAAATCCGCGACCCGCCGACGCCCCTCCGACGACCGACCAAAAGGGCCAACCAATCCGCGACTCAATGCACATGTGGAAGTTCACCCACAACCACTTCGCCAAGTTCATGATCATCCCCTTTGCCCTCCTTTCTTCTCACGCTGCGTCCCTCGCCTACAAATATCCCAACCTGCCGCCAGCCCTGCTCGGTCACGGCGCGCAGAACCTCAACAAAGACCTCATCACATGGTCCCCCTCCACGGCCATCCCGCTCGCGCTGCTCTTCTTCGTTGGTGTCCCACTGCGTCTCATCCCCTACCGCCACCTCGGCAAGAATTTCACGTTCGCGCTGACGAAGCCGAGCGGGCTGCGTACCACGGGGGTTTATGCGTACATGCAGCACCCGAGTTACACTGCCGTTGTAGTGCTTGTGCTGTGCAACATTGCCCTGCTTGCGAGATTGGATGGAGTGCTTGGATGCTGGATCCGGCCGGACATGGTGAGGACCTTGACGGGGGTTGAGATTGCGGGCCTGGCTATTGGGGGTTGCTTGTTTTTGACTGGGGTTGGAACGAGAGTCGTGGAGGAGGAGGCCATGTTGAAGGAGGAGTTTAAGGAGGATTGGGTGCAGTGGCATGCGAAGACGGCGAGGTTTATTCCCTGGGTCATTTGAGGTCGAGTCGAAGAATCATATGACAAATTTACTAGACAATGAAGTCTACTTGCTACCACTAGTACACTACACTAGTTCAATGGGCCCCCTCCTCGAATGTAGTCTTGTCCGGCGGCGGCGTCGGAAGAGATGAAGTGGGAACAGGAGCAGTAGCAAGAGACCTAGCATCGTCGTCTTTCGAGCTTCGGTCGCGCAAAGCCGCAGCACAATCCTCAATCTTGTTGAGTTGATTTTTCCCGTCTGCGTTCATGTATTTGATAGCTTCGTCCGCTATCTCGCGTTTCTTACCTGAGTCATCCAGGGCGATGTCGAACGGCTTCGGATCCGAATCCGATTGCGCTACCCACGAGTCGTTCTTCTTCACCAAATCAACCCATCCGTCGCCAACGTTGAACCGCCAATACTTCTTGATACCGCTTTGGGGAGCAAAATTGTTGATCAGCGATCGAAATAGAACGTTGGTGATCTCCGTGTTGGTGGTCAGGGCTGACAGAGCGTCCAGGAACGCGGCCTTGATTTTCAAGAGGTCCCAGTTGAGTCCTATGGTAGGAATCGCTTTTGCTTCGGCTGCGCCTGTGCCAATGCTCAAGAAACAGCTAGTCGTGCGTGCAGGCCCGAAGGTAGTCATAACCTCATTCCATGCCCTGTCAAATACTAGTTAGCACTTTGGTCTATTGTCGGCAGGCAGGTTAGAAACTCCGACTTACCACCCCAGCGGGTTGTTGGCCTGCAGTCCACCGTCCACAAGAGTGTATTCTCCAACAGTTACATGTTTGAAGTACAAGGGCGCCGCGGATGTAGCTCGAGCTGCTTCCCATAATTTAATGGTGGGCAATTTGTTTTTCTCGACTGGGTTCACATAGGACCGCAACAAGACAGGGGCGGTGCTGTTGGCGTCCTGCTTCCGGGTAGCTGTGACGAACCTGTCTCTAGACGTTAGCTGAATCCCCAAGGTCGGTATTTTCTTCTTCTTACACTTTGCATTTCGCGTTATCGTCGTCTTTCAGCAAAACCTGCTCCGGATCCGCTGGCTTGCCTTCCTGATCTTGCATATATGTCCGCATCGCTGTCTTGATGGAATTCTCCAATTCATCAGACGCCCATTTCTCACCTTTGGAAATTTCGTTGAATGTCTCTCGTACCCATGACAACCCCGACAATAAGTACCCAACACCGGGGATATCGTTCAGAAACTTGTTGTCCAATATGCCGCGCGGGAAAACCTTGTCCATGAAGTTCTCGTACTCCTTGATGCAATCACTAACTTTCATTTTCATCCGGCCGAGCATGATGGCAATGAGCCTGTGGGACAGTGTCTGAGCCTTCAGTTCATTAGGGACCTCATTGAATGACTTACCCTCCAGTACTGGTACCGCAAATCATGTCAAATACATCACAGGGCTTGATGTTCTTTGCGTCATAGTCCTCGCCGTGCGCCCTGATCATTATCTTGTTCAGGATGTGGAGTGCAGCGAGGCCTCTAACGCCCCCACCATCTATGAGGTGATCAGAACAATTCACTCTTGCAGCCAAATGTGATGAATAATCTGACATACCTATGACGAGAACACGTAGTTGATGCGTTTCACTCGTATCGATACGTGAAGCGTTGAATACAATATCGGGAAGACGACGTTGTTCCATGCCAGGATACAGTACTTCGTTCATTTCCATGATGGCGTGCTGGAAGCTTTTCGTGCGCGACACCACATTTTCGAAGTTTACGGGGGTGTGGTCCGCTAACAAAGGATTCAAAATCTTGAAAGTCGTGATTGAGACACAGCATTACTTACTAGGATTCCCAAGTTCGATGGCCAGATAGCCTTCCTCGGCATAAATAGCCCAGTCGCGGTATTGAGCACAAATTTGTACCGCAAGAACGTTCCCCTCCTATTTCAACATTAGTTTGCCATCCCATTAGAGATTGCGCATCTAATCGGCTTACCTCAAGAGCTCCAAACATCTTTTCTCCTGTTCTAAACTCTCGGCCGGCTCTCTGCAATATTTAGTTCCATTCATGATTCTTCCCATGGGACTTTTGATGACGCATGGGCTGATGAGTAGGAAGAGCATGTGGACATACCTCTTCAGGGACCGATTGTGCTTGAACGTTGAGATGGCTCTCCCACGTGAGCTTAATACCGTCCTTGATTCTTGGGGTTTCTGCTTGTTCGTCTGCCATGATGGCGATCTCGAACCATGTCCAGGTCCCAGCTTCCTTGTCAAGGCATTGCCCTTGATCGCTAGACTTGGTGTGAAGCTGAATCCGATTGATTCGCTTGATGGTATCGGCATCCAATCGCTGAAGGAGAACATATGAGTTAGACTACCTCAAATGTGAAATATGGGAGGGCCACATCTCACCGGGCTTCGGAACCAGACTTTCGATTGCACCTCAGCGTCAACGGCCTCGATGTCCGCGGTGCTATCAGAGTGAATGACATAATCCCCATTTTCAGCTGTGGCAGCATCCGTCAGGGGGAAGGCAGGGTACTTCTTCCACTCTTGATGATGATTGCCTTCCATGGTGTAAAAGAGAGTTCCGAAAAAGCACTGCAGTGGAGCCGTATGAGTTTGTCGAAGACGAAAATTGTCATCATCATGGAGGGCGACCGGCCCAGATTTTATGAGTTTTGATGGTGCGATGGATCTGACCAATTCGCATCTGTTGATGTTCTTTTCTGCGCGAGCAGACTGTGAATGTGATTCAGCCAGCCATGTCGCAAACTCTTGACTAACAGCAGTAAGGCGGCAGTTGCTTGTGGTGCCTCATCATACGGTTCTGGATCAAAACTGCCGTTCCCATACTTGTGGAGATTTATCCGAGACATGGCTGCGGTCTGGAACTAGGCTTGGTTGATACGCAAAATAAGAATAACTGGCTAGGAATAATGCCCGGAACTAAAATTCCTTTGAAGAAGTGCCGACGGACCATGGACTAAGGGTCTTGGATGCATGTACCGTTGGAGAGGAATGGTATGTACCACCCATCTGTGCCATCTGTCTGATAAGCCCGTGTCTCCCACAGTGGCCAAAAAAAAACGTCGATCGCATATTTGAAGCCTGACATGAAATCACATGCTGGAGTCACAAAAACAATATCCAGCCTCCCATTCTGCGGGCGTGCGTCTCGTCACTCCCGAATCAGGCACTGCATCAACCATCACCCCTCGTCAAGGGCTCGCGGTATATCCTTGTAAGACCACTCCATTTCTCTATTGAACCAAGAGACAACAATACAATTTCTGCATCCACCGTACAGTTCACAGAGAGGATGAAAAGAGTAAAGCTCTGGTATCCTTTTACAAGAGTCGAGCGCCATATTTTGCGTCAATTACAACCAAGTTGGTTACAGGGTCTACTATTAATATTTCTATTCCTTCCGCGTATCCCAATCCGTTGTACTGGCTTTCGGAACAATGGCTTCTTCACTATCATTAGTTGGTGGAACCTCATTCCGCGCTTCAGACCCTTCGCGGGTGTCAACGGCCGTGATGGTGGTTCTTCGTCCCGTGTGCCGGCCGGATAAGTTCTGCATGGGGAACGATGAAGCCGTCATCCTAACATTCCCATTCTTGCCGCTGCTTCCGAGAACATATCTTGTCTTGGAAGCTAAGGAGCCCAGTAACGATGGGAAATGCTTCCTGAGAAAGACTTTGAAGGCGGAGGTGCACCCGCAGAAGATGGCCAGGTAAATCTCCAGGGAGTACCAGATAAGTGACTCGGCGAATTGCTGGTAGATTTCCTTCGTCGATGCCAGTTTTCGTACGTAGTAGAACCGCGTGCAGGCAGCTTTGGATCGTAAGCAGGATGAAAGAAAAGGGCAAGGAGGATGGTGTCCTTGAGACATACCTGCAACGGAAACTATCCCAAGAGCAAATACAGCAGAAACCGCGATTTTCTGTCGCTATGGTCGCAAGATTTAGCAACTTAACAAGACTCAAAGGTAGAAAGTCTCTTACTATGGGTAGCTGTAACGACCACACCATGGGTAAGGGGCACAGCCACAAGCACAGGTCCGTCACGACAACAATAGCTCCGGTCGCGTCCCAGAACTTTTGTTGCGTAGCCGCCGTCATGCAGTGTTCTCCGAATATCCTAAAGTTTCCTCCAAATGTCCAGAATATGGCAGGCGGGCTGCACTCGAAGATGGAAATGCCGGCGTGGGCGATCCCCGTCGCGATGACGACCGCCATCAATCCAAAGACTATCCATCGCATACGTGGTCGGTGGTCGAGACGTAGGTAAAAGAGTAGCAGGGCTATCTTTACTAGCATCAAAGCCAAGGCGTAGAAGACTCGGGAGATCCAGAAGGACTATACCATATTAGAGTCTTGAATGGTTTGACGTTCGATAACGCGAGGGCCATGGGCGGGGAACGACGAACAAGTAACATGGGCTTCCAACTTTCGGGTGGAATGTCGGCAACTAAACACCAAGTCAGTTACGCTCGGGCATTTGCAGGACATCCCGTTTCTTACTAATGAGTCCGAGGCCATTAGAGACAGAAATGATGATGCATATTGACATGATAATTGTCGCGATCTGCGAGACGGTGTCAAGATAGTGTTCCTCGAATGAAGATCATAGTGCCTACGGTGCCAGCAACCATCACAACTATCACGATACATCAGCTATCGAACTTGGCTGTGAAGGCACATACTCGACACATACTATCATCTGGGCCTCCCGACTTGGTGATGCCATATCTGGAGTAAAGTCTGATGCCAATGACGAAGACAATGAAGATGATAAAGGAAGCATTAAATCCGATACAAGCCCTTTGAGTCATGTTGAAAGCTGGCATGGGCGTGCTCCTCGCCAGCTGATGACCGTGTGGGCTTTCATCCATGGTCACGGCTTGACTGTGGATTAACGAACCTGCGATCGATGGAGCCAAGACATTGGTTGAACTCAAGAAAGAGGGAACCCCAGATAACTCTGGGGTCCATGTTTTTATCTATCCCATCTTGCGATTCGGACGAATACAGGTTTTCTCTTTCCGATGTCCCCGAACTGCCCAGGCGGGCGTGCTTCAGGATCATGAATCAAATGGTTGCAGTGCTTACCGAGAAGAGAGCTGACAGCCGGCAGATTGTATGTACCCCTGCAGATCAGCAGAGAGGTAGGCATCTTTCGCCTATGAAGAGTGAAGATGCGAGTCATTCCGGCGGGTATTGGCTGATAAACGTGGTGGCTTGGGTCACTTGCATCATCTGAACTGCAGGCTCTCGTCTATCTGGCTATGACATGGGGTTGTCGTTCAATCTGACGGAAATTCATGAGATTCGACTTGTATTTGTCAACGCACAGAGCTATTGGAAGTGCACCTTTGAATCACGAGTCGATCACACTTTCAGCCATGAGGTGATTTCGACCATTTCTTCAGCCCGCCGGCTCATAGTCCTCGGTATCTTCAAAAACAGGATACGATCAATCAATCGTCGCACAGACCGGCTCTTGGCGCCCAGGGTCAGCTCCTGTCGATGCGACCCTACACGGGCAAAACACTATGGCATCTGTCCGCAGCGGGGCCTCTCCCGCGCGCCTGTCGCATTCCGGCCAGAAGGTTTTCCGTCACGAGTGATCTCCCGTAATCATATCAAGTGGGGGGTGAGCTCGGGGTGATACTGCTGCATAGGGATTTCTTATCGAGCCTGTCTTCTGTGCATATTTGCATTGCGTCCCGGGCATCGGGTACGTGCAGCCAAACCCTAAAAATCCGTAGGGATGAACTGAGATATACTTCAATATTAAAATCACGTCAGACTGTACACGGATCAACACCCCCACTGACCGAAGCCGCTTTTCCCGCTGCGGTCCGCAAATAAGCAAGGTTTGGTTACTTTGACTCTGTACATCACCTCACAACCGTGCTCGATCGCTAGGTTGTGATTGTGTACAGCCAAGTTCAAGGGCGGCTTCTGCATGCGTGTCGTAGGCTTGTAGACCCATCTGCTTCATAATCATGATCGAGTTTGGCGAATGCCAATTTATGAAGATCTCGGGGAATTGGTCCGTGGAAATGGTGGACCGAGATCTTGAGTAGCCGTAGGGAACAAGGGCTCTCCACAAACTACTTAACTACTTGCTACAATGCAGTAAAGAATCTTGGATGAATTTGCGGCGCGCAAGACTCAGACCCCGGAATCTCCAGCGGAAATATCAGAAATATTTTTCAAAGAACTAAAGTTACACTTGCATTTTGTAATGGCGAGTGAGTGCGGCTTTGCTGTTGCCCGTAATGTTTTTCGTCGACTAGGCTCACGGGGTTGGAATAATTAGATGGAAGGATTTCATCGAGGCAGGTGAGCGCTTGCGAGCAAATACGACAAGACCTCTTTACTGGGGATCCGGGCAATACTTTTCCTAATTTCTGACAGAAGAGATAAAGCGACAGTAATTGAGGTCATCATGGTATTAAGACCGCGCAGCTTTTGAGAGAGGGTCCAGCCATGCCGAGTGCCCAAAGTCAGTGAGCCTTGTTAATGGGAGTTTTCCTGTCTGACAGCATACTCCCGACTTAAAGATCGAGAGGGTTCAATGGCATATTTTGCTAAATTATTGTCATTGTCGTTCTCTTACCGCCGCCCCTTCGTCTCTGTCGTCCTTCGTGTCCTTGAGGTCCTCAACATCCCTATTGCGACAATCGTCCGTATCGCCTCTATCGGCTCACGGAAAACGTCTTAAGAAATTTGTGACATGCTCTGTGGAGCTTTTGCAATCCATCAGTCATAGCTTCAACCAAAGATTTAGGCGGTCGCTTGCAGCAGTATGGCTGGCGTCGTCGTGGAAATACCTCAATTGTGCACTGAATGATTTGGCCAGATGGCTGGAAGTTTGCCTTTGCACCTGGTCGGCGTCAATGTCTCAGCAACACTCCTTAGTGGTAAGCCAAGGCCAGTATTCCTATTTTTGTTTGGTGTTTTGACCTTACTTCAGACTGGGGTCCTATTTATGAGCACTGAAACACCAAAATCGAGCCAGACGAGCACCCATGCAACTATCTACGACGCGACCGCGACCGATAAGCCCGCTTTTTTATCAACGACCAGAAGTTCGATAATTGTTTCGCCGCCAGCACCTGTACCAAATTCAGACTTGGACCTAAAAATGTCTTCTCCTTATCAGAAAGTTACGCATATGGACAAGATAAAAATGGCTACAACGCAAGCAATGGACGACCTCATAATGAAGGCCGACTGCAGTTTTGTTGTCAAATCAATCAAGCACAGTCAGTTCTTCAGCTAATGCCAAGCTTGCCTCGAGTTTCGTGATGCGAAGTAAGTTGCTATCGCCTTTGAGACCACCAGACCTTCGACCTGCTAATCCCTTGCTTGTAATAGACCCACTGTGCAATCAGCAACCTCAACCGACACGCAACCTCATGAGCAGTGGCTATACGTCTATCACAAAGCACATCATTTCCAGTCTGGTCCGACGGCCGGTCTCCAAGAGACAGACTCCGACTCTGAAAGAAATAGCTGGTACCCCTGGCCCTTGCGCGAAAATGGCTCGCCCAGCAACGCCTAAGCAGAGGTCGAAATCACTCTTACCAGAACGAAGCCAAAAGCGAAGTGCCCCGGCTCCGGGTGACTGGCCAGACCCAAGCGATTATACAGACAAAGGCAAATTTCTGCAAGAGGAGGTCCGTGAGATTTCAAACCACAATAAAATGCCCGAGGTCGACATCGGTTACGAGCCCAAAGTCGTCAGACATGGTGTTTCCGAGCACGTGGATCATGAGGATGTTGGTATGATCACATCAAACTGGGTTCTTTTCAAGTCAGAAGTGACCGCCCTGGCGCTGGAAGGTCTCTATGGTTGTACCTCGGTAGTTCTCGTCTCCCGACGCGGAGCCTGGATCAGCCACATCTTCGAGGAGGATATGTCGTTCGAGCCGAAGTTCAGATATCGCGTCCTGGAAGACATGCATGAAGGTCTTCCTCCAAATCACCCTTCACACAGGCTTTTCCAATATGGCCTGGATGATCTGATCCGGAAACCGAGAAGGGGTAATGCCGGCGTCATGTTCGGCGATAACGAAGAAACTCCACAGAGCCTTGGAATGCGTGCCTTCATCGTGACACCTCGACCAAGGCCTCAACGGGAGCTCGGTAACGGCGAATCTCTCTCTGACAATGTTTTGATGCATGACACGACTATCAATAGAGGGCACGTCCTGTACCAACGATCCGTACAAAGACTCGCCCACAACCTTACTCAGACATACGGAGATATTCCCGTGGAAGTCATCGACTACGCTCCGGCAATGGTCCCTAACCGACTTTACCGAAAACTCAACGACCAAAACAGACGACATCACTCAGAAAGCCAGCGGGTAAACCGAGAGGTGGCAGACTATTTTTCGAAAGCGCTAGCAGTTACACCGCGAGGAAAGATACTGCTCCAATACCGGCCAGCAAAGACATGCGTTCAACGGGCCTCATGGCGCCTTTGGGTCGAGGAACAAGAAATCGGTAGCCGGACCGAGGAATGGACGCCCACATACGACCAAATCTTCCAGTCCGGAGGGCTCAATCAAAACCCTGTCCGGAGGCAGACATGCCCGACAACGTTCTCGCACAAGACGTCTATGGTGGGCGCACGGAGTTCCACCTTCACTTTCAGTGGCACTTCAGCAAGATGTCCACCACATGATACGATAGGGATGCGTTAGGAAAGTGAAAGATTACAAATTATGGGCGGGGAAAGAAAGATGGTACTCTTTGCTTAACGGTCTTGCTGTTGTGGTAAGAGGTCGAGGCAAGTGAGGTCTAGTCAGTATCAAACGCAGCTAGTAGTGAAGGACAAGAGCGTACCGAATGACTATGTCCAATTGCGTGCCGGCTCAGGTAGACTCTTCTTCAGAAACTGCTTGTAGATAAATCTCCTTGCATCTCAAGGATGTCAAAGTCTGTGATGATTGAAAGTTTCAAATTCTTTCTCTTCTATTCTACCATGAAAGATATTGCCGCATCACTTTGACCATATGTAACACCGGCTGATCTACAGTCATCCACATCAGGCTCGCAAGGCAAAGCAGTGTGCATGTCTCGATAATGAAAACAAGCGCTGTAATTGGCCAAGGAGTCCCGGACCATGAACGAGCCAAAGGCCAACCCCAGACCTGCAGAAGGGGTTCGTGGACAAGATACAGAGAAAATGAGATGCGTCCAAGAAATTGTACCGCAGTGAATGACGAAAGAAAGTGTCGAATTGGCCTTATTCTCCGTATCGCCCAGAGCATTTGGATACCCCCGGTGGTGTGCCACAGATACCTGTCGGACGAAATGCTGGAGAGAATGCCGAAACCCCAAGCCTCGTGACCACCAGAATCGGGGTAAGAGCATAGCCAGAGAGAAGCAATTAGAGAGACATATGGCATAAAACGACGCAGTATCGTCATCATAAGTCCTGCTCCATCAAGCACGGGTACCTTCGCGTTTTGCCATTGGCCGCCTTCTAGACGACCTGCATCATCCTGCTGCGTTTCGATCTCGTTGTCGTTGGCATCTCCCACAGCCAAGCCAAGCCCTGCAAGAAAGGCTACCATATCCCACCTCCCCCATATGGCGCAAAACGTCAGTAAGGCTAGCAACAAGCCAGCTCTTCCAAAAGGCCTCGGACAGGGGACCAGCGCAGCAAGCACGGCAAATAGAACCATGGAGCACCGGAGCTCGGCCCCAATCGTCCACAGATGAAGGCCGTATGCCGATGCGGGTCGCAGCCCGGCCTCCCAGTTCCAAGGGTTCGCCAGCTCGCGTGCCACGAAGCCAAACCAGTCAGCTATCTGGGCACTCAGACTCGCAAGATGCGGCGGGGTGACAGGGTGAAAGTCACATCTTTGTGGTGAAGAAGATGTTACAGATGAAGCGTCAGAAGATGGAGAACACATCCCTTGCGCAGCGCGCTCGTAATAGCCCAACCAAGCAAGCACAAGGCTTGCTACGGTCAGGAGGATGCTCGGCGCCAGAAGCCTTACCGGACGTGTCAGGGCAGCGCCGGAAAGATACACCAGCAGCTTATCCCATTGCCGCCAGCGGGCATGGCGCAGAGGGCCCACGCTGAGAACGTAGCCTGAGATGGCAAAGAAGATGGACACCATGGCTGGACCCGAATGCCGAATCAGTCGTATGACTGGGAGGGAGATCAACGATGAGTTTTGTGGTCCGTAGCCATTCAGTAGCCGCTTGCCCTCGAGCGCCATGGAGTAGTGATAGGTGTAGACGAGAATGGCCGCGATACCACGCAGGCCATCCAGGTATGAGGTGGCTATGCGTGAATTGCCAGACCGCAGTTGGGCCGGCTGTGTAGCCCGCGACGCGCCCAAAGGCCCTTCCATAGAGATTTCGGGCTCATACATGAGCGTTGCTAGCAAAAACTTCCTAGAAGTTTGAGAAAAGTGCTATGAAAGGTGTATGGTGAGGAAGTGCTCGAGATGTTGATCACATTCACCGGGAGGCTTGTCAGCAGGTTTAGATTCAACTAAACTTTTGACACTGTTTTAATCATGAGGAAACGTCCTTCGATGGAGCAGCCTTTCAGCTTCACGCAGGTTTTCGCCGGAATCATTGCTATCACGGCTATTTAAGGGGGCGCCGCGATCATGGATCAATGAGACATCTAATGCCGACAGAAAAGCTGAGACTAGCCTACGTAGAAAGCAACCCTGAACAGCCTTCTTCTGCTCACCGAATCATGTCAAAGTCGCCATGGCCAACGCCTGACCTGGGAGAGCTCGGGCAACCGGACAATATCTCCGACCTGCCCAACACATCACTTATATCCCCGGTCGCCACAAATCGCCCACGGCGGCTAAAAGGCATCTTGCATTCTGTCATCCCATGGTCTTTGAGTATGTTCCAGCGTTTTGCTCGTTGCTCATCGTGTGCAATATGTCAGGAGGCATAGTAGGTTCGAGTAGTGTGTAAGAGACATGGGAAGCACGTGTGCGGGGCTTTTACTTTCTGACGCGCGGTACTACGGGGAGATAGATGAGAAATCAACGCCAGTACCTCGGCCTTAACGTGAGCGAGAGGGATTAATACATTCATGGGCCCTGGTTAGACGTTCAAGCTTCTGAGGTTGAGGTTGAGGTTGAGGTTGACTCTAATGCAGGTACGAGTAAGAAAGTGCCTGCTGACAGAGTCGTGCAGCACTCGCGCTTATTTTCGCCAACTAGTTCGAGCTCGCTGTAGGTATGTATACATCAAGGAGTGATGAATCCCCGAAAACAGGTTCATTGTGAACTTAAGGCTAGAATAAGGTTAACATCGGTTGATTTTGAACTTCAACGAAGTACTAGTACATACCAGAATGTCCCCGGGAGCTTGGATGCGTAAGAGAAAGCTTATGCCATCGTCATTGCCAACCTTGCCCTCGCTCGGAATTATTCCCCGCAGGTTTGACGCGTTTCTCCGCACGTTCGACATAGGGCCCCTGCAAGATAGTGACTAGGTAGTTGAGCATGCCCCCCCTATCTTGCTGCCTCATATGGGAGTGGGTGAGGGGTTATACTGAATACCCACTAGAAGGTCCGGTTGTTTTTGCAAACTGGAATGATCCAGAGTATCACCTCGCTTTCTGATTCACATCTCTTCCGCGAAACCAGTAGCCAAAATGCCACTCAGCAACAAGAACGAGCGAGACGGCGATCGATTTGACGAGGCTTCTTCTGACCGACTATCAGACGTTGACATGGCCAGCGAATCTTTGTTGCCGCACATGTTCCAAGGACACAAGAAAGGACGTCAACCATGGCAAAAGCAAAAACGCCTTTGCATGCCGTTCTTGTGGCTTCTTGCTGGCTCGGTCTTAGGTGCGCTAGTGCCATGGCTCATTGGAATGCATCAGTCTCGAAGAGGTCAAGATCATGGATTTCATTTCGTGCCGCAGACCGATCCGATTGGGTTCTTCCCGCCCATCTCCCACAAGATCCAGTATTTTGAGAAGACATCGGAATACATTTCCAATCACTCGTCGCCGGAATCGCTCCAAAAGGTCAAGAAGCTATGGGAGAAACTGATACCATGTCAGTATTGGTCCCTGCCGCTATGTTCAGTCAACTTTCCAATGATCTCCCCCAAAGCTGACATCAGGTCGCACAAAAACAGCCGGAGAAGGATTCCTCTACATCTCAGATGAAGAAGCGACCAAATATGACTTTCCTACGCTCATCAATTATAAGGTGCCACCTGAACACGGTGTGCCTGGAAAGCCACTGCGCGGGAAAGCCGTAGGAACTACAGTGGCGCATTCTTTGCATTGCCTAGTAAGAATATTTTCCAAGTTACCGCCTTCATCGGGTCATATGATTCGATGTTTGAGGAAGAATTCACCTTTACTAATGCCCACAGTATCTTATCATGGCTGAGTACGACCGCCTCTATCAGGGCCTTTCGCCCGGTGACGACTTCACGCACGTGGACCATTGCATCGACTGGATTCGACAATCTCTCATGTGTGCTGGCGACGTGGCACTCTCTGGAAATATGGGACCGGTGACCGGCCATTGGTACCAGTTCCCCCATGTCTGTAAGAATTGGGACGAGGTATACGACTTCATGGACCGCCGTCATGTCGATAACAGACATAAGCTAAATCATGCTGTACCCGAGCATCGGCCTGTGAGTGAAGCATGACAGGCAGTACTTGTCACGGGACTTGTAGATAGTGGCGAGGAGAGTCTCTACTGACTAGTTGGCAAGACTTTGCCTCACCTCTAGGCGTGTTTGATTGATTAGAACATGTCAAAACGTTACATATATCTGCCTCCTGTCTACTTTACAAATGCATTGTGAACGATGAACCCAAAAACCTGAGGTAGAGAAGAAACACATGTATCAGTCGTCGCCTACTGCTTAGCTACCGTAACCACCGATCCCATGTCCATGTGTACCATGACCCTGCGTTACAAAGCGCGGACGCGATTTCACAGCATGCGTCTTCATCCATTCACTAACAGCATTCTATTTGAGAAGACTTCAGTATTAGCGCGCTCACATCCTGGTTGAAATCCGACGACTGGGAGTCCCGTACCATGTCTCTGCACTGATGTGCAGCTCCGTAACCATTGATCTTCGGTGGTTTATCCATTACCTCTGGTGCGCGCCCTTCGAGCGTCACGTCACCTGCGCACAGGATAGCTTGTTGCAGGTAGTCAAAACAGTGCTGCAAGTGATCCAAATAATGACCTTTAGGGTCTGTCTTGCTTTTTGTAAGAGAAGCAGATGGGGAAGGATCCAGAAACTCGTTTCGCTGCCTGAAGACGTCCCAGAATCCCTGTCTGATCATCCCCTGCGTAACATCATGAGCGTTCTCATCATCGCGACTACAATAGGTGTGACGACGGTGTCGAATACGTTTATCAGGACACAACTTACCAAGCAGTGCAGCTGATGCGTCCAACTTACACCATAAAGCTCAGTGGCCGGATTGGTGGTTGGTAGTCCGTCCCCAATATACATGGTTTGCGCCTCGCTCTTATTGAGCTCAACGAGGCTGTGGCCCATTGACAGTGCATGCCAGGCTTCATTGCTTTCTGGACTGGGCTCGGCTTTAAACGCCGGCATCTCTGTGAATCTGACGAGCTTCAAAGGAACTGCAATGACGTATTAACATCTGCTCTATAATACCTACATAGGGTTTCTTACAATTTTCTGTGATTCCTTGATGTTTCGCCTGATGGGTAGATGTGCACCACCGTTGGAGAGGTTCCATGTTAACCGTCACCGCGCCTCCCCACCAAGTTAAAGTGCTGAGCCCTACAAGGCTGCTGCACAGTAACGCGAGTGCATACACTCTCCAGGCCCTACTAGGTCTTCCTAATTGCGATGGTGACAACCGCGTCTGCCGCTGTGCGCAACCCATTTTTTGATACGATCTGGAAATACTGTGAAGGACGCTTGTGGGTAAAGCTCTGGCAGCAGGAGAGGGCTCCAGGAAATGCGGCGAATCAGTTGTTCGAGCTGCGGGATATCAGCAGTACCCGATTTTCATGGGTTTAGACCTATCGTGGCGAAAGCCCTTGAGTTCCTCTGATCGAAGTGAGAGCACGTGTGCGCCTGCACGAAGGATGAGGGTGCTAATTAGTGCGTTTCTTACGCCGTCTAAACTCTACCCCAACATGCAACATGCCGCCTCTACTGCATATTACAGTCAACTGAAGTTTGACTAACGAAACCTTGCCCTATGATACTAACTTCATTTGTCGATTCCGGATTATATCCAATGACTAAAGTCGGATAACACCCGCGAGATGTTGCCGGCTTGAGTTCTCTGTGGAAACAGTACCCAGTCTCGGAGATAGTACATTGGCAACATTTGAACCTTGCTGATCTATCCACATGCAATCCATCGATCACGATACTTTCCACATATCTTCCGAAGTCTCTTTGTGAACAAATCTGTTGAAACTCGAAACAGGCGTTCGCATTGCATTGCCACCATTCCTCAACTCCACCGGGCAGAGCGATTGAATCGCATTCAATTCCTGCTGGGTGCACAAGGATGACCTCATTGCGCCGGAGTAAAAGGAGGATATTCCAATGAACCAGCATATAAGCGTACTTAAATGATAAGTTCCCTCGCCTTGCGGCCACATCCAATATCTACATTGCACCGTCATCTGAGAAATCGAGATATCTCATTCAAGCCAATACTTTTAGCCCTCCGCCCGAACCTCAACATCAAAATGCTTGCTCGTGGTGTACTGGCATCTCTTGCCTTCCTGGGCTTCACCTTGGCCAGTCCTACGCCCAACAGTAACTAATTTCTTCCCTTTCGTTCACGGCTATGTGGGTGTTCTGACAATACTCAACAGCAGCAGATGGCGTTACTTGGTCTGTCAGTGGCCCTAAGGAAGCTGTGAAAGCTCTTGGAGATCCTGGAGAGGCCTTGCAGGCTCTCGGCAAGGCTATGCAGGCAAAGCCTGGAACCACGGCTGATCAGCCTGCTGTTCGGGTTCGCGAGGAGGCTGAGGAGCCTGTAACTAAGGCTGATCAGCCCGCTATTGAGGTTCGCGAGACGGCTGATGATCTCTTGATGTACTACAACGCTTGATAGTACTGCATGAATTACTCTAGAAACTTGAGATTGGGATGGCACTCGAAGATTGATGAAAGGAAGGAAGACATTCCGGTCATTCTGTTGTTTCAAGAGCTCAATTAGTTGCGAGATCAATGGTCAGTGAACTGCAAAGAACGTGAATGACACCATGAGTTACTGACGAACTACTGTTGTGACTCTTTGCGTCCGTTTCCTTCCTGTGATACTGCGTGAAAGGGCAACGTCGTACAACAATCTATAGTTCTTAAGCGCCAAGCATTGGTCATGCCCATGCGGTCTGAGTTGTTACGAAATCCTCGTCATATCCAGTCCTGCTACAGGCTCCAATGACGATTACACGCAACTGGACTTAGAACCAATCGGGTCTGGAACATACTCTCAGTACAAAACTATCGCTGTTCACTTACTGTTGGTATTATTAGCATAGATCACCTTGTTCATCTAGCTCTGCGCCTACGAAGTCAAGTTCAGCGTCCATGTCTGTTCTACAGACGGCGAGTTAATTCTTGGCATGGGCGAACTTTAGCCCCAAGCTCACAAACATGAACCATGTTCTTCAATAAAAGTCAGTTTTCATCTGGTATTGCCAATAGCTTGGTAAAGGTACATGGGGTTCTTCACGACAAACCCAGCGGAGCTCCGCTGCCATTTCTTTGAGCAGCACCTCTTTACACATAAGTTACCCCTCTTTCGCACCCCGCCTTCTACGACCCCTAGAATGCCTCAACACCGACACTACTAACTTTTGATCTACGCGATGTGCATAAAGTTTGACTCGACTACTATGTAAATTCCGCAATCTAACAAAATAAAGTTCCCGATGGGAACATGCCGCCCCATCACATCTTCTAGGGCCGCATAGCCGCCTGGGCCGGCGAATTACTGCGCAACCATAACTTTCTACGGTGAAATTTAGGGCCGCTAAGCCAGACATAGCAAACATCTAGGTCAGCATTGGCAAATATGTAGGCATTTATCATCACAGTAAGCGGGGCAAATGCGAGTCTTGCAGCTGAACTGACTCTAGTAAGCTTGCCTGGGAACCAGGATGCATGACCCGAAGATTCTAGTCTCCATGAGTAGGTTTCACCCTCCTTGTCTTATTGCTGGATGCTGATTATGTGTTTGGCTTCCAAGGACTGATTGACTCACGGCCACCCGGAATGTCTCTGCTGGACATACACTTGCTGAAAGCCCCCCTGCGCTTCCGTACCGTCTTGATTAGTCCGAAACAAAGGCGTTTCCCTTGTCAATCTACGGTGTCAAGCAACAACGAGACCAGCAACAAGGAGATGTTTCCTTTGCCAGCCTTGAAAATGTTCAACAGCAGCCACAGAAAGAATGAAAACAATGACAACGGACACGGCCTCCCGTTCTCTCCCATTGACGAAGAACAAGCGGCATCGTCATATTCGACAACAAGCTCGTTGTTAGCGGAGCACGCCACCGAAAAGTTGAAACTAACGAATCGGCGTCACAGATGGCAGCAGTGGAACTTGTTTCGATGGCTTGATTTTGGCACAAAAGACGTGGTTTACATCGGTTTAATCGCAGCCGTCGTCATACTCTTCGCCTCAGCAGAAGATCGCTATATCAGTAGTCGTTGCGGCGGTCTCACCTACAGTTCGTGTCTCCCCGCGCGTCAGCAAGTGGTCCATAAAGCTGACCTGCGTGTAACATCATTTAAGCCCCCGCGAAAGAGGCTGTGGTATTGGAAAAAGCCAAGTTTCACGCAGGGCTGAACGACACGACCCGGTTCAGAGGTGACCCAAGACCCGAACTCGAAGACGCCTGGGATGAATTGCTGAGCGGTAAGAATACTCATTATTCAGCGGAAATAACGAAGGGACATCAGTGCTGATTTGACGTCCGGCAGCGATAAATATTCGCGTCGACGATGACGAACTTACCAAGATGGGTAGGGATGCAAGTACAGCCGTGAAGATCAATGACGGCAAGGGAGGCTACGCCGGCATGCTCGACATTTTCCATCACCTGCATTGCTTGGTAAGGACATTCCGTCCTTCAAATCTTCCTTCATTTTAAAATGACTGACCCTGACATGCCCTCGCAGAGAATGATTCGAATCGGCTACACGCTGGACCTCTACCCGGCGTACCAGCCCATGCTGTCATCGCAGATGGGCGAGCTAGTGCCCATGCACATTGACCACTGCATCGATGAGCTACGCCAGGCTGTCATGTGTCGCGCCGACGTGACGGTCCTCACCTCGGACTGGATTGATTGGCATCCAAAGCCGTGGCTAAATTTCAATGTCGAGCACGAGTGTGTCAACTGGGACAACGTTTTCCGGTGGTCAAAGGAGCACTGGTATGACATCAAAAAGGCAAACTTAGTTCATCCCCATTTTGGTAGGTTCTCGAACCCTATGGCTCCCACATGTTCCTCAAAGTCAATTTAAAACTTGACGTTTGCTGACGTTCGCAATGCCATATAGGTCCTGTTGACTGGTCTACAAGTCCCGGTCCGCACCACTGACCCGGAGGAAAGCTGTTTGCGTGAGATGGAGTCGTTAGATATCGCAGTATTCTTCTTGTAGATCACAAGACTAGTTTACCTTCAGTATTCATAGCACTGCACAGTGAGAGATTCAACTTGACTATTCCAAAATAATGTCCCGAGCCAATTAGAATGCTGTGCAACCTTTCAACTTCGAGCCGAATGCCAGGCTGGGGAATGCGGTGACCCATTAGACAGGCGTCCCATGTTATCATGGAATCCGAAAGAATTGAGGAGCATGCCTACAAGCTTATTCCGAAGCCTTGGTACTTCCTTGCGGCAGGTGCAAGCAGAAGAGTTGCAAACATACCTAGTAATCAGTTGTATCACTAAAGACTGATATTTACGCGTTCTTTGTTTCTTCTCACCGTTCCACTAGAGGGGACATCCCATTCACTGCGGAGGTCGGGATATACTTTAGCTCTACACGGTCCGATGTCCGATCGGACGTTTTTCCCTTCACTCGACCCCAGCATCCATGTACGTAGTACTAGACCCGAATACCCGGACGGCTCGTTCCACCACTTGCAAAGACCGAGACCGAAGAGCCCAATGGGACGTCATTTTTGCTATAATACAGACTCAACACTAATGCAGGTTGGTTGATAGTGTAAAGTATGGCCGGCACGACGATTACACTTCCGCAACGGCAACTTCCATTCAGATCGACTACCAACAGAAGCGAACTATCCACAGTTTACAAAGGCAAGGTGCAAACGTGCGACTCAACCAATGGTGCGAGAGAAGGTGAGAAACCCCTCGCACCGGCTACCAGTCTTAATGCACTCCTCGACAACTGAGTAATTGGGAAGTTGTATCTGTACTTCAACTAGCTGGATCAGATGGTTTGTCAGCAATCTACTTCTTTCCAGTTCTTTTCCCCTTGTGATATGTATCAACCCTGCCGTGACCCGTCCCCGCAAGTTCTCTCACCCCGAGTAACCTACTGAAGCTCAGGTACTCCTCTTCGGTTTACCAGACACCTTTACACCTTTTGTCTTCGCCCAACCCTTCTCTACTACGATGAGTCAGATAGCTAAGATGGCAGGCGTCGTGAGAGACTTACAAGCCGCTACCACAGGAAAGACACGCTATGATAGGGTCTCCTCGCAGCAGATGCCGCTTTACGATGATCCTCATCCGTCAGCTGAAGATTCGAGACTCGAAAACAATGAATGCGCAGAGAAGGATGACGACGGCGATGATGGAGATTATGATAGCCGGCTTCGGCGAAAGAGAAGATGGCCTGGTCCTCTAAGGCTCGTGGGCATCATGACGGTTGCCATTCTCGCCGCTATCGGAGTGGCAGACCTCTTCGGCCGCGCTTCCCATGCGGTCCAGCAGCAACGGACAGCCAGCGACCCAGTCCAGACCGTACACGACTGCTTCCGCTCCTGTGGCTACACGGCAGCAGATGCCATTGAGCGCGGTTGTCTGTTTGAGGAGTTTGACATGCGGTGGGAGCATCCATCATGCATCGACCACGAGCTCGCCGCAGAGTACCGCCGTATGGGGCCTGAGCCGGACGGCTCGTGGACATACATGGTTGATGATGAGACCGCTACCGACGGTGTTCCCATCAATGAGCTGCGCAGACGCCCCGTAAACGCGACGGAACTCAGCATGCTTGTCTGGCCCGGGAAGGTCGTCTACGCCAATATGCGCCACCACTTGACGCACTGCATCTTCCGTTGGCGCAAACAGTTCCGCGCGCCCTTCAAGGGCACAAGATGGCCGAGCCAGCCTGGGTGGGAGGAGAACCACATCAAGCATTGCATGGATGTGATCCTCAATAAGAGGGATGTGCCGCTGGAGAAGTTTATAACTAGGGTCGTTTTTGAGTCGCCATAGGCTATGCATATTTTTGTGATGAGGCTAGTTTCTTGGAGTTCCAATCGGTCTAGTCACAAACAAGGCCATCACTCTTCATTATACTGCTTCAATCATTGCTACTGATGCTGTTTGATATTACGGTTCATAAACACCTTTGATATCCCAAGAGGCTGTGCCGTCCGTGAACTAGAAGTTTAACTTTACATATCCCTAGGTAGCGTAGCACCGTCAGGAAGACCTTTGTTCTCAAATTGACCGTCGTGATCCTGCCCAGGGTTTGCCTCCTCATAATGAATGAACTTGACAAAGCGATAATACAATGCTCCAAGAACACCGCCCATGGCAGGTCCAACCCAATAGATCCAGTGATAGCCTGGGAAGCTTCTGCCGGCTACAGCCGAGCCAAGACTACGAGCTGGGTTGATAGAAGCCCCAGTATAATAGCCACCTATCCAATGTGTTAGCAAGATGTGCTTCAATTAGAAATTAGGCCCTCAACGGCGATGCACTCACCGCATATCATGATTCCAAAAACTGCTATTCCGATTGCAATCGGAGCCAGATATGTCGCCTTCTGCTTTTCTGCGGCCAACATGAGTACCACAAACATCAGTTGAGATGCTAGAAACATCTCAATGAAGACGCCTTGTGATATCGACACGTTTGTGGCAAGGATAGTGTTCGTTTCGCCCACATCCCAGGGAAACATGCACTGCACCAGCCCACCAGCTGCCAGAGCGGCTAGAACCTGTGCGGGGAACAAAAAGATCGCTCGGTCCCAAGGAAGTTGACCAGCAGCCACAAGTCCAAGTGTGATCTGTGGGCATCTTCAATTAGCTCGTTGTTTTGTATGCAACAAGGTTCGATGAATGTCTTACCGCGGGGTTGAAGAGGCCGCCACTGATGCGGTAGAATGCCCAGATATTCGCAAGCAGTGGAAACGCATATGCTAGAGCGGTTGAAGTGAGAGTCGTGTTAAGCATTCCACCTTCTGGCGCTTCTCCGGGTGCTTGATGCCTTGTCATCAGGTGGCCAGCGTAGCTAGTCCAAAGCCAAAGAAAGGTGCCGACGAATTCACCGCTGGCTGCGACCAGGTGCGCCTCCAAGTTCGAAAGTTCGCCGTGATGGGTTGCCATGATCTGGTCGCCAATTTTCACACTGCCACGCGAGTTGTGCGAGCGTCTTGATTCTCTCGAGGTCCGACCTGAGAGGGGCCCCCCAGTTTCTAGATCGTTTTGTGACATTGTTTCTTAGATGGCGCTGCTTCGGCGAGGAAGATGGTTGATGTGGTTCTTACTTTGTGTTCACATTTTAGGGGATGAGTTTGCTCTTTTATCCATTGAATTCAAAAGGCGTTCGTCATGATGACTATCGGGCAGTTTGGTGGATGGCCCACAACTCCAGAGAGGGAAGTGTGATGTAAATCAGAAATGGGTCATCGACTGTGTCGAACGGGATGTGCCATTGCAAAACGTTCCTCGATTTCTTCTTTCTTCTGAAGACAAAAGAACGATTTCCTGATCAAGTCAGTGTTGAGGCTCACCGATGAGCCACATTATTTTGGTGAGTGACGCAAGGATATTCGTCCAGTCGGAGCGTTTTCATCAATTGCAAAATCTTGACCTTGCGATAGAGGCACAGTGAACTGTGGGCCGTTAACAGGGGATGGCCTGGGCATAAGCGCTGATCAAGATACGATTGTGGAGCAGTCTGTTCGTGTCAGGAGGAAATGCTACGAGAAGGACAGAACCTCCCTTGGGGAAGGGGTCTCCAGTTACTGAATGATAGAGAGGGTCAAACAACACCCAAATTGGAGATACCTCATAGTGGAGGACATGGGGTCTGACGCCCGCTGGCCACGGCTGACATGTGGCATCACTTGCGTCATGTGTCGCAAAACAAGTGATCCATGCATGTCTTGCTCGGCTCTACCCGTTTGCTACCTGCCTGCCTTGTGGTTCTCGGGCGAAACAAACAAAACATTCTGCTTCAAAGTCACTCGGTCGCCGCCGCCACTTCGGAGATTGTGGTCCGTTCTGCTGGCTGTGGCCCACTGTCGGGGCAAAACCTCCGTCCGAAATGAATGAAGATGGCGGCTATTGTACCCGTGAGTGTAAAGGCTACACTTCCGGTCTATTCTGAACCTTGTTCACATTGAATCTTCAGCAGTAACAAACTGTTGTTATATTGAATGTTATCAATCCAATTTGATGATCCGTCATCGACTCGGCCACAGAGACTTTGAATTTCGCTCTCAATTGGATGAACTGTCACATAGTTCAGACGCACCTTTGAAAATACGTTACTACGGGATGGGCTTCTTGAGTCGTTCGTTCCAACCTCCATTGTTACCATCTCTTGCTTTTCTTGCTTTTCAGTGGCCGGTTCAATAGTCTTTACAATCCAGGCTGTCACTCACTTGCGGTACGTCTTGAATGACCATCCCTGCCCCTGGTACCTAGTACCTTGAAGGCAATGCAGCCATTCATACCCTTGTGCCCCACCTAGGGCATCCGCCCCATAGCCTCACTTCCGAAGCCCTTCATCAACAACATCAATAGGCAAGATGGCCGAGCGGTCTAAGGCGCTAGCTTCAGGTGCTAGTCAAGTAATTGGCGTGGGTTCGAATCCCACTCTTGTCATCATTAGGGAGTTCGTGAGAGCTTCATTTTTGGCATTCCTGATGTCTTGTTGCGGCGAATCGTCGTCTCGTAGCACTTAGTAATAGTTGCCATAAGCGGCGGGGTGAAAATTTGCGCAGCAACCACGAGAAACACAATACGCCATACATTGGGGCCTGAGAATATTTCTGAAATAAAATTGGGTATAAAAAGCGCGTTTGACTACGACAAACTTGCTGCTCCTCATTCGGTGGCCATATTGGTACGTTACAACGCAGCAGTGACAGTCTCACGCTCAAGCTTCTCCTTCTCCCTCTTGGCATTTGCAATCTTGATACTCAGCTTAACAGGATTTGTGCCGGGTGTCTCAAAGATGTTGTCAATCTCCTCAAGGTTGAGCTTGCTCGTCTCTGGGAAGAGATAATAACTGACAATGACCTGCAGAAAGTTGTACACAATGTACACGGCCCAGATCTTGTATCCAATCTTTCCGACGCCAATACCGATACCGTAGCTGTGAATAACAGCAGCGATGGCCTGGAACATGGCGAAGAGACCCATGCCCTTGGCACGGAGCGGCAGAGAGAGCAACTCGACGGGGTACAGGTTGTGCATCGTGGCGATGAATGAGGCGCTGCAAATCTGGAAACAGTAGATCCAAACGACAGTCAGGATAGCGGTGGACTTCTGGCCGCCGGTTACGTCGAACTGCCAGCTCGTGATGGTGACAGCGATTTGGGCAATGATGATGCTGATCAAGCCCGCAAAAATAAGCGTGCGACGGCGGAAGAAGTCAATGATCCAAGCTCCGAAGAGTGTGAAAACGAAGTAGATGGCAGTCAGCCCGAGGTTGATGCCCAGTTGGTCGAGCTGCTTGGTGATGCCGACCGTCTTCAGCGCAGGCGAGAGGTACAAGCCGATGATGCCACCGCCATTCCACTGCTGGAAGACGGCATACACGGCAAGCACCAGAGTACGGTACCATACGCTGCGCGTGAAGAAGACGCGAAAATCCCAAGTCGCCCGGAATCCTGCCTTGGAAGTCTCAATTGACTCTTCGATCTGATTGACCAGGATATCGACGATTTCGTGGTTGATATCGTTGTGCGTGGTCATGTACTTCGCAATCATCTCACGGGCCTTCTCTTTCTTGCCCTTCATGATCAGATAACGCGGGGACTCTGGACAGACGGTGTAGAGGCCGATGCAGACAATCAGAGGGAAGACAGCCTGCAGGAAGAAGGCGACACGCCACTGCCAGTCTGTTCCCTCCCAAGAGGTCAGACCCATCATGATGCCGATGATTCCAAGAGAACCGACTTGGAAGAAGGCACCGAAGACACCAACGATGCGACCACGGAGGTGGACGGGTGCGACCTCGGCAACGTATTGGGGAGCTGTGCACAGCGCAGTGCCGAAGCCGAGGACAAGACGGCCGACCATGAGGCAGGCGAGGTTGGGGGCCATGGCTTGCATGATGGCAGCAATCAGAACGAGAGCGTTGCCGACGAAGTTGACGCCACGACGTCCAATGATATCGGCGGTGGCAAGGAACGGGGCACCGACGAAGCTGCCGATTTGCATGAGGGCATTGATCGTAGAGATGATGGGACCGGCGTCGGGGAATCCGTAGTAATCGTGCCATCGAGGGTTGGAGTTGATACTGCTGATCACACCCCAGTCGATACCGTAGCTGTTCAGGTCCGATAGTCAGCTTCATCTTCCAGCATTATGTCGGTGCCTGTGTCTGATTGTTTCTTACCCAGCCTGGTTGGCGCCCATAATGAGCACATACATCAGGATGCGCAGGCCAGTCTTAGATCGCAGACTCAGAGCCTCGGCAGACTTGCGCATCACATCCTCCTCTGAGATTCGGGTGGCGGTGACATCCTCTACGGCAACCCCGATCTTGTTGGCCTCGGCAACATCATCGTGGTAGACCACGCTGTGGTCCACTTCGTCTCGCGGCGCCATCTTCGGTTAGGCAAGTCAATGAGAGAAAGTATCTTGACGCGGGGCCGTAGCCTTCACAATCCAGGTCCGGGCTGACTTTGGTATGTTGAGTAGCACCGATGAGTAAGAAGCCCGCCTGTCTGGGTCAAGGGATCAGGTTGCAGTGGCGCCCGGCGGATATATAGACTCTCAGAGCCTGCAGTTCAGCTCTGGCAAATAGGGTGGCATTCTCGTTTCTGCATGTTCTTTCTGCGAGTCCACGGAATGGCCTTCCGATGGGTGAGTCTCGAACCACGTCGAGGGATGCTCTCCCCAGACTTTTCATTGTCCACATGGTTCACATGAGAAGCTCCCTGCATACCACTACATTGCCGTTCTCGTCCATCCGCCTCTAGATTCTCCCCAAAGATCCACTCTGGACCGAGCCGGCAGCGGCTTTGGTTACACATGATTGGTCCGGCGGCTGTAGGCGACGCATCTCAATCAGACCAGTACCACACCATCCCGGGATGAGGGTGTTCGGGCTGCTTTGACCCGTGATGATTGGCTCCGAGGCGACGGCCGGCCGGTTACCCCACACTCTCCGAGCCAATTTTCCTCAAATGATACGACTTCGAGCTAGGACCCTGGCATGTTCGTGGGTTGTCTGGGGTTAAAATCGTTCATGACCGCTCCAACGCCCATCAACTATGGATGCGGACATCAGACGCTTTGTCTGATCATCAAATCACCAGCTTGACAAACTTTTGTCTCGCAGACTGAGGGATCTTTTCCTGGACAAGTGAACAAGCCAAGAGCCCAGGCGACCCTAGACCCCTCGCGAACTCGCGAGATCCAGAGACCGGCATAACGGCACGACGTTCCCAACCAACCACCCAATAATCATGTCCCGTCCAGATGGCTCCTCGACATTCGGCTCCGGCCAGAGCCAACAGCAACCCCGACCCCTGCTCCTCCATTACGAGTCCCCCGCATCTGAATGGTCTGAGGCCCTACCGATCGGCAACGGGCGGCTAGGCGCGATGGTCCATGGGCGAACTCAGACCGAGCTTCTCCAACTGAACGAAGACTCGGTCTGGTACGGCGGTCCGCAGGACAGGACCCCAAAAGACGCCCTCCGCCACCTGCCGAAGCTCCGACAACTCATCCGAGATGAAGAGCACGCCGAGGCGGAGTCGCTGGTGCGCGAGGCGTTCTTTGCGACGCCTGCGAGCATGCGTCATTATGAACCTCTCGGTACTTGCACCATCGAGTTCGGCCACGTCGTCGAGGATGTGACTGATTATCGTCGATACTTGTGTCTCGAAACAGCCCAGACGACCGTTGAATATCGATGCCGGGGGGTCTCGTACCGTCGAGATGCCATCGCAAGTTTCCCGGATAATGTGCTTGCGTTCAGAGTTGTCGCGTCCGAGGCTACTCGTTTCGTCGTGCGACTGAACCGTCTTAGCGAGATTGAGTATGAGACAAACGAGTTCCTTGACAGCATTGATGCGACGAATGGACGTATTGTTCTCAAGGCAACTCCCGGTGGCCATAATAGTAACCGCTTGGCGATAGCGTTGGGTGTGTCTTGCGACGATGCAGAGGGTTCCGTGGAGGCCATTGGCAATGCACTGATAGTCAATTCGACTTCATGCACCATTGTCATTGGTGCTCAAACAACTTTTCGAACTGAGGACCCCGAGGCTGCCGCTGTGGACGATGTACTCAAAGCGTTGAGCCACCAATGGAGTGACTTGGTTGAACGCCACCAACAGGACTATGCTGGCCTCTTCAATCGGACAAGTTTGCGGATGTCGCCCGACGCATGTCATCTTCCCACCGATGAGCGAATCAAAAACAGTAGAGACCCGGGACTAGTTGCGTTATACCACAACTATGGAAGGTATTTACTTATATCATGCAGCCGAAACTCCAAGAAGGCCTTGCCAGCAACCTTGCAGGGTATCTGGAACCCATCTTTTGCACCGCCATGGGGCTCGAAATACACCATCAACATCAATCTACAGATGAACTATTGGCCAGCGGGGCCATGTAGTCTCATCGAATGCGCCATTCCCGTTCTCGGGCTTCTAGAAAAAATGGCCGAGAGGGGAAAGAAGACGGCGAGAGTCATGTATGGATGCGAAGGATGGTGTGCTCGTCACAACACCGACATATGGGCCGACACAGACCCTCACGATCGGTGGATGCCCTCGACGATCTGGCCTCTAGGTGGTGTTTGGGTATGTATCGACATCTTCGAAATGCTGCAGTACCAGTACGATGAAAACCTTCACAAAAGAGCAGCAGTGGTCTTGGAGGGGGCAATCATGTTTTTGCTCGAATACCTGATACCCTCAGCCTGTGGGCGGTATTTGGTCACCAACCCATCTCTGTCTCCTGAGAACACATTTCTCTCGGTTTCAGGAGAGCCAGGTATCTTATGCGAGGGATCTGTTATAGATATGACCATCATTCACATCGCTTTCGAGAAGTTCCTCTGGAGCACTAATATTCTAGGTGGAGAAAATCCGCTGAGGGCTAAAGTGGAAGAGGCCCTGGAAAGGCTCCCGCCTCTGGTGATCAACTCCGATGGTTTGATTCAAGAGTGGGGATTGAAGGATTATAAAGAGCAGGAGCCAGGCCATCGCCATGTGTCTCATCTGTTCGGACTCTACCCCGGAGAGCGCATCAGCCCCTCGAGGTCGCCAGAGTTGGCTGCAGCGGCAAAGAACGTCCTCGAAAGAAGGGCTGCTCATGGAGGTGGACACACAGGCTGGAGCAGAGCATGGTTATTGAATCTGCATGCTAGGCTCCTAGATGCAGAAGGCTGTGGACAACACATGGATCTTCTACTAAAAGGCTCTACACTGCCTAACATGCTAGACAGCCACCCGCCGTTCCAGATTGATGGCAATTTTGGTGGGTGTGCTGGCATTCTCGAATGCTTGGTTCAGTCGTCCATCATTGATGCCAATACAGTTGAGATCCGGCTTCTGCCCTCGTGTCCAAAGGACTGGGCTCAGGGGCAGCTCACAGGCGTCAGGACGAAAGGTGGCTGGCTCGTTTCGTTTAGTTGGCAAGATGGTGTGATTGAAGAGCCAGTTGTTATCGAAACCACGGCAACTACGGTTTCCGAAGTTCAACTTATTTTTCCAGGAGGCTTGCGGTCTCTCGTAAGAGCAGATCCCTCTACGTCTACACAGAAGGTCTTCGCAGCCAAAGAATAGAGAAAATAGAGAAACACCAAATATTTTCATCATCCATGAAGAGTTACACAATGAGGTTTGAGTGCTGTGTAATATCTATCACACATGATGACCTCCGCCCATCTACGGGATTGCATCTGGCAACCCGGATCTCTCATGGTGCTTCGCCTCAAAGAGAGGCTCCCACACAGTACAAGCCCTTTTAGTCGTCGCACCATTGGCCAGCTCCGGTACAGGCAGGGCAATAGTCTTGTTACCCGAACATTCAATTAGTTGGCCATTCGCCTGCGAATCATCCAGGCATAGATTGTATGCTGTTACGACTGTCTCGATGGGCGTGATGCTATGTTTCTGGTAAGCCTCTGCTCTTCAAGTTTCAAGGATGTCTCACTGCTCTGGCTTCGTCGCGTCGATAGACGCTTGCGGAACGGCACCTGTTATTACAATACCCGGAAGCACGGCATTCATGGCGATGTTCTCTTTCTAGCGAACGTTAGCAATTGCACACATGAGATTCCAAACACCCATGGTGCGATAGTAATAGGGACCAAACCAGTTTGAGAAGCGGTGCTGCTGTTCGGACAAATTGGTTGATCTTTCAAAGTGTCATCAGAAAGGTGGTCGCCAGCAGATGATTGAAGCTAGGAACCTACCGCGGCTTTGGCTCCGCAGTACTCAGGGAACGTTTGATGGGGATGAATCGACGCAATGGTTGAAGTCGCAATTATATGTCCCCCAGGCACTGAATTCTTACGCATGAAGTGGATAGCAAGCTGAACACCATACAGAAAGCTCTCGTAGCATGCCTTGATAGACTTCAGAGCAGGCTTGGGCGGTATGTCGTCTTTGCCTCTGTGATCGAAAATGTAAATCGAGCCGCGATCTGAATGTCCTGCATTAGCCAGCAAGGCGTCGAGCCTACCCCATCTATCCCAGACTTGGCTGAAGACTTTCGCCTGGGCGTCGTAATCGCAAACATCCAGCTCGTAAAACACAGCGTGGTCGCCAAGCTCGCTAGCGACGGCGTTGCCGGCGTCTTTTTGGAGATCGCAACAGGCGACGCGCCATCCTTTGGTAATGAGGTTCGTCGCGAGAGCTTTTCCGATGCCGGACTGTAATCTTGTTACCGCCAGAATCTTCAGCTTTTGTATCTGCAATCATACTCACAGCTGCACCAGTAACAATGGCGACCTTTCCAGTCGTAAGTTTGTGATCCATGTGAAGGGCCGAATGATGTTTGTGGATCTTGGGAATCCAAGGAAGAGAAGACGAAAAAAGCCGAGTTTCAAAAGAGCAAAGAGTAAAAAGAAGAATACAAGTTCTCATTTCACAGCTTCACACGACTTTGATACAACCCTATCGGAGGGCAGGCCGATGTGATACGAAACGCGCGGTTATTTCCGACAGCATTTTCCACCAAGTAAACCACAACACTTCAGATTCGGGGTACAACGTAATGGATATTGGCACTTGGATTGATTGGTCTTTTTCTACAGTATTCACAGATTCCCACCATTTACTGGCAAACATTGGCCAGTAATGAAGCTAGACCAGTCTGACAACAGAAATATGATTGCGTCCGCAATATCAGTCGCAAACGCCATACGGCCTTTTGGTATGGACGCAATTTGCGCTTTCCCAACGACAACGTTTGGATCATCCTTCGGAGCGCCAGCAACAGTAACTTCGGCTAAAGGAGTATCAGTTGCACCTAGAGATCGTCAATAACTCTCATGCGAACTCCCTGTAGGTTGAGCACAAAGCTGCTTACCAGGAGCAACCATATTCACACGCATCTTGGGGAAGTCTCGTGCCCATGCACGCGTTAGGCCGAGAACAGCATGCTTTGAGGCAGTATACGCCGCCAGCCCAGATACCCCACGAAGAGAAGCACCGCTTCCGACGTTGACTATAGAGCCTTGGCCTACGCTGCGAACTGACCCCGGAATGGTGCCTGGCGCTTCGATGTTTTCTTGAGTCATCATTATTTGCATCGCTTCAGTTGCCATGTTCCAAGTTCCGGTGACGTTGACGTCCATGGTTCGCTGATACATCGCGTCGGTTCCAATTTTGCCCTCCCAGCCCGAAACGCCCGCAGAGTTTACCAGCCCATCGAGTCGGCCAGGTATGGAATCCAAGAATGACTTGCAATCCTCTCGATTTGTCACATCACATCCAAGTGTTACATGGCAGTTTTCTTCGCTGTTTAATTCATCTGGATTTTGCGAAGAGATATCGGCGACATAGACGGTCGCTCCAAGTGCGAGCAGTGTCTTGGCAACCGCCAGCCCAATGCCGGAACAACCTCCCTTCGAGACCATCTTAGCAAGACTTCTAGGAGTTTAGGATAGGAGACGAACCGTGATAGCGATCTGACGTCCGCCAAAAGAGAAACCGCCTTCCATGGTGTGTTGATGGTGATCTTGGCACCTCTTGCAGTCCTGTGAGATGAACTTTGTTGTCAAGGCATGATATCTACATCATGAGACGATCGGCAAAGGTCATTCCCTTCACCTGCGATTGCAGATCCTATCTTGAATACAGGGTTCGGAGGTATACAATCCGACGGAGGGTTTGGGGAACATCTCGGGCATGAGGATGTCGGACTAAACCGCCCAAGCCCCACCCAGCAACCCCGCTGGTTGTGACGCACTCACGCGCGCAACTCCGACGGCTATCGGCTCCTTGTCCGTGGATTGCCAGACAGAGTGACTTATATAGAAATTGAGAAACAGCATGTGACAGAATATGCATTCGTCCTATACGTATTTAGCAATCTCTCTTATCTTGTCGACGGGCATCAACGTTTTCTCAAACTTCTCTACACCGTCTGTTCACTGTTTAACAACATGCCTCCTAAAAGAGCTTTAGTTACATACGCTGTGGATGTTGACGCATGCGCGAACTGGTATGCATTTTGCAACTTCAGAGATGACAGTATTCGGCTGACTAGAGATGACTTAATAGGATCAATACCAGGGACGGAACTAAGATCGGCGCAACCGATGTATCTAGGGGTATTTATGGGGCAAATGTCGGTACCGACCGCATGCTCAAGCTGTTTGCCGACAACAACATCAAGGCTTCCTGGTACATGCCCAGTCACACCATCCTGTCATTCCCTGATCAGATGGCGAAAGTCAGAGATGCTGGACATGAAATGTATGGCCTTCTTCGCAAGCTCGCTCTTTGAGTCCCAGCAATAGTCTGACACGCTAGATCCAGTGGCTTGCATGGCTACACGCACGAGTTCGTACGGTTTCTGACCGAAGAGCAAGAGAGAAAGGTCATGGCCAAGTCCATCGAGGTCTACCAGAAGTTCACCGGCAAGTATCCCAAGGGATGGGTGGCCCCTGCTTGGGAGGTCAGTCCCAAGACCATGTCCATCTTGGAGGACTTTGGCATCGAGTATGACCATTCCATGTTGCATCATGACTGCCAGCCATACTATGTCGCGGACGTTCCCGATGAGTCGCTGGTGCACACCGACTACTCCAAAGATCCGGATACTTGGATGGTGCCTATGAAAGAGCACAAGCCCACCAAGGTGGTTGAGATCCCTGGTTCATGGAACGTGGACGACTGGCGTACGTCTCATCCTCTTTCGCTCTTCCGAATTCCTGCTAACCTCCGCTCACAGCGCCAATGAACTACACCAGACGTCCTGGGACACATGGATTTGTCAACCCACGCGACATCGAGGTTCAGTGGAAGGATCAATTTGACTTCTTCTACAGAGAGTATGACACCTTCGTGTTCTGTGTCAGCTGTCACCCGCAGGTTAGCGGAAAGTCGAATGTCATGTTGATGCACGAGCGATTCATTGAGTATTTGAAGACGAAGGAAGGCGTTGAGTTCGTTACCATGGCCCAAGTTTGCGACGAGTTCAAGGCAGGAACGTTGCCAGGAGTAACCATTCAAGCCGGTGTTAGTTCTAGTGACTAGAGGTATCTTTCTCAATCGGAGATCTCAAATTCCTTCAGCAACTCGATGTAATCTTTGCCACGACGAAACCTTGTCAGCGGTCGTTCAATGTCGTGGACTTCAACAGCCCATCCAGTTCAGATTGAATCATTCAAGCCAGCACAGGCTGACTGCTCCACTACGATCCTGTAGAATGACATGACAGATATGAAGCTTGAGTATGTAGTTACGACGCAGTCCCCCGGCCCGCAAAAGACTACGGCAAAGTTCACCCTGTTCGCGGGCACAATTCTGGAAACACTACATGGGCTTTTGGGGACCGCATTGCTCCGCTATTAAGTACTGCGACTTTGGTTGGTACTTGAAGACTCAGTCTCGCCATTGCGGAGCTTGTTCAACCGCTTACGTGAAACTAAAGAGTGGCTATTATACAGAGACAATGATTTGAGATGATAGCGATTGTTTGTAGCCGCCCGACCCGAAGGGTGGCCGACTAGACTACAGCCTGACTGCTCTACTCGCTACAAAATCAAAATCCAATCTCAATCTGCTCCTCGATCTCTGTTGTTCGACCGATTGAAATGACGCCCTTCCTCTCCGTCAGATTGTACACTACGTTGAAAAGTGTGTTAGAGTCGTTGTTTCCAAACTGCTTCCGATTGATGGATGCCGGAAAGTTCTGTTCATCTTTGAACAACTCTAGCAAAGTATCGAAGCCAGCCTCCTTGCCAACTTCGGGGGTAGCAAGTTCTCGCATGCGGGCGGTACGTTTCGGTGAGTCTTCCAGCCAGAGTGGCTCAAACACACCTTCGTGCTCCAGAATCAGGTTGTTCGCATGTACAACACGACCTTGTCCATCAGCCGGCAACTCCTTGTATCCAATGCTCGTGCACTCAAGACCAGTCGGACCAGTGTTGTCTCCCAGCAGAATGTGGCTGCTTCCGGCCAATCCCACGCTTTCGATCTTGTTCAATGCCTCTCTCTTTGACTTGGACTCGAGAACCATACGAAGGGCAAAATGGATCGGCATGCGTTCCGGGTCAACGCCTTTGGCACGGATGCCGTTGAGCAAGCATCCAACACCATGCTCGTTGAAGCCAATCTTCCCAATAATTCCGGCTTCGGTGATCATTTGGAAAGCAGGCAGCTCCATGTCCGGTACGCCTCGTGGCTTAACACGCAGAATGATTAGATTGGGCTTCTGCTTGCTCTTCCAGTCCCAGTTCTGTGAGAGAAAGGTCGATCCGCCGGGGGTCTTCCAGCCTAAAGTGGTGCATCCGTCCACTGCGGCATCAACAGCAGCGATCGCCATGGGCCGTCTTGAGTTCTCCTCGAAAAGCCCAAAAGCGATCTCACTTCGTATGTTCAGAGCAACGACATCGAGAATGTCTACTCCGGCACCCTCTGCAATTCCCTCCATTTCTTCGTAGTAGCGGGGAAATTTGGCTTTGAGATGAGGCACGAACTCCAGCGTTCGCTCCCGCACAGTGGACCATTCCAGATCATTGAAAGCTTTGAACAACACACGGTAGAAGTCAATGGACCCAGCAACTTGTGCTGCAGCCTGTTGCCCAACTGCCAGGCCAATCTGCGTGTGCATTAAGATTAACCACTTGAAAACCCCCGAAGTAATCAGGGGAAACACTCACCTCGTAATGATTTCCAGTGACGGTGATATCGAGCATTTTGACTTTGCTAATTTGGTATGTGCTCTAGTCTGCTGGTGATGTGCGCTCCCAACTCAACGGATGATTTGATCGCTGCTGGTCTGTCTTCAGATTGCGGGGTCTTCTTGGATGTCTAATACGCTCCTCGAGGTGGCGAACCGGGCGGGTTAACCCGAAACCTTCAATTCTGTGCTACTGATACTCTGGTGCGCACGCCGACTTGATAGCGGCCCGTCTCCGACTGCCCCCGGCTAATCGCATCCTGGGTGGTGGCATGAGCGATGTGATGTGAGGAGATACGGGAAGATAGCGCGCGCTCTAATCCGACACAGAAGTGGAGAACCCGAACTTCACCGCAAGCCCGAGACAGTCAAGGAGACAGCCACATGACTGAGCAGGCCATCAACTTTTAATTATTGAAGTCATTCCTGGAAACCCATTCGGGGAACCGTTCACCGAAACGATTTCGAGTAGCAACCACCAATTTTTGTCCACCAATCCTTTGCCATGTTTCTCTTGACGAAGCTTCGGGAAATCGTGTGGGGTAAGCCTGCAGCGACTAGTGCTGAACGGCGACTTCTCGTCAAGCTTGACACCGTCATCTTGTCCTTTTGTTGTCTCATGGTAAGACGTGTCTCGCGTACAATCTTCAAAGATCCCAAAATGACTGATAGGAGCTACTAGTATTGGGTCAACTATCTCGATCGTATGAACCTGAATAATGCCTATGTAAGCGGGATGCGAGAGGACCTTGACTTCCAAGGTAACCAACTGAACGTTATCAACACAAGTAAGCAGTATACTGAGTTCTCCCGTCTCGTTGACAATGATTGTGGCTAATGATCGCAGTCTTTTACGGAGGCTATGTGCTAGGACAGATCCCCAACAACCTTGCGTTGCAAAAGCTGCCACCTCGCCTGTACTTTCCCGCCTGCATGATCGCTTGGGGTCTTTTGACACTTGGAACGGGTCTTGTTCACCACCCATGGCAGATTATGATCTTGCGATTCTTCCAGGCGGTATTCGAATCATCAACCTTTGTTGGGTGTCATTACATTCTCGGCAGTTGGTATCGGGAGGACGAACTCGGCAAGAGAACAGCCATCTTCACTAGCAGCGGTCTGGCTGGAACCATGTTCTCTGGATTCTTGCAAGGGGGTATCCACAAGAGTCTTGGTAAGACTTTCATCATATATTTCTAGCAGAGTACTAAGGTATACGCTACAGATGGTGTTCGCGGCCTGCCTGGATGGCGGTGGCTATTCATCATCGACTTCTGCATAACGTTGCCTGTTGCGCTGTATGGCTTCATCGCGTTTCCGGACACCCCGACGTCTACCCGCGCCTGGTGGCTTACTGATGAAGAGAAGAGACTCGCCGTCGATCGCCTCCCCGAAGTCAAGAAAAATAGGGGTACTCTGGGTTGGAGTTTGGTATCTCGCATCCTGAAGACGTGGCACTGGCTGGGCTTTGTCTTCCTATGGATCTTCGCCAGCAACACGGAAATGTTCTCCACAAACGCCATCATGAATCTTTGGCTTTCCTCAACCGGCGACTACAGCGTGGAGCAGGTCAATTATATCCCGACCGGCGTTGCTGGAGTCGGCATTGCTGCTACGCTGTTCCTTGGCTGGTACTCAGACTTCACTAAGCGCTACTGGCACGTTGGGATCATCCTTTCTTCCACAGCCATTGTTTCGGGAGCCATCATGTTGCAACCTCCCACGAGAGGGGCAAAGTTCTTTGCCCTGTTTCTCAATGGCTGTCAGTATGCTAGCCAGACCGTGCTATTTGCCTGGGCGAATGCCGTCACTCGCGAGGACGACGCTAAACGTGCTGTAATTCTCGCAGCGATGAACACTTTTGCGATTGCTGTTTACATGTTCTGGTCGCTTATCTTCTACAGCGCCACTCAGGGGCCAGACTGGATGGAGGGAAGCATTGCCATGATGTGCATGGGGGCGTCCCTCTTTGTGACCACACTTGGTGTCTGGTACTTGACAAGACGAGAGAGCAAGACGTTGGAAGTAACCGAGGCTTCACCGGCATCCGTCGTTTCCAATGAAGAGAAGGCTATTGACGTCGCTGCGGGAGATATGAAGGCTTTGGGAAAGTAACCGGATGTGAATAAGATTTGATAATTTCTTGGAGCTTTCTCGTATGCTTTAAAACTTCTGCGATTGCGGAATCTACCCGCATAACTCGATAGAACTTCGCTTGTTCAATTCACTTGGCTTGTCTTATTCCCGGTCTAATTGTCGCCTATCAAGATAGGGTTGTATCCGAGGTCGGAGCGTCCGCTACTGATAACATTACCCCGGGTATCAGTAGCCCCTCCCTTGGCATCCTTGTGCCAGATTTGAGGAGGACGAGCAGTGGCTGATGTCCGTATCTACATGACCATATATTGATTCCACGTGGCCCAATCCTCGTTCTGCATCCGAAGTGCTGTCTTTTGTTTGGTCACATCTTCGCAACCCACTGCGGGACTTGAACAAAAGTCAATTCTAAAACATCATGGTCAGAAGCACGCGATCTTCTTACTCTTGCGCGCGATGTTACAAAAGAAAGAAGAAGGCGGGTCCATGTCCATGATCTGATGGTGAAATGTCTCCACAGCAACTAATTCATTGCAAAGTGCGATCGAACTTATCCTTCATGCTCTCAATGTACCAGTGCGAAGGCTCAATGCATTGGTCTTGATAGAGGTTCCGAGACGGAGGTTCCTCGCAGATGAACAAACCACATATACACACCCGTTTTGTAAGACCCCGCTCACTGACAGCTTCCACCCGACATAGTCTCGTCTCGTATCTTGAAGATGTCGTTGCCCAATTAGAACTCGAAAGAGAGGCACTGGTCACAGGGCAACCCGCTTCGATTTCAAATCTCGCACTCATGCGACCGCAACAGACTGGCACAAGCCCCGTTCTGGATGACCCGAATACGTCGACTGCCAATATCACTGCTGCGTATGAGTTGGCCGCCAATGCCGCGCGAGAAAGCGAGCCCTTGGTATCGATGAAAGAAGATCATCAGCATAAGCTGCCGTATTCTCGGGCATTCTTCCTCGGCGCAGAGCTTCCTTTTCCACTAGCATTTCAAGAACAGCGCTCAGTCAACATTCCAACCCATGACGGAAATTCGTTTACTCGGTTGCCAGAAGAAGTTGCGAATCAGCTTATGATTGTATATGTCGACCGTATTCTACCCCACTACCCGTTGTTCTCAAGGCAGGAAATGCTCGGAATGTTCCAGCGCTTCAAAGAATCCAGTAACGATCAGGCGGAAGTCAAATCAGAGGAAAATTTCACAATATGTATGGTCATGGCTATTGCAACACTTACCTCAAAGGCTAGAGACTACCGAAAACTGGTCTCAGTAGCGGAGTCGCTGAGGCGTGATGCTTTCGCACGTTTGGACTGGGAACAGAGCTTGACTGGAGCTACGACCACAACGATCCAGCAACTCTTGCTGATTGCTCAGTACGGCTTTCTCTTTCCTGGTTCTACAAACCTCTGGCAGGTAGTCGGAGATGCGGCGCGAGTTGCTCTGGGTCTCGGTTTGCACCAAGACACCACGTCAGAATGCGGCATGACTGAACAGATCCTTGATTATCGGAAGAGGCTGTATTGGACAGTAAGTCTTCTTTCTTGGCTGATTGAATGCGAATAACTCTTTCTTAGCTTTACAGTATTGAGAGATCAATTGCAATCACATCTCACCGGCCTTTAGCTGTGGCAGGGGACCAGATTCATCTCCCGTTTCCCTCTTCCGAGCATGATCCAGATTGCAACGGGTCACTAATATTGCACACTTCAGACGAGTCACACGACCAGCCTTTAGCTCCCTATTCTAAATTGAGGTTCAATGATACCCTCAAGTTCCTAAGACTCCAATCGGAAATTTGTTCTGTCAATATCGGAATGCGTCCAATCCCTAATAGCAACATCTCATACGAGGATTGGCTAGTTGACGTCGAGAGACGAGTCCGGGAGATCAAAGCTGGAGTGGTTTCTACCAGTATGTGCAACTCTATGGAGTGGCACACGATGCTTATCCTCCATATGCCCTGTGCGCGCAACCCCAACCCAGCTGAGGCGTCTGTTTTCAAATACTTCAGAGCTGCTGTGTGCACTGTGAGGGGATATTGGGAGCTCATCGTCTCCAATGATCTGGACGATCCATGGCACGCGACTCATCGTTGCTACGAAGCTGGAAATCTGATTTTATATGCTTTGTGGCACTATCGTTCTCTTATCCGACGAAACTACACAATCGCGCAAATCTTTGAGGTTGTGCACCAGATATCCAGCATATTCGTACGTAGAGCCCCCATGTCCTCTGGCAGAGCCCAAATACTGAGCCAAGTAGATACTCCTTGCCAAGCAATGGCCGGCAGCCCAACAATGTGGTACCCTGTTCGACCGATTAAGAAAGGGACCTTTAAGCTTCTTCAGAGACGACAACTCTTCGCACTCGAGTCTGGGGGTCGAAGCCAGACAGCTAAAGGAACTGGTGTTCAGAGAGAATGCAGACGTTCTTTATGCCCGCGAGCAGCCGGTAGATACGTCAGCTCATCCGACATTAGACGCGATGTTCCCCGATTTTGGAGCCGACTCCCTCTCATTTGAGAACGGCGCCGACATTCTTGAGTTTTTTAATTTGTTTGACGATTCAAATATCGAGGGCTTTGATGCTACAGCGATTGACCTAGAGGATACCCAACTAGAAGTCAGTCAACAGCCGGCGCCCTCTATAAAGCCTACTTCCATATTATCAGAACAAATACCGGCAAGCATGGTTGACAAAGCTCAACTTAGGAATGCAATGGAGAAATTACCGATATGTTCTCACTGTAAGCGGAGAAGGATCAAGTGCGACACAGACATCCCGGCATGTCGAAATTGCACAAAGCTTCGCAAGGACTGTTGTTACTGGGATAATGCACTGGGTGAAGAGACTTCGCGGAAGTACGGACATGCTTCCCACGAAAGAATAATAGAGACGAATGGCTAACATAAACACAGACATCTTCACGCCCTTATTCAACACGCGGAACGGCTTATCAACGAGACTGAGGAGCTATCACGCTCTCCTGAATCTGGCAACGTTCCCCCAGATGATCCAATGGTGCAGAACAACGCGCAAACTAGCTGTTCACAGAGCTCCTCTCTGTCGAGTATTCTGTTTCAGAACCCTTCAGGCGCAAAGAACTCATGTGATACGGTCTTCTTTGGCGTCACAAGCTCATATGTTCGCCTAGCAAACGTCATCCAAGGGTCTGTTTCCTTGCCTGCGGCTAGTGATGCAACGACGTCTACGCCTCAAGTAGCAAGATTATTTGAATCTCTTTGCAACTCACTCACTGTCGACACCACAGGCACAATGCCACTCTCTGAGGCGCAGAATCTAACCTCACTTTATTACCGGTCCATCGAAATTACCTATCCAATCCTCGGCCAAGAACTCATCTCTCAAACCCTCGATCAAGTCTACAATGGTAGCTCCGCGACGAAGGAGTATGAGAACCTGGCGCAGACTCGTCTACACTTCATGCTCGCTATTTCCTTGGCGCTGCTGAGCTCTGTGGATGAAAGGCTGCAGATGTTTGCAGATGCGTACTTCAGCAAAGCCATGTCTTGTGGTACTTCCAGCGATCTGTTCATTCATCCTACCAACCAGTCACTGCAAACTACGCTGCTTCTGTGCATTTACGCATGGTTGTGTCCAAGTGCCATTGATCTTTGGAGGGTACTGGGACATGCCTCGCGGATGTACCTAGACATCATCGAAGTTCACGGGTCGGGTCAGACAGAACCTGGCGATACCGACATGCTCTATCGCACCCTGTATTCTCTGGAGACACAGACCGCGATAGCATTTGGCAGGCCGTCTCAGCTTCCAGACGTTAAAACATTGTCGGTTTGCTCGCCGGACTGGCTATCGACCGCAGCAGGGGACATGGACCTACCATCAATGGTGTACCATCTTGCACGGCTCAAGAGTCGCTTTCACCGAGACATGATTGGCAAGCACGGGACTTCATCCGGACACAGTCTCAGCTTGTCAAGAACGACTGAATCCTCCTGGATGTCTTCTTATATTCATGAAATCCGCATTTGGATCGACAGATGGAACACACAAGTTGACGCCCTTTTCATCGGATCCTTCGCACCTCATGACGATGCCGACCTCCAACAATATTTCAGGGCTTGCGGAACATTCCAGCAATGCGAGGCTTTACTACTCGCTAAAGCTGCGGCCGATGGTCACCACCAGAGCTTTGTATCGAATGACGAGGAAATGTTGTCTTGTATAGAACTGCTGCGTGCTGCGGGTAGTCTGCTCCGATCATCGACTCCCGCGTCATCCCAAGCTGATTTCGTCTTCAATCTGACGTGGACTCGGGCACATTCGTTATTCATCGCTGCGGTAATAGTACTACAGCATACGCGCAACGGTATCGATATGGGTCCTGATGTACAGTCTCTGATTTGCGAGAGCATTGAGATGCTCTCTTCGGACCGGATCAGTGGCCGAGGCACAAACGGCCTTGTCAAATGTTTGCAAACTTTGAATGAGTCGATTCAGCCGAGTCCGACAGAATAGTGCTTTGAATGCACCAAAACTACTTCTTCTTGATAACGAGGCAATCCAGCCTACACAGAACTCCAAGTCGATTTCGTCTATTCATGCCCCTCAATCATCATCATTGATAAAAGTCACTTCTCTGGCCGCCCCAAATCGGTCTTTTTTGGACCCAACCCCCATTTCCCAAAGCTTGTTAATAGCCCAAGGTTCGCTTTCTTCTCCTGCATCAACCTTGCCGTACCTGTGATTCATATAGGCGATGAAAAAGACGTAATTTTCGGGGTTTTTCTGTTGGTTTTCACCACTCATCGTCAAGCATTCGATGATGCCATCTGGAACGTCTCAGGTTAGCATAGTGATCAAATATTTATGCAACGCGTAGACGGAGACATGGATTGGGAGTCTACGCACATTTCTCATCGCTGCCCGCAAGGAACTTGTCCCCATGGACGGCGTGGAAGGCCTCGTGGACAAGGGTTGTACTCTTGGGCAAGACATCTTCCAGACGTACGTCCTTTTTCAGCTTGGCGTTTGCATCGCGATAGTTGTCTGGGTTCCTGGTATTGTCGAAGGCGTACGGACAGAGGATGACGGAGGCTATCTCAGGTTTGGTCACAGCCTGGCCGCCCTCAGCTTGAAGTAGCTTGATTGACGCGGTGACACCGAGGTGATCGCCCTGGCAGTAGTTGCGGCCATCCTCCGAGAAGTAGTAGCCGTTCTGGTCCGTGTTCGTGCCGGACCACCACGGTTTGACGTTTGGCTCCTTATCAATTGCTTTTTGGTAAGCGTCCAACTCTTGGATGGTGATGGTTTTGTCGTCCTTCTTTATCTCTTTGCCCTCATAATCCAGTGCTGGACTCGTACTTGACTGCTCCGTCAGAAAGGTACTATGGCAATGGAGCCAGAACCTTTCTTTGGGGAACTTGAAATCACCGCCGCCCGGAAGAACTGTGTCGTGTTCTAAAAGATTCTTGACCTCGGCCATATTCTCTGATCACGACGTCAGCTAGACACGACATGATGGGCCGGGTACTTCCGTGGAAAATTCGGAATAAGAGCCAAAGCTGGTGTAGAATTCTTACGTCTGATTTTGTTCCAGGTACGATACCTGGTTGGATTTTCCTGTTGGGTGCCAATTGTGTCCTGAATTTCGAATGAAAAGAATGCCAGCATGGCGTAGCGGACTTCAAACCGTCGATCATAGGCGTCCACCGCATCTATAGCGGCAGTGAGGCTGAAAAGTGATTCAGTGAGCCAGTCGTCCAACAAGGGATTCAGACGGGCGTCGCAGCCGCCAGTGCTATCTCCCCCTGTTTGAACTGTAAACACATCGGTGATCTCCAGGTCTGCACGCGCAACGTTGATAGATGACAGGAGAAGGAGGATGCCCGCCAACAGGCTCAGCAGAAACGAGTTTGTCGCCATCTCGTGTACGCTCAGAGGTATTCCAAGCTTGGTTCTCTCTGGCGTTCCTAGGTCTGATGCGAGAAACAACGAAGTTACGAAGAAGATAAACGGCGGGAGGGCAAACGCATTGGTGGGATCAATGGCTATGGAATTCGCTCAGGCATACACAAGCATGACCGGCCTTATTCACGGACTTCTGATAACGCTGGAGTCAGGAACTCACCCTCCATAGACCCGAATGTAACGCGAGAAGTCATCTGAAGGAGGGACTTTTGTATCCGTAGGACGTTGTGATTTAATTTTACGGATGCACAAATCTGCCATGCGTGTCGGGGGCGCAGAAATGGGACTTCTTTTTCGATAGTTCTATACGCTGAATGTGTGTCTCTGCTGACATATGCGAGTGACGGGCGAATCAACAGGCAATGAAATATCGTGTAAGTAAGGTAACATTGAATAGTTCTCGTGATTAAGCCCTGCAACTGGAAGCCAAGCAAAAGGCACAGCAGATACCTTCCTGTTGCGGTAACACGTATCTTGATCGGCTTACTCTGTTATACCAGGGTGTCTGTGTGCCTTGCATGTCTTAAGATGTAAGCCGTGGAAAAAGAGAAATCCCTCGGGGTGGTCACCGGCTGGAGCCATGTTTGGCTTAGGTTGCTGACAAGCTCATCATCCCAGGGTGCCAATGCAGGGGGAATGCTTATTCCGCCTTGTCCCGCCTTAGTTTCCGGGGAAAGATCGCTAAGCTTCGCTGCCGCACCTCGATGGTTGAGGTAGCATTGATGCTCGAGATGCAGGTAAAATGGAAGAACGTGACCGGGTTCCCGTCGCTTCATTGGACGGCCCCCACAAGGATGTAATGGCAAGGGTGTAATGCGAAGAATTATTGGAATGGTTCACACAAAAGACGGGAGGCACGGGAAGGGCGCAGCACCAAGAGTACCAATTCGCTATCTATCTGCAGGATCCAGGGTTCCCCGAGGGACCCCGGTCTCTATGTACAAGCTCCAGCCTTACGCTCCCGAAGCCACAATCTTGATGATGATGCCGTCGGTGACATAGCCGGCAGGGTAGGTCGAGCCCGAGTAAGTCGGGTTGGCGGTGTTGACGAGCACCCCGAGCGACCCGCCGTCGGTGCCGCACCCAAGCAGGGAGGTAGCAATCTGGGCCTCGCTGGCACCGACGCCGCCGTCGATGGTGGTGGCGATGTCAGCAAAGAGCACGCTCGAGTTGACGGTGTTGTTGATGTGCTTGGCGAAGGCCTGCGCGGTGCCGTGGGCGTAGACGAGCCACTCGCCGCAATCGGGCGCGTCGGCAGCCGCCATGTTGAAGAGGCGGCCGGTCCTGATCTGGGCACCGTACGAGCGCAGGTAGGACGCAATAAACTGGACGTCTTGCGGGATGTTGTCAGGTGCGGTATAACACAACTGGCTGGGCGTCTCTGTCGCGTAGCAGACGCGCACCGCTGGGTCGATGGGACTGGGGGCTGCCATGGCCCCGCCGAAGAGGGCCATTGGCACAAGATTGATGAGATTGGAGAGCATCTTGAATGTGGAGGATGTCGAGTTTGGCTTTGAGAGAGTTGAGGTATTCTGATTAGGTAGGATGACGAGGAACTTGGGGATGGTGTCACGTCGGTGATGGCAGCTGTTCCGAAGCGAAGTGCGTAAGCCAACTTATAATCACCTAGGTCTTCGGTATGCAACGTATCATCACACTTGGAGGAGAGGGATATCAAAATACAGTATGGTCCCACAATCTTCAGCTTCATGTCTTCGAGTTCAGGCAGACGATAGGTTCGCGTTGATGCATGTGTTCATCCGAGGCCGAGTTGGTACTTTTGTCCAATGAAGCATAACTTGCAGTCAGGAACAAAATTATTCGCCATCCGCATCAGCCGGTCAGTTGCCCGCCGCTGCGCCGTACCAATGCAGCATACGGGAAACTGCATGGTAGAGTTCACTGACCACATGCACATACTGTTACTTCCAAAGATGACTGCATCATCCCCTGCTCTAGGATTCCTGCAACCCGTCTCGGTCTAATAAGGTTGTATCGATTTAATATGAATGCTTAGCCCTACTTCAACGGCCTTGTGGAGACTATCAATCCCCGGTTTTACCAAAGTCCTTGCAATAGATCTGCCCAGGCTGACAGCGGCTGTGGTGTCAACTCAATATCTACAATGGCCAAGACCCTGCAAGAACATATCATTCAACCACTCAACAGCACGGGCGGGTCCCTGAATAGCCCCCAAATACGACTGTGATGAAGTGATCCATGCAGGAGTCGCTAGTCTAACTCAAGCCTTACGATTCGGCTTCCTCCCGAGCCTAAAAGGTACTAGACATTGGATGTTTACTCCGAAGCGAGGCTGCAGCCTGGAGATTGACCTTCATCTCATCAGCTGAGACGCGATAGTGTCTGTCCGGATATCGCGAGGCATACCGGACTCTTGGCAAGTACTGAATAGGCAGCTGCGGGAGGGACTTGTGTCTCGCACAACCGGGTCTCCGCGTTCCTTCATGCGACTTGCCACTTGATGCGGTGTTATTCATGTTCGCATGTCTTCTGGTGAAATTCGAGTTGCCTTCCCCCAAGAGTCACATCCTTTCTGTCTTTCTCTCAGTCACCGCGCACCTCTTCGTACGCCTCATTGATACACTGCTGTTCGGGCTGAGATGGTAGAGCACCATGGCGGCATTACTTGCTCTTTTCTTGACTTTGCTAGCCGCCGAAGGGAGCCTCGTTTTATCAGCTATCACGGTTCGCGGACGAAACACTACTTTGCCTTCTAATGGGACCAATCTTGATCATGGTCCACGGGTATGTCGTGGCTCTTCTTCGTACTTGGGATGGGAAAAGCTAACAAGTTGCTTCATAGCCGGCGCCGGCGTATATGGTTGACAACCAGCACAACTATTACAAGACAGCGCCAGACAAAGGCAGACAGAATGGCCCAGTATGGGCCTACTCGGGCAGCCTGAACACATACCTGGCCAACCTCCAGAGCGGCGTCGTGCTCCGCGGCGGCTACGACGGCGCGGGGTCTAACAGCACCATCAAGCGAACAAGATTCAAGGCGCCCCCCAAAAAACGGCAGTCATCCGACTTCTGGCTGTCTAGTTTAGGACCATTGGGAACAGTAAGCCGACTGCGATTCGTCTTAATATGTGTCTCTCCAACTGACTATGAACAACAGCAACCATTTGCTGGCGGAGACGGCTACCAGTTCTTCCGCAACGTTGTTGACGACTTTGGCGCCGACAACTCGGGAGAGTCGGACGCAACTGAGGCACTAAACGCGGCCTCAGCTAGCTGGAACAAAGACTCCGTCGGCGGCGACCGGACGCGATGCGGTGAGAAATGCGGAAACACATTCTCGCAGGGCGCTATCGTCTATTTCCCGGGAGGTACCTATAAGATCTGTACGCCCGTCATCCAATATTACTACACGCAGTTCGTTGGCGACCCCAACGACATGCCCATCATCAAAGGCTGCGACGACTTTCAGGGAATCGCCCTGTTCGACGTAGATCCTTACATTCCCGGCGCCTCGGGCCAGCAGTGGTACATCAACCAGAATCAGTTCTTTCGTCAGATCCGCAACTTCCGCTTTGACATGACCGACATGCCCGACTCGACAGCGGAGAATGACCAGGACCTCGTGCCAACGGGTATCCATTGGCAGGTGTCCCAGGCCACTTCGCTACAGAACCTGGTGTTCGACATGCCTACCACGAGCTCCACTACCGCTGTTGGAATCTTCACGGAGAATGGCAGTGGCGGGTTCGTGTCTGACCTTGAGTTCAACGGCGGCAACATCGGCTGGCGAGCAGGGTCTCAGCAGTACACGGCGCGTAACCTCGTCTTCAACCAGTGCAATACTGCCGTGCAGATGGTCTGGGACTGGGGTTGGAACTGGCATCAGATTACCATCAACGGCGGATCTATCGGTTTCAATATCTCTGGGGTGGGTGGTGATAGCGGCCAGGGTATAGGCAGCGTGTCCATTGTCGATTCCACCATCAGCGACTTGGAGATTGGCGTCCTGACCAACAGCTTATCCACGTCGCCCAACATTGTCCTTGACAACACCAAATTCAACAACGTTGCCAACTCCGTCAGAAGTACGGGCGGAAACAACTTGTTGTCTGGGAATTCTGACTTGTGGGCCGCGGGCAAGCGATACAATGGCTCCGAGGGCTCGACTGAGACTGGCGCCTTCTCCGCCCCTGGAAGGGGCAAGGGTCTGGATGATTCCAACGGCTTTCTCTACGTGCGTTCAAGGCCCCAGTACGAGAAGACTGGCGCCGGCTCTTTTCTGGTGGCGACCACGGATGGCGGATGCAAGAACGATGCCACCGGCGATCAAGCCTCTTGCATCAACAGCTTCCTCCGCAAGGCGGCGGACAACCATCAGATTGCCTACTTCCCAGCAGGAGTCTACACGGTTGGATCCACGGTGAACATTCCCACCGGCTCCGTCGTTCAGGGTTCTCTGTGGTCGCAGATCCTAGGTTCAGGCTTCTACTTCAGCGATATACAGAACCCCAAAGTCATGGTTCAGGTCGGCAACAAGGGCGACGTGGGCACCATGGAGATCACCGAGATGCTCTTCTCGGTGCGCGGGGCCACGGCCGGTGCAATCCTGATGGAGTGGAACGTCGCAGCCGTGGAGCAGGGCGCGGCGGCCATGTGGGATTCGCACTTCCGCGTCGGCGGCGCGCTGGGCACCGATCTCGATCTGAGGAAATGCCCCAAGTTCAGTATCAAGGCCGAGTGCGTAGCTGCCTCGCTCATGTTCCGCGTCACGTCCCAGGCCAACGGGTACTTCGAGAACGTGTGGGCGTGGGTGGGGGACCATGATAACGACAAGTCCATCTACAACCAGCCCGACTCAAGCTCGACGCAGATCACCGTCTTTGGGGCCCGCGGCATGCTAATCGAGTCCAAGGGCCCGTCGTGGTTCTACGGCGGCGGCTCGGAGCACTCAGTCCTCTACAACTATCTTCTCAGCGGCGCCGAGAGCGTGTACATGGGTCACATCCAGACTGAGTCGCCGTATTACCAACCCAACCCCGGCCCTCCTGCTCCTTTCCGTGCGGCCCCACGCGCTGGTTTCCCCAATGATCCGGACTTCAGCAAGTGTGAGATCGCGCCGAATGTTTGGGATGACCGGTGTAACTACGCCTGGGGCTTGCAAATCATTGACTCGAAAGACGTCTTGATCCACGCGGCTGGACTGTACAGCTTTTTCAACGAGTACTATCAGGACTGCATTCCTACCCACAACTGCCAGGACCGGATCTTGGAGGTTAAGGGCTCGACCGGCGTCGTCATTTACAACCTATTCACAGTAGCAACCATCAATATAGCCAGTGGCATCGATAACACCAACGTCCCTCAGGAAGACAACCAGCGAGGGTTTACAACCGAGGTCAGCGTATGGGTGCCGCTTCCAGGGTCTGACAGCGTCGACATTGTGTGGGTTGGAACTGAAGTATGGGCCTCCCCCACGGTGAGTTGCCCGGTCGCGTCCCGATCCTGCATGCTAGTCATTCCTACGAAATCGTTGGGTTCAACAACGACCATCCATCCCAGTGACTATGTCACGTCGCTGGAGTACGGAGGGTTCTCAAGCACTGCCATTGGCGGTATTGCCACCACCGTCTTCGTCACTACTACTACTACTGTGACCGTCTCGGTACCCGCAATTACCACCGACGGCATGCCCTTCTCCAATGTGAACATAACATCGTCGGGAGCAATGCCCATCACCATATATCCCAGCATAAACGTCCCGGACGCCACCGTTACGTTACCGGATGGAGAGGGCGGCTCTACCACTCGTGTGGTTCCCCTTCCACCTTGGCCCCTTATCAATGGAGGCCCGTCGACCGGGTATACGAATCCAGGCACCTTACCTCCGCCCAGCGGCTCAGGTCTTCCCTCCAGCACGACTTACTACACTCCCATCAGCAGCACAATCACGGTGCCCGGCGCTACAGTCACGACAGTGACGTTTCCGGGCTCGACTGGAGCCATCACCATTGACTGTCCCCGTTCCACGGCCATCGCTTTCAAAACACCGGAAGTCGTCGTGGCGACGACGTGTACCGAGAATTTGGACCTGACTCTGAACTTCGCGTGCCCGACAACTCGCATCCTAACCTTCCTCGGACCCGCCACGGCTGTAGCTAGCGTCGACTGCTCCCTCGTCACATCCTGGAAGACCGGGTCTCCCACCACCACCGACGGACCGCTGCCACTCTTCACGGAGTGGCCACGCTACGGCTCAATCATCCCCTCGGAAGAGGAGGTCGATGATCCCGAGCCTGATGATGACAGCGTTCTTGTGCCCTGCACCGCCTGGTTCTTCTTCTTCTGTATCTCTTGGAATGAGGTCAGTGTCCGATCCTGGCGCTGGATTCTGCCGCCGGGCATCTACGGCCCCATGCCACCGCCCATTGATATCATCCACCCGCCTCCCGGTATCAATATCAACGGAAACTTGCCCAACTGGCCGAAATTCACCATTGGATACGATCATCAGCTCACCACCGAATCTGAGCCCGAGTGTGAGACGCAGAAGGCCGAGGCCTGTACCACCACGAACTACGTTTCGGCCGGCAGCACCACGTCGTCAATAACGCGGTGCGAAACCATCACCGGCTGCTCCATCAGTGTCTCGGACTCGACAACCGAGGTGTTTGGCACTCAGACTCCCGCTCCCGTCGGCACTTTTTACGGCGAAAATTGGGCGACCACCGATCTTGGAGAAGCCTTCACTATGTCCGCACTCTCGTCCCTCGCGGCGGAGATAGCCCGCAACAGAGCAACCGCCGGTGGTTCCACTCTCTCCTTTACCCCGGGACCTACCGCGGGGCCGACTTGCGGCGGCGCGAGCACGGCGTGCGGCGGTACCATCTGCTCTGGCTACTGGTGCAACCCCAACCCAACAAGCGCGCCGCCCGGGTACCAGGACCCGAAGGACCCCAGTTCCGGCGGCTACTCGGCGCCAACAACGACGATAGGGCCCGGTACGACGACAACGCAACCGCCTACTACTCCTCCCACGGATGAGACGCCGCTCACTCGGGGGCCCATCAACTGCTTCAACGAAGCTGACTTTCCGGGCCACGCCGATATCCAGTCGGGCGACCAGGACGATTTCTCTACGGCCTTCAGCAATCTTCGCGGTGATATGGGCGATGATGACACGCTCGGACCGGGCGATGCGGCTATCACGCTGCGCCGGACGGACTCCCACGGCGTCAACTACGATTATACTTGCAGCTGGGTTCCCGGCTGCGTCACTTCGGTCGACAGACAGAGCTTTGGGTTCCCGCTTGGTTCGCCCAGCCTCATTACGGCTTACTTGCTCGTCCGGGAAGATTATACCAAGTGTAAGTGGCTTCCCTTAGTAGCTTTACGTGTCTTCCTGTATGTCCTTGGAGAATGAAAGTAAACTAACAGTCCACTCAGGCAATAATGGTGGTGTCGGTGGCTCATGTCAGGTTGGGTGCCTGTTGTACACCTTCGAGGGCGGCCGAGGGGATGAAGGAACCGATCCATGCGCGGACTTCGACTGCAGAGCCTGCGGGTCGCCGTTCGATGATCCTAAATGTCAGTCGTGCTGCAGGGGTCGTATCAGCAATATTGTCGCGGGTGGGAATGCCAGTACAAACACCGGCTTCACCATCGTCGATACCCTTAACGGGGCATAAAGCGGTGATTTATCTGTACATGTATGACCTCCAGTCATAGAATTCCTAATACTCTGCTATATGTTACTTAGTTGAAGTCGTTTTCTCGGTGGTAATTGCTTACTGATCACAGTGTCTACTCGTTGGGATGACGGCTCTTGCAGGCCATGTACTGACTTTCTGTCATTATTGTGTACTGTGATGTGACAATTAAGCGATGTGTCTTATACGAATTGTTTTATGCTTTGTAATTTCTATGTCCGTCCCTTCTGATAGAAATTGAACCGCTGTTGATTCGAAACCTCGAACCATAAACTCAATTTGACGTATCATCTTCCTTGGGACCATTCGCCTCGCGGAACGACATCAGGCGTCTCACTTTCTCTTTTTGATACTCGGGCAGCTCCCCCGAATCATGTTCAGGGTTAGGCGGGGGAGGCATGAATCGGATTTCCCATCGCTCCTGTACCCAGGCGGTCGCCGGGGGCATGACCTGCGCTATAACCCGGTCCCACGCCTCTCTCGCTTCCGGGTCCGCCGCCGACGCCGCCTCCATCTCCGCGGTAGCACCACGGTCCCATGGCCACAGGTGGAAGTGGGAGATGATCGTCCGACCCTGGCCGTCGTCCAGCTTTCCAAACTTGTCCTCTACCCAGCGGTCTTCCGAGAGAACCCCGAACCACTCGTGTGAGAACTTGGACAGGAAGCTGCCTGTAGCTACCACGGGCTCGAAGCCGCGGGGCACAAAGTACTGGAATGGTTTGTAGAAATATTCTGTCCACATGCGAGTCACGTCGTCAACTGTTTGCGGCACCAAAAAGGAAGTCACAACGACGCGACCCTCCTCTACATTCGAGCTGGGGCTTGAAGTGATGTGCTTAAATACGAGGAAACGCGATGCTTTAGGTGCTGTCGATGAGGAAGCATCGTCCAACGTTATTCTCCTTAGCGCCGAGCCGGACTCGACGGCGACTTGCGACTCGTCGTTGTTCTGGGGGAGGCCCCGCAGGAACTCTGCGCAGGCGGGAGAAGACTGGAAGCTCTCCAGGGCTTCCATAGTATTCCATTCTGTTTGATGTCACAATACAGCCAAGTCAGTCAAGGGAAGGATGCCATATAGTTCCAATGTAGATGGTATTCACCAATGATATAGACGGCCTCTTCAGGGTCATCAACCTTTCTCCCCAGAGATGCCATAAAACAACCTTTCACGCCCTTGAGTGGGCCATAATGGCCACCACCAGCTTGGCCTGCGGACCACGTCGGCCACTCCTGCTCCCGCGGGAGACAAAACCGGGTCCAACTTGTCAACCGCACGACGCTCTCTTTGGCTAGTTTTTTAGTCTTGGCCATGATGTGAAGGTCCTAGATAGGCGAGGAGAGTGACTTTTCTGAGACACCGATGGCTTTGAAGAGTGTTTATACCTGAAGAGCCTGGCTGATGATATTCACCTGACCATTCAGAAAAGTAATATGACGCATGGAAAGCGGGGTAACCAGGCAACGTCTTCATTGTTGTCAAATTGTCCGGGTCAGACTCTGACCGTCAGACAGGTACTAGATCCTTCGGCGTTTACGTGATACATCGGAGTTAGTGGCCCCGCGTGACGTGACGTGACAATACTTCTAAGGGGCATTCTCGCGTCAAGCAAGATAAGGATAGAAGAAAATTACAATCGCACGTGCATTCTATCACTGACAACCTAGCAGTTGTTGCCTATGACTGTTGTCTGCCCCTCACTGGTGCCGCGACCAATAGGACTACATATGTCCTCAGTCGACTTGAACGAAATATCTAACAGGAAGTAACGATTTCCTAGCCTCCGTTCGTCTCTACTAAATTTCTCGAGATAGATCTTATTGATTATTATAATTTTAAATCAAGGTGGCTGCAGCAAAGAAGGAGAAGACATTTCAGTAGCTAAGACTTCCGTTGGGGGAGTCTGAGATGACGATCTCCCCCCTGCGTAAGCCCACGGCCACCGGTGTAAGCCGTGCCGTCCCGGGCGGGCGCTAACCCCGGGCTATTCAGTCAGAAATGTCGCGATTGGTCCCTTCGCTCTTTTAAGCATCCCCGCCCTATCGGAGAAGCCTTCCGGTCGTGTATCCCTTGCAACGTCGTCAGCCCTGTCCCATGCCGATGTTGCCATCGAATGATTAACGACTTTAGTCTCTTGGTTTGTGAGACCTGTCTTGTCATTTGTCAATCGCTGAACTCAGTACTATGCAGAGTTTCCCTTGGCGACTGCCTGGCAGGAATGTGAGGAACTTGCAATCATCCGCTGGTCAAGTCACACATCCAGGGCTGCTGTTGAATCAATGCATTCAGGCCCAAGTCTTCGAACCTCGCTGGAGCAAGTATCTCAGTGGCTGGAAATAAACTGCCTACTATAGTTCACGGCAAAGCAATGCTGCTTTATCGCCTATCTCGTACGCACAATCAAGTATGAACACGAGTGTTGGGAGATTTGTGTTGATTCGCATGGCTTCGTCAAAAAGTGGCTCACGTCGCACGAATCCTGGCTGTTGTCAGCTTCAACCAGCGACTTGGCATTTCTTCACCGGAACTTCAAGAGAACCAGATCATTGCCTAATGTCAGTATGCACAATCCATTCGTGTTACATCGAGAGACAGTAGAAAGCCAGCTTGTCTTTGCCACCTGGGGCCGTGTTCTTGGCATCAGGTAATGGGAATGTGGAAGCCCGCGTCTTTCGAACCTTTAGAATGCCAAGTAAGGCAGGAGGTACTACATGCTGAAAAGACTAGTCATAGTTTCATTTCAACCCCTAGACATCAACAGCAGAGTCTCCCGTAGAGCTTGCATATGGGGCGCAGTTCCTAGCTACATTTAGCAGTGGGCCGCTACGCTTTCTGCCTAAGTGCAGATCCATAGCTCCGCTGAGTCCGAGGAAACGACTACGGCCCCATGACCCACGACTTAGTCCCTAGATAGCAGGCGAGAAGGACTTCATCTATGCAGCGAAGTCTAGGACATGGTGAGCTACGCCTCGTACCAGACGAGGCTCCCTGCCGCATCAGGATTCTGTGTCTCGTACATGTGCGTCCAACACAGAGCTGAGTCCGAGGCAACGAAACAAGATCGCGAGAAGTGTTCCGAAGGATCGCATAGTCTATCCATAGGCTCCACGATTTCTTCCATCTTGTGAAATAATGTAGCATCTCTATAGCCAACCGCGGGAAGAGAACGTACCGGAGGCGTGCATATTTTCATGGAGTATCTCTGAAGACCGAAGATCCAAAAGCTATATAAACCGGCTTCCTCTTCACCTCAGAAAGAAATATCTCTAGACTCAGACAACGCACACTCATATTCACACTTATACACCCCAACATCCTTCAAACCACCGGCTTCCCCATCCAAACCCACACATCTCAATTCAAAATGCATTTCTCCGCCATCATCCTCTCCGCCGCCGCCCTGCTTGCCACCGGCACCCACGCCTGGACCAAGGACGCCAACGGCGTCTGGGTTGCCAACAACACGTACTACACCATTCGCGGATGTAAGTTCTCGCTTCAGAGCCCTTTATCAGACCCGAGTACGTTGAGATGCTAATTCACGATGACATCAGCCACCGTCCACGAGGCCTGCACCACGATGAACACCGAGAGTGTCCACGGCAACGGTGCTTTCTGCGCCTACTGGACCAACGGTGTCGGCGGCCAGTTCAAGGGCAGTAAGTATCTTCCACTACTTTTGAAGGGTTTGTTCTGGGCCAGTCGCTGACAATGACGCTCTAGAGTGCAAGCACACTGGCAACTCCGTCCTCTGCGTCTAAGAAGCCGATGAGTGAGCATTCACGATTGGGTCTGGGCATCTTTCGTTGTCAAGGATCGTTCAGGCTCGCTTCTTATGGGTACATTGAGGAGAAAGGCAGTGGGTTGATATTGAGTTTGTATCTAGAATTCACGCAGGGCCCTGTTTTTATCAGTCACTCTTTTAGTACATAAAATGAATGGTTATGCCATCACCAGACCCAGCTCAACTTCTCGGCAGCATCGTGGTGTACCTACCATGGGACGTGCTACAGTGAGGTTTTTTGTTGCTATTGCTGCCAATATGGTTCGCAATGTCTGGGCGGCGCCCATGGTTGCCCAGCCCTGTCGTTCACAACATCGATCTTTGTGAATATTAAGCCGGAAAACCGACTCTGAGGTTAGAGCAACAGTGTGGCAATACAAACGTGGGCTTGGTGGCTAGGAAACCATTTTTCTTCCCCTTTTTTTTTTTTTTTTTTTTTCGTCTTTTTTAACTTAAGGCTGCCTGATTTCCCTATGCTATAACGGCTAATTTTCCTATGTGTTCCCTCTCTGTAGCCAGTATCATCGCCGTCGTCGTATTAAATGCATCGTCAGCAGTCGTTATGGCCCGTTGTTTTTGTCCGTCGTCATTGTTACCTCTATACTTTTCTACTATCATAGGAAAATTAGGCGATATATTTGACTGGCGGTAAATGCTTTGGCGTGGCAGTTTTATCGCCTACTGTCAAAACACTATTAAACTCTTTTCATCATATTGTTAGCCACAACGCCATGATCGAGGAGCTGCTATTCCGAGTATCGATGACGGTCGTCCTGCATCAACCGGCAGAATATCGACATGGCAGGCGGTGAGAAACAAAACAGGTCAGCATCTTGGTTGCGATCGGTGCGCCGAGATTGTCGAGAGCGGGCGACATGGGTTTTGCCGAAGACGTAGGTAAAAATGGCAGTCCGCCCGAGCTCGGGCTTGGATCCCGTTTGGCGGAGGTTACGCCGGAAGCGACATGAAGACGGAGGGGGGTGGCAGTTGTATCTGCGACGGATGCGACGATCGCGGGCCGGACAGAAATTGGCAGCGGAAGCATAGCGCAGCGGTCGGACGTGACCGGAGGAACACCCACCTCCTGTCTAGGCGAAGAGGATCTCCCGAGGGTGATGAATCAAAATCCCTTAATTTAGCAGGCTGGGCGAGGCCAGGTCAGCTGCATTAACATTTACCAAGCTCGCTGGGTGAGTGGGTGGGCGAATGAGTAAGGTGCGGTGTGCCGTTCATGGGCATGAGACTTTTGATATTGTCATGCGGAAGGGACTGGTCGGGTCCCTTAGCGCGTGGAATGTGAAACAAACGTCAGGACGTCTGATCTTTCTTAGCTTCTCTGCATCCATCCGCGAACAAAAAAGAAGCAGATTTCGGGACACTTTTTTACTCCGATCGAATCGGCACCTGCGCCGCATCGGTGGCAGACGGTATGTCGTGCAGGGTGGTGCCGCGGGCGGCGGGTAAGCTGCTGGCGTGGGTTTCTGGTGAAATGGCAAAGGGGCTCCAAGGGAACAGTGCATTTGCATGAAGGTCAAAAGTTGGGATTGCCCTGATATGGGGGTTCAGTCGGACCGGGAGCGGCCTGCTTGCAACCGTCATCGTCCGAGGATAGGATTGGAGCTTTTTTGGCAGTACAGCTAGGCAGGTAGATCTACGGTGGTTGGTTGGGGGGCTTCTGCAGCGCTCAGTCACGGTTATGGTTCGTTGCGCGTTTGCAGAGGGTAAGAAAACAAAGACGCGTATGCGGTGGGAGGCGGTCTGTTTTGATGGGCGAGTGAGACACGATGCTGTGATGCTGTTTGACTGTGTTGCGACTGGGCTGATTTGATTGACCGGGCCGGACGGGGATCTCTCATGGGGAGGAAGGCTGAGGCCGCGGTGCTGTGCATTTCGCATGGCAGGACTAGAGTGACCCTCTTGAGTTACATACAAGCCTTGCAGGTCCACCGCAGTCTCCATGATCGCCAGCGGGTGTAGCTTTGGAGAGGCAGAAAATGTTGACATGTTGGGGGCAGGAGGGGAGGATTCGAGGTGGTTGAAAGAGTGAAGAGTGAAGCTGCAGGCGATGACCTTGCGGCGGGAAGCAAATGACGAAGGAGGGGCTCTGGGCTTTGCGGCGTCCTTCCCTAAGGTGTCTGGTAGGCTTTCTTAACAGAATAATATGGGGAGAACATGGGAATGTGTTAAGGAATGTGGAATGTGGAAGGGGCGGGTGCGGCGGTACGTATCGTTTGCATATGCAGCAGGTAGGTGCCTTACTGCAGCAAGCAGCCTGCAGGCAAAAGAGTCACAGTGTGTTGTTGCTTGCCGCTGCTGCAGACGATCCAAAAAAAGGCACCGCCCCCACTTTCAACAGCGCTCCCACCGCTCTCACTGGCTCACGGGCGCCTTACATAATCCAGCAGTCTAGTTGCCCGTGGTAGCAGGCCTTACCCCATCGGGACTGGCGCACTGCCACGACAAGGGGCGACAGGGGGCAACCCGCAACAGCAACGCACTGCACCACCACACACACCACGCACACACGCCTGACCGACATCAACATTGACCCTTTCCTTTCCTGTCCCAGCCATGCCCAATCCCACCACTCCTTAGTCGGTCCTGCGTCCAGTAGTCAGTCAGTCTAGTAGTCCCGTCCAGTCCGTCGCAGTCCCTGACTTGTTTTTGTCGAAGTCAACATCGACAACTGCATTTCACTACCGACGACGACGACAACACGACGACCAACGAACGACCAGCGACGACAATCCACCGGTAAGTCAGGTAAGTCCAGTCGCAGCAGCAGCCTTGAGGTTCGCCCACCGCAACACATCCGAAGGCGGCGCATCGAACACACACACAACCAACCATCATCGACACCAGCCACCGCGACTATCGACACACACCGACGATACCTGCATTCTATTCTGTTGCTCCTCTTTCTCGGCCATCGTCCTTTTTCTCTGCCTTGTTACGACGACCCAGCCGACCAGCCACCACAACAACCCACAGAGTCGGTACGTCCGCACTCCCGACCGCACGTCGTTTTCGCTGCGACCGCGTCCCTCGATCTGCGCAATCAATACCAAGCTAACGACGACCGCACAGCACGCATTTTACGACTCTTACGATCATTCTACACAACATTACAATTTCCCTTTGTATATCTTCAACCGCTACCGTTTGCGACCGCATACTTTCCCCGCGCCTTGCACGACCTGCGACAAAAACACACAAAACCCAAAACACCACCATCGCCGAGCTTCACATGCAATCCGTCTGATCACCGAGGCGACGACGTCACAGTAGCAACAGATAGCAACCATGGCAGAGCCACCATCATCTCCGCCCAGCGAGGCGACCAGCGCCGAGGACGCCTTGGCCTGGTACAAGGCCCAGTACGAGGTGCTCGAGGGAGAACTCGCCGAGTTCCGTGAATCCAGCAAGGAGCTGGAGCAAGAGTTGGAGAAGGACATTGAGGCTGCCGAGAAGAGGGAACGCGGCCTGCAGGAGAAGGCCGAGAGCCTCAAGTTCGAGGTTGAGGAGTGGAAGGTGAGATTTCTCCCGCTCGCAGCATCTAGGGATGGATGCGATTGCGACGGCCAGCGCTGACCCGGTCCGATTTGCAGACGAAATACAAGCAAGCCAAGACGGAAGCAAACTCGGCTCAAAACACGCTAGAGAAGGAGATTACCACATTGCGCGATACCAACAGGACCATGCAGCTAAAGCTGCGCGACATTGAGGTCGCCAACGACGATTTCGAGCGACAGGCGCGAAACACGACGTCCTCCCTCGAGGACCTTGAATCAAAATATAACGTTGCGATCGAGCGTGCAGTCATGATGGAGGAGGAGATCAAGCTGGGCGAGCAAGAGCGAGAGACCCTGCGTATCGAGGCGCAACGTCTGCGCGAGGAGCTTGCCGATCTCAAGATCGAAGCCGAGCTGCTCCAAGACAAGCTCAAGAAGCAAGAGGCACGCCACCTGTCCCACATCTCCACCGACCTCTCCGTCATGTCGTCGCCCACATTCGACAAGAACACGGAGCACTCTCCCAACTCGACAGCAAGCTCTCCCATGGTCACAACCCCGCCAGACTCGGAGGCTCTGCCCGCCGCAAAGGCCGAGCTCATGGAACCGCCCTCGCCCCCGATGTCCGACGTCTCCGCATCCGTACCCAGGCGCACGGTTACCAGGACACCCGCATCTACGACGCGCAAAGTCTCCCGCCTGCCGTCCGTCGAGCACAGCGTCACCCCGAAGCCCCGATCCTTCACTGCCTCCGTCACGAGCAGTCGACCTACCGGCGGCCGCGTCTCCGGTGCCAACACCGCCACCCGCACTCCCGCCACTCGCACGGCGCCCCGCTCAACCTCTCAGCGCATGCCTACGACCAACTCGCTCAGCCACATCCGATCACTCACCGCGCAAATGCAGCGTCTGGAAGCGCGTGTCCACAATGCTCGATCAAAGCTTCCCGCGCCCGTCACAACGCCGCCCCGCGCGTCGCCCCGATCTTCAGTCAATGGAGTCCACAGTGTGCCTTCAACGGTTACGATCCGCTCTCGCAAGCGCCCAACGGGCTCCACCGCCTCTTCAGTGCGGGGCGACGAAACGCCATCCAATTTCTCTGCCAGCACAACATCAAAGCATGTGCCCCGCCTTAGTACGTCGGGTGTCAGCAGGTTGTCGTTCGGTCCCCTGCCCAACCGGAATCCCAACGCCGGCCACGATGAGTCAATCTCTCGACCGAGTTCGCGGGCCAGCACATCATACGCCCGGCCGTCAAGTCGCACCGATATGGCACCTCCTCGCCCTATTAGCCGTACCAGCATGTCAGGTGCTAGGACACCTCTGGGACGCCCCCGGAGCTCCCTGGGTGACTCTTTGAGGAGCAGCGTTCGCGGACATGGAAGGTCAATTAGTGTGAGCCACCACCGCATGGAAATGCCCGAAGACGACGAGGACGAATACCGCACACCCAGCAGGCGAGGCACATACTCCCGCCTTGAGGCCGACAGCTCCGTCAGTGGCATCCCCATGCCGACGAGCGGCATTCCAATGCCAAGCAGCCGACGCCAGAGCGGAGGCAGTGTATCCGGCAGGCGAAGCTCTATGGGCCTGAGGAGTTCGAGAATCGGACCCCAGGACCTGGTGGAGGAGGAGACGTACTAAAGTTGAAAGCGTTGCTTGAACATCTCGAGGCGAAGCAGAATTGATACCACAGGAGGCGGAACTCGTGTTTTTGATTACTACTACTGCCTTTAGAGTCGTGCATCATAGCATGGCGAGGAAACGGTGCGAGCACAGCGATGGCGCACAAACATTACCATTATTCTATCCTTTTCGAATGGAAGACCGACGAAGAGAAGAAAGTCGTCTTCAGTTTACAAACCAATTTTCCTTTGTCGAAACCAAACCAAACCATTCTTGTTTATGATGATTACGGGGGCCGGGGTCCGGCGTGGATATATGCATTAGGGCGTTGGTATGATTATGAGTTTGGACGGGAGCATGGCGGTGCCGGGGTTTATTGTGCTTGCGGGCCTTTACACTTATTCCCACTCCCATTCCGTTTTACCACACCTGGTCTGAATATACTGGATTTTAATGCCCCGACCTGCTGGTCCGATGAGTTTAATTATCGTGACTCTGTGAGGATCAAAACATCACGCAGCCCCATTTGCTGCGAGGTTCCGTGGTCCTCGATTCAACGTCTTCATCTTGGTCGAGACCATGAAATCTCAGGTACCATCGCCTTTGGTAGTCGCCGTCATCCTTATCCTCCAAACTCTTCTCGTACCGCTGGAACTCCTCCCGGCCCTCTTCCACGGACTTGGGGAGATCCACGCAGTCCTCTATCCGTGGATAGAACGTAGCCCCAAACGCCTTCAACGCTTCACACTTCTCGTCCATCGTAAGCACGCGGTGCATCACCCGGTTCCACTCCGGTGGCCGCTGCGGGAGCGAGAACTTCTCGCCGTGGCGGAAGTGCTCTCGGTCCGGTACATACCTGGCCACCCACACGCCCCCGCTGGACGGATAGCCCACGTACACGTCCGGGGGCATGTGGAAGTCGTAGACGGTGCCGCTGTCGAGACGTTCTTTGTGTCTGGCGTAAGTGGCCCAGTCTGGCCACCAGTGCCCGCCAAGGAGGAGCATGCGCTGCGCGAGGTCGTCTTCTTCGCTCTGGGAGAAGGAAGTGAATTTGGTGTCGTGGGTGCGCGGGAGGTTTAGGTGGTGAAGGTCGATGGATGATGGGGTTGAGATGACGAGGCCGCCGAGGGAGGGGTGGGATACGAGGTAGCCTGGCCCGCCGGAGAAGATGTTTGATCGCATGGGTGGCGGTGGGTGTTGGTATTGCGGGTGTGTGATGTCGTTGCATATTTCTAGGTCGTCGTCCATATTTTCGGCTTATTGAGCTTGGGAAGGTGTTGTGGTGATGTCGATAGTAGAAGAAAGGGTTGTAATTGGGCCGTGTGGAAGAAGCCGAGACCAGTCGCGATAGCGTTGGTATGCCGGTTGTGGTCTTTTGTGGTCCCATATACAGCTTGTAACGTCTTCGAATTCATGAGCGGGCTATGGAATAGAGGAACGTCGAGGCGACAAACAAGAAACAGCTTCTGCCTGGATCCAACCGGATTCGCAACGTCACCTGTCCCAACACCACAAGGCAGCAAACATAATCACCCACGTGACCCAGGTTCGTTGGTTTGCTCGCAGCTCCAACAATAGGCTCCCTCGCCAAGCCGATCCTCAATACGCTGTTGACCAACATCTTCATCGGTTCCCTCTATCCTTGACGTCGCGACTCCGACTTGAACTCCAACTAACCTCCCAGTCAAGCTCTGATCATGGAAATATGCTACGACGCATATGACCCGTCCTACGCACCCCCAACCCCTCCCAAACGTTCCAACATCTTCAACGGATCAGGCTACCTCGTCGTCCGTCTCAGCACAGGCGACATCGTAGTATCCCACCCCTCGGCCGTGGATCTGGTCTACCTCGGCCTCCCTCGTACACACGACACCTGCATCTCCACCCCCGCCGTCGAAGACGCCCTCGCGACGCGCATGCTCCGCCTCGGGGCGCCCTGGTGGCCAAGCTGGGCGACCTACATCACCCACAGGAAGCGCCTCGACGACGAGGGGGTGATGTACGACTTCCACCACCCGCCCGACACGCACGTCGGGTACCCCTCAACAGGCGGCGTCTGGGTTGTGCGGTTCTCGCCGGACATACCCTCCGTGGTGGTCGTCAACAGCGAGGGCAGGTCGGACGAGCCGCGGCGGACGTTTCCCTTGACGCCTGAGGGGTGGCATCGGCGGATGGAGATGGTGCTGAGCATGAATGAGAAGTGCGAGGTTATCCGGGACTTTGGCGGGGTGTTTTTTGAGAGCGTGGAGGAGTGCGGGTATATTGCGACGGACCTGGAAAGCGGGAGGGAGATGTTTGGGATGTTTGAGCCTTTGTTGAGGAGGATGGAGGATGATGGGTATGCGTACAATTGGAACACTGCTCAAGGGGCGAAGCGCGATGATGAGCTTGAGAGCGATGATGTACATCGCGATGGAGGAACTAGCGTGGGAGATGGACGGAGGGGGTGCGTGGTCTCTTGACTCTTGAGCAGATAGAAGGTGAACTGCAAGGACGCGCCAGAAGTTTTAGACATTTGACTAGAAGACAGGCTCAAGTATCCATGTTTGATGTACCGTTTGTAAATATGTGGGAGTGACACCGTGAAAGGGAATTTCTAGCACTTCGCTCCATATTAACAATCAAAGTCCAAAATCAGGAGGCAGCCAAGCTTCCTCGGTTCATCATCACAACAGTAGCTAAAGACAGCGACTCAGAACAGCTCCTACAAATTTCAATCCAACAATTTATGCACTCAGACCTATGCTAATTAGCGAGTTTTGAAGTTAACAGCTCCACCATGTAGAGTACGTAGCATATCAGTAAAGCTGGTGAAGTGGAAACTTTTCCGTCTCACGTCGTGTCTTCCGGATTCAAGACAAGTACTCTCATCGACGTTGACATATCCATTCGCGGTGTCCCTGTCATGTTGAACACTTTGCACAATATGTATTCAACATGGGTGGACCACTCAATATTTGATTTGCTTTTCACTTGTGTCTATAAAATAAAAAGAAAATATTTCAATGACCTTCAAAGCACTAATCGAACAATGAATGACTATAACCAGTAATAAATAGTGACAACCAATATCATCCAAAGCTCAAAGCCACGCAATATCGCCGTCTCTATTTGCCGTTCATGAGCAGGGTGAGGTTGAAAGACGTAGATTGGACGATGTCCGGCATACCCCGGGACTTGCCGCTCCAGCCTCACTGGGCCACAACGATTCGGAGACATTCTCACCTGGTGCGTGATCCTGCTGTACTTATGTACCAATAGCGGGTTTTCAGGAGCTATAAGCCCACGTGTACCTCATATTTGTCTAGGATATGTTCATCATTGACCGGTAAAGATCAACAAGAGCTACAGCCATGGTCATGATCAGCCTCTTACAGGCTTAGCTAATGTCACGTACTCAGGATTAAAGTCGGTCGGAATTCACTGGGAGATCTTCGGCGGATGCTTTTACCCCAGTCTAAGAATAGGGACTGCTGATGGCTGGTCTACACGTTCTCTGCATGTGAATGTAAAACCGCGACGCCCTAAATGCGGCACTTGGCAGGATGCAGGAACCGGATCCACGTCATCGGTTCTGCTTGTTTGTTTCATTGCGGCTCCTGCACTAGCCACAGGGGACAATGTTCGGCCAAGTCACTTCAAGTCGAGAACAAGCGGGTCATCTAGTCGAGGCTCGTGCGAGACAACTACCTAGGCAGCCTCAGGTCTCATGCCTACTTTGACTTAACGCCGTTCATCAGACAAAAATGAGTTGCGGAGTGCGTACGTGAGCGCGAACGAGTCCATCTGAGCCTCGGGACTTGACGGCCCAAGGCGTCGACTTCGTCCCCTGTCACGGGGCCATGCCATCTGGAAGACCGATTTCGTTTGGCCAATGTGTCGTGCAGCTGCAGTCTCGGAGCAGCACGCTGACTACGTGGACGCACGCACCTGCAAGGTCAGTTCGGACGGATGAGCTAAGACCGGCGTTCGGAGCCGCTCGAGACACGATGCAGTCGGTAGTCGTTCTACTGCAGGCACGGGGCGATGCGGCTCGTTCACAAGGGAGTGGGGCGAATACCTTTTGGACTCCAAGTCATGGCCAGGGGAGGACGTCGTATTTGTAGATGGGGGAGCCTCCCTTCCGTCATGTACCCATCGGGAGTGGACCTTGACGTCCAAAACATCCCGCTGCTTGGGTAGACAGAGGCAAGCCGCCTCACCGGCAATGACCGGTGTCACAGGTTCGAGAGGAGTGAGAGCTTGGCTATTCTTGGGGATAGAAATCGAGAAAGCGCACGATGGTCGCTAGTCCCATCCAGAATCAAGGGGAGGCATCATCCAATCAAGAGTGTCGTCCGTCGTTTGTCGAAGGTGACGGTGGATGCCGAGTTGAGGTGGGAGTATCAGATTGCGCGCAGAGGGTCCCCAGCTTTGACAGGATCGGATCTGCTCGCCCGTTTTTAGTGCGGGTAAGCGTATCTCTGTAGGGAGCTAGCGTAGCATCCTCTATCCATACGAGGCGCCGAGGACAGGACGACCTAGGGGCCAAAGCTCGGAGGTTCTCTCGCTTTGGGGCGTTTGGTTGTCACAACCATCTGGGGTGTGATGGGGACAAACTTTGATAATATGTGGCATATGGACGAACGGAAGTCCGGGCGGTGGTGTCAACGAAGCTGACGGTTGCGTTGCTATGGATTTGGTGGGCGGTCTGTAGGGACTGGCCGGGGATGCTGACCTCGGCGTGAGGAGGATGATGGGAGAAGGGAGGTTTCGGCTTCGGAGCGGCAGTACCGGTTGTGGTAGCCGAAGAGGTAACACGGGTGCGTCCAGGCTGCAGAAAGACATGCTAATTAGCGCGGAAGACTCTGTATCCGAAGTTGGGTTGGGAGATATGCAAACAGGGTTGAGGGACTGAAGTTGAGGGCGGGAGAAGCAGGAACTGGCATTGGAGCCGGTTGGCGTTCGTCCGCAGCCATAGCGAGTGAGTCTCAATGGGTTCGGCGGGCCCACGTCGTTGGCTGCACCGCTGCAGATGGGTCAGTGGCAGGCCGGGTGGCCGATGTTGTTGCTGCCGTGGCGGCGCTGCACGGTCTCCACGCCCGCAGAAGGACGGACAAGATGTTGGGGATCTGCGGGTGGAGAAGCTCTGCTTTTGGTCGGGCGCTGGTTGGCGACTTTTTTTCTGCGGCGTGCTGTGTTTTCCCCCCCTTCGAGTGGGGGAGCCTGTTTATTTTCGTCTGCCTCCCATTGGCTCAGCATGCACCCCTGGCATTTCTGGAAGGGACCCATCGAAGAGGACCCCCAAATTGTGTCCCAAAATCCCAATTGTTGGGGGAGCGAGATGGACAAGCCCATCGCCATCGTGGATCTGTATGAAATGAGAAAATTCAGCCTGGCTTTATTGAAAGCCAAGCACCAACCACCACTGAGCCTGGTCCCTTATCGGGCTGGTCCCTTCCACTTGTCTTGCAACGGAGCCGTTCGAAGCCGATGGGAGCCCCTCCCCAAGACATTGGACCTGGGGAATGCAGTTTTGTGATACTGAACAGCGGAAAGAGACTTTTGGCGCTGTTCATTCAAAGTGTTTGTCTGAGACAAGCAGTTTAGACAGGGCAGTTGGAACTCGCTCCTGCCACTTGAGCCAATTAATGGTGCGCTTGACCTGGCCTGCCGTTGGCCGCTGGCTTTGGGGCTTGAGATCGACGTTCAAATTTCATCGTCCAGCGAGGTGAAAGCCTGGGATGTGCTCACTGCTGCTGAGGGACTAGCGGAAGCCGATGGTCGTCCCCGGACGGAGAACCGGCGAGGCTAGGCGGTTTAGAGGTGCGTAAGCGAGCAGACGGTTAGGTTGTTGAGGCTTGCACCCCTGGCGACACTTGGCTGACCGCCTGCGCGATCGGGACTGGACTGGAGGGGTGTGCTGCGTAGCTGATGGAGATTGTGATGAAACTTGGAGGGCCTTGCTGCCCAGTGGCCAGTGCCCGCCTGGTGAGATCTCGGGGCCGATGAAGACGGGATGCCAAATGCCAATGGAGACAAAATGCGATGCGCGCATGGCCAGGTCGGGCATGCTGGCCGCTGGGCCTGGTCGTTCGCCCGGTGGGTGCTGGGTCGGAGATGTCGACTCGTGGACGTCGGATCGGGTTTGGGTGTAATTATACGGCGGTGACGATCGGTGTCTAACGGTCGGTGGTGCGGCGTCAGTGTGTAACGTGTCGTGCTGTGAGCAGTGTGCGACTGAGAGCGAAACTGTCTCTGCCTTGCTCTCTGGCAGCGCCTTCGGACATTGCTTGGGAGAGGCCCGTCGGTGTTCGGTGGTGGCAAGCGTGCTGACCGATCCATCCACGCGATGTATCTCGATGTACTTGCGCACACAGAGCTGTTGGCCTGGGCCGGCATTATCTAGCAGCAGTCCCGATTCGGAGCTGTCGCTGAAGAACGACGGCTCACAACGAGAGGCACGAGACGAGGTCGAGGGAGAATCAGAGCTGATCTGGGACTCGATTGTGTGTGGTGGATATTGTTTGGTCTGGCGACGACGAAGAGTTGAGGTCAAAATTTCCCCAGAAAGACATCGCCAATGACGGCAGGAATGGGAAACGGGAAACAACGCCTAGAGCAGAGCACTGAAGAGGGAGCTTTGGCGCAGGCTTGATTCGCAGCTGCCTATCGATAACGTCCCGAAGGCTGCAGGTGGATCTCCCGAGCTGCAAAGAACGAGCTTTGATTGGAGAAACGAGCACCTTGCTGGCCGAAATCTGGAAAAAATTCCAGCAAGCAGCAACGGCACGGCAGAAACCCCTGGGCGCAGGGGCCATGGCAGGGTACGTATCCCCGCTGTGTGGGATCGGTACCTGAAGCCCCGGCGCGTTCCCGGCGTTGGTCGATGTATCTTTCGCAACTTGGTGCCGGTGGATCAAGGGATGCTGCAGGTTGACGTTTGTTCCCTCTCCAGTCCTCAACTTTTTTTCTCCCCCCTCGTCGTCTCTGTTGTCTTGCTTGTGGTTTGGGGTTTCCAGTTTCCAATTCGGCCATGACTTAGCCGGCAGAGCGAGGATTGGGGGCAGATCAACTCTGAATATTGCCAACCTGACCCAACCCATGGCCGAGATTGGGCTAGGCGGGGTGCTGGAAACGCAAGGAGCTGGAGCCAGAGCTCTGGAAGTTGAGATGAGAGGCGCGAGCTTGGCGACCCTCGAGAGTCGGGAGAGACATGGACAAGGACTGTTGCAGCCCGCTGGTCCGCCACGCCCACGCACGCCCACGCCCACCACCACCACACTCAGTGACGCCCACGCCCAGCCCAGCCAGGAGCTTCCCCAACACCCCGGCCATTGGTTGAGGGAGGGGATTTGAATTGATTGATGCTGGATGGACGGATGGATGGACGGGTGGAAGGGGGCCGCATATTCCAACAATGCAAAGCGTGCTAAAAGCTGTGAGCGCAAGCTGTAGGGCCGGTAGTCTGGGCGAGGCGTCGGCCAATGTTTTTTTTTCTTTTCTTCACTTGGGAGGGAAGAAGCAGCACTTGCGCAGGAGATGCACATAGCATCAGCAGCATCGGTCCTCTCTGTACACACACAGACTCGACCAAGCCCCCTGTTGCTGGGTGTACCTGGCGCTCTTCTGACTGCTGCCAGGAGAAAGCACGGCACCAGTAGAAGCAGAAACGGAGCCAAGGCGGGGGCTCTTGGGCTGGCGTCTGGTCTGGTCGGGTCTCAAGATGGTGATGCGTGGGAGATTTTGGCGGAGGATGAGGACGGGACTCAGGACGACGATCTGGTCTAGTCGGTGGAAGGAGTCCGTCGCCCGGTGGAAAGAGGTACTTGGGAGAGGTACCCGCTGGAAGGCGCCGATGCAGGTACCTCGATCGGGAACCTGATGTACCTTCCCTGCGCAGAGCACCTCGTTCGGGGATGCGCCTTGCCTTCCTTGCCTTGCCTTGCCTGGCCTTCTCTCCATCGACGCGGGAAAGAGCATCTCAGACCTGCCTCACTCAGACCTTCCAGCTGTGATCCTTCCTTGCTTTGCCTCGCCTTGCCGCACTTGCGTGCTTGCCTTACCGTACCCTCTGTACACATTGTCTTGGTAACCACCTGCCTCTAGGTAGGCAAGGCCGAGTGAGGTATCGTGAACTGAATATAACAGCCAGGTGCGCCTGCGTTGCTCCTTCCATCTGCGCGACCCAGCATCTTCTTTCCTCTCCTTCTCTCCCCCCGTCCCCGGCGCTGTCCGTAATCTTCATCGTGCCTCCCACCGAACCTCTCCTCCTTCTTGACCGAAAAGAGGCAGAGCGACAACAAAAAGCCTCCCCGGCCGGCGGCAGTGTCGAGGGAAATTTAATTCACCCACTTACATACTCCAAGTACGGAAATCCCACTGTCACTCTCACTCAGCACGTCACCCCAATCTCACCTCCCAACACACGCTATTACGACCCCAATCAGCCCTTCCCGGCACCCATCTTTTTTTTTTGTCCAGTCCTGATATACCTCCATCTCCAGAAAAAGGTACTTGCATCCGTGACATCTGTCAGCTCCAACAACCCCGGTCACCAAAGTCACTTTCCCCTGCACTTCCACCTCACATTCCCTCAACTGAACCCCGGAACACCCGTCGACTCCTGGTCCCCAGCACCATCGCCCACGCAGTTGCAGTTCAGCAGTCCACACCAATAATCCACTTCATCCAAAAAGTCCACAGACGCAGTCCCTCTCTGCCCGAATACAATAACACCACGCTGCTCCCTCGCCATCCCGACAGTGGCTCCCCTTCCTTGCTCCTCTTTCCCACTCTCTCCCTTCCATTCTCCCTTTTCTGACACTCTTGTTTTTATAGAACTTCTGTCCTAGCCACAAGACAGAAGAAGGAAGCTCTTGTCTCACAAAGCTTCCCAAATCAACCAGGTACGTCTTGGAGTTGATGTCGCTGCTCTGCTACCGAGTGGCTGTTGGCTGCCCTGCACACCGAAAGACACCCCTCGCTCGCTGTCCCTAGCCCATGCCTGTGGCCCAGCCTGTCGCTGCGTCTCCCGCCGCACCGCTCTCCCTCACAAATGTTCTGCCGCGGCGGCGATCGCACCCCTGGCATTCCCCCCATTTTCCCCTCCTGCGCTCGCTGGCGGTGGTTTCTACTTCCCCAACAAGAAACTTTTTGTGGTTTCGTGGCTAACATGATACTTTCCCGCCTTTTCTAGAGACCCGAACAATCTCTGTCCTACAACCCCGTCAACCATTGCTCTGCGAATACCCTGTTCTGTTTAGTTGCAGAGCCCGACTATACGAATTAATCTCCTGCTCGAATCTTCCCCCTTCGAGCACACCCTCTCCCGACTTGCGTCTTCTGCCGAATTAAGCTCCTGGAGCTCACCCGATTCATGACGGTCACCCCCTAAGATACCCGCAACACCCTCACCACACACCGCAATCATGACCGAAATCACAGCAGCCAACGGCTCCGGCCGGACCGTACCCCACGTTAACGGCAAGGCGACGTACGCCGAGAAGCACAAGATCGCCGACCACTTCATTGGCGGCAACAAGCTGGCCAACGCCCCGGCCTCCAAGGTCAAGGACTTTGTTGCCCAGCAAGATGGTCACACCGTCATCACCAACGTGCGTAAAAATCTGACCCCTGTGATTGCGTGCGAAACGTAGACCACAGAAGCTGACGAGGCGCGAATGCAGGTTCTGATCGCCAACAACGGTATTGCCGCCGTCAAGGAGATCCGTTCGGTGCGAAAATGGGCGTACGAGACGTTCGGCGACGAGAAGGCCATCCAGTTCACTGTCATGGCTACCCCCGAAGATTTGGCTGCCAACGCCGATTACATTCGCATGGCTGACCACTACGTCGAAGTCCCTGGTGGCACCAACAACCACAACTACGCCAACGTCGACTTGATTGTCGATATTGCCGAGCGTATGGATGTCCACGCTGTCTGGGCTGGATGGTAAATATTCCCGCATCCCTCTAGACCCAACAATCGCTAACAAGGGTTTCCACAGGGGTCACGCATCCGAGAACCCTAAGCTTCCCGAGTCCCTTGCCGCCTCCCCCAAGAAGATTGTCTTCATCGGTCCCCCAGGATCTGCGATGCGATCTCTCGGTGACAAGATTTCCTCAACAATCGTTGCACAGCACGCCGAGGTGCCCTGCATTCCCTGGTCAGGAACCGGTGTTGATGAGGTCGAGGTGGATAGCCATGGCATCGTCACCGTTGCCGATAACGTCTACTCCAAGGGATGCGTTACCTCATGGCAGGAGGGTCTGGAGAAGGCCAAGTCCATTGGCTTCCCCGTCATGATCAAGGCTTCCGAGGGTGGTGGTGGTAAGGGTATTCGTAAGGCTCTCTCCGAGGAGGGCTTCGAGCAACTCTACAAGGCCGCCGCAAGCGAAATTCCGGGATCGCCCATCTTCATCATGAAGTTGGCCGGCAACGCTAGACATTTGGAGGTCCAGCTGCTCGCTGATCAGTACGGCAACAACATCTCTCTCTTCGGCAGAGATTGTTCCGTCCAGCGTCGTCACCAGAAGATTATCGAGGAGGCTCCCGTCACCATTGCCAAGGACATCACTTTCAAGGCCATGGAGGAGGCTGCTGTCCGTCTCGGTAGACTCGTCGGTTACGTCTCGGCCGGTACCGTCGAGTACCTGTACTCGCACGCCGACGACAAGTTCTACTTCCTCGAGCTTAACCCTCGTCTCCAGGTCGAGCATCCCACTACCGAGATGGTCAGTGGTGTCAACCTGCCCGCTGCTCAGCTTCAGATTGCCATGGGTATTCCCCTGCACAGAATCCGCGACATCCGTCTCTTGTACGGTGTTGATCCCAGGACATCCACTGAGATCGACTTCGAGTTCAAGCACGAGGGCAGCGAGAAGACGCAGCGCCGTCCCAGACCCAAGGGTCATACCACCGCTTGCAGAATTACCTCTGAGGACCCTGGTGAAGGTTTCAAGCCCTCCAACGGTGTTATGCACGACCTGAACTTCAGGAGTAGTTCCAACGTTTGGGGTTACTTCTCCGTCAGTACCGCCTCCAGTATCCACAGCTTCTCCGACTCTCAGTTCGGTCACATTTTCGCCTACGGCGAGAACCGTGCTGCTTCCAGAAAGCACATGGTTGTTGCTCTGAAGGAGTTGAGCATTCGTGGTGACTTCAGAACCACCGTTGAGTACCTCATCAAGCTTTTGGAAACTGAGGCTTTCGAGGACAACACCATCACCACCGGCTGGCTCGACGAGCTTATCACCAAGAAGCTGACTGCTGAGCGCCCCGACCCCATGCTGGCCGTCGTTTGCGGTGCCGTCACCAAGGCTCACCTTGCTAGCGAGGACTGCATGACCGAGTACCGCACCAGCTTGGAGAAGGGTCAGGTTCCTTCCAAGGACATTCTGAAGACCGTCTTCGCGATTGACTTCATTTACGAGGGTTTCCGCTACAAGTTCACCGCTACCCGCGCTAGCACGGACTCCTACCACCTCTTCATCAATGGCTCCAAGTGCTCCGTCGGTGTTCGTGTTCTCAGTGACGGTGGTCTCCTGATTCTGTTGGACGGCCGCAGTCACAGCGTCTACTGGAAGGAGGAGGTCGGCGCCACCCGCCTGTCCGTTGATGGCAAGACCTGCTTGCTCGAGCAGGAGAACGACCCCACTCAGCTGCGCACCCCCTCTCCCGGTAAGCTCGTCAAGTACCTGGTCGAGAACGGTGAGCACGTCAAGGCTGGCCAGAGCTTCGCTGAGGTTGAGGTCATGAAGATGTACATGCCTTTGATCGCTGCCGAGGATGGTATCGTTCAGCTCATCAAGCAGCCGGGAGCTACTCTCGAGGCTGGTGACATTCTGGGTATCCTTGCTCTTGATGACCCCAGCCGCGTCAAGCAGGCTCAGCCGTTCGTCGGTCAGCTCCCCACCTACGGAGAGCCCGTTGCGGTTGGTACCAAGCCCGCACAGAGGTTTGCCGTCTTGCACAACACCCTCAAGAACATTCTGCTCGGCTACGACAACTCCGTTATCATGGCTGCCACCCTCAAGCAGCTCATTGAGGTTCTCCGCAACCCCGAGCTGCCCTACAGCGAGTGGAATGCTCAGTTTGCTGCCCTTCACAGCCGTATGCCTCAGAAGCTGGACAGCCAGTTCTCCCAGATTGTCGACCGTGCCAAGGCCCGTCACGCGGAATTCCCCGCCAAGGCTTTGCAGAAGGCTTTCCTGAAGTTCCTCGACGAGCACGTCGCTGCCGGCGATGCCGAACAGCTCAAGGCTACTTTGGCTCCCCTGAACGAGTGCCTCGAGTCCTGGTCCGAGGGCCAGAAGGGCCACGAGCTCATTGTCATCAAGAACCTCTTGGCCTCTTACATCGACATCGAGCGTCTCTTCACTGGCCACGGCACTCAGGAGGACAGCGTCATCCTGAAGCTCCGTGACCAGAACAAGGACGACATCCGCAAGGTTGTCCAGACCGTCTTGTCTCACAGCCGTGTTGGTGCCAAGAGCTCCCTGATCCTTGCCATCCTCGAGGAGTACCGCCCCAACAAGCCGAACGTCGGAAACATCGCCAAGTACCTCCGCCCCGCTCTGCAGCAGTTGACTGAGCTCCAGTCCTCTCGCACGACCTCCAAGGTCTCCCTGAAGGCCCGTGAGATTATGATCCAGTGCTCTCTTCCTTCCCTCGAGGAGCGCACTGCTCAGATGGAGCACATTCTCCGTTCCTCCGTCGTTGAGTCTCGTTACGGTGAAGCTGCCTGGGACCACCGTGAGCCTAGCCTTGATGTCATCAAGGAGGTCGTTGACTCCAAGTACACCGTCTTCGACGTTCTGACTCTCTTCTTCGCTCACGAGGATCCCTGGGTTTCCCTCGCCGCCCTCGAGGTTTACGTCCGCCGTGCCTACCGTGCGTACATCCTCAAGCAGATTGAGTACCACTCTGATGAGTCCGACACTCCCCTTTTCTGCACTTGGGACTTTGCTCTCCGCAAGATTGGGCAGAGCGAGTACGGTCTGCCTCTGCAGTCTGCCGCTCCCTCTTCTCCCGCCACTCCCAGCGGTGGCTCTTTCGACTTCAAGCGCATCCACTCCATCAGCGACATGTCCTACCTCAACCACAAGTGGGATTCCGAGCCTAACCGCAAGGGTGTCATCGTCCCTGTCAAGTACCTCGATGATGCTGAGGATTTGCTCGGCAAGGCTCTCGAGACCCTCGCCGTCTCCGATAAGGCTAGAAAGCGTAGCACGCCTGGTCTCATCCCTGACCTGAGTGGCAAGCGTAAGCCTGCTGCCCCCAAGGTCGACTCTGACGAGCTTTCCGCCGTCATCAACGTCGCCGTCAGGGACTCTGAGAGCCAGAGTGACCAGGAGATTCTGTCCCGTATCGTCCCCATCGTGGAGCAGTTCAAGGATGAGCTTCTGTCCCGCAACGTTCGCCGCATCACCTTCATCTGCGGTCGCAACGATGGTTCTTACCCCGGCTACTACACCTTCCGTGGCCCCGAGTACATCGAGGATGACAGCATTCGGCACAGCGAGCCCGCTCTTGCTTTCCAGCTTGAGCTAGGCCGTCTCGCCAAGTTCCACATCAAGCCCGTCTTCACCGAGAACAAGAACATCCACGTCTACGAGGGTATTGGCAAGGCCGTTGACGGCGACAAGCGCTACTTCACTCGCGCCGTCATCCGTCCCGGCCGCCTCCGTGACGAGATCCCCACTGCCGAGTACCTCATCTCCGAGGCTGACCGCGTCATCAACGATATTTTCGATGCCCTTGAGATTATCGGCAACAACAACTCCGATTTGAACCAGGTCTTCATCAACTTCACTCCCGTCTTCCAGCTTCACCCCTCGGAGGTCGAGCAAAGCCTTCAGGGCTTCCTGGACCGCTTCGGTGCCCGCGCCTGGCGCCTTCGTGTCGCTCAGGTTGAGATCCGCATCATCTGCACCGACCCCCAGACCGGCGTGCCCTACCCTCTGCGTGTCATCATCACCAACACCTCCGGTTACGTTGTTGATGTCGACATCTACGCCGAGCGCAAGTCTGAGAAGGGCGAGTGGGTCTTCAACTCCATTGGTGGCACCAAGGAGAAGGGTCCCATGCACTTGCTGCCCGTCTCGACTCCTTACGCTACCAAGAACCCTCTGCAGCCCAAGCGTTACAAGGCTCACCTGATGGGTACCCAGTACGTCTACGATTTCCCTGAGCTCTTCCGCCAGGCCATCCAGAACACCTGGACCCAGATGGTCAAGAAGCACAGCACTCTTGGTACCCAACAGCCCAAGGCTGGTGAGTGCGTCTCGTACACCGAGCTTGTCCTTGATGACAAGGACAACCTCCAGGAGGTCAACCGCGAGCCTGGCACCAACACCTGCGGTATGGTTGGTTGGATCTTCAACGCCAAGACCCCCGAGTACCCCAAGGGTCGCAAGTTCATTGTTGTCGCCAACGATATCACCTACATGATCGGTTCCTTCGGACCCAAGGAAGACAACTTCTTCTACAAGTGCACTGAGCTCGCCCGCAAGCTTGGTATCCCCCGCATCTACCTCTCCGCCAACTCCGGTGCTCGTCTTGGTGTCGCCAACGAGCTCATGCCTTACTTCAAGGTTGCGTGGAACGATGCCAACAAGCAGGATTCCGGCTTCAAGTACTTGTACCTCGACGAGGATGCCAAGAAGCGTTTCGCCAAGGATGTCATCACCGAGGAGGTTTCCGAGGATGGCGAGAAGCGCCACAAGATCGTCACCATTGTCGGTTCCGAGGATGGTCTCGGTGTCGAGTGCCTGAGAGGCTCTGGTCTCATCGCCGGTGCCACCAGCAAGGCCTACAACGATATCTTCACCGTCACCTTGGTGACGTGCCGCTCTGTCGGTAAGTACAAAATGATTCTTCCAGACTGGACATGGCTAATAAGACAACAGGTATTGGTGCTTACCTTGTCCGTCTTGGACAGCGTGCTGTTCAGATTGAGGGTCAGCCCATCATCCTTACCGGTGCCCCTGCCTTGAACAACGTTCTTGGTCGTGAGATCTACACCTCCAACCTCCAGCTTGGTGGTACCCAGATCATGTACCGCAACGGTGTCTCCCACATGACTGGTGCGGACGATTTCGATGGTGTCTCCAAGATTGTTGAGTGGATGTCCTTTATTCCCCAGAGCCGCGGCAACCCGGTTCCCATCAGCCCCAGTGTTGACAGCTGGGACCGTGACGTCGTCTACACGCCTCCTCAGAAGCAGCCTTACGACGTCAGGTGGATGATCCACGGTCGCACCGACGAGGATGGCACCTTCGAGTCCGGTCTCTTCGACAAGGACTCTTTCGTCGAGACTCTCGGCGGATGGGCCCGTACCGTCGTTGTCGGTCGCGCTCGCCTGAACGGTATCCCTATGGGTGTCATTGCCGTTGAGACCCGCACTGTCGAGAACATCACTCCTGCTGACCCCGCCAACCCCGACTCCATCGAGCAGGTCACCAACGAGGCCGGTGGTGTCTGGTACCCCAACTCCGCCTTCAAGACTGCCCAGGCTATCAACGACTTCAACAATGGTGAGCAGCTGCCTCTCATGATCCTCGCCAACTGGAGAGGTTTCTCTGGTGGCCAGCGCGACATGTACAACGAGGTTCTCAAGTACGGTTCTTACATCGTCGACGCCCTCGTGAAGTACGAGCAGCCTGTCTTCGTCTACATTCCTCCCTTCGGTGAGCTTCGTGGTGGCTCTTGGGTCGTCGTTGACCCCACCATCAACCCCACTTACATGGAGATGTACGCCGACGTCGATGCCCGTGGTGGTGTCCTCGAGCCCGAGGGTATCATCGGTATCAAGTACCGCAAGGACAAGCAGCTTGAGACCATGGCTCGCCTTGACCCCGTCTACGCCTCTCTTAAGAAGCAGATGACCGCAGACCTTCCCAAGGAGCAGGCCGATGAGCTCAAGAAGAAGATGACCATCCGCGAGAAGCAGCTTCTGCCCGTCTACTCCCAGATCGCTGTTCAGTTCGCTGACCTTCACGACCGTGCCGGCCGCATGAAGGCCAAGGGTGTCATCCGTGACCAGCTGGAGTGGAGCAACTCTCGTCGCTACTTCTACTGGCGCCTGCGCCGCCGTCTCAACGAGGAGTACCTCCTCAAGCGCATGAACTCTACCATTGTCACCTCCGGACCTGGCTCCGACCACACCCAGACTCCCGAGGCTCGCCAGCGCAACCTCCAGTTCCTTGAGTCCTGGTCTGGCGTTGTCAACTTCGCCACCAACGACCGCGAGGTTTCTGAGTGGTACGAGGGCAACCGCAAGTCAATCACGGAGAGAATCGAGGCTGTCAAGGCTGACAACTTGGCCACTGAGCTGAGCGCCATCTTGAGGAACAATGCCAACGCTGGTATGCGTGGTGTCCGTGAAGTTCTCCGCACCATGCCTCCTGAGGAGCGTGACCAGCTCCTCAAGTATCTGAGGGATTAAGTATATGTGGATTGGATGGCGTATGGGTAATGGCATTAGATGTGTTTGGGATGATTATGACTATGTATGAGCATTATTCTGCCGTGTGTTGAGATAGATTTCAATGTTGGGATAACTTCCCGTGTAATGATACGACGTATTTACATTTAGCACTCTGGCCTTGGTTCTTATGATGATAAAAGTTTGCCCCGCCTGAACTAAAGCGACTACTAACGACGTTCTTCCTGAGGCTTCAATCAGCAAGGGCCATGCGTCGTCTCCTGATCGCCGATGTCTGTGTGTCTTATCTCCGATAAGTTTTCTACCCTCTCACACCACCACGCGAGATTAAGCGGGACGAATGACACATCTCCCACATCGAAGAGCCAGGATCAGATCCTGCTGTCGGCGATGGATCTTCGACATGCGATGGTGGTATCCCACCGGCGGGTGAAGGCGGCTCGGAGGGGCGCATAAGCTGATGAAGAACGGCATGATGTCGTGTTGCGTGGCGGAGGAATTGCACCGCGCGTACGCGGGCTGCGATGTGCTAGCTAGGTCTGTATTTGCGTACAATGTATTTGACGTCTGACATTCCCCAGGACTGCGTTAAGATGGGAATACCTATTGACAACCGGCTAATAGTAGCGCGACTTTGGGGGTTTGTGCCCGTTGAGACGCCATGTATTCGCGTGTACAGCGTGTAGTATAACATGCTGCGCGACTTGTCCATTCGGACAAGTCATTGATCGATGCGTCTATGCGAATAGTACTGGGCTTTTTGATTTTTCTTTTCATTTCCACCTAGGTTTTGTTACTGTTCTAGAAAGTGGAAGTCTTAAATGATAAGCCTCGAGATATTAACAGATCGATACCATTTGGCCTCGTCTCACAAATTATATCGAATTGAAGAGTATCGGATCATGTTAGGTGCTCCGTGGTTGCCGGCTGAGAGATTTTCCAGTCTTCGTCGAGGACGGGAAAAGCATTTCGGATTTCGGATATCGTAACAAGTCCAGGCCATGTTGCTCGCGGAAAGCTGCCGTTCTGTGTACAGGGGGGTTAGAGACGTCGCGGAGGCAGCCCGTACTGGCACTGGGACCCATCGGCCAAAAGCCGACGGGATAGTACACGTCCCCCCCACCGAACTGAATCTCGTTGACGTCGAGGCTTAATCTGACGGCGTCGTGGTCTTGGCGAGGTTTGTAACAGGATTGCTGTATTGGGTAGGTGAGCCGCGTGGGATCCTTGGATGGAGGACTGTCAAACTTACGATTGGGGATCGGCCCCTGGATGGATGGATGGAGAGTGGGACTTCGGGCCGGCCCATTTTCTTTGTCCGAGGGGCGGGTTTGATCTGATAAGATGGAAGGTAACCAATTGTAAAAGGTCTTAGCCTCGGCATGGGATGATCTTTTGGATTGGTTTCTTCAGGCTGGCTGAGGGACGTTGTTTGGCATGGGACAAGTTCTGCCAAGAGGTCAGAGGTACGTCGTATTTTCCTAACCCGGCTATTTGATGACTGAAAACTGCGAATAGCCTAGGAGTGACAAAGGCGATCTCATCACGAAACGGGTTGCAATAGCTTGTGGAGTTCAACATGAGAGTGTTCACATGGGCTTGGCCACATTCCGAGCTTGGCAACACCAAGTGACAGGAGGACGGGAGCCACTCAATTTTTCTCGTACCATCCATCCCGTGGGCGGTTAAGATGTCTCCTTTCAGGAAGTGGGTAAACATCCAACTTCTCTGCAGTCACGTCGGGTGAGCATGGGCATGAGTTTCGGTCTCCGATGCGTATTACGGTGGGATGGGCCTCTGGGGATGCTGGAGAACTTATGAAAAGGAGCCCGCCTTCCTGGACATCCCGCGAAGGTGTGCATATACACACCCGCTACAAACACTTTCTTGCTGAAGTTTGGGGCATCCTTCACGCCAATATGCCCGCCGCGTTGAAGTCGATATCGAAGCAGGCGCTGGCCATGGCCAACGCGCGCTCACGCACGAGCTTCGACGTCGAGAAGCTCACCAACCTCATCTACGGCGGGGCGTCTGTCGTCCGCGCTCGGCGCGCAGCTTGGGCGAGGGTTGAGAAGGCGCTCGGGACGGATGATACGTCGCGTCTGCCGGGGCACTATGCCAAGACGAGCCGCGAGGATCTGTAAGTTCCATCTCGAACATCCCCCCCGTTTCCGCAAACGACCACTGTGTTGACCAAGAGCGTGCCTAGATACCTCGACGGCCTCCGCATGGGCCGCGCCGTCTGGGAAGACCGCCGAACGCACAACCACGCCCACTTCGACTGGCTCACGCCGCGCTACACGCTCTTCAACTACTCCCCGTTCGGCCTCTCGCCGGCCATGTTCGTCAAGATGCTGCAGCTGATGGCGACGCCGGCGCAGCAGGCGCGCTGGCTCGCTCCGGCGCTCGCGGGGCGGATTAACGGCGCGTACGTGCAGACGGAGCTGGGCCACGGGACGTTTGTGCGCGGGCTCGAGACGGTGGCGGAGTTTGATCCTGCGACGGACGAGTTTGTGATAAGGTCGCCTGGGGGCGCGGCGAGTACCAAGTTCTGGCCGGGGAGTCTTGCGTTTTCGGCGTCGCATGCGATTGTGATGGCGCGGTTGGTTACACGGGGTAGGGATGAGGGGGTGCATCCGTTCATGGTGCAGTTGAGGGACGTGGAGACGGGGCGTCCGGTGGAGGGGGTCGAGTTGGGGGATATCGGGGTCAAGATGAGCCATAATCAGAACGATAACGGGTTCGTGAGGTTTGAGGGGGTGAGGGTGCCGAGAGGGAATATGTTGATGGCGCAGGCGGCGGTTGGGCGGGACGGGGTGTATGAGAGGAGGGAGGGGACGCATGAGAAGGCTGCGTATGGGACGATGATGGTGACGAGGTCGAAGATGACGTGGGTTAACGGGGTGCAGCTTGCTGCGGCCGCGACGATTGCGACGAGGTACTCGACGGTAAGGGTGCAGGGGACGCTGCCTTTTGGGAAGGGGGATGACGAGGAGGTTCCGTTGACGAGCTTCCGCAGTCAGCACTTTCGGCTGTTGACGTTGGTGGCGAAGGCGTATGGTATCTTGTTTGCGTCGAAGTATACCGAGGAGGTTCATCGGGAGTTTGAGCGGAGGAGCGAGGAGGGCGACTTTTCGACGATGACAGACGCGCATGCGCTTATTTCGGGGATGAAGGCGTGGTCGTCGGCGATTGCGTCTGAGGGGACGGAGGATGCGAGAAGGGCTTGTGGTGGGCAGGGATATTTGGTCACTTCGGGTTTGCCGGAGCTGGTGCAGACTTCTGCGATGATGTGTACCGGGGAAGGGGACACGCATGTGCTGTTCCAGCAGCTGGCCAGGTATCTGATGAAGTATACGGGATTTGCAGGGAGAGCTGGAGAGCAAGCGTTGCCTGCGGACCTGAGGTATCTTGCGGCGCCATATACGAGGCGATGTACGGAGGCCGACTTCAGGGATCCGAGGGATGAGAAGACGCAGCTGTTGATCTTCCAACACCGGGCACAGAGGTTGGTTGATCGGGCGGCGAGGGGACTGAGGAGGGGAGTGGAGAAGGGGAAGACAAAGGGAGAGGCGTGGAATGAGTGTGTCATGGGGTTGATGAGTGCTGCAAGGGCGCATACTGAGTATCTCATCTTAAGGCAGTTTGTCGGAGCCGTAGAAAAGGTCGAGGATGAAGAGCTGAAGTGTGTATTGGAGAAGCTGAGATCGGTGTTCGCATTGTCAACGATTGTGAACCCACAGTCAGCGGACGCCTTGACTTTTGTCGAGGATGGGTTCTTGTCGGAGGAGCAGTTAGATGAGATTCGGCACACGCTCGGAAGGCTGTTGGACGAGCTTCTGCCGGATGCAATCGGGCTTACTGATGCGTGGGACTTCACAGACGCTGGGTTGGGAAGCGCGATCGGAAGAAAGGATGGAGAGGCGCATGAAACGCTCATGAGTTGGACAAGGCAATTACCCATCAACAAGATGGTGAAGAAGAACGGAGGTGTTCATCCCGAGGCTTGGAGAAAGTACATCAGGCCTGCCCTGAAGGGCGTTGAAGAAGACAAGAAGGAGTCGGGGGGAAGTGGCATTGAGTTTACGCCTTATGAGAGGGAGCATCAGGTGATGATGGCTGGGAAGGCTGCTGAAGTATTGTAAAGACATTTCTAATGACTGACTGGGCCTTGTTGCTAAGCAATCGCAATTTTTGTTTCAGTCAAGTGTTCTCCGTGGGCATCAGCCGGCCGCAAAGCGCTGGGGTAAACGAATCCAATTCCTACTCTTTTGTATCTTCCCAGGGTTTCGTCCACTCCCTGTAGCAAAAGCCCCCAGTAAACCATTTCACAGCTTCCAACAGTGAGGAGATCATGGCAATTGACCTAAACAGTCAGCGGTGTCGGGAGAAAGCGAAGCTCATCGCAGAAAACCTACCGAGCCGCAATGTGAACATGAACCATGGCCTGGTATGCTAGTGGTTACGTCGCAATGACAGGAGGGTATTGCGCGGCGTATCATGTCATCGCCCAGGAAATGGAGATTGCTTTGAATGTCAGCCGCGTTCAAAGAAGCCTCGAAAGATAGTCTCCTACCATATATCAAAAATCGGCCGGCGAACCGAAGCCATGACGAGGAACTGGATGTTGTGGGTCGGGAATTCTTGATCAAGCCTTGCTACCCCAATAATCTTGCCATCCGTTGTACTGTATGAATCGTGCATTAGGAAATCTTTCATCTTCTTACCGGGTTCTCCAGAGTTGAGTGAGGAGAACGCCAGCTCAATATTTTCAGATCTTTGTAGGCTCGACGCGATGCTGGCATGTGTCACTTCCTCGGACAGATGATTGACACAGCATTCTTGCAGCGGACTAAGCTCCACGCTGAGCATTTGACCCTTTGCTTGCACCAGTCCCGAGTCCATTAGCTCCAGTTTCGCGATATCGTCCCGGCTCTCTGGCCTTATTGGGATGCTGTTGTAGGTCCCCAAGGGCCACCTTTTCGCACCCCCTGAGGCGGCCCAGGACCATGATGGCAGCTCTGGCAGATACTCATCGTCACTAGACATTTCTATTGGCAGCCAAAGAAGTTGTTCGAGCAGTTGTGCTTTCCAAACGCCGAACTTGAACATGGTATCAATGACCTCGAGAGCCGGCCTGCCTTCCGCAACGTTATTTTCAGCTGATGCGGTTTTCTCGTCTGTGAACATGTGGCGGAATAAGTTAGATGCTCCAGTTGTCTCAGTCGCAATGCCGCGGATCGCAACTAGTCGATCGGAAGGATAGGTGAGGACCTTCCCGGTGTATTCGCTCAACACTGCCAACCAAGAACTTGAAAGAACTTGAGGCTTTGAGTAATTCCATTGTTCGTTATACTCGCGATGCGAACACGCCCATGACATGCCCCCTGGCATGAACAAGACTTTCCTGTTGGCGAAGTACCACTCTTGATAGGCCCAAGCTCGCTGATGTAGTGGACCATATGAAGGTGCTGCTGGCTCTTGAGGAAGTATCGCCAAGTTGTACTCTCCCTGCGAAGATGTAGCTCTTCCCGTCACAAGAGAGTATGGCGAATATGGTAACGTAAACACCTCAGGATGAGGTCGCTTTGTGATGAATAGGCCCTCAGTCGAGTCCCTTGAGCCAGCGGCGGCGAGAACGAGTGTGGCGTTCTTGTAGATTGATCCCATGTTTTCGGACTCTCGAAGCCATTCTTCGGCATCGTCTTGCACAATACAGAGAGAGTCGATCCACAGGTATTCGATCTGGAGAGTCGATACAAGATACACCGCATCCCGAAATGTAGCTGGTAGTTGATCGAATGGAATATCAGCCATTCGAGCTTCGAGGTTTTGCCGTATTGTCCGCAACGGTTGCTTGTTGATGGGACCCCAGCAATGGCTAAGAGCGCAGTAAGACCCATGTGAGTCCTTCGTTTCAATGAGCCTAATCGATATGTGATTGGTCGCATCTTTGGTGATGGAGAGAACTCGAGTTGGTAGCTTGGAGGCCTTGTCAGTGATTGAAGTCGTAGGCATCGCCTCATCGTCGCGAGATTCGCCTAGACATGGCCTGGAGATTGGATGACCTTCAATGCAATGATGTAACCATTCTCTTATATGAATTGCGGTCTTGCCTGGGTCATCGTCTAAAAGTGGTGGCCGAGTGGTTATCAATTTAGACGCAGGTGTGCCTGTACTCGGTTGCCGGAGTTAGACTAGATTTCCCGCCCAACTCGTTCCGCAAGGGCTTGCTTGCCTTTTGAAGCCCAGACGGCCAACCTCAATGGTCGCACTTTGGGCAACATCTTCCAACTGAAACCAAGACTCGAAAACGGATCTTTGCTCATTCCCGAGAGAAAACATTTAGATGCCTCGATGTTGACATCATGCTGATCTCCGGGCTTATCTGGAGCATCATAGTCCGGCCCGTATCCATCTTTCAGAAATCGATGAACATGAAGGCAGAGCTGACACACCGAGGAGAACTCTTGAACAAGTCTCCGTTTCTTGAGGCTGAACGTCTTGCTGAATGCGGTGATTGTCCTCGGAGGCGGAAAAAAGTCAAAGAACTCATAGCAGCCGGGACAGTAACCCAATCCGTCGACGGCCAGGGTCATGTCCCGGAAAGCATAGGCGGCATCCATCGGATATACAACCAACGCCCGACTGAAAGCTGCCACATCAGTGACGCACCGGCTTGAGCTGTTGTGCAAAATTGTGCGGTGATTTTGGAAAAAAAAGAGGGGTTTAGGCTGATGCTCACTCAGTATTACTGGTGCCGTCTGACAGGGTGCATCAAGAGCAGTCGCCTGATTGGTCTGCGCTCTTATCGTGCATACGCGTGGAGATTTTCAGCTGGTGTAGCGTTGTGGGAGGGTCTGAACTAGCACTTTTCTATCGCTAGCCGAGTTCCGACCATCACTTACACTTCAAGACATCATTTGAAGGGGAAACTCAGTAACAACACTAGCAGTGCCGACATTTCGGGTTGTATTTTCTAAGTGGGAGCAGTCCCTGGTTCTTAGAGGGAATTTGATTAAATTGCGTGGGCAACGCTGAATCAATATTTTCTATCGTGGTTCTATGTCAACTCTGCCATCATAACGCCGGCAGTAGTTATGATCAGCACGTCTTGGCATTGTTGAAACTTGCTTTGCAGAAGGCGCTGCAGCTCTGATTGTCTTCAACTTGAGAGAAGCTTAGACACGACGACCCAAGTTGGCAAGAGCACCTCTGCAATATAATGTCAGTCAATTTGAACACAATAGAACCGAGCTTATACGGATCGGGTATTTGAGATGACCGAAACCGAAAGCAACAGCAGACTAGAAACATAAGGGGCGGGATTATCGAGGGTGTCGGCTTACGTGTAGAGCATACGCGTTTCCCGCGAGAATTGAAAGGGCGACGGCAATAATTGAGAACTTCATTTTGGTTGTAATGGTGTAATAGCCCGAGAGCCGACGTTTTATTGAGTTGAGGCCGCTTTGGTGTATGTGTGGATTCAGACGAGGGTAGATGCACCAATGCACAACAGATCTGCCGGGAGAGCAGCAGAATAAATAATCTGGACAATTTGCTTTGGCACCGCGATGCTAGTTCTGAATCCCATCCGTTTGCCAAGAACCGTTACGCAACCCACCGGACCGGCTACATTAGGAAGCCTATTGGGTTTCGGAGGTTTGACCACTGTTTTCAGGGACAAGTCGGCAGACCGAGAGTTTTGAACCAGCCTTTGTCGGTATGATCAGTAATATCCATACCAGGCGAATTGGCCTGAGCTCACAGTCAAGGTTCCTAAATGAGAACACCTCGGTTTGTGTTTGTGCGACAAGCGGGGACATTGCGGGGATATTCTCCCCGGTCTACGTGGCATGGACGGAGACTTTTCAAGGCCTCCAGTCACAGGTCTCGAGTCATGATTCATGTGCGGATCAACCCTCTGGGCGGTTGCAACATTCTCAAAAGATCATTCGAATGGTCTTCTCAGTTATGTAATTAGTTCAGTCGAGACCCGACACCGTGTGCTGCCCATATAATCAGTCTTAAGGACCGTGAGAATCCCCCAATGGAGTCACTAGAACACTATACCAAACTCCTCCCATCCCAATCGTCATATTCCTCTGTCTGTCGTGTCAGTCTCCTACGTAGGCCTCCGGTGCGTTTGAATTTACGCGATGCCTTGTTGGCAGTTGAGTTGATGGGATGCTCCTCCCCTTTTTTGTCTCTTCGGAAAGACAACGCTTTTATGTCCCAGTCGTACATGTATCCAACTGCCACAAGGAGAAAAGGCAAAGGTACAATTACTACAGTGATGAGGTGAGCAACCGGCACTTTAAAGAGAATTTATTAGCGAGGAGGGGCCCGTACAAATCACGATAAGAGACCACCAGGGTGCTCCAAGGAAGGATTCCACATCCAAGGCAAACAAACTGGTGAGGAATGAGAGTGGCAACTCGGCCGATATTCAGCAGGGGCGTCAACAAGCGAGCAATGGGCGGACGCAACTTACGAACCAGACGGTGACAACTGTAAATATTATAACTCTCTTTCCCTGGTCAACAGCCTCTTTGGCCTGTCGATTCGCGATCTCACTCTCATGAAGTGTGAGGGTCGTTTGTAACTATAGATCAATGGTCAGACCCCGGCGTCGTTGATATCCATTTGTCTCAGCTTACAGCTTCTTGAATGTTGCTAGCAAGCCTATCCAACTCCTCGACGTCATTCTTGACGTATTTGGCCTTCATATTCTCATCGAACCCCGCCTTGCTGACGCTCGGTATTGTGTTCTCCATGCTAGCTTGAACCTTCTGCTGATACTCGGCGATAGTTTTGAGGATGTGCAATTCATCACGGACATCTTTAATCTGAAATAGGAACCGGGCTGCTTTCCTCGTTGCTTCTAGAACATCTGTAAGCGTGAGCGGCTGGTTCTTGCCTTTGGCTTGTTTTTCGTCCATTTCGACTGGTTGATTGGAGAACTGGAGGAACAAATCCGTTTCGTTTCTTCCCTGTGAGCACAGTCAGACAACAATCCACCGAGTTAGGTGTGGTGCAGCGAACAATTTGGTTGATGAAATCGGAGAATACTTGACGAATAGATCGTTCTTCAACGACAACACGTGTTCTAGCTTGATTGTGCGCCGCTTTTCCAGCGTTAACCTTTGTCTTTGCTGACGCGGGGTCCCACTGATCGTCCCTGATAGGTTCAGAGATTTGCTTCTGGAGCTCCTGCTTTCTTTCATAAGCCCCGATGCAGTACTCGGCAATAACTTTGCTTAGTTCTTGTGGAGAATGGATTCCACCATTCAGACTCCCGTCGTCCGCTCGCCGAAGGAGATGCTCACGAATCTCCGCCACAAACGTGCTTTTCTCATCCACCTTGGCGCAAGAGGTTGATGTGATGAGCCATTCTACGCGAGTGGTAAGCACTAACGTAAAGCCCTCGTGGTATCTATAATCATTGACTTACTGTCACCAATTGTCCATGCCCATAACTGGCTGACGCGTAGGATAGTTTGAGGCTTCTGAGGCTTCTGGCGCTTGCCGCCTACCTTCGAGCCTGGCGACAAGTACTTCGTGATCACCTGGGTTTCATTGCGGTCCAATCGATCTCTAGCGGAATCTTTGTCCTCAGCGAAGTGATAATAATGCTCGTCCAATGTTGGAGAATCGTGAAGGACAGACGTTTTGTAGGCACTGAAAAGATCTTGGCGTTGGAAAGCACGTTCAGGTTGCTCCATTGACTGGGGCCTTGGAAAGGACGTCGCCTCATGAGTGCCGTCATGCTGTGTGTGTTCCTTTTCGTGATCATATTGCCCGACTACAAGAAATGGCATCTTATCAACCATGTCAGTACTAATCAAGGGAAAGGAAGATGTCGCTACTATCTCACATAGAGTGCTGAAGCTGGACAATGAAGAGAGTTGCTAGAATTCATTTTCTTGTCATCTTGAGGAACGGGACCTGGCGGGGGTCCAACATTATCTTCTGGTGCATGATCGCCTATGTTTATGTTATAAGGAACTATTTCAGACACTTTCGAAGGTTTTATGAACTCACTCTGGCCCGTATTTGTTTCCGGTACCGAAACATCTTCAGCCTGCATTCTGACGTACCGCGGCCGCATGAATCGGGATGGAGACGTTTTGTCGGGAATTTGAACCCAACTGGCTTGCAAGAATGAAGCCAACTTTTCCTGATCACTGATCTCATTCTGCGACTGCGATCTCATGATCTTCACTGCGGTGTCCTACACGGAAAAAATGTTTTAGTTTTCGCATGTACCAGCGTTGAAACAGGAAAGGATGCGATCTCACTTTCATCCACTCCATCTACTCAAAATTAGCCTGTGAACTACAAGAAATGTGAAAGTTAAGCGACTAACATTTGTTGCAGGGAGATGAATCCATGTGAAGGCACTTTCGGTGGGCGGGCTTTTCCTGGCTGACTCTGTGGAGGTTTTCGTCCCCGTAGCAAATTGCTGAATTTGGTCGATTGTAGTCAACTTGATGGGTGAATCGCCGTAGACAAGCTCATCAACCTTTTGGAACGTGAGGGCCTCCAGGTCCAGCAGGTGAAATCTGACCGCTGCTGCATTGAAGTGCTTAGAGCATCTTGTCATTTCGGGGGTACGTTTGGAAATCTTCCAGTACTTTTTAGGCACTCGAGGAAGAAAATTCAGAACACCCACCATCGCGTTCAGGACTTGTCTTTCGGTCAACTCGTCCTTCCGATCCGTATTTCTCTTTTTCTCTTGTGCGGGGTAGATCTGCTTCAACTGCTCGATGATTTCCGTACCACGCTTTCTGCCACGGTCATCGAGAGCAGGACAATTCAGCAACACTCGAGGCATTCGATGATATATCGCCCAGTCGACTAGCGTCCATTCATCTTTTGATTGTAATAAATCGATGGAGTCGTGAGCATCTAGCTCTGACAGAATGTCGATCGCCGTAGCATGACGCTCTTCTCTTAATGCAAGCCAGCGTAGAAGCTGGTCTCTCAGAGGGCCGTCTTCTTTGAGGCGGTTGACCATGGCTTCAAGCAGTGGGTGAGACTCCTTGTCGAAAGCATCATCAAATGCTGTCTTCTTTGCCATGGTCGACCGCAAAAGCGTTTCCTGGGGCCACCATCTTATGATTTCTAATGCAACGTTTTTTGCATGATCACTGTTGAATGTCTTAGCCATAATCATGGCATGATCGAGTGCCGTCTGGTTGATATTGTCTGTGATATCGGGATTCGGTCTCAACTTTGTGAGGAAGTTGCGAAGCGATTCCACTGAGGCAGAGCTTGGTTCAGCAGCACACAGGGTCATAAGGACTGTCATTCCCTCGCCATCACGATGGTCGATGGCACGTTCGGCCAGATCATCCGAACCAACCAGAGCCAGATGATTGACCATCTTGTCGAGAATTGAGAAGTATTGTTCCTTGATGGCCATTATCATCGGCGTTCGATTGGCGTTGTCTGGAATATCAAGATCCACTCCTGCTTTCAGCAAGGCGTCGACGACACTTTCGCGCCCGAACCAAGTGGCCCGGCTAACTGGCGTCCAACCTTCAAACCTTTCCTTGTTGTTGAGGTATTCGCGATCGACCTCGATTAGACGGTCCAACAAGGCTGGCTCCAGATCGTAAAAGCTTGCATAATGGAGGAGACACCATCCATCTGAGTCCGGACCTGTAGTTCCAGCCTTTTTGTCTAATAAAAGCCTGATCAAGTCTGAGTTGCCATACCAACAGGCAGTGTGTAAGGGTTGCACCCCATCGTCGTCCCGCGCGTTGATATCTGCACCGGCACTAATCAGCCGTTCGCAAATTTTCACGCGGCCCTTCTGGATGGCGATATGAAGTGGCGTCGAGTGTGGGAACCACAAAGACCGTACATTAACATCATCCTCCAGCGTTTCTTCCAGATACTCGGGCAAGCCGGCATCAACAGGTGTGGTGGCGATGCCAGCAACAGCCACAGATGCGTCGTCATCCGCAAGATCACGGCCCGCACTGGTAGTGTCATCGGCAGCTTTTGCAGAAGACTCGGCAGTTCCACTGCTCGTGGCATCGGCCTTTTCATCAGTGGGACTGACAGCAGTATTGATAGGAACGTCGGCGGCTGTTTTGACGGTATCATTGTCATACCTGATGGAAGTATGTTCCGAGACATCGTCATCGGTACTGCTGATGCTGGGCGTACTTAGATCTTGAAGAAAGACAAGAAGTCGCGTTTCGATTTCTGGAACACTTTTGTTGTTTGGTGTATTTGGCTGTTCTCGTTCATCCTCATGAATGCTCTCTTCACCATCACCGCTGTTCAGTGGTTGTGTCGAAAAGTCATCATGCGCGTGCCCGTCGCGATTGTTGAGCCGTTCGTCTGTGTCGTTTGAGGTAGATTCCATGGCTGACAGCCCGCTTCTCAAGAAAGGACTGCACTGGGTATGCAAACAATACCCAACGAAGTTTACCGCGATTTTTGCGAGAAGGAGATCGAGACACTATTTGCAGGAACGGAGGGTAAGCCTAGGCATATATTCCCAGAACCTCAGTGTAGTGGAGGGGAGCCTCTGGCGAATTCAAGCTCAAAAGCCTGGGCTTTTATTGGTCGCCTTATCTCCCACACCACTTGGCATGCGTGCTGCTCGCCGCATAAGCAATCTCGCGGCTACATTCTGATAGAAGCTGAAGCAGGATTCTCGGCCTTCATTTCCGTTTTGAGTGGTGAGCTGCCTGTGCGCCCCACTCATCAGATTGACTTACATGCAGCTCGAAATGCTTACTTTTCAAGGCGCAGGAGGCTCCATTCAGCAGTTCGCAAAGCACGTGTAACCTCGCGACGAAAGCGGTCGAAGCATGGTCTGAGAAGGCTTGTTAAAATTGGCGCATGACCCGGCACGAGTTGTCAGCCTGCATGATTAGAAACCCACCTCGAGACAAGAACCAGACTGGTCGCATATGACAGATCACGTTGGACAGTCTTGGATGGGTCTTTTTGGATAGAGCCTGCTTCTTTTTCGCCATGGCGACCATAAGCGTCGTAAGTTCTCATGTTGGCGTATGCTGGTAACCCCAGCTCAAGGGGCACCCTCGACATTGGAGAGCTTCTGAGCCCAGACCAGAGTCACGACAAATCCTAGACCAAGAGTATCCAAAGGAGATACAGAGCCATCTTATGCATGACTACCATAACCCCCCAACCACCTCTTCCGCACCCAAATCCCAACTCACTCACTCCCTCTAACCCCCCGACCCTCCAACCACTCCAACACCTCCTGCACATTCCTATCAGCCGGAAACACAGGATACCAAACCCTCACCACCCTCCCGCCCTCAACCGCCATCGTAATCCTCTTCAACAGCCTCGCCCCCCCATACTCAAACGTAGGCAGACCCAACCCCCTCGCCATCTCCAGCCCCGCATCGCTCAACAACTCATACGGCAAGTGCTCCCGCTCCCGAAACTCCCTCTGCACCTCCGCCGTCTGCGCCGACACGCCAAACAGGTGCGCCACGCCCGCACCCGCCAGCCGCGCCGCCTTGTCGCGGTACGAGCACGCCTGCGGGGTACACCCCCGCGCGCCCGGGATGGCGTCCCACTCGGGCGGGATGACCTCGCCCGGGGCGGCGGAGCGGGGGTACACAAAGATGAGAACAAGCCCGGGGAGGGTGGAGACGTCGATCTTGGTGGACGGGTCGCCGGCGGTTGGGAGCGGGATGCTGGGGAGAGCGAGGCCGGGGAGGTGGTCGCAAGCGCCGTCGTCGATGGGCGGGGGGAGGTTGGATGGGAGGGAGGATGCAAGTGCTTTGGGAACTTGGTCATGAGCGATTGCATGCTCCAAAATTCCGATCACTTAAGGTATATTTGGGGTTAACCTCACCGCTCATAATGTAAAGTTGAATGAAATTGTTTGAGTAAGATGTGAGGACAGTTCGATCATGTTCATCCGTCTCATGGCTGCCCAAGGGGTCTCTTTAAATAATATTTGCAACACTCAGAACACTGTCCAATCGGAATGAAAGAGCATTGACTTCGGTTTCGCATTCAAGATCTGCGCAATACGAAGCAATGAATCTAGGATGCTGCAGTTGCTGGGCCCACTCGCAAGATACGCCAGTTACGCCCATAAGAAGAACACATCTTGAGTAACACCACGAAATTGGAAGAATCTTCCTGGTTCCTGGGTGTGACACCGGAATGGGGTCTCTAAGAATACACAGTGACTCACATGTGTTCACCTCGGACTTGACCCACTAGGATTGATATCGGCAGCAAGTCCAGTCGTGTTTATGATGAGGACGCGTGATTCACAAGTAGTCTTCATTGGAGAAGAGTCTCTTTAGCATAGAGTGTATTTATGGAGTGACCAAAAAGGCCTATTGGTTATCAAAGTCGAAAGGAAACAAAGAACATAAGAAAGGATACCACGTGTGTCCCACAACATTGAGGAACCCCAAGTCCCCATACCCCCATCGAGAAGAACAAAAGAAAAGCCAGTAGAGTGATGCAATGTGCGTAGAACTGATGAAAGCAGTGTCGGCTTCCTCGAGGGCCAGTCTCTGGATGATATTACACAGATGGTATCAGAAGCACACATCAATACCATTTTGGGATACTTGACGCTGCCACCAAAAATATGCTGCAGACTGCCCCGCGACCTAGTGGGGAACAAATGACACTGAATCTGGGGCCGAGTAAACCGCGCTGCGGTTGCCAGGTTGAGGTGCGCTCATGGTTCGGGGAACGCTACTTCCAGCAGACGTGTTTGACTTCAGCGGTGGCCGCTGGGTTCTCGCTCTCTTCGCTGGCGGTTGAGTAACGCCAGTGGAGGATTCCTGAGTCGTTGCTGATGCTCGCTTTCGGCGGTGGTTATGAGTGTGCGTAGGTGGCGTCATGCTTGCCAGAGCAGCGGGCTGCATGTTGTTCTGCATGTTCTGTATGTTGTTCTGCTGCATACTAATCATTGCCTCTAACTGCATTTGCTGTTGTTCCAACTGGCGCTGCAGCATCTGACACTGGAACAGCGTAATCGAAATTGGCGACTGCTCGAACCCACCAGTTGAAAGTTGAGTCTGTTGAGTCTGTCCTTGGGAAAGCAAAGCTGCCGGTTGAGTGCCATATTGTGCCATGTAGGACGCATCGTTGAAGGTGTTGAGGCCTGGAGGTGCATGGCCTGTCTGAATAGTGTTGACCGCACGGCCATTCATCCACTGTTGTGTGTTCGGCATGCCACTCAAAGTGGTAGTAGCCATATTGAAGGGCACGCTGTTGGGAATTATCGTGGCGGGCATACTGGCGGACGCGTTGTTCATCGTGGTCATTCTTCCCGAGAACTGATTGAAAGTGGGATGAACGGCTGGTTGGCTTGATGTTCGCTGAGGAAGTGGTCTGTGTGGTCTTTGATACTCTCCAACTGATGTTCTGGCGACAATGGGAGTTGTTGCGGCTGTCACGGGTTGGAAGCGAGGCGGCAGACGCTGTGTGTGGGAAGATGCACCGTGGAAGACAGCTTGAGGCGGAGGCAGACGGGGGCTCAGGACTACGAATAATTAGCTTGTGGTTTAGCATTGAAGAGGAGTGAAAACATACCCAACAATCCAGATGGAGTCCGAGGCGGCCAGATGCCTGTCGTGTTCTGCCAGGGATATTCTCGGTCGTGAAGTTGAGTGGCAGGAGCAGTAACAGGCTTCGCAGCATCTAACATGACCGGGCTGTCGGACGGAGCCGGTGGCGTAGCTGCTGGCGTGTCAGCTGTGCGGGAAACAATGGACAGAAGTCTTCCACTTACTTTGCGCGGTCGCAGGGGAGATAACCTCCGAAGGCACGCTTAACTGCTCAGAGGCGGTCTCGCTGTCCTGCTCTGTAGTGTCGACGATACGAGTTACCTCGGCAGCACCATTGGAGGTCTGCTCGTTAGGTCCGTCCATAGCAGGAAAGAAGTTCTCGTAGTTTGCGTTGAAAGAGGCAAAGGTGTTGTTGGTGAAGGCGTCGATGTCGAAGGTGTCGTTGACGAAGCCTCCGGCGGTGAGATCGTCGTTATCGGTGATTGCGTTCGCAACACCAATATTTTCGGCCCCGGAGCCATCAATGGCGGTCTCTGCAGAAGCTGTGCTATGGGAAGCGACATCATCGTCGTTGGTGACGGCGCGAGGGGCCTCGTCGGTCATCTGCTCGAGAGGTTCGTTCGCATCTTGGGTGGCGACGGCGTCCTTGCCGGCACGACGTTCGGCCTCAGCCTCGTGGCGCTCCTCCGCGTTCATCATCTCTGCCAGACGAATAATGCCTTCAGCAGCTTTCCGTTGGTCAGGGGGGAGGCCTCTGGCGATGGCCCATTGGACGTCAAGCTCCGCCTGGTCGTACATTGTGATGGCCAGGGGTGAGATCGCGAGATTGCGCGGTGCGAATAGAAGCAAGTAAAACGATAAAATGCAGACAACTGTGTGGTACGATAGTACAAATCGGAAGCCAGGTATTGAGGTGACAGTTGATGGGGAATGGGTTTTTTTTGGTTGCGAAGGGAAGAAATTTGCAGAGTCGGCGAGGCGGAAGGGGGAAGACGTAGAGGAGAGGGCAGGAGTCCGAGAAAGGCGTCAAAGGGTGGCCGGCGGGGGGGCTTTCTGCGTCGCGAGAGGCAGGAGAGAAAATTTGTAATGGAGGCATCTCCGAAAGGAAGGTACGACCTTCGCTGCCATGGAGGAAGGAGCGAGGGAAGGTGGCAGGTGGTTGACCGACATCGCTCCTTCCTCGCCAGCAACGACCCTCAAGCTCCACGCGTGTTAACGCGTTGAGCTTAACAACATACAATACGATGAACAGGACTTATTAAATGGCTACTTGAGAGAGTCCTGAAATCTCGCCCGTGTGGGAAATACGAAGTACGCAAACAGCGTTGGACTTGGTCAGAGTCTAGACTTAAACTGACTGAATCACGGTTGCGTATCAACACCAAGCTGCGAATCACCCATGCCTCACGATGCGGAACGTCAAAAGAAGGGCTTTCGATTACCTAAGCACTATCGACCCCTACTTTGCTGAAAACCCGTCCAGGGAGGCCATCGCTGTCATAAACCTGGATGAAGACACCCCTTTGGACGCGCAGCAATTTCAAACAGATCTCGCCAGCGCCAATATCTCCTCAGCACACTTGTCTGGCTGTTCCATATTCACCCAATGCCCCGCGCCATCAATGTGTACTGCCCCCTGCCAACAACCAGGCTCGATGCTGGTCCCATTCTCCATGGCCTCAAGGGAACCCGGAACTTGATATGTCCCCCAATCAGCACAGCCAGAGACATACTTTGTCGGTACAGCTATCTTTGTCCCTGCAAAAGGAAGGAGGTCTTCCGCCTGCTTGGGGTCGGTGATGGCCCTGTACCATTGCAAAGCGCGATCAAACTTTGTCCGGCCAAACTCCTCAGAGTACACACGAAGGTCTGCGTCAGTAAGCCAAGGGGTGTCCGAAAGCTTCTCAAGAACACTTGATGACTCCTCTGCCATGTCCAACTCGACATTCCCTCGCATCGATAAGTCGGCTCTCATGACGTAGTAATGCGGCATAACAGCCAGCTCTTCCGCCGTCCATGACTTCAGAGGATGCGGATTGTTCCCAGCCCAGTCCGCAGACTTTAGATGGAAATAGCCCCTGAGGAAGTCATGAAGAGGCTGGCCCATTGGATTCGTCCACTCATCAGCCGCACCAGACGACGCGTTGTAGTACTTGTAGTGCTTCCTCGGAGGATCCAATTTGCCGAGCGACGCCTGAATATCCGGATCCCCTCCAGTCTTATCACCGTTGGCGGAAGGACCCGGAATGCCCTTGAACGGGTGTGCGATGAGAACAGGCGACTTGACCAAGTCCTTGCGTATTATCGACGTGAGCGATGCCGGCACGGCCCCGAGATCGTGGCCGACGATTGTGTGGATGGAATCGTAGCGTAAGCCCTCGAGAAGCGACACCACGTCGTGAACTGAGAACACAGGGCGAATGGTCTCCTCTTCGATCGGGCTGAGGTCGGAATTGTGGGTTCTTCCGAAGCCTCTCATGTCGGGAGCTACGGCGTGATGGCCCGCGTTCGCGAGCAGCGGCAAAATGTACCGCCAGTCGTACGACAGATTAGGGAAACCATGAAGCAGGAGAATGAGGGGAGCGTGGGAGTCCGATGGCTTGCTCTGAGGAACTGATTCGAGAATATGCACTTTGAGGCCCTTTGGGGCCGTGTCGACGAACCGAGACGTGACGCCCTCTGGGAGATTCCAGGCCGGCAATTTGGAAGGATCCATCTTGGTCAACGAATCCCTATGGTAAAGTCTGAAGCGGCGATGAGTCCCACGAAGTATTCTCGTGAATATAAAATAAATGCTGTAGATATACCTCCACGAGAGAGGGGGGATATTGCTTATGGAGGGGTGAATGGTCGTTGGCATGATTACGTCATGAACCTCGGCATTTCAGGACCACGAATGAGGAGACGTGAAGTCAACCTCATGCGCGATGATCTGTTTTCTAGATCAAAATATTTACTTGAAACTGAGCGCAGAGACAATTAATCTCAAAGGAGTCGATTCGCCACAAATGCTTTATTCCCGATCTCCAGGCTTTGTCTGAGTGCCTCGGTCTGACCATCTACCACACCAAGCTCTTTTGTCCCTCCACAATGAACTTGTCAAATCTTGCCTCCTTTCCAACACCCTCGGCCCCCAAAGCATGGGCGAACAACCCAAAGATCGGTCCCGTCATCTCTCTTGCAACCAGATCCGCTACACGTGCCGACCCCGCTTGCTTCCAATCCTTGTCATCGTCCTCGCGGTAGGAGAACCTGTAATCCTTTGCCGACGTCTCAACCCGGAAGCTCAGTGAAGCTGCCTCCGAGCTAATTGCCAGGAACACATTCTGCTTCTTGTCTTCCGATGTGGTTGTGACATCAAATACCAGCCGCGACGAGGCAAAGTCGTATGCGAGAGAAACATGTCGCAGCGCGTCTTTGTAAAGAGCTAGGCCTGCAACGACGGGGTCTCCCGACTTCGTCGCCGAAAGGTCCAACCTGACCGAGGCACTCGCGTCCATTGCCCTTTGCCGCTTGCCAACGAATGTAGCTGTACCGGATGGCGATGAGATGCTGGAACTGCTCGCACGAAGTCGAAAAGCCCTCTCGTCACCCTCTCCGCTGAACTCGTACTTCTCAAAGTCCGGATCCCGGATGTAGACCAGATCAATATCCTTCGGCGACGGCGGGAGATCTTTCCTCGCTCCAATCGATTCCTTCACCTCGCGCTGGAACTCCATCCTCGGCTGCTGCACACTCGGCCACCCTCCCTCCGGCCACTCCACCACCGTCAAAAACGTCTCCCTCCCCAAAGGCGGCGCCCCATCCTCATCTCTCACCCCCAACACAGCAGCCCACCAGTCCCCCTCTCCATCCCGAAAGAGCTCTCCATGCCCGATATTCTGCACATACTCCGCCTTCCCGTCCGCAGTCATGATCGGGTTCCCCTCCCACGACTCAAACGGGCCCCAAATACTCTTTGAGCGCCCGATACTCAACATGTGATGCTCAAACGTCCCGCCCTCAGCCACAAGCAGATAGTACCACTCCCCGCGCTTATAAAAATGCGGGCCCTCGGTATCATACCTCGCAAACCCGCCCCAGATCTCCTTGACCTCGGACAGCGCCTTCCCCGTCGCGATATCAATCTCGAACTGCTTGATTGTGCAGCTGGGCTGCTTGAGGCGATCGATCATCCAGCACCCCTGCACGTACGCCCTCCCGTCGTGGTCGAAGAACAGACTGGGGTCGATGCCGTGGAAGGGGAAGTAGATCGGGTCAGACCACTCGCCGGCCCATATGTCGGCGGTGCTAACGTAGAAGTTCTCAAGGCAGAACTCCCCGTCGCGGCGGGTTGCGTTGGTGCAGATGATGTAGAACCTGCCCTCGTGGCATCGAATGGAGGGGGCGAATAGGCCTGCGGATGATACCATGATGTTGCCCGTGTCGAGGGGCATTACCGCTGTCTCGGCGCGCTCGAGACTGAGCTGCTCTTTGCGGTTGATCGCGTTGCCTTTGCGTCTTTGTTAGCCACGGCCCTGGAAGACATCCTGAGATACTGAGAAGGGCACAAACCAATGTGTTTCCATTCTTGCAAATCTGTCGACGCGTATATCGGGATCCCGGGGAAGACGTGAAAGGACGAGGTAGCAAGGTAAAACACCCCGTCGACGAAGACCACGGACGGATCGGGCGCGAAGCCGGGGATGATGGGGTTGCGGAATGTTTTCGTCTCTGCCATCGCAGGATATGTCTTCCGGCTGCGAGATTTCCTAGATCAGGTCATTGCCTCAACCTTCTTGCCTCTGCCCCTCGCTCGTCGGCACCTCAACCTTATACCACCCCGCGCGTCATGTAGTGGGGATGCGGCCAGATGGGGGGTTGCGGGCCCAATTCTCCGCGGAGGATTATGCACGCTAACAGCCCACTTCCGATGTTGGAAGAGAACCCACTTGGCGCGGAGAGAGATGAGTCCAGGCTTATTGGAAAGGACGTGGCCGTAACTAGCGGTCATTGCTCAGCTCATCCGAGACCCTGGAATTGAGTCGCGCGAGTACGTCCAGCAGCGTGCCGAACAGGGACTTGGCGCGGGCGGAGATTGCGTCGTTGGTCACACTGTGGATTATTTCAAGCAGAGCCACGCCGACTTGACGAAGTTTCTCGACCTGATGGAGTGTTAGCTGAAGTGAAGGTTCGAGTCATCCACAGACCAGACTTACGCATGGCTCCCCGTTGGCTTGGAGCGCTTCGAACGGCAGTTCGGTGACAATCTCTACCAAGTCACTCGCGATCTCCACTTTCCGAAGGGAAAGCATCGTCGGGTCGTCGGTGACCCCGAGAATCTCTACAAATCCACGATCGGCGAACCGACGCAGAAGCACAAGACGCAATGCATGTAGCGTGACAAAAAGATTTGCCTTCTGCGTGGCAAAGGAGCGGCTCCGGAATCGCGCCGTGGCTTCGTTCATTGCCGTATCTGCACTGGAAGAAGGTTCTCTTATCCAAGGCGGACAGTTGTGCAGGATGCTCGTGAAGTCGAAGTATGACTGCATGATGCTGCTTCTGAGAGTCGTGGTATCTGGGGGGGTTGTGGCGGCGGAGCTGCTCCTGTTTTGGAGGCGAGTCAGGAGGTTCAGGTCGATGAGCATTTCTGACGCTGTGTACCAGAGGCGGAAACAGAGATAAAAGCCTACGCGTAGTTGGTCTTCGAAGGCGACGTTACTTGAATCATGAGCCGAGTCCATTAGTCCGCATGTCATGTTCTCGTCGAAGATTGTCGTGATGGGCGTATGCAGGCACATTTGATGTAGAGAAATAGGCACCTTCTGCAGAATAGAGGCAGACTTGTCACCAATGTATAGGTGCCAGAACGCATTCCTCCTCAGCTGAGCCTCAGGCCACTCGAGCCCTCCAAAACTCGTCTCATCATACAGACGCATCTCTTGGACAAGACGCAGAGCTTCGCCCATAACATGCCACGAAACCCTTGTCTTTCCCAGCGCGTGAAGCGCATTCGAGTGGAAGTACCGGATAATCACCGAGCTGCTTTCTGGATGCTCGACGTCATAATCCTGATACAACCGAAGAGCCTCGCGTGACGTCCTGAGAAAAGGCCATGCCAACGCGCTGCCTGGCGCGAAGAAGTCACTCGGCAGACTGGATGAGACAAATGCGCATACGCCTGTCAACAGAGCAAATGCACGGATTGTCGATACGTCCGAAGTGGAGGGCCCGGTGACCGAGCTGCTGGGAATCGCCGTTTCGCCCCGGAGAATTGGGACAACAACTGGGACGGCTTGGCGCACCACTGGCTCGCAGATCACCGGACCTGTGGGAAACTCCCATTGCATGTAGAGGTCGATGCAAGTGGAGAGAACGTGCTCCAACGGCGCATATGGCAGCGCCTTTCCGAGCGCTGAGAGAAGCTCGTCTTGCGCTTCGCGGAAGGGACTGATTCTAATCTCGGCTGGAGGGCTGGAGGTACTCAGGCAGGAAACTTCTGCTTCGGCGTCGATGCCAGGGGAACTGTCGATAATGTCTGGCGAGACAGCCTCGGCCATTGTCTGCTGAACTGCATTCCTAGTTCGGGCTCGGCGCTCATTCGCGTCTTTGTGTATTTTGAACGGAGGGCCTCTTTTCTTTGCCGGGACGGTGTACTCGCATGCCAAAGAAGACATGGAGCAGTTCGAGCACCGAGGTTCCTTTGCATCGCACTAGCAAAGTTAGCAACGAGTAAATATCGGCCGGATCTGGTCGCTCACCTTGACCTTGCGCCGTCTGCACCCATCGCATGCTCGTTTCGTCATCTCAAATAAACTAGATGTTGGGGTGCAGTGTATTGTCAATCCAATTCTCCGAATCGCCGAGCACGTGTGCTGAAGGAGGTATTTTAAGGGGCAGCTGACTCGGTAACAAAGACGGGACATTGACAATCCTCCGCGGAGAATCACAGTCGGCCAATCATGAGAGCCAATTTGGTGGGTTTGCGGGGATCGCAACATTCTATGTGGGGGCTTCCAGAATCTGCCCATGGGGAAACATGTGGTTCGACGGCTCAAGAAGTTGGGGATGGTTGTATTCAGACTAAATAAACCTGGAGCGGCCGAATTATAAGTACGATGCGGAGGGCCTTCATTCTCTTGCATATGGAGCAACCGGAACTTACTTGCCTCACTTTGACTGTTCCATGTATTACACATCAGCAGTAGCGCGACAGGAATCATAGGATCAACCGTAATGTCAACTACAATGGAGAAGCCGACCTCTGGCTTTGCAGAGCTTTCCAAAAACAAGAGAGTTCTGTCATGGTGTAAGCCCGACCCTTCATCATGCCGACATTTGTTTCCTGCGCCTTCAACTCACTCATAACTCCTTGAACAGGCCTCCTCATCTTCATCTTACCAATCAACTTCGGCTACGAGCTCGCTTTGGTTGGAAACATCCTCGCCATACCCTCCTTTCTGAACAAATTTGGAGTCACGACAGCCACGGGAGCAAAAGAAATCAGCACTCATGATCAGCAAATCCTCAATGCCTCAACCACGATCGGCGTCTTCGTCGCAGCGTACACAACTGGCTTCATCTCCGATATCATCGGCCGCCGTCTCGTTGTACTCCTGGGGTGCGGTCTCTGTATCGCGGGAATTATGGTACAAGGCTTCTCGAACTCAATCATGATGCTCTTTGGCGGAAAGCTCATCAGCACTGTTGGCTACGGGCTAGGCCACACCCTCGGACCGGTCTACGTCGCCGAGATTGCCCCAGACTCTCTCAGAGGCGTATGTCTCATCCTGATCAACACCATGATTGTGCTCGGACAATGGTCTTGCGCCTTGGTCGGATACGGTGGCTCTTTCATCGAAAGTGACTGGGGATGGAGGCTGCCCGTTTTCACTCAACTGGTGCCCCCCGTTTTGGTCCTCGTACTGGGAGGCCTTTTGCTGCCAGAGTCACCCACCTGGCTCCTGATGAAGGGAAGGAGGGAAGAAGCCGCCAAGGCATTGCGGAAGTTTAACGGTCCGAAGCACAATGTCGAGGAAACGCTTGCCATCATGGAGACTACACTCGAGAAGGAGAAGGAGCTCAACGACAGAGGTGCATCATACCTTGAGTGCTTCAAGGGGCCCAATCTCCGCCGAACCACCATCGTGGTCGTCGTTTATCTCGCGCAACAGCTCGCTGGTAGCAACTTTGTAGCATCTTACCTCCCGCAAGTCTCTTCCATTCTTTCATTCGAACGCAATACTGACCGGTCAACACAGGTACTTCTTCACAATTGCCGGCGTAGGCAACCCAATTGGCATCGCCCAGGTCTGCTACAGCATCCAGCTCCTCGGAAACATCTGCTCCTGGTTTCTCGTGGAACGCACCGGCCGACGTCCTCTCATCGTCTGGGGCATCATCTCGATGTCAGCACTACTGCTGCTGATCGGAGGTTTAAGCGTGATTGAGAACAACCAGCAGGCGCTTGCTGCAGTCGTGGCCTTCATGGCCCTTTGGGGTTTCCTGGTAAGTCTTCTCTCCCAAATCTTGGCCGAAATGGCAATTAACATCTGACTCTTCTCAGTATCAACTATCCATCGGCGCTGTCGCTTTTGCTGTTGGGGGCGAAACACCGTCACCCCGCCTGCGTCAAAAGACCTACTCAATCACGATCATGAGCAACACCTCCGCCGGCTGTCTTGTTACCCAGCTGATTCCGTTTCTGATTAATCCAAGCAACGCAAATCTGGGTGGAAAGGTAGCCTTCGTATTCTTTGCACCGTCTTTGATCTGCTCCGTCTACCTGTTTTTCTGCTTCCCTGAGATGAAGGGCCGCAGCTACCTTGAGCTGGAAGACATGTTCCAGAAGGGCGTACCAGCGAGGAAGTTCAAGGATTACAAGTGTGAAGTGGAGACGGTGGAGGGCAAGGATGGAGAGAAGGTCGCCGTTGTGCTCAAGGATTGATATCCGACAAACTCTAGAATGATGTGGCGACCCTCAAAGCCGAGTTAAGTGTACGGCACTTATTTCAATTGGAATCGTCTCGTCTTTGCGTGCAAATTGAACTGAAGTGGTTCGTTAAGGCTCGCACAATCCTTCTTACCGGAGGCCGATAGTCAGCTGCGCACGCAATTTGCTGACCGGGGCATCCGGGAACCCACCGGAATGGCGACATCGGCGCCGACGGCCGCAACGGTGAACCCCCGGAAGGATTCTACGTGGAATAGGGAGACTTTTCATAAAAGCTCACACCCTATTTGATGTCAAGATGCGTTCACTCTTCCGCGACATGGGGTTGCTCCCGTTGGGGAAACGGGGAGTCTTCCGACCCACCTGACGTGCTCGTGTTCCATGAAGACGCAATTCTAACACCCGTGGCGCAATCAACCAACAAATCATTGGGTCAGATGAGCGCGCATGATTGTGCGCTGACCTCTTCAGCGACTTTAAGAGGTGTCGATTGAACTGCGAATAAGCTTTCAGCCAGTTTCCCTGGCATTTCAAACTTTCTCTCTCTCATGAGCAGGTGTAAGTGGCGTAAAGCAAAACAACATCACTCAATAAGGACCAAAGTCGATCAACATGGCTGGGAAGATTCGCCGGGTGGCTGTGATTGGCGCCGGACCGAGCGGTGCCATCGCAACCGACGCCTTGGTCAAGGAACAAACTTTTGACACCGTCCGAGTGTTTGATCGGCGGGCCGTTCCGGGCGGCACATGGTAACTCAAATCCACGAACGAACTTCAAGCCCAGGATGGGAAGTCTAACTCACGCAACATAGGATCTACACCCCTCATCTACCAGCAGCAATCCCATCCCTGCGCAAGCTCCTCGATGGAAACGCTGACGCCCCCGTCCCCATCCCAACGCAGCTTCCAGCGCAGACCGAAAAGTCAGAAGCAGTCAACAGTCACCAAATCCGCTTCTCAGACACAGCCCAGCATGAGCATCTGCATACAAACATCACGCCTGAGATCATGAGCTTCACCACGGAGCCTTTCCCCGAGACGTTGACTGACCGCATCCGAGAGAAGTACGGTGATGATGCTCCGTTTCGGGGTCGCGGTCAAATCAGGGACTGGGTTGAAGACATATTTGTGCGAAATGGGCATGAGAAGCTGCTTGAGCTCAGTACTACAGTCGAACTTGCGGAGAAGAAGGGCGATGAGTGGGTTCTCACGCTGCGGAAAGAGCTTCCAGGAAAGGATCAATGGTGGCAAGAGAGATTTAATGCCGTTGTGGTTGCGACTGGTCACTACAATATTCCTTGGATACCCGACATCAAGGGAATCGCCGAGTACGATGAGAGGTTCCCGGGAAGGATTGTGCACAGCAAGCACTTCAGAGGCTCTGATAAATACAAGGGCAAGGTACTTCACTCGCCCACTCTACTGCCCCGCTGGGAGTTGTTTAGCTCACAAGATGCCAGAAAGTGATTGTTGTTGGAGGATCCGTTTCCTCACACGAGCTTCTTCACGAATTCCTTCCGGTCGCGCAGCACCCGGTCTACGCTTCTCTTCGAGGCGATCCAATTCCCCACTTCGGCTGGGAACCTTTCACGCATCCTCACATTTCGATTCAAAAGCAAATTGTCAACTTCTGCTCCAAGACGGGGACCATTACATTCGAAGATGGCACCAAAGTAGAGGATGTCGATCATGTAATCTTTGGCACAGGCTACACATTCAGCTTCCCATTTCTGCCTAAAGTGCAGGATAGAGTGGTGCAAGCTGACCGTCGCTTGCCGGGCGTTTACTACCACACGTGGGATATCGAGGACCCGACGCTCGCTTTCCTCGGCATGGTAAGTGGTGTCCTTTACTCCCGCATGACCGGGTTGCTAACGTCAAACAGTGTGGTGGAGGCTTTACATTCAGACTTTTCGAATGGCAAGCTGTCGCTGTCGCTCGACTTCTTGCTGGTAGAGGAAACCCGTTGCCATCAAAGGAAGAGCAGAAAGAATGGGAACGAAAGCGCGTTGCCGAGCTCGGAGGCGGCAAGGCGTACTACACCATCGCGCCGGACTACAAGACTGTCTTCGAGTACTTCAGAGCCGTCGCAGGCGATCCTGAACCAGGCACAACTGGCCGTGTATTGCCGCCGTTTGACGACAACTTGTTGGACGTTTGGGCTACGATGGGAACAGCTAAAACTAAGTCTTGGCAAGCCTCTCGAAAGAAGGCGGAAGATGAGCTTGAGGGCCAGAAAATCAGGGCCCGACTCTGATAAAGGCCCAAGAACAGCTAGGGTTGGGTGCGTAAAATATAGAGATATATTGGATTAAATGGTGATGAATAAGTCGATTCTGTCATTGAGATATCCGCGGTGGCTGACGTTTCTAATCACCGTGAAGCCAGGATAGATTCTCCTTTGCTTTACCTTGAACTTCGGCACTTTTGACGCATTGACTGTTCTGAAGAATTGAGTTTTTGGACTTCAGAGACTTTCTTCCTCCTCCCTGTCAGTTCTCGTGCCCCCTTTTGATTTGGAAAAGGTCCTTATGAAACCTTTCGCAAGACCACCCAAGCTCGTTACAGTCCTCTTCCAAAACCCGTTTATCGATTCAACTGGTGATTTGGCGACGTCTATAACGGCACCTGGGGACTTTTGCTCCCACTTTTGCAGGCAGTCGCGGCATAGCCCTGCGCCGCCTGGTAACCTCTCGTCTTTGCCTGTTGATCGATACTAACAATCGAAGCCAGACTTAACGCACCTTTCGCAGCGAATTACAGTCGGAGTATTGCGTATCCGATGACCGCAGTCGTACGTATAGAAAACGTCTTGGCACATGATATGACGAAACCGATATCGGGAGATGTCACGTAAATATCTGTATACGGTGCTGTGATCAGTAAAAGACAGTTATTGATGCATGCGCCGAGCGGAGGTATGCTGCTTTATCTAGAATAAGGTAGCCCAGATTACACACATTACGTCGGGGGACTCTGCTTATGTAGGGCATCCAAAGCAGAATCTGCTGTCTAGCTTTAACATGCCATTCTTGGTTCTATCCTGCATTGGTTTTGCCCCTCATAGGCTGGATAGAGCTCCAGCTAAAATATGCTCAGTGAAGGCCAAGCACAATGGTTCGAACAGACCGAGAAGCTAGCTAAATCAAAAAGAGCTGTCGCAATTGAAAACGTGTCTTGTTTTACTGAAAGCAGGAAAGGTTGAGCAAATTCGTCGGTGACACCAGCAGGTTTTAGCTTTGCGGTACGTTAGGGAACCTGGCAACAAAGAAAGGATCTAGTCTACCAGCAGTTTATCATGCGAGATCAACTGTTTAGAATGGGTGATTGTGGTCACTTTTATACTTCTCAGAATCTTATGCTGACTCATGAATTGTACTTCGATTCGTTGGCTTTGCTTCCAAGGTGAATTTCCCATCAAAATGTGGGTGCTGAAAACTGGAATTGCTACGTAATGTTGATATGTCCATTCCTACCATTTGTCTTTCCATGATCCCTCAATGACTTCCTCTGCCGTCTTGGTGACGATGTCCGGAAACTTGGGCTTGATATTGTTTTCCTTCGGTACGAGAAACTGCTCAGTCCCCGCATAATAGTGTAAAATTGCGAATAGCCTTTCCGACTCCTCTGCGCCCAGGCCTATGTCCGGAAAGTCTGAAATGAACGAGATTTTGCCCGACTTCAATTTCTCAAGGTCATCATAAGCGACACGAAATTTCGCCCCTAGTTGTTACTTAGTACTGCTAGGCGCTCAGACGGTTCGTAGAAGCGGACATACCTCGTGCTTTCTCGGAAATTTCAAGAATCTCGGATATCGCCCGCGTCTCCGCGATGATGCTGCTGATTTTATCCCACTTGTCCAGGTCCATCAGGCGAGCGATGAACTTAACCATGTCCTGCGAGGCGATGAAGTTCACCTTTGCAGAGCCGTCTCCGGGAATGACAGCCCACTTCTTCTCCACATTCACCATGTTGACCCAAGGGTGCATGTACGTCTTCCAGTGCGGCATGCCGAAGTAGTCCAAGAAGAAGCCGTTGACTACCCGAGTATACTCCAGATTGGTGCGATCCAGCTCATCAATTGCCTCAAAGACGAACTTGGCAAGAGGGCTGTCCTCGATATGCCTGTCGAGTCTTAGCATTCATGCACGTACTACTATCAAGATGCTCGGCCACGTACTCTCGCTTGTGCAGCATGTCATAAGCACTGACTACGAACCGCTTGGTCGTGCTTGATCTGTCGGCGGCTTTAACCAGCTGAACCTGGGATACGCTGATCTCTGCTGTGACTACACCCATAGCGCTAATGACTGTGTCGATTTTGTTGGTCTCCAAAATCTTGGCGGTTCCCTCAATGTCCGGGTAATTGACCGCGAGGTATTCGACTCCATCTTGGGGCGGACGAGTCTGTGAGAAATATTGGCGTGCGTGCTTACGACACAGTCAAATACGCTTCTTTTGCTTACCGCTCTTGAAAGCACAAACACTTTGTGTCCGCCGTGTTGAACCAGACCGTCGACGATGGTTCGCCCAACTGGTCCTGTGCCACCAGCAACTGCAATGATAGTCATGATGGGTGTTAGTTTCGTGTGCGTCAATTCGTGAAACGAACTCGGGATATCATCAATTGAAATACCATCACTCGAAGAAGTTGGCTGCATATATAGGAATTTGCCATAACGCAGGCGCTGCGACCCCGCGATTCATATTCCGTTGATGCTTAGTGGGCACTTCTGCTGCTACTGAATCGGTGTGTGACCCTGAGTTGGTACTACTGCCCGATGTGGAATAGGTACCTAGTAGGTAGAGGTAAGACCCAAAACATAGAATAGGGTAGAAAACAAAAGTAAGATCCAAACATTCAATCGACACAGAGACAGTACTTGCGCAGCCGATTAACCTTGCTTCTACGTCAGGTTCTCGCAGTATTTATAATCAAAAGGTTCAGTATATTTCCACTTTTGGAGAAATTAAGCAGCCCACCTTGGTGTGGCTCAACACGCAGCGGACACTAACTGTAACCGTTAACCGTCATCCCGCTACAACCCAACTCCAGTCCATTTAAACCCCTCTCAACCTCGCACAAAGCAGAGGAAAAAAACGGCGAATGAGAATAAACCGAAGTCACAGTGCATCGAATCGAATCAGTAGTCTTGATGTGTACGGGCTTTGCTCGGGGCTCCGAACCGCGGAATATTTTAGCTTCAAGGCTTCAAGGCATGTGTCACCACCTCAGTTGGCGGAGACTCCGCGAAAGTGGGGTACAATAATTTGACCCGAAAAGGAAAAAGAACCAGCCGGACATTTGGAATCCCGATCATCCTCTCTGCCGCGCTCATGATGAATGCCGTCTCTCATTTAGTATTTTAAAACATCGGGTATCGAGAACAAAGCGGTGAAGTCTCAAGACACGGACAATCGACATCAGGCCCCAGATTATCATTTACGACTGAAATGGTGATCACATGTCGTGGCCGTGATTTTAGTTACTTCTTTGCATAGAAAGACTCTCTCTTTTTTTTTTTTTTTTAACCGAATCGTCATTTCAGAAAACCAGCTTCAAGTGGTTTCAACATGACATCGGAGATCGCCTTGCAAGAGTCAACTACATCGCAATCAACCTCCATCCGCGATGAATCCGGAAAAGGTGTCGAAGATGCCAAAATGAAGAACGAAGCGGTGCCGGCCTCTAGGGAAGACACGAACCCAAGCCTGCCACAAGAAGATCTTGAGGAACCGCTTACATATCCTGAAGGAGGATTGCAGGGCTGGTGCGTGGTTCTGGGTTCTTTCTGCGCCATGGTGTCTGTGTTCGGATTGCCCAATACTGCAGCCGTGTTTGAATCCTATTTCTCCGAGAACCAATTGAGTGAATACAGCCCTTCTCAGTTAGGGTGGATATTCTCGATATATCTCTTTGTTTTGTTCTTGTTTGGAATTCTAGCCGGGCCAGCCTTTGACAGGTATGGCCATCGAGGGTTGGTCGCTGCGGGGAGTCTGGTAATGATTGCCAGTCTAGAGATTCTTAGCTTCTGCACAGGTAAGAGCATCCTAATCACTACCCAATGATCACTGACTGATTCCCGTTAGAATATTACCAGATCATCCTGACTTTCTCCATCATGGCCGGTCTTGGTGCATCCCTTCTCAATACTCCGTCGTTCGCCATCATTGGGCACTGGTTTAATACCAGGAGAGGCCTTGCGATGGGTCTCGCAGCAACCGGTGGTTCATTCGGAGGCGTCATATTCCCCTTTGTATTGCAAGCTGCTCTGCCGAGATTCGGTTTCGCATGGAGCATGCGCTTACTTGGCCTGATTTACCTCATCTTCGCAGTACCAACAAATCTTTTGATGAGAACACGTCTTCCACCAAGCGAAAAGTTCGATTCCATCTGGCCGGATATACGGCTTTTCAGAGAACCAAAGTTCGCCTTTTGCTGTGGAGGTGTTTTCTTCATGGAGTACGGGGTTCTGATTCCGCTCACGTATATCATCTCTTTTTCCATGAGTAAAGGGCGCGATGCAAGCTCAAACTATTTACTGCCCATTTTGATCAACGTAGGTAGTATCATTGGGAGAGCATTACCTGGGTTCGTTGCCGATCAAATTGGACGTTTCAACACCATCGTCCTCACCGTCGGTCTGTGCACGATATCCGTCTTCGCTATCTGGCTACCGGCGGGTAGGTCATGGCCAGCGTTGCTTGTCTTCACCTTCATATTCGGTTTCGCTAGTGGAGGCAACGTGAGCCTCATTCCGGCTTGCATCGGACAGCTCTGCGATTCTCGAGATTACGGGCGGTTCCTATCTACAGCGATGCTGTCCGCCAGCTTCGGAACTCTTCTTGGCATTCCCCTTGGTGGGTTGCTGCTGGGAATCAAAAACCAAGAGATGGCATGGACAGCATTGATCTTGTTTTCCGGGTTTTCATATGTTGTATCCCTCGCCTGTTACATTGCAGCCAGAGTGCTAGCAGTTGGTTGGAAACTCAATGCAGTGTACTAGCATCCATGTAGAATCAATACACACCGCAACCTTGTTCATAGCCACCTTCTCATCCTCGGTTCCTGCCCCGTCACTGATCTATAGAAGGTACATACTTCCCATGGGCATGTTTTAGAATGTCCTCACTCCGTGAAAACCTTGCCAGCGCGGATAACTTCCAGCACGGCGCTGCTATGATCCCACAGCTTCTGCCTTAGCGCGTCCTTGTCCACCGAAGCATATTTCTTCGCAGCATAACAGCTCTCACCATTCCAGGTCAACATATACGAGCCACTTCCAGGTTGTCCATCGGTTCCAGCAATGGCAGAACTGCTGACCTCGCCAATGCTGTCAAGACGTTGCGGCGGGTAGTAAGATGGCGATGCCAACGACACCATCCGAGCCCCTGACTCTTCTAGGTCCACGTCCACGCCAAAAAATGGCAGGACCTTAGTGAATAGGATGCGTATCCACCAGGGATTGGTTGGGTTACCCATGCCCTCGTGCACAACGAGCCCGGGATAGATATGGATAAAGCGTAGCTTGCCCTGGTGCCTCTTTGCCAACTCCTCGAAAACGAGAGTGTGCATGTAGCAGGCGTGAGATCGCGCTTGCGAATAGTTGTAGTGAGACAGGTCACGCAGTGAAAGGTCATCGGGGTAGAGCTTGCCTTCCATGCCTGCGGCGTAAATAGATACAACGGCGGCTGGAAGTGACGACTTTAAGACCAGAGGCATGAGCGACGTGATGAATGCGATGCGGCTGTAGTAGAAGCGGGCCATGGTCCCGTCTAGACCCTCCTTGGTGTCTGAGAGTGAAAACACGCAATGAAGGTCAGCCTAACTAAATCTTATCATAAACGCCGGTATTCGTGGTGGATCGTACCTTGTCTTGGCAGAAATATAGTCCCTCCATGAGATAGCAAGAGGAAGTCGATCCTCGCAGTCTCGCCTGTGGCAGACGCATTGCGCTCTTCAGAGGAGATGATCTCCTCGCAAGCCTTGTCTACTTGTTCAACGAGTGATAAATCCTCGACTTTAATGTAGTGATATTCGCCTGCCTCATAAATGGCGCGACATTCTTTCATGATCTTCTCTGCGGCATCAGCGTTACGGCCAACGAGGTAGGCTCTCAGACCCTGCCCATTGAGTTTCGCGACGGCGATGGCTAGCGCCCTCAGGCTAAGAGGCCCGATGCCTCCAGTGCCGCCTGTGAAGACGGCGACGAGCTTCTGGCTTTGTACCAACTCGCGATTGATGGCGTGGACGGTATCCAAATTGACCATGGCGACAGATGAGGTATGTCTCAGTTTCACAGGTGAGGTGTGACGCGTATCGAGAAGATGTGGCTGGATTTGCCTCAGAGGCAACACCTAAGGGAAGCCCCCTCATCCTTTATAAATAAGGGAGTCAACTGCAGCGGCAAACCACTGTTGTAAATGCTTAGAAGAGCGTGCCTCAGTCAAAAGCCACTGGTCAATGTGATGGAATGCAAGAGTAAGCCCTAGCCATTTCAAGAGGCGGAACACGGCAGGCTAGGGACCTTTGGTATCAGGACCAATCGTAAGGACTCTCAAATACGACGGGAGGTTAGCGTCCATTCCCTCGGGCTGAAATAGGGCCCTCCGATTCGACGGAAGTCGCTTGTCGTGTGGCTTGTAAATCGTTCGGACGCAACATGGGTAACATGCATAAAACCCGAACCCGAGTTTTAGCGCGATGCTACCAAGACTGTTTTCCTCTATGACGCTGATGATCCATCTGCGATATTCCACTTCACAAATTTCAGCCTCATCGAACATAAGCTAAGAGAGCTCGCATCGCAACGGTCATCGCATGCAAATCGCCCCGGATATCCCCCGGATATCGCACGTTACATCTTCCCTCGACACCCACTTGCATGGACTGGCTTCGAATCCCTGTCAATCCCTACCAGCGAGAACAAACGTCGCATCATGATCGAAGACACGTTTTCAGTTCCAGCTGAATGCGTAGAGCCGGGTACCTGCCGGGGGACAGCCACAGTGCCAGATCCTACCGAACAAAGCGCCGATGTATATCTCCCTCCGAAGCGCTCGCATAAGAAGTCTCGCCTCGGCTGTACGAACTGCAAGCTGCGCAAGGTCAAATGCGATGAGACCCGCCCAGCCTGTCGCTCCTGTAGGATACGTCGGACAAAATGCGAATACGCACCTGTGGCTTCGAGGAAGTCTCCAGCATCTTCGCCTTCTCAAGATTACCCGGCAACGTCAATCACCTTGTCGGAACGTATCGCAATGAAACCGAGGATAGTCCATGAACCTTTGATCTGTCTTCCAACCACCGATGCTGTGGACATGAGACTGCTGTGGTTCTACACCTCCTCCACATGCAAGTCTCTGTCTTACGTGGACGATACGCAGCGTCCGATAAACGACATGTTACAGACAGTTCTAGTTGAGCATGCCTTCGAGGCGCCCTTTCTGATGAACTCGATTCTCGAGCTCGCGAGCCTTCATATGCAGAGCCTAGGACAGGCAACCGAGCCAACCCGTGCCCTCGTGTATCAGGCAAGGTCCGTTGAAGGGTATCGCAGGGCCATTGAAGCCGCACAGCCAAGCACGTATGGTGCTCTTTTGGCCAACTCCGTACTGCGACCTATCCTTTCGACACAGTCGTTTGGGGAAGTATCGTCCAATTATCTTCACATTCTGGACTGGCTGCTTCTATGGCGAGGTGTGGAATCAATCATCAACATCACCAGCGCGTCATCTATCAAGACGACTGGAATGGCACCCTTATTTTCCCGACCGCCCATGGATTTGATTGCATCTACCGCCGCAATCCCGAAGGACTTACTCCTCATGATATCATTCATAGACCGGGGCGATCCTGACTTCACCGACCTTCAAGCCTATCAGAACGGCCTAAGGGCACTGGGTTGTCTGTTCGACAGCCTGGGCCGGGGTATTGACTCTGTCATGCTTTTGCGCATCATCACCTGGGGTACCGGAGCGGTAAATGGTATTGTTGACCTGGCGAGGGCTAGGAGACCGAGGGCTCTCGTGATAATTGCACACTATGCCTGTTTCCTGAAACTACTGCAGGGTGTATGGTGGCTAGCAGGCTTCGGTCAACAGTCCCTAAAGGCCATCTGCCATGAACTTGGTCCTGAGTGGCAGTCGTTCCTGAACATTCCGTTGTCAGCAATGCAAGTAGATGATCACTCAGATCTATGTTCTATATTGCTAGGCGCTGTAAATCGATAGGGTCATAATCATTGCGAACTCACTTCTGAATAATACTTCGCGAATATCTTGCCTTTTAGCCGCCCCCAAGCCGAAGAGTTCAAGTGACCTCGCGGATCATTACACAGAACCAGTGGCTCACGTGAGATGCACAATCCCTGCCTTGATCTCAAAATGGTGGCGTTCTCGGGTTCGGGTCCTTAGCTCCTTCGATCGGCTCTCGGGGCGTAAAGGGCGGTGCCCCACCAAACGCAAACCCGAACCCGATGAATGAGTGCATCGACAAGTCTGAAGAGCCCTTGGATAATGATGAGCCCTACTCTTTTGGTTCTAAATTCATTAGTGTTATGATGTGTATAAGAAAGCAATCCCATCCCTGGTCCTTCAGTCTGCAGTCAATCAACCTTACTATTTACTCACGCCTGTTCACAACTAATCTGTTACAACGACACATCTCTACTCTCACTGAATTCAGAGTAGAAACATGGATCATCTGAGAACTACAGCTATTATTGTCGGCGGTGGCCCAGTTGGCCTTACTGCAGCATTGGCTCTCACGCGGGCAAGCATTGACTTCATCCTCCTGGAGCGACGAAAGGAAGTTGTCGTTGAAGAGGGGTCTGACATGACCATCCTGCCAATGACCATGCGCGTTATCGATCAGATGAATCTTTCCGATCCGTTATCGAGGATTTGGAACCCAGTCTCAGGAATTTCACGAATTGATCATAAAGGGCGAGGCATTGGTGAATTCCGCGTGTTTCAATACCTACGAAAAAGGTACGTTACAATGAAGCAGAGATTTTGCAAAAGGCTGGCTTACTGATGACACGCAATTTTGCAGCACTGGGCATTACCCTTATGTTCTGAGCAGGAAGAACCTGCTAAACACGCTGTACGAAGCCTTACCAGAGGATGCTCAGAGTCGGATCTTCACCAGCAAGACCATCACTGGCATCCACAACTCGCCAGACAGCGTCACAGTCTCTTGCACTGATGGCTCCAAATATTCCGGAAGTTTCATCATCGGAGCCGATGGTGCTTACAGCGCAGTTCGAACACAAATGCGAAACTTGGCACTCGACTCGGGAGTTCTGAGCGTCAATGAAGTGAACCCGTTCACCACGACCTACCAAGCGCTGTGGATCCGCTTTCCGACCGAAAGACTGCCAAGCTGCAAGCCAGGATCAGCAACCGAGACTCACGGGTCTGGAATCGCGACTCAGCTCTTCGTGGGTGAGAAGACAGCAACGGCCGGCATTTACAGGAAACTGCCCAGACCCACGCGCACATCGACGCGCTACAGCGAGAAGGATGAAGCAGCTCTCGTCGAGGAGTATGGACATTTGCCACTTCTGGAAAGAACAGGAAGCGATACTCCCGTCTGTCTGAAAGACGCGTACGAGGCGCGGCTGGGGTCCGGATTAGTTGACCTGGAAGAGGGTGTTCTCCAACACTGGAGCTGGAACGGCCGGATCGTCCTCGTTGGAGACGCAGCCCACAAGTTCACGCCCAGTACGGGATCCGGTGTCAACTTTGGGATGATAGACACTGTCGTCTTGGTGAATCATCTCCACACTCTTTCGTGGGCCCATCGCGAAGGAGGAAGCGCATGGGACGCTAGATCGCTCTCTCAAGCTTTCGCAAGGTACCAGCAGGAACGTTATGAGGATGTGAAAGCCGGCTGTCAGCAGTCAAGTGGCGCCACAGCCATGGCTACATGGGCAAATGTGGGCTTGATGCTTCTTGATCAATATTTACTGCCGACTCGCTTCATGCAATGGTTTCTCGGAATGCGGATTGCGATGCAGGCTAGAAGCAAGGAGGCTGTGGGATTCAGATTTTGAGGAGAATTTCTCATGTCTTGTCAATGGGTTTGGACTTTACTTTGGAACAGGCATAGTCATTTCATATCGTGCGCATTACTTTGGTGCCATTCCACTGTGTTGGATACCTTTTTTGGAATTTGCCATGTGCTCTCTTTCAATAGTAGCGACACCTGTTCTTCGGCTTCATTCACACCTTTTCAAAATGTATCGCAATGATTCAGCTAACGGTCAGTAAACAAATAAGGCCATCGACAGTTCATGTTCTGTGCCTTTCTATCCTTGTGCATTTGTCTCGTTACCCACTCGGTGTTTGCTCGGGTTACTGCAGCCACCCTCGTCAACCTGAATGCAAACGGGACCAGCTTGGAAAGAATGGTCTAATCGAAATTTCAACTGTTGGACTTTCCTTCTTTTTTTCTTTTTCTTTTGGAAACTTCGATCGCCATTTGCGACAGGCAAAAAGCTTCCAAACTTTGTCGTCTAAATTTCGCCCACCCGTCCATGCCGGATGCCTTTGCTCGACACGACTGCTTCGCATCTGCTCCCACATCGGTTGATCGCTTGCAAGTATACTCATTATCCAAATATCCATCGAATTCTGAGTTTACAACGCGCAGATTGATTCCGATTGATGCCACCTCAAATCAGACGTGAGTCTGCTGCTCGGCAGCCCCCTCCCGAAAACTCCTGCCTCGCCTACAAACGCGACACAAGACACCTCCTCTACTGGGTGATCAATACTTCCAACTCCATTGTCAAGAGATGCCCGACTTCTCAGGATGAGGTGCCCTTGTCGATCAGGGTCAACGTCAATACCTCTGGCCAAACGACGGTTGCGGAACTTGTCGCGATGGGCCAACTGATCGCCCGACACATGCGCAAAATACCACAAGGCATCGTGCACCTACTTCGATCCGTCATCTCAGCTCGATCTCTGCATTATGAACAATTCCAGAAGTTCGCCAGTGCCTATCCAGATGCCGACCTCGTGAAGAGCAACTCTTCCCACAAGCACTTCATCGATGCTCTCACCGATATCCTCAAGGAATTCGGTGGCACCATTCAGCCAGACACTGAAGCAACGAAAGGCTTCGACGTATGCCAACAGGATGTCGAAGAGATGCTTTTTTCCAATCGGTTCTCTGTTTTGAGCATCAACAGAGTCGACGGCGACATGGAGTCTGACGAAGATTCGGCCGACGAGTCACGCCCGCCAGCTCATCAGCAGGCCGCAAAGAAGATTCGCAAGGGCAAGAAGAAGCAATCAAAGAAGTCGAACCGCAAAGGTGGTCCTCGGACGGCTTCGGACTCGGGTCTGGAGAACGTCCCTATGGAGAGCTACCGACTTCTAGAGGGCGATGACTGTCTTCTGTACATCATGGCAGTATTTTCACTTCGACATCAGTGGTTACATCTGAGACGCCAGATCAGAGAGGCTTGGAATGAAGTCGCTTACGAAGACTTGAACAGCGCCGTTGCAGTCGGACTGTCCAAGATCGCAGTTGTCCTTGTGCAAAAGACGGCTTTGGAGATCTTCGTCGAGTTTCCAGGCAGAGATTCATTCAAAACGATTATCGACTGCGTCAATCGCAATGTCATCGGCGGAAGAGACCTCAATCTAATCTATTACGATGAAGGATCGGTTGATGCTCAAGAGTTGAACATGAGCTACGCCTACCGAGACCTTGTGTATTTCATCGAAGACTTCCGCAAGGCGGGTCGAACAGGAAAGCCAACGAAAGCGCTGCAAGTCCAGCTTGATTGGAACCCAGACTTCGATATCCTGAGCGCCACCGACGAGGAGAGAATTTGTTGGCGTCGTGCTTACACCATCAACTGGCTCTATGATCTTGTCAATGTCTACTCTGCACCGTACTTTGAGCATGGCATAGCGCACCGCGACCACAAAAAGGGTAAACTCGAAAATGTCGACTGGAAAGTGAAGGGCCCTTGGGAAGATCATCGATGTCTGTTCGGTTTGGACGACTTTGCCGCCGTCATAACCTCTCTTGCCATGCAAAAGCCCGGAGCAGAAGTCGCCAGAAAAGTCTTGCCGCACCATGTCTTCCAACTGCAGTGCATCTTGGACTCCATGACCGAGTCCAAGGGATGGTCCTTTGAAGGGGTCGGGGAGACACACTCTCTTACGGCGGCCGCCGAGAATTTCAGCCCAAATCGGGACCTCCAAATGTTCCTCTTTGCCACCCCCGACAGTAACCGGTATGGATATTCTAAGTGTCTCCGCCTGATGGTCGATTATCTCCTCTGCGACACCTACGAACACGGTTGGGATAACCGTCATTACCTCAAGACCCATACGTTGTCTAACCTTGAAAAGGACCTACGCAAGCATCTTGGTAGGTCTCCGCTTGCGGATACTCAGTCAGCAAGCCCAGGATCCCGGTTCGCAGCCACCAATGCCAACGGCCTCTGGGAATACTCGCCCTATCTGTGCGGAGAGGGCCTCGCCGAAGCTCTCCAACTTGCATACCTGGCTAGTATGTGGATTTGGGATAATGTCGGCGAGTTGACTATGATGGTTCATTTGTACAACATGCTGGTGCAGAAGGGTTACATGGCCGTCCGAATTCCACTATACGAGGTATTCCTCGACCATTTCAAGGATGCTGTGTTTGCTAAAGGCATTGTACCCACGTCTAGGTTCTCAGAGAGTCTCTTGAACCGGATCGGAAGGCATAATGTGGAACTTTGCCGAGTCAAGCGCACGGAAAAGATTATCGTTCCGAAAGACTGCAATGTCTACAGAGTCGATCGGTGGTTTCACGAAAAGAACAATTTCTTCAAACGGAAGTCGCTGTTACTCCTTCTTGCTGACGCAGACTGGAATGCGAGTCGCATCCCCGATACCGAGATTGCCCTTGGTTCACATCTTGCGTACCACCGATTGCAGAAGGCCAGAAGGATTATCGACCCCGAAACTGGCAATGTACAACTTGAGGAGACCGTGCTTGTGCAAAGGCATGTAGAGGGAGGTTTCGACAAACGTGAGCTACTTGTACGCATGTCAAAGATTCGACACACTCTTGACGTTATCCACGCCGCGATCGAGAGCAAGAGCAACGCGTGGTTCATAACACCCAGGGAACACTCGGAGCTTACTGGTTTGCTGGGCCCAGCCAAAGAAGATCTTATCAACGACATCTGCGGCTCTTTCCCTCTTTCCGGAATGGACTTCATGCAAATGGGCATCTTCATTGGCACGACGATCTGTCACTTCGAAAAGGTTTTGGAACAGCATGGCAACAAGTTGTTCAAGGAAGCCTACCTGCCGGGTGCACCATGGGCCTTCATGAAAAAGGCAAAGCTGCTGAACCTAGCCCTTCAAGGAAATGACGAAGAGTGCTTAAAGGCAATGGCAGGTCAGATGCAGATGAAGTTTTTACTCGATTACAGTCTGGTGTACTGGGAGAACGTGGAGCATCCGCGGGAGAGATTGGTCAGAAAAGTTCTCAAGACGTACAACATGGAGACGGTGGAAGAATTTCTGAACTATTTCAAACAAGAGTTTCTAGACAAACTTCTTTGAAGGAGAATGATTACGGCAGGTACTAGACGTTGACCATATTTGGGGCCACGGTATTGGACTGGCGGAATCGGGGCGTGCTGGTCGCAACGTTGCAGGGTGTTATTTTATATCACGGATATTGCGCCCTCCATAACGCATCCAGCGCCAACTTGACTGAGACAAAAAAGAAAAAATCCAACCCCTCACATAGTGACGTATGCGCGGCTCCAATTATTTCCGACAGGGGTCGGCACTGAAAAATATTTCACCTCGCCTGCTTTGCATCGACGTGTCCCTCCATGTGGGCCCAGCAAATCAATCTTGTAAAGGAATCCCCCCTAAACGGTTTACTCGATGGCATCGTCCTGTCAACTCACACGATAAATCAGTTTATCATCTTGGTCCGGTGACTCTAACTGATCTGACTGAAGGTGTTGGCCGCGGCCATGGCTATCCCGACCCACGAAATGGCGCACGGCGCGAGTCCCGTGGCCACTCGCGAGTCTTTTATTAGATACAAGAAAGATACGCAAGATCTTGTGGAATGGATGATCAAAACCACCAGTCTCATCCTCAAAACGCAGCCGCGCTCGGGAGAAAACGCCCAGCTGCCCACTGGAGTCAGTTCGTCCGGAGCGACAACCGTGGCTGGCCTGGTGTCCATGGCCCGCCTGATCGCAGACAGCGGAGCTGCAGTGTCTGGCAGCACTTTTCGCCGATTGATCTCAATCATCAGAGCAAGAAGAAACCACTACCACGCCTTCGTAGAGCATGCATCCACAACATTGAGAAGAGCAACGACATGCACAGGAACTTCATCGACTCCCTCATCGACATTTTCTCCATCTTGGGTGGGGTTAGCTGGTGGGAGAAACAGATGCAGGCCAACGAAATGTCCTCAAAGCGTCTCGACTCTGATGCAGAGCAAATTGAGGAGATGAAGGGCATAATCTTCAGCAACAAATTTGCATCCCTCGATCTCAGCCATGGCGATTCCAAGCCAGAGCCGCCTTCAGAACCCGAATCTGACGCAGATGAGCCAGTTGCTGAGTCCAAGGCGGCAAAGAAGAAGCGTGTAAACGGCAAGAAGGGCAGGGGCAAGACATCCAAGCCTGGAAAATCACGCAAACCTGCCAGAAAGGCGGATTCTAGCGCGGAGGCTTCTGTGGAGAGTTACCGAATCCTAGAAGATGACCAGTTGCTGAGCTACACCATGGCAATACTATCCTTCAGAACGGAGTGGGCTCAAATACGACAATATGTACAAGACTTATGGATAGACGTTATCCACAAGAATCTGAACACTGCTGTCGCTGGAGCAGTCTCAAACGTAGCCATTGCTGAGATTAAGAAGACGGAGCTCGAATTATTTGACGACTTTCCCGAACACTGCTACTTCGAGAAGATTACAGACACTCTTACTCGAGGAGGCCTGCACCGCTTGCAGAAGGTTGCTGAGGAGAAGGCAGCAGCTGATCGCGATCATCATGGATGTTTGGTTGACGTCAAGGAGCAGCTCCTGATGTATACATACCAGGACCTTTTGGATTTCTGCACAGACTTTCAGAAAAGCCGTAACGGGAAGCCCACAAAGGCTATGCGTGCGAAGATCGGCCTGTGGGACCCAAAGCTCTCACTTGAAACTGCCACCAAGGAGGAGAGGATTCTCTGGCGTCGAAAGTTCACCATCAATTGGCTCTACGACTTGGTCAATGAGTATTCCTCCTGGGAACAGTCACAGCGGGGTGAGAGGTGCTTCTCGGATGATGTTGACTGGTCTCCTTCAGGCCCATCCGGCTCTCGGCGCACTCTCCTCGGTCTTACTGACTTCGCCGCGTTTGTCACCTCCTTGGTCAGTTAAAAGACAGGATCAGACCTCAGCTTGAAAATATCTCCTTGGCACGTCTTCCAACTTCAGTGCATTGTGGATGCCACTTCTGTGAAATCCGGGTGGTCGCTGTGCCAGCACGGGGGTCATATCCTTGAGGCCCGCGCCGCCGGGTTCCTGGCCCTCAGAGACATCAACGATATCATTGATGAACGCCCCGAGGATGACGCCGGTCATGCTCACGATAATTGTTGCTGTTCCAGATCGCACCTTACGTTTTGCAAAAGACTTGCCAAGAAGCTACAGACACGGCAAGAGATTGGCATTTATAATTGCGGCGCAATAATCGAACCCGCTACCGAGGTCCTCTCCTGGAGCGTCGAATATCTTGAATCTCGTCTTGGGCGCTGCAACTCCGTGCTCGAGGGTGCACCTATCCCACCGTCCCGATTCGGAGTGCCGCACTCCCTATGGACTCTTTCTCCATTCCTATGCGGTGTTGGTCTTGCAGAAGCCCTCCAGATCATCTACAGCACTGGCATGCGCTTTTTGGACATTTATCCTGTCCCGACAATGATGTTACATCTCGAACAGATGATTCATAATACGGGCGGATACGAAGGCAAGGAACATGATTGGGGCCTTCCACTGGCTACTATTATGAGAGGCCTTTTCAGGCACTGCCTCTATGTGGAAGGGAAATGGCCAAGCAAAGACGCGGCGGCTGAAGAATACGTGGACGCACTCGATACCTGGGCGGGGGGAGATGTCACTACAACCAGGCGATTGAGAGCGAAACGAGTGATGGAACCCGTCGCTGGGGCGGTAGCTTGCCCGTTTCCCGTTCGACAGAACGTAAACTTCAACAAAATGTCCCATCTGATGATCTACCAAGAGGCGGACTGGGACCCCAGCCGGATACATTACACATCACTAGAGCCAAAAACAGCACTTGCCGCGGTTCGTCTTAGTCGCGAGCCGACATCCTTCGACCTATTCACCGGTGAGCAGTCAGAGCCTACCGAACTGGTACAGCATATGTACGAGAAAGTCGGTTGGGACGATGATTGGTCCGGGCATCAGATGTCGGTTGAGGAGGGTTTGTTCCGCACGTTTCTTACCATGGGCCTACTAAAGCCCGCGAAAGCCAACGTCGAGCAATCCGCAGTCGAAAAGGACCTCTCCAGGGCTGTATACAGCAAGCTCGAGACGATTCTAGAGGACTTGGAAATCGCCAAGCTCGACTTGTGGAACGATATCAGCGGTCTCCGATGCCGATCTAGCATGGACTTCGCGTCGTTGGTTACAAGCCTCACGATCATTATGGATGATGTAGAAAATGCCCTCAATCACGCGAAAAACCCAACATTCGAAAGAATCTACCTGCTTCCAGGCAAAGGTCCCACCCCGCCGTACACGGGCAAGGTTTTCCGCTTGATAAGAGAGGCAATGACTGGAAGAGATAAGAGTATCTTGGAAGTGTTTGCGGACAAGTTCGAGGCCATGTGGGAAACGACACCTGCGTATTTGCTGTGGAGCGAGGATGCATGTCTCCAGGCCCCAATCCCACTAACTTTTGATAAACTGGGCCTCCAAATGCCCGAACAACTTCGAGGGGATGTTTGTAGTGTGATGTAGAGAAAAAAGGGTTCCTGATTGATGCCAAAGTTGTTGCTGGTCACAGAATCAAACTCTGATCTTTCGTACACGAAGCATCAGACAGCGAGCGCAATGTCCATCCCTAAGTAGGGATGCGACTTCAATGGATGATGCCTTCTTCAGCTTGCGGCTTCTGTTCAGTGTTTGCTAGTATACCAAAGTACGGCTAGTACTGCTCGATAGAATGTGTTTTCACAATCAAATGTGCACCGTTGTAGTCTGATGTTATGTGAACTCTTGTGAATAGTTGTAACTTATTGTCGTGAGTTTGGACTCCGGCATAGTCTCACATCAAGACTTTCATTATCAATGTGTCTCCTGCGCCAAAACGCGACTAATTTTCCATCCGCCAGACACCCGTCGCTGAAAGAATGAAGAGGGATCGTATTTGATAGCCACCTTCTACAGAAACTCAACGTTCCCTTCCCCATAGGATCCAAGAACATCCTGCTCAGGGTTCGCATAGTTCATGTATGAATAAGTTGAGTGAGCGTCCAACGAGGCCGAGTACGTCCTCAACTACTCCATCGACTTAGCCATCTCGGCTCTGGCTACGCCGTGGAACAAAGCGTCTTCGTCAGCAAGTGTTCCTCTTGCCTCAAACAGAATGGAGTCTGAGGGGAGGTTCTGGTCGAATCCAAGAATGTTGTTTCCGGGTGTAACGGAATGCAAGAGCTTGGGCAATGGCTGGAACACGAAGTTTACCGATACCGGGACGCCGGCTTCGGCAAGTCTCTGCGTCAGTTGCGCAAAGACTTCGGAAGCCTTCTTCAAAATTTCTATGGTCGGCTGCAGTGTGAGGGTAAAAGGAATGTAGCAGGAGCCGCCGGTATCGGCAATGCTTGCGGCTATTTGACTGAGCGGTCTCCGTGCTCGCATATCCCTCGTAAGGTTAAGCCGGTTGAAAGCCTCGAAAGTAGCCGAGTGCTCGTTTCCGTCCGTGGCTAGTGCCATGGACATAATGGAAAGGCTACCGGCATCAGACCGATAGACGATAAATTCGTGATCAGGACTACCATGTTCAATAGAACTGGCATACTTGATGAACTGGTCATTGACGGCATCGAGGTCAGACCATGAGGTGAAGAGCAGACCACCATAAGCACCGCCTGAAGGAACGGTGAACGTTCGCATGTCGAAGCGTGTGACTATGCCGAGGTTATTGCCACCTCCCTTGAGAGCTTTGAACAAGTCCGCATTCTCGGTGTTGCTGGCGGTAACGATGGAACCATCACCGAGGACGACTTCATACCCGATGACGTTGTCACATGACAGACCCCATAGCTGAGTATGATACGACGCACCGCCAGATACCAACAATCCGCCTGCCCCAACGTGACCGGAGCGCCCGCCGGTCACTCCGAGGTTAAATGGCTCCAAAGGGCTCATAACATTACCCCATCTTGCTGCAGGTTGTATTTGAGCCACATGCTATCGAAAAGTTAGGCATCTTGTCAGAACTTCGGAAAGAGGCATCGAATGTATGACAAACTTACCTTGGTCAACTTGCTCGACCCTGTCCACGTTGCGGTAGCATTTCCCCCAATGCCCCCAAGAATAGTTGTCGAGTTCAAAAAGGTAAGATCTATCGTGACGCCACGATGAGCTGCATTGTTGTCGAAGTCAGAGTGACCACCGGAACGTACGGCAATGTCCCAGTTGCCTGCGGAACTGACTGCACCCAAGGCTTTGACAGAGCGTCACACATCCTCGGTAGAAACAGGTTGAACGATACAGTAAGGCTGCAGTCGTCTGTTTTCTGAAGAGTAGTACGAAGATGTGCTTTCACGGTAACCCAAATCTGCAGGGAAGACTAGCATGTCACCGAGGCCTGCAGCGATGAGGGCATCACACTAGGTGCAGATAAGTCAGCCGCAGGTTCGATACAATCCAGACGACAGCTTTGTCCATGGCAACTGGCACAGGACATACCCCTTTGAAGCCTGTAGGCGACAGACGTTGTTCTGCCGCTATCAAGGTAGACAGGCTGATGGGCGCAAAAGCGCGGAGACAATTTGCGAATTTCATGATAAAGGTCATTTACAGACACAATCGTACCTTGATAATATTTCGATGGATTGGAAGGTCAAGTAGATGAGCATTTAAAGACTCGTTCGCAGCCTTCAATCTGCGAATCAGAAGTCTGGTCAGATCAACCCGTGAGCGATGACGGGGAAGACTCGTTTTAGTGACATCGCCCGAATCATTCAATGCTAGCACGGAGATCTGCACGAAATAGGTACGCAGACCCTCTTGTGCCAACCAGAGACCCATTTCAGTCCACCAAATCCACGTATCGGTCGCTTCTGTTCTTATGTTCTACTATCGCCGGTGCATATGCCGATGCGGCACAGCACTAAAGCATCCTGGCCCATCTGCTGGACTGCAGAAGGACAATGTCGCTTGCATGCATTCGTATGACAATACCCGCTCAGGGCAACAGCCCAGCCGGCAAGGGCTGGCATACCAGTCTCCTCCGCGTACGGAAAAGCGAAACCGAGTTTGTCGTCAGCCGCTGGCTCGAGATTTTCCCCATGGATAGGAAAATAATTTCATAATACGGGCAGCGGTGTGCAGAAAGCTGTACGGATGATACGTGGTGCAAAGCTAAGTGGGGATTGAGGACTGGCTAGACCCGCATCCATTTTGCTCAATCTGAGATGAAATAATACCAATCTATAAAGACAGTTGCAAATGCTCTTCATCCAATACGGAATTTATATCAATGTGAAAAGCAAACATCCGATGTTTTAGACAACAAGGAGTGCTTCAGTAACAACGTGTATGGAGACCTTCCCATACCCTCAAGTCTCTTAAACATCCATGTGTCCAAGCTTGTCTCCGAATACCTCTTTCTGCTTGGCTTCGTTTGTAATGACGTCGATAAACTCTGCCGCCGCGTCCTCGGCAAAGAATATGCCCTCGCTGGCGATGCATCGCGAGATGAAGCTCTGTGCGCGTGGGAACATGTCATTCTCATACTCTGCCACGGCTGTCTCAATGCCAGAGCAATCCTTGAGCTGACCGTCAATGCCTCCTCCACAATGCTGTTTGATGCTGTTCATGAGCTTAAGTGCATCGAACATCGCCATGTTGACACCCTCGCCCACGAACGGAGTCGAAACGTGGGCAGCGTCGCCGATGAGGGTAACGCCTGGGACCCGAGCCCAGTTCATTGAGGAAACGGGCATGCGGTAGAGTGGCCACGGTCGAAAGGGGCCTTCCGCATCGGATATGAATTGCTTCAACTCAGGCGCGAAATCGCCGAAGAACTCAAGGCTGTTCAAAAGCTTCTCTCGGCTTCCCTCTGTGTCGGCCAACTGAAGAGTGTTCCGAGTAATATCTTCCGCAGCCTTCATTCCCAGGTACAAGCGGTATGACTTGTCGGACACCTGCTGAACACCGAGTGATCGACCATGACCAACGGCCATCATGTTTCCAGGACCGGACGTTTCTACTGCCGCTGCATAGCTAGGGTTCTTGTGACTGATGCGGCCCTCGATGAACATCTTGCCAGAGTACTCCGGTTTGGCGGAAGTTAACTGTCGGCAAAGATCAGTAAACTAGAATTCGACAGTAACCGAGGACTGTCTTACCACTGCACGAACTTTGCTCCATGCACCATCCGCTCCAACGATCAGTTGGAACCCAGACGCCGTTGAGCCATTAACGAAGCGGATCAACCAGCCATGAGTACCCATCTCAATTCCCTGAACCGCATGATTCCAGTGCACCTTGTGGGAAGGAATAGAGTCGAGAAGCATTTGTCGCAGTTGATAGCGGTCGATTTCAGGAGCATCTCGCCCTTCTCCGAAGTCCTGCTTGAGGGTGCAGGTCGTGTTCTGGATGACGAATCTGGTGGCGTCAAAGCGAGCGAGCTTCTTGAATTCTTCGAAGAGCCCGGCGTCCTTGAGAGCTTGCTGACCAGAAGGTGGATGAAGGTCTAGGGTGCCGCCTTGGTACATGGGCGTCGGGGTAGAATTCGCATCTCGCTCGTAAACAACATAGTCGATGTCATTCTGCTCAAGTAGACGCGCAAGGACAAGTCCACAGGGTCCGCCGCCAATTATAGCGATAGTCGGGGAGTATTTGTCTGTTGCGGTGCGTGCCATGTTGGATGGATGTCGGTAAACGTAGGCCACGAAGTCAACGGGTGACGATACTTCAGTAGTTCTCAGATGGGAAGGCCTGTAAATAACAGTGAATTGATGCGTCAGAGTCTGACTATTATGTGAGAGTAGACCTTCGAATCTGTCTTATCCGTGTTGGTCCGGGTGACGACATATCGACTTTATATAGTACGAATCTTACATTGAAGGGAGACATCTACACCTGGACAATTAACGGACAAATTCACCTTCAGAGCCCCGTCTGGTCTGCAGGTATCCATCAAAGCCATGTTCAAAATACGCAGCGCACTCAGTCCGGCCGAATCAGGAAAGGTTGGGTTACTCTCATTGGTGCACTTCGGAGCTGACTTCAACGACGTCAGCTTATCCATGTTGGGGAAAGGCTCTGGATCTCCGAGATTATGGACAGTGATTGGCTTCTCTCGGAAGGCCCGGCTGCACACTCCGAGGTCCACCAGTCATAAGTCAAATTGGCGGCCCCACCCACCCCACCCTGGACATATCTTCTGCCAACTTCACCAACCGTCTTTCTGCTCTCTCGACACCCTCAGTCTATTCCACACAACAGCTCCTTCTTCAACAGAAACCTGCTACTCATATTGAAAGTTTCTCATCATGGAGAGAACCTCTCTAAACCCGTCGGCGGGCAGCGCGGCCCGCTTCGCGGTAGGTGTCCTGGGATTGATCTGTTATGCAGACCACTTACTCGCGCCTCAAATCAGTGCGATTATTGTCGACAGAAGAAGTTCAGGTAAATTGAATTTGCTTTTGTCGAGGGTTCTAATGGATCTTCATGACAGGAGCTGATGATGTTGTCAGATGCTCCAAGGAACTTCCCAAATGTAGTGCTTGCAAACCTTGGCCAAGTGCTTGTACTTACTCCCGAGACAAGGAGAGGACACTATCGACGAAAGACCAAACGGCACCCCAGTAAGAAATGTCTTCGGTCGCGTCTTGAATCTTTAAAGAAAACTGACGCCGAGACCTGAAATAGGCCTAAAACCTCCGGCCCGGCCGAAAAAAGCAGTTCAATCGGTGGCCTGGAACAGCGACTCCAAAATATCGAACGATCGATTGTGAACTTGACAAAGTCAGTTGAACAGGTTCTGTCTGCCGTACGCCCGCAAGAGTCCACCAATACAGTTTCATCCTCCATCTCCGAATCGGCAACAATGACTGGCAAGGTGGATCAAGTCACCCCCAGCTTAAACGAGGCGCAAGTTCCAAACTTGTTCCTTGGGCCGTCTCACTCATTTTCATTTCTGAAGGAGACGCCAACTCACATAGATGCTGTTCCTAAGTCTCCATCTACTCTTGCCCATCACAATGCTTACTCTGAGCTTCGATATCTTTCCAACACTCTTACAACGGCCACTGTAAGCCCGGACACCACGGCCATGAAAGGGTTCCACGTCCCTCCAAAATCAGTTGGGTACCAACTAATTGGCCGTGAGTAGTAACCTATCGCGACTCACACTGATTTACTGACTTTCTTCAAGAATTCCTAGAGCATTCCCCTCTCGGGGAGCCCTTCTTCTGCAGCCCATCTGATGACTTGCTGAGACAGATCATCTTCGACCCAGCCAACGTTAAACAAAAGGCTTGGGTCGTGTACGTCAACTACATGATGCTCGCCATGGTTTCAGCCAATGAGAGTGGGGAGACCGTTGAGGCAAAACAGTTCCGGCGAAACATGCGACTGGCTCTCAACGACAGCACCATCTTCCTCGAGCCGACTCTAGCAAATGTACAAGCCTTAGCCCTGCTCGCGCTTCATGGCGAAGACTATGCCTCTCCTAATCTGTCCTGGATGTTGGTAGGCCACGCCTGCCGACAGGCTGAAGCCTTGGGACTGCATGCGTCAACTGATCAGGACTTCGAATCGCGACAAAGGAGTTTATGCATGTTTTGGCTCCTATTTGTCGTAGATAAGTCATGCTCGCTTGCGTTTGGGCGATCATCCTTCTTGCCCATGTCCGTGTACCGAGACGTGCCACTTCCGGATTTCAACTTCATGCTCAAGTTTCAACCGCACAATTCCTCTTCCTTCCGAAAATCCCGGGAATCTCCATTGATCTCCTCGTTTGGGGCGCATCTCCTGACTTCAGGGATGGAAGTTGCAAAGATGATGGAGTACGTATTGGATCTCTTGACCCCAGGGAAAAGCCTGCTTCCCAAGGAGAGGGTTAGCAGAGACCTTGATGAATGGTATTCGAAAACAATCAAGGTGAGAAACACTGAATCTGAGTTATAGCACGGGTGCTGAAATATGAAACCCTCTGCAGATCTTGACGGAGACTATAGACGCAGAGCGTCCATGGGCTGAAGAAACGCAGTTGCGTGAAATGTCACTTGGCATCAGCAGTATGAGATTCCAATACCTCCACATAGTGATTCTCCTTCACAAAGGGGACCCCACTTGTGCAAACATTCGCCTCGAGTCGGCAAGAGAAGCTTTATCACTTCTCCCGTCTATGGTCTCTAATTGGGCATCTGTTTATAACGGCGTAGTTTGGTAAGAGTCATACCATGGCCCCTTATTAAAACTCGGATACTCGAAAGTATATCCTTTACTGACACATTGGATTTAAGGCACCTTTTGTACTACCCGTTCATCCCCTTCTTCGTCGTGTTCGAAAATATTGTTCAAGGGAACAGCTTTCAAGCAAGTTCTACAGTGGACCAGGACCTTGGTCTTTTGTCTACAGCCGTCTCGTACTTTGCCATGATGCGCGGGCAGCTTCGTCTGTTGGCAACAGTGTGCGCTCGACTGGAACACGTCGCGGCTGTCTTCCTGCAATTAGCTCAGGTTCACGCAAGCCAGCCCGCCACTGCATATTCCAGCAATGCCAACAAGAATGGAAACGAGGATGTGCCGTCCGGGATACCATCCACGGATTTCTTGAGTTACGGAGGTCATGAAGACGTTGCGGCCAGCCTACGAAAGGCACAAGACGACATCGGCACAGCTGCAAATCTGGACCTAGGGAAATTCCTGGATTGGCTTCCTGCCGAGGTCTTACCACTGTGGCCAGCCGGAGATTCCGGGAATCAACATCACTCAGCTTACCATGTTGCTACTGATTCAACAATGGTCGAGGGGGAGCAAGCGCCCAGGGGCCGCAAGCGTACCTTTGATGCGACCTTCGACTGGTTCTCTTGGGATGCATATTTTGCTGATGCCGACTCCCGCTAGTCTCTTCATTAGACTGGATAAGACACTTGAGCAGGATACTTGTCAATCAAAATTTATCCTTTGATTGAGCGAGCGCACGGAAGCAGGGCTTCTTCAAAACAATATGACACGAATTGGGAGAGAATAGTCGCGCCTAACGCAGAATGCAAGAATTCAATTTCGCTATTGCTAACGCGCTTCTACGTGAAACTTCATGGATTCGTACAAAACCATTGCGAGAATGCCATGGGAATCTCAAGTCCAACCATCCCTTTGCCTACTTAGGGCAACCAATACCCCAGCCGGTAGTAGTGGAGCAGCAGTCGGCATCCTATGTCACGTTGTCAGTACGATAGAAGAGTGGGAAGCGGGGCTTTGAGGTAACTCACGCATGTCGCAGAGACTGGCTTGCCGTTAAGCATGACATTCTCGCAGAAGTTAGGGCTCTGCTCAGCGCAGTAGGCCTCGCTGGTACCGCGGGGAGTTCCGCCCTTGTTCTGGTTGGTGCAAGCCTTCTGGCCCTTACCCCAGCAGCAGTTATCGAGGACAGCTTCGCCCTGGAGCCAGCCGTAAATGCGGCACTGCAAAGTTAGTGTTTGAGTTGGAAAGCTTGAGAAAGATTAACGTACAGAAGAGGCGAGAGCACCGGTGGTGTAGGCAAGGCCGACAAGAGCGATCTTGGAGAACTGCATGATGAAGGCTTAAGGTGTGTGAACAAAGTTGACCAGTAGAGAGTGGAAAGAGTGAGCAAATGGAGTGATTGTTGATTGACAGAGAAAGACTGAGTATTGAGTGCTGTGAAGTGCTGGTACAAGATCTGACATGAAGCGAATAGTCTTCATTTTATAGCCCGGAAGTTAGGCGCCCAAACGAAGACATTCTAGACACTTTGCCAAGACGGTCTTCGCTCTCGGTATTACAAGACTTCCCGGATACCACGGATGTGTCTAGCAACAACATTTCTGCCAGTGAACAAGGTCGCAATCAACATCGCGCGTCTCAAAATGATCGTGTAAACTCAAAAGAAGTTCAATTATTTCAAGTGGGAATTTCCAGCGGTTTGCGTAACGCGGCTGAGTCGTCTCAAGCACCCAGACCAGTAGAGCGGGTCTTACGGAGGGCCGCTATTTCCACTTTCTTGTAAGGCGTACGGGACAGATGCCAGACCCTCTAAGTAAGGTCGCTTGGCAGCTCAAACTGAGGCGGCTCTTCCGCAAAGCCGCATAGCGAGGGTCTTGGCAACACATCGAAATAAAGACGAACCAGATCGACGAGTCAAAATAAGGTTTCTCGGTCTTCAACTGCCGTAAACAGTGAAAATGGGAAAATACTACCTGCTAATTAGTGGACCCGTCTAATGTGCCGAGCGGACCTGTAGCTCCACAGACCACCATGACTCGACCCCAAGTTAGGCAGATGAAATGTACCACCACCATTGCGCCTGTCTCATGACTTCTACCATGACTCGATTCTCGTATATCGGCGAACTGACGTGTTCACTAAACAATTAACAAGATCTAGATCTCGGACAGAAAGCTGTTTCTAATAGGAATGGCATCCCATAAATGGCCCTTCGGGACTTTTAGTTCGCCTGACAGCGCTTATGTCCTGTTCACCATGTGGTCTAGGCATCGGCACATCACCGACCTTTGGCTATGCATCCCTTGCATAACCTCTCCAAGACTTAGACCGTAGCAAGACTCAGGATCCCTTGACGATGTTGTCGATTGCAGTAGCTGGCGCTCTCGGTGGGCCAAGGCTAGAGTATCGACTACAATCAAGGGCGATGCTACTAGGGAAGCTGCTTTTCTTTCATTGCGGGTCACCAACTCCATGTTGATGGGTGTCACCCATGAATCACTTGGAGGGTACCGAAGGATGGTGCCTCTGCAGCTGAGGCGTCCTTCGACCATCTTTCAAAGCCAGCTGCAAATTGATATATAACACGAAGTCTCAACCACCTACCTAACATTTGTCGACAGTTCATCAGCCATCCATCATTCTCACCATCTCACTCTATAACTTTCCTTAGAATTCATTCACTCGTGTTAACGTTCACTTTTCTTATCAAAATGCAGTTCTCTCACATTCTCTTGGCTGGTCTTGCTACCACCGTTTCCACTGTCATGGCTGCTCACGTATGTGATTCAGGAGCATGCTTTTCTGAATCTGCTAACACAGTTCAGTGCCGGATCGGAAGCGCTACCCGTGCCGACTGCTGCTGGGGTGGCGAGGATGGCTACAAGTCCTGCTGGCGCCAAAACAAGGACTCGGTATGGACTATTTCTAACATTCCAACACAACATGCTAACGACCTTTCAAGTCCTTCTGCAAGTCCGACTCAGCCAACTACTGCACCAACGTCGATGGCCCTAGCGGAGCCAAGATGTCTACCACTTGTGTAAGTTCGACTCCGGTAAAGTTGTGGGATGCTCTAACGCAAATAGGGTGCTGATTGCTGCAACACCCTCAATGGCTGGGGAACTGGCTGCCCCAAATAGATGGTTGATGACAATTGTTTCTGGAGGTGTTGGGGTCTGAAAGCGTATCACGAAGGAAGTTCTATTCACATTTAGAAGCATGCAATGGACTGTTACATCTTGTCTTCGATCTGAGTTTGCATGGGTTCAAATGAAGGGCCCTCATACGACGACTACTCTGAGGTGTCTTTTGTGAAATGATTGTCCGCGCAATGATGTTGCTAGAGCCGATTTTCTGATTATAATTATTGATTCTATGTGCGCACAATGATAGCCGAAATCAATGCGGCGGCAAGAACTATGTTCTAAGCTTAACTTGAATGCAAATGATATTCGCCAGTCCGTGTTAGAGTTATCAAAGTCTCATTAGATACTCCACTAAAAGTTCCCAGAGAATAGACTTTTGGGGCCCGCCCTATGAACCGCCCCCAGACCGACGTGGGTGACAGGGATTCTCCCTCCTCGCAACAACAATTGAGGTCCCTCGAAACCGAGCGCGAGCCTTGCTATGTTCGTAACGTGAGAAACGGGGCGAGGGTCTTGGCGATAAGCAGCTCAAACTGTGTCACTTGCAAAGAATGGCACGCAGTAGGCCGAAACAGGCAAGCTAGACAGGCACGGGGTCCCATGCCGATCGCGCTGATATTCTCGGCCTGTGCAATATTTCCCGAAAACCTTCGTACCAGAGTGTGAGAAGATCGACACGTCCCATGTGTCAAGATCGGATTGTGGTCCGTGACGGTAAAGTTGAGACAGATGATGATCATCAACCAGGTGCTCGGTATTGCTCCCTAAGCGCGCATAGCTCGAGTCATATATCCTCGTGTACGAGATACGTACCGGGCCTGCAGCGGAGCGTCTGATATTTGGGCAGACGGAAAGCGCGACACACCGGCAGACCAACGAATTCCTTGGCAGTTGTGGATATTCTGTGATTGATTAAGCTGCTTCGTGTGCTCATCGTGAGGCGTCAGATGATGCACCGCCTTCTCAGAACTGAGTTCAGCTTGATCATGTTGTCTGAACTACTTTTGAATGATCACTTCAGACTGAGTCGGATGACATCTAGAACTATGATTGTGATTGCATCTGACTCGAATGACCGAGGCTTCCGATGGCAAGCAGGAAGGATCGATGTGGGTTCTAAGATTGAACGGTCGTATAAGACACCCCAAAGCTCCTGAGTGATATTGTTGCTACTCACTCATCATCCTCTCCAGATACAAAGCATTCTTTACTTCTTCACTCACTTAAGACAACGTTCACTAAACGACAACTCCAACAATATTTCGTTCAAAATGCAATTCTCCGTCACTCTTACCGCCATCCTCTCGGCAGTGGCCGTCCCTGCCGTTCTTGCTTCTGAGGCAGGTTTTTTACCACACGCATCCATGGATATCAAATTGGGTACCTAACTAATGCATTGAATAGTGTAAGATCGGGTTCAACAATCCCCGAACAGACTGCTGCTGGGGAAAGGGGCAAAAGTCTTGCATGAACCAGAATGGCGACGCAGTTTGGTGCGCAGGCAACTCTGCCAACTTCTGCTACAACGTTAAGCGTCAGGGTACTGATATTCCCGTCTCCGACACATGTGTAAGTTTTCAAAGCCATCTCAAACAAAAGTCACCGTAACTAAACTGCACCCTAGGACGCTGATTGCTGCGATACGAAGACCGGCTGGGGTATTGGATGCCCCAAATAAGTCAAAGCTTTTGAAGTGATGTAAAAGGATGTGGTATCTACGTTTGATGTGCAGTATCGTGTTAGCTTTTGTTCAGATCAGAAGCTCAAAATGTCACTTAGTCTTGCCAGCAAAATCTCAAATTTCGGATTACATGTGCCTAGCCATCTCCTAATTCAACAAAACCTTTCATGTGACGTCGATAAAATTCCAATACATCTCAAAATCCTCTTAGAGCTCGCAATAATCATCTGAAAGTCAACTCAAAATCGACCATACAGTCTGGTCGGTGGACGCAAAGATTGCTTGGTTGAATCTGCGATTATGTAAGTCTACATGGCGCGTAAAGGATTGATAACTCTATGGGATGTCCTTCCATGTCCTATCCAACCAGTCGAGTCTCTTCCGTCCGTCACATCAAATGTCAATCACGGCTCCAATACACCCTTATGAATGATGTTGCCTGGATCTTTGGCGGGAACGTACTTCGGCTCTTGGTTGTGTCGAAAATGGACGCTACCGTAGCGCATAAGCTCCGCAAATGTACCTGTCTCACGATCCTTCTCTTCGTTCTCCTTCATGTCCCACAAAGCCCCGAGTGCCTTTGTGGATGTCATGCCTCCTGCGCGTGTGACCTTCTGCATTGTGGAAGAGGTCATCAAATACCAAACTGTCTTGTAAGCTTTCTTGTAAGCTTCGGACTCGGGGTCAGCATCAAGTTTCGTATTCAAGAGGTCGAAAAGCTCTTCGCCATTCCAGCCGATCAAGGCCTCGGCAGGCCAAGTCTCCCACAGTGCATCAAAGAGAAGCACTTTGGTGCTGTAGTACCCTGCGCCATCGAAGCCGCCGTTCGGCTCCTGCAAAACGCTGATTCGCAACCAGCACATAATCTGTGCGACATACTCTAGTACTTGTGGTATCGGGATTTCCCAATTCCACGCGAACCCTCTAGCGTCAAACTCCACCATGTCAATGTCTTTAGCATGGGCCATCAGAGGGTGCGTGTAGAGACCCTCAGCACTGGTTCGATCCTTCCACAGAGTCATGAAGAGATCATGCCTATCAGTGTAAGCTGCAGGTGCATGGCACAAGGGGGAAAAGTCACGAACTTACCAATGCTTAATGAAGGGATCACCTTTCCGACTAGCGATAAAGTGGTTCGCCACACCCCTTGAATACATCCACGGTGCTGAGACTTGATATGGTGTGTTCGGGTCCTCCAACTTGTTCCAGCAGAGGTCATCGATCGAGCGGAACAGAATTGAGCCAACGTCCATCCAAACACCGCCGTACTGATAGAGGCATATTCCTCGGAGGAAGTCCGCGCTATGAGGGCCAGTGTATCCCAGAGGGCCATCCATTGTGTTGGTTGTGAAGGCTTTAGGAAGGTCTTCCTCCTTAACCCAGTTCAGAGCATGGCTCGGGGAATCGATTACGACATCGAGCACACGGATAGTCCACGAGGGACCGCAGATGCGAGACCAGTTAATGACATTTCGCTGACACCAGGCGGGCATCTGTTGCAGCCCAGCATGCCAAAATGCCCAGATGTTCTTTTCCGATGTCACTGGAGGGGGGCTTTCGAGGGCTTGGAGGATTTCGTCGTCTGACCGGGAATCAAGAGGTTCAACGTAGCGAACCTTGTCCTGGAACTCGGCAGGTATTTCGAAGCGGGGAGGCACCATGTCGATGAATAGTAGCCTCAATAGTGTGGTACTGTTCGATTTGGTAGCACAGCAATCTCAACAGACATTTGAGGCGATGAATCTGAGGTTATTTGTATCCGCGGGTCGACCCTGGAGCAAGCGTCGTTAACATACCGATAACCATCAACTTGGCGAAAAAGAACACTACTATCTAGCGCTTATGCCCATCCGTTAGCTTGTGCCACAAGATTGCTGCAAGAAGGCAGGATTACCCAGGAGGATGCATCCGCGACAGTCAGAAGTTCCTTACCGGTGGAGTACAAGCGTCGAGCGCTTCAGAGTCTGACGGTCCTAGCCGAATGGGCTTATGGGATGACGTGATATTCTAAGCCAAGCCAGACCATGAGGTTGCACTGCATTGATTGCAGGAGCTTCACCCCCCACTACAAGTCAGGTAGGCTCCGCCGTGTTCACGTCAACCAGAATTGATGCCACCTGCCTGTGCCACCGAGTTTGGAACTTCTGTCCGTATCAATCAGTGTGGTTTATCGGATCATTCGCGCGGAGACGTTCCAAAATTTGTGTTCATATATTGATCTTCTCTCCATCTCCATCCAAGCAGCACCGGGCTCAGTCAGGCATCTAACATTGGGCTTTTTGGATCGGAAGCTAGATATGTCATGAATTTGATATTGAAAGTCAATCGCAACCATGAAGTTGAGTCGCTATCATCATGCCGTTCCCCACCCTTGTTCGAGCACGTCCGTGGCCTTCAATACCTTGATCTCCGGGAATTCATCGTTAAGGGTGCGGCTGGGTCTGAGATCAGCCTGTCCTCGCTCGCAGTTGAGCCCAAAAGGGGCAAGAAAACTGTGCAGCATTTCCTTCGGATAAATCTGATAGAACTGGCGATGAGATGGCAGTTCCGTCAGCTTGCACGCCCGAAGGTCCTCAACTGAATCATGCGCCACAGTAAACTTGGTACCTGAACGAGCAGTCAGAGATTGGCCAAGAAAGGAGCCCTCAGAATAGGTACTTACCTTTGACTTTCTCGGCCAAGCGCACCATCTCGTGGAACGTG